>NC_073346.2:825000-1451500 GCF_027580225.2 Misgurnus anguillicaudatus | reverse complement strand
TCTCCTCTAATGAAACTGTTCACACAACTGTCAAGAGACACTTAATTGGTGACATAAAATCACAGACAGGTGGTTAGTTGTGTAAAGTTTTAATTTGCGTTTGAACACACCAGATACAGCTTAGATCCACCTTTGTTTAACAAACCCCATGTTTCGTGAACTACCAGCAGCACATTCAGGTCAAACAGAACAAAACTCCTCCAAACTTCGATCATTTTAGCAGTTAGTTCAGAATTAGAGAAAAAAAATCTGTTCAGTGTCTTGTGTTAGAGCTGGGACAAGTGTCAGTCATATGGTAAGTCCTTTAACCGGTGAACATAGCTGCCGAACTGAACCATGTGAGATCAGCGTAAAGCGTAAAAGGCTTCATCCCATATTCTATTTTTGTGCTTTATGAACTAGCGGAAACCCTCATAACCAAATGATCTGTAATATAGGATAAAATGCACCCAATCCAATGACGGTTGGACAAGGGTAGTCATGCCTGACTAGGGCAGGATTTTTTGGGTGGGCTTGACTGGCTTAGAGGAGCTTAGACCAGGATATTCTTCACCCTCCTTTCACTGCAGTGGCTGTTAATTGTGACCTGTGCACAGTAAGGTGAGCAGCTTCTCCAAATTAAAATCTCACTTAGCGTGTCTGATCTAGAAGAACGAAAACTCCAGCCAACTTCAACAAGAGTCAACAACATCCACTTTTTCATAATCTTTTTCTTGCCGAACCCCCCCCCCCCCATCTGCCATATTCCAGTGGTTCAAAATGATTCTTGTCTCCTGTGTGCAGTCTATTGGACATAGATCTATACTCAACATCCCCACAGACATGAAAATGTGACGTTGAAGGGGATTGCCCCACTGTAATATGATAACCGCCTCATCGATTGGCCCTGTCATATGCTAATAGTTTTTTCCATGAGCGCCTAGGAGGGATGTACTTATTTATGAGTAATAATCGGGTTTAGGCTGAATGCTCTCGACCCTGTGAGCGCCAGAGCCAGAGATTAATGGCTCACACACTCTTCAGCTCTGAAATTGGCCACTTCCCGCTGCATGAAATGAGAGATTTATGTAAACACCACTGTGTGCATTTTTGCCTCCATGTTTGTCAGGTCCACATAACAACATACCAATCAATCGTTTAAGCAAATATTAAACAGAGCGAAAGACACATCAATCCGCGAGTCTCTGTCAACATGTTCAGAATATTTTGTATCGTAACAAACATATATGCATTTAACAGCATTAAATATTGGTCTAACCTCTTTATTTGTTATAATCTTCGTTAATTATATTAATGTAATCCGTCTGTTCTGAGGAGACATAATAATGTTATGTTTATCTCTATAGCACTTTCAATGCAGTATTACAGAAATTATATTTTAGCACAGAAAGGAAATGTCAGATTACTGAGACATATTTTTTTACTTTTTATAAATATTTGACAGATGAATATTCTTGCATTTCTTCATGAAAGCATCATTCATCACCTGCATGTATCACTGGTGTCATGTCACCTTTAGTTGTGTGTCAAGTGTTGTGTGTAAAAACTCTTTCTATGAAGAACATTGTAATGTTACACAGAGAACAAAGGAAAATGCTCTCTCTTCGCACACTTCATGACACCTCAAATTCATATTGCCCACTGACTTCCTTATGTCTATCTTGTTCTTTTGTTATTTTTTTAGAGAAGTTTGATTATTGTCACATTTGAGCTGAAGTGATCAGCCTGGGAAAGTGTTTGATACATGACACATGCCTTAGAGAGAAAGAGAAACAAAACTGTGTTTGTGTGTCTCAATCACCGTCCCTCACAAAAGCAGCCACTTATTCTGAAAAAAAAAAACACCAACATCCCGCTTCTAAATGTGCAAAATCTAGTGCAGGCAGGATTGTGTTGAGTGGATGTGGGAGGAATACGGATGCCTTTAGCGATACGGCTAATGTGCAATAAATCCACAAAAGGGGCTTTAGTGTTACAAATGAGCAGAGGCTCCTCTCTTATTACAACCATGTGCTCTCATACAGTACAAGGTGAAATTCTGCACCTGCACCTCCACCTAACTCCCACTGAGAAAACTTTAGGCAAGAAAGGTAAGACATTTTGTTTTCTGCCGTCCATTATTTTGATTTTGCAGAGAACTTTCTTTATTACATGATCGTAAAGTTACAAGTATAAAGTGCAGTGGCTTGTTTTTCAAGGCTGAAAGGAAGTGTGGGAAAAAGCTGTGCTGAAAAAGGAAACAGGTCAGCACTGAGCCCCCACACATCTTCAAACCCATGGGACCAGGTGTCCAGAGCATTCAAATGATGCTCCCATTCATAGATGGGACCTAGAGTTTAAAAACTCAAAATTTGCAACTGAATGCTGATATAATCCTGGAAATATATGTCTCCATTAAGCACTTGCTCATTAACAGAACAACAAGGCCTTTGTGTCAGGCTTTATGTATATTTATCAAGAATGCTAGGGAATGAATGGGCCAGGGGGCTGTGTGTGTGTTTTTTGGGAAGGCGGGGGCCTTTTCAACAGTTTACATGTTAATTTCAAACTTAACAGCTCTTGTTCCAGGTTATTTATACACTGAATGCTAATTATTTTCCTTCACCTTTTTTTCGCGCTCTCTTGGCACCAGTTGTAATGCACTTGACTGTAGATATGCTAATCTGTATGTGTGTGAAGGGTGTCGTTTTAATAATGTAACAGCTTTCAGTCCAGAGGAATTTAATGTCCAGGACTTCAAATAAAAAAAACTCTTTTAAAAGCCATAGAAGTCTAGTATTCACATCTCTGGAAGCAAATAAAAAAAAAACAAAGTTGTTGTCACTGGGATTTATAAAATCATGAATAAACTTCCTCTTTATTAGCTATACATACAAAATGTATACAGTATATCTATTATGTGTAGGGGTCAGAAATTGAATTGGAATCTTTAGTGAATTGGAGTCTTTAGATTCTGCATGAATACATGTTTCTCCCAATACATTCAGTATAAAGGGAATGTTCTAATTGTATTTAATTTGTGACTGACTTTCATTCATTTAAATCTATTAAATTATTCGATTTCATTTATTCATTAATTTAAATCAATGAATGTAGTCTTACCTAAAAATGGTGCATTAGAATAATTTAATGGAAGCAATTTTGCCAGTGTGAATTTGCCTTTCAAGAGTTTATCACAAAATGCAGAGCAGTCCAGTCCAAAATTAATTCGTACAAAATGCACTGCCTTCATTGTTTTTACATCAGTAAAGTCAAAGAACCTTGCATATTATAACCTCAGATTTGGTGCGAACAGTAGAAAATTCTGTATTATACAGTTGTTTAATCAATTATGCAGTGCAGTCAGATAACCATGAATGGTCATGAATTACAGAAGGATATGCACTTGCATATCAGATTTGCAACTTCGAACACTTACGTTAACCAGTGTCAATATTCATTTTGCCGCGTAATGTCTCCGTGAGCAATGAAAAGTGAACTCCGCAAATGTTTACTTTACCCTTGATAGGGACATCCTTTTTAGGAATTAATTTTTTTTAAAGTTCTTCATTAAATGTTCAAATGCTTCTGTGACATCTTCACACCCAACACTATCTCTCCAAATAAACTGTTGTGCTGCGTTTACACCAGCCGCAATAGAGGCAGCAAGCGCGGGTGATTTACATGTTAAGTCAATGCAAAGACACGATTAGGCATCCTGCGGCGCAGTAGGCGTTTCGCGCCAATTGAGCGTTGCTGCGGGAAACACGCAAGTTGAAAAATCAGAACTTTGGTGGATTTCCGCAATGCGTTAACCAATCAGGACCTTGCTGTAGTAGTGACGTTATAACAGGAAGCAAGCGGGGTCTCAGCAGAGTCGCAGAAGCCCCTCCCATGACGCGAATTTTCACGTGAGTAAATGCAAATGTTCAAGCGTCTTTTGCCGCCTCTACCGCAGCTGGTGTAAACGCAACATTAGATGTTAAAACAATGCTCTGCATGTACCACACGTTCTATGCTCTCTGTTACGCCTTTTTTAGCAATAATTGCAGCCTTTTCAGGCAAAAATTAATTTAGTTAAATGTTTTTTTCTGCGTTAAATAATTGCACAAATGCCAGTTATAACACATACGCAAACATTAGTAAATGTTTTCCGTCTGAAAGGGAAACTCTTAGAAATGCATATGCAATGAAGTCAGTAGTAAAAATAACTAAAAACAAAAATCACACCTTTTCAGTGCTAATTTTCCACCGCGCATCTTAAAGGTATAGCGGAGGATTTTCTCGAATTTTAGAAAAGAACCGCCTTCTCAACGTTTTTAAAAAATGCAATTGCACAACACTCCTGATTGACCACTAGGAGGACCAATAGTGTTGATGATCCACCCGGAAATAGAACATCCTCCGCAATACCTTTAAGTAAATCCTGACATCGTTATTTAATGGCAAAATGATGGTTTGCACTGGCACAAGCTGTTAGTAAAATTGGCCCTAAGACTTCCATTTGAAGTCATTTTGAAAAAGCACAGTTGGATCTGTTTGTATTCAAGTAATCCTCCCACTGTCCACTCTTGTACTCCATGTTCGAGGCTCCCAGTTTGTCACCCTCAGCCAGAACTCTGGAACCTTAATGTCTGGCCCCTGGATGTGACATGCAATATTTAGCTGGTTTGCCATTGTTGAAGTAGACACCATCACTTCAGCTAGGGCCCCCTCTACTAGGCCTGCAGACCCACAGAGTTGCTTGACTGGGTCAGTGCTTTCCTTCTTCTAGGAGGGGCTGAAGAGACAGCTTTTGCCCTCCACCGTAAAAGTGCATCATATCACGTTGACCTGTTTGTTAGATTTCTTAGAAATGTGAGGAGGTTAGACACTTTGAACAGCTCTTTGTCTTTAGAGGCAAAAAGAAGCTGACCCACTGGATCATGGATGCCATTGAGATGTTGTTATCCTGGTTGGTGTTAGCAACTGGCAGTTAACTTGAATGACCCCCTTGTTGACCTGTGAAACCACTTCTGCCCTCTTTGAGGTGAGTTAGTGCATGTTTTGCATGTCCAGGAGAGTTCCCTTTTGTTGAACACTGTATTTTTTGTCTTTGACCCTAGGCAATGGGGAGACTAGGCCTTCATTATTTGCATCTACCTTGTGCCTTCCCCAAGATGGAACTTTGTTCTGTCCTTATCCTTGAGAATGGGACGGTTTTCCCCTTTTTCCTCCTCATAGGTTTAATCAGAATCTATACTTTTTTGGAAGTCTAACTTCAAGAGAAAATTTTACCCAGCTAGCATTTTTATGGGGTTTGTGGTGCAAATTTTAGTCGCCAATTTTTATTGGTCTGTTTTAGAAAAAATCTGGTCGAAACCTAGTGTCGTGCTATCAACAAAACATCTCGTTCCCTCCATCAGGAAACAGAGGTTAGAGTTGTAATCAAAATGTTTTATCATTCGTCAATACATTTTTTTTACTAAAAATGTGGGGGGGGGGAGTGGGCATCTTGAAAAGGTCACTCCAAGAGCACAGACCACAATCTGATTGCAATTCATCACTATTTTACAAGGTGGCTAATTCAAATGAAATTGTAGGAACTCATTTGTATGTTTTAGTGTGATGTGTTTTTGCCCCAGTGATGTTGTGTTTAGGGGTGGAGCTCCATTTGTACAAATTCATATGAAATCCACCTTCTAAAAATAGTTATGTTTTCTCATGAGATCAGTGTGGAAAAACACTGAACAAAAGCATTAGAAGGACACAATGGAGCAAGACACTGTTCAAAAACAGTATGCCTTGCCCTACGTCTCTGTGGACAGATTAAATTACTGAGTGACTTTATGGCAAATTTACAAAATGATATGCCTAGAGGAAAAAGTGCACTGCACACCAACACTTTAACCTCATTACAACTGTGAAGCATGTGGAGAACATCATTGTTTAGGGCTGCTTTGCTGTACTCGGGGCTTAGTAATAATTTGGGCATCAGTCCATAAGCTCAAGATGCTTGGGTGACAAGACATTGGGTCTCATTCACTAATAATGAGGCATTTTTTCATATAAATTCTCACCAAAAATGTCTGCGTACACACATGAATTTGTTAATAAACTCATTTTTACTTTAGTGAATTTGGAGTGTTCTGAATGAGTATGGGAAATGTTATACTGTTGCTGCTAAAGAAATTTCACCTTTTCCAGCCTGCACTGGTTATTGCTTAGTGTGATTGATCACTTAATTTCTTCAATAAGAATTTGACAAGTAATTTGTTTGTGTTTTGCCCTACTGTGTTTGTCTTTCATTTTGACTATGTTTAGGAGTAATATCCAGATCAGTCTGTTTTCAAACCTTCAAATTGTTTATTTTTAAAAATTAAAATGCCTCTGTGGTCAACACTATAGAAAGCGCAAACAAGAAATGCTAAACGGAGGATGGTTTTTAAAATGCTCTCTGCAATTTTGTTTTTATTTTGGCATATTAATTCTGTCAGATTCTGACGACGCCTTAGAATACATATAATGAATAAAAAAAATCTTAAACTTAAAGCAAAGCATGTGTGTGAAGTATACAGTAAGAACAGCATTCAAGGCTAATAAGAGCGCTTGCAAAGTGAAGATGAACACCTGGACTGATTTTATTCTGCTCTTTATCCTCAACAGATTTGCTTTCACAATATAGGCTTTTAAAATTAAATGTCTCTTTTGAGAGGAATGCTTTAGAACTCATCTTTTCCTATTTTCTGAACTCGGCTCTATTACATACAGTAAGAGCATGTTCTGCATTGGTCCACATTTCTCACTCAATATCATTTAAAGGCATGTTAATTTATTTACTGTCAATGTCATTGTCAAGTATCTTTTTATGATTTTGCAGTAGCAGCACTCAACAGTGTTTTATGATATCTGGTGGATTCTGTCTGTAATTAATGTTAGTTTGCGGCTCTCATGCATAGAAGGGCATTCCACTCGAAACACTTGTATTCTATACTAGGACAACTCTCATCTTTATCCTCCGCTTGTTCGGTGCTTTGAAGGAACAATTTACAGAAAAAATTATTTATTGTTTACTCATTAGTGATTATAACCCACTTCTCTATACAGTGTGTTTAGAGGCTGTCACGCTTCGTAGACTAGAAAAGCTCTTGACTCGTTATGGCATGTTTTCTAAAGCAATGTATGTAAATAGTCCAAAATGTAAGCTATTATTCAATGGTATCTTCCATCTGCTGTATTTTCAGAGGAAATATATAAGGTCATGTCATCAGTGATGTAGTGTACAAGTTTTTGAACATAACAAATGTGGTCACAAAGCACTGTTGTGTATATTTTAGACTATATTTACATGCTTTCCCCTAAATATATCCTGATTATTTACCTTGCATAAATAGTCGTTGGCCCTTACTTCTTCACTTACAATTACTTCTGGACATATTTAGCACTGGATTTCGCGCTGGATATACGATGTGAATGGGTTTTATTGGTCACAGTTTGGGCATACCTTTGATCTAGTTTTAATGGTTGG
Source organism: Misgurnus anguillicaudatus (assembly GCF_027580225.2). Classification (NCBI taxonomy): domain Eukaryota; kingdom Metazoa; phylum Chordata; class Actinopteri; order Cypriniformes; family Cobitidae; genus Misgurnus; species Misgurnus anguillicaudatus. The sequence continues at coordinate 1,444,014 of NC_073346.2, read as the reverse complement.
ACTTCAGCATCAAATTCTTATGAATCCTATTGGATTATATTTTCTTTATATTTTCATCGTGTCTCACAAGTTTTCATTTGCGTTAATAAGGAACCCATAAGATGGCACTGTGTGATGTGAGATAAAGCTGCAGGAACACTGTCTAAAACTGTATGAATCATGCTGCTTGTATTTTTCTCCCTGTAATTATGATGCTAATATTGACACTCCAAACAAAGTAGCAATTTCAATGACTGATGTGAGACAACAAGGCCATCCTCTACAAAAGAGACTGAAATACCGTTCGCTATTGTAAGGGCTATAAAACTTCAGAGTGAACAGCCAGAAATGATTGTCTGTGATTTCATCTGTGCGCTTGTACCGTTCTCTGAATTATCCGCTGTCCATTGTGTTTAAATATCATAACTTGATGTGTGAAAGCCCTCATATGAACCTCCTAACAATGCTATCCAAAATTACCATTTATGCCGCAACGAAAATGTGGTAGAACAATTAGCGATGCTCGTACGCAGAAATTAATTGAGAGTGAGGAGCAGGAGATGGGATGCCAGAACAAAAGGCAGCTTTTTGTGGGTTCATTCGTCTGACAGGGATAATTAGATATATGAAATTGAAATTCCTCTGTGGGGGGTCCTGTTGACAAGGCTGTTGTTGTATTGGAGCGTTCGGACACTGCCTGATCCTTTTGTGTGTGTGTGTGTGTGTTTATGCTTTTGCGGATCCTACATCCCTTCCTAAAAGCTAAAAGCACTGACATACACACACACACAAACACACACACACACACACACACACACACTTTCACAACCTCTTCACTACCAACTTTAGAAAGAAAGAAAATTGCACAAGACTTAAGACTTTGCCCTTGTGCCTATATGTAGAAATAGATCTGATAAATAAAAGTGCATGGTTATGTTATGCATCAGTGGAACAAACAAACATCTATCACTAATGTCTGTCTGTAAAGGTTTTCATCAGAGAAGCTTTCAGTAAGAGAAGTCATACTCTGCAAGTTCAGCAAAGGCCCAGATATGATTTAAGCCAAAATCTAATTAATTGTAATTCTTGCCACATTTGCTCTTGAAAGTCTTATTAGGAGGCATTTCTGTTAGAGCCATTTCAACTTTATTGTGTCCTGTTCTGCAGGCTGTGGGTTGTTTCCGCTGTGAAGATACTGAATTATCCAGATAATAGTCCCACCACCAGAGAAAGAGATGAAAGAACAGGAAACTACCACCTGAAGCTTCAGAGAACACACAATGTACCCCCACACATGGAAATATACTGATTAAATATGCATACTGTATATTTACCCTACAGTTTACAATAATATGAGATTAACTGCATGTGGCAAATCGCAACATTTTCCACATTGTCTACACATCTGACAGGGGAGGGGAAGACAATCCTCTTGCTAAAAAGAAATTAAAGTTACTGTTTAGCCATTTCCTAAGAAGTGATTAAATAAAATAAATATTCCCAGCAAGCAATTTTGCTTTAAATTGACGTCTAATAGCCCCCGAAAAACAGCCCCGATGTAAAACAAGGCAAAATCTGGACTATAGTGAAAATTTCATGTTTAACTATATAAAATAAATTGCAAAAAAAACTTGCAATCACTGTTGACTTTGTCATGAATTACATACTTACTCAAAAGTAAATATGGGATAAAAAGAACATGTAACCAGTTTTTGCTAGAAGTGGGTTACTCATAGCCAGACTATATCATGTCTTTATAGTTAATCTAGATAGTAAAATGAAGGCTATTGCTTGCTGGGTTAAAATATTTCTCATATTATTACAAATATCAGCAGTGCTAAACAATCAAACAAAAATCTAAATTGAAAGAGGCGTGTGAATTGTGGGTTGAGGGCTATTTGAATATCATAGACACTGGCTCAGTGGGTAGCTCAGTAGGTGGCACTGATGCCTCCTAGCAAAACAGTCCCCACTTCAAGCCACCAGTGTGTGTATAGATCAACTTGTGTGGATTAACTTGTATATAGATTAACCAGTTATCGTTATGAACATAGCCACAGATGATGGAATGGCATCAAGAATAAATAAATGAAATAACATTGCTGCATCACAAACACTTCTGTTTCACTGTGTGTTTTAATTTAGTTAAAATAGGCTATTTGATGTTGACTGCAACACTACAGCTTACAGAATCTAGGTTATTTTTGTTTGTCACACGTAAAATTAACATTAAGGGGATAACGTTTTCAAACCCGTAGTGCATGAGTGTTAATAAAGGTTGTAAACGTAATGGTTCAATTAAAGGACTTATGGTAAAAGTATACCTGCTGTAAATTAATAAACTATTAATAAACCTACCATGTGCTGCTAAGGCGTAAGAGTTAGAACTTAAATGAGCGGTGAATTATAGAATTAATTTTAACTTGAGCTTTTAATTTATACGAGGTCATTGTACTTGAACGAATATCCTGTAAGATTCAGAACTGAAAACACCCGTGTTACTGAAATATCAACTGTTATTTGCACCAAGCCCAGGGAACTCCTGGTTCTGGAATGTGCCTATTTATGACATACCTGTAGTGGATCATTTAAACATCACCTCCACAGAAGATCAAAATCTACTTCGGTAGCTACACCCACTGTTTCGCTCATGATGACAGTAGGGAATAAAAGTAGTGGTGCAACCCAAATCGGATAGAGCGTCCAAGCAACAAACAAGCAACCTGATCTCACAAATTTTCGTGAAATTATTTTGCTCAGTTTTGCGTGGGATTGTCACGTAATTCCACCATTTTACGTGCCCGTGCCAGGCATTTCTTTTCCGTGACAGTTTCACGTATTGGTTACTCAACTTTTTTCTATTTTTAAACAATTGTCGCTTTGGTTTGGGGTTAGATTTGCTGTTTGCGTTAGGATGTCATTTTAAGTATTGGTTTATACTATTTTTTCCTATGCTTTTTAAACCATTGTCGCCTGAAGTTATAGGGTTAGAGTTGGGTTTGGGTAAGGATGTCATTTTATGTAACAGAAAGTTGTTCTAACCCCAAAACGAAGCGACAATTGTAAGAAAATAAGAAAAACAGGTGAGTAACCAATACGTGAAACTGACATGGAAAAGAACTGTAAAATGGCGGAAATACGTGACAATGCCACACAAAACTGAGCAAAATAATGCGTGACTATTTCACATATTTTGTGAGATTTGTATCCATTGATTTGCAGCAATTCCATTTTCAGCACAAATTTACATAGGGGAAATGTGGGGAGCTGTTGAGCTCATGAGGACAGAGGCAGCTCTTTCATTACATACAGTAGCAAACCGAGCCGTGCGCTCTATTTCCAAACATATTTTCATTTAACTTTTTCATTTCATGTTTTTGTGCTTACATATGTTCAGGCCCGGCTGCAGGATGAAATGACTGAGGGGGCATGTGAAATTGTTGAGGGGGCTTAACTTTATACCATCAATGATACACTGAGATCTCACTTTGGAAAGACATATTTTTAAATGCAGAGGTCCATAAAACACTCCAAATCCAACTGCACACAGGTAACCAGAAACTCACTAATGATGATAGATCATGAGATATTATTTGATAGACTAATAAGGGTGGATTAAGGATGTTTAAAATCTCTAGCCTGGTGGTCAGGACATGAATGGATTAAATCCGCAAATTTGCAAAGGTTTATTTATCTCCACATATAAATTAAAATTAGCAGGGTAACTGTGCAGTATACCACATTATATATTTCCTATGTGATTTCCATATTATAGACGAGAGTTTTCAACGGCAATAAACGTCTGCAATAAATATCCTAACTTCATTATTTCTCAAAACTTTGACAAAAATTATTTTCAAAGGAACTGTATTCTTACAGTTACTCAAAGATGCACATTCCGCATATGATTTGAATATTAGATGAGAGTATTTATATAATGGCAAAGGACGTCTCATTCATATGGCAATAAATATCCATATAACTTAACATAACAGCATAATGCAATTAATAAACAGAGAAGGAAGGAAGCAAGATTGACATGTAAATTGTATTATTATTACCGGAAAAACAGCAATATTACTGAAATAAACTCTGAGGTAGGCTAAATGCTCCAAACACGCTGTTAACCGCAAGTTTAAATAAGCAATTAAAGTGGATAAAACATTATTATCTCTTAAAACTTTATATAACAAAAATGACATTTAAAGGAAATGTATTCTTACAGTTATTCAAAGATGCACAAATGATTCCATATATTATTCGTCTCTGGCCTCGCTCTGTTATGTAATAGCTGATTGACAGGTGCGCATCTCCGTCTTTCAAACAGGTTAGGGTTAGGGTTAGGGCAGTAATGTCACGTCACTGAACATTCTAAATACCGTATGGGGATAAGGTTAAATTATTATTTAACTCAAAAGGTTGAACATTTTATTTGTAACCATGAATACAAAAATGAAACAGAGGGGGCACAAAGCAGATCTGAGGGGGCAATGCCCCCTTTTTCCCCCTTGTGGCGCCGGGCCTGCATATGTGTCTAATACAGTAAGGAAATTAAGTATTTGAACACCCTGCTATTTCGCAAGTTCTCCTGATTAGACAGATGGTAATAGTCACCCTAAAACAAGAAAATTGATAAAAGTACATATTTAAATAACAATAAAACAACTTCAGTATATTTACTAAAAATACTATTAAACTAAGAATGCGCATTAAAAACACAATCAGCAATCAAGCAAACATCAGACAAATACATCAACACACACACACACACACACACACACACACACACACACACACACACACACACACACACACACACACACACACACACACACACACACACACACACACAATAAGCAAGAAACCGTCAGGGGGCAGCAAGAAAAAGTCATAAAGTAAGCTAATGTTGACAGCTCTGGTTGTTAAGTAACCATTTCTTTAACTGGATCTTAAATGAACTGTACATGTTCAGGTGTCTGATGTTTATAGGAGTAGAGTTCCATTCAGTAGCAGCTCGAAAAGAAAAAGCTGTTTGACCAAAAACACTTTTCCTAAGGGGAATGATACAATCCCCCCTCACTGCACCTCTAGTTCTACTATAATCTGCTGTTCGGATGTTGATAAACTGATGGAGGGGAGGGGAAGATAAACCATGAATAATTTTATAAGCAGGACATAGATTTGAGAATTTTACCACGTTTTCCCAACTGAGTAATCTATATTTTTGTAGTATTGGACATTAATGAAAAATGTTTGGTTTCTTATCCAGAATTTGTACAGTTCGTTTGTAAAGTGATTGCAGTGGTTTCAGAGTTGTAACACTAGCTTGTGACCAAACGGGCAAACAGTAAAAGATGTGAGAAAGAATCATAGAGTGCATGTGCATTTTTGCTGCCTGTGTGGACATTTGATTGCAAATATATCTAAAATTACTGAGGTTGAATTTTATCATATTACAAACCTTTTTTACATGTTTAGTGGAATTATGACCAAAAAGTTATATTTTGGTCTCATCTGACCACATGACATTCTCCCATGACTCATCTGGATCATCCAAATGGTCCAACTTAAGACAGACCTGGACATGTGCTGGTTTAAGCAGGGGAACCTTCCGTGCCATGCATGATTTCAAACCATGACGTCTTAATGTATTATCAACAGTAACCTTGGAAATGGTGGTCCCAGCTCATTTCAGGTCATTGACCAGCTCCTCCTATGCAGTTCTGGGCTGATTTCTCACCTTTCTTAGGATCATTGAGACCCCACGAGGTGAGATCTTGCATGGAGCCCCAGTCCGAGGGAGATTGACAGTCATGTTTATCTTCTTCCATTTCTAAAGAATGCTCCAACAGTGGACCTTTTTTCACCAAGCTGCTTGGCAATTTCCCTGTAGCCCTTTCCAGCCTTGTGAGGTGTACAATTTTGTCTCTAGTGTCTTTGGACAACTCTTTGGTCTTGGCCATGTTAGTAGTTGGATTCTTACTGCTTGTATGGGGTGGACAGGTGTCTTTATGCAGCTAACAACCTCAAACAGATGCATCTAATGTAGGATAATAAATAGAGTGGAAGTGGACAGACTAACAGGTCTTTGAGGGTCGGAATTCTAGCTGATAGACAGGTGTTCAAATACTTATTTGCAGCTGCACCACACAAACAAATAGTCAAAAAATGATACATCGTGACTTCTGGACTCTTTTTAGATTATGTCTCTCACAGCGGACACGCACCCACGATGACAATATCAGACCCCTCCATGATTTCTAAGTGGGAGAACTTGCAAAATAGCAGGGTGTTCAAATACTTATTTTCCTCACTATATATAAACAGATTATTGAGCAGAATAAATCCACAGCACAACAAGTGCATGAGGTCCAGGTGAGCAGATCGAAGAATGAGTCCCTCAATCCACATGTGGCATTATTCATTAAGGATTTCATTGAGTACGATTGGCAGAACAACTGAAACCAGGACAAACTAACCAAATAATTGACCACTACATTCTAAGTATTCATTTTTACACATTTTTTGTGTTATGCTTTTAACACATTGTGTGTCATTTTGTGTTGATATTGTGTTAAAAAAATAATATTAATAAAATGTTATTAAAAATAATAAAATTTTATTATTAATAATATTCAATAATAGTGTGTTGTCCCCAAACTAACACTGGTGTGTTAATTTTAACACATCCGTTCTAATATCACTACGCCTGCTGCAGCTATGTTGCAGGAGCAAAGTCCTTGATTATAACACCAGAATGAGAGTATAGTTGCAGCCATATCGGTCTAGAAAATTGCAACTTTTAATTTTCCGTTGGTCTTAGTACATGATGTAACTAAAGAAGAGCCAAGTTTTAAATAGGAAAAATATTGAAACTCTTTGGTTATTTTTTGCTAATGGTCTTATCAGATTCAATGGATTATGCTAAGCTATGCTAAAAGTTGATCCGCTGAATGGATTCCAAAACTGTAAAAATCAAATGTTTAACTAGGTGAGCTGGAAAAAATGAGCATATTTAAAAAAAAAAAAGTGTAGTGTCCCTTTACCTGCTCTTAGCTGTAAAAATAAAAATATATATTTATGTACACTGAAAAAAATGATTCATTGAATTTAATCAAAATTTTTTAAGGTAAGTGGTTGCAATCAATTTATTTAAGCTACATTTAAACAAAAGTTTTATATTATATTTTACTTTACTAATCTTTTTTGTTTAATTGTTTAAACCACTTACCTTAAAAAATTTATTAAATTCAATTAATAATTTTTTTCAGTGTAAAAGGGCAAGTTGTTTTGGGTAGTTGAGGTGTGGTTGTGTAACAAAAGATTGTCTAGTTAAAACATTTTTTAGGTTTATGCAAAATCAAAATATTTTTACAAACAAAACAAAAAACACATAATTGAAATCTATTTTATTCTATTTTTTGTCTTTTCAGATTTTAATGCCAATAAATGTTATTTTTGTGGCAAAGCAGTGTGATCTTCCTCTTACAGTCCACACAATTAAAGCAGTAATGCTTATTACAGAATATAATATTTGCTGTCTATAATATTTGCAATTACAGCACTGCGATTATTACTGTAATATAAATTACTGTGATTAAATCTACAGTAAATTTACTGTAAAGTAGATTACAGCAACTTAGTTGCCAAATGCTGCCAGCAAGTTGCTGTAAATTTTACAGTATTATTTTTACAGTGTATGTATAGCAGTTTAGTGGCATATGAATATAGTAATTTAATTGTATAGTGAAGTAGTAAAGTACATTATTATCAAGGTAGTATAATAATATAATAATAGCTGTGTCATAGGTTGACTAAGAATATAGTGAACTTGGTTTTATTGATGCTATTCATCCTCATATTGAAAAGCAATAAGGAGAGAAAGAAATCAATCAGCTAATAAAACAAATCAATAAAGTGCAACCAGGGGAAAAGGGAAGCCATTATTTGCAGAGACAAGGAAATGCCACTAACTGCATGCATTAATCAAGCTTAGCTTTTGAGAAAAGAGAATATCACATTCTTACCCATATAAAATTAGTGTCATCCCCTCTTTACACTTTCACCATCTTACATCATAGCATGCCAGAAATGTACCAATACTTGAATAGTGATAACTAATGAATTATTTTAGGATCTTTTTTTTAAATATAGTCCTGTAAACAGGAAATCGCGATCGACTTTACTTTCGCATTTGTGATGCATTTCTGAGTGAAACAGAATATCATACGAGGAAAACAGCATGCGTGGCTAATGTTTTCCACTGTCAATTGATTTGATATAGAAAAGTGGATGTTTCATTAAAAAAAGAACTTACAGCAGACCGCCATTAAAAAATTATAATTGTCATTTTTGATTTCATGGCAACTTTAAAGTGACAGCAGCACTGCTGACTGTGCCTTAAAATAATTAAAATTAGACACATTTTAGACACTATACTTATTATAAATAATAATATGCAGCTTTAATATATGTTTTCTGTTTTTAACAAAGATATGTAAATTAATTTGTTAACCAGATTATGTGCAACCACTTAATTTGAAAGCTTTTTAAAGCTCACGTAATCTGGAGTACCTATAGAGTAGTATTACATCCTTTATATCTCCATAGAGTCTTTAGTTTAATCAGATTTATAAAAGAAAGATTAGCTTTACCGAATCTTCCCGATAACGTACGAAAAAATGAAGAAGGAGGAGTTACTACCGCGGCGGAGCGAGTACGTGTAATGCAACACTATACAACACTTATAACTTATGTTTTACTATATGTTCGTGTCATTTATATAATATGCACGTGCATATTTACAACATAAGACAGAAGTCTTACTTACCGCGTGCAACTCGTGACCTGGTTGGGAAAATCCAGCGCATCAAACACACACGCAAAACTCCGCTGCTACCCCGGATAATAAACTATATCCATTGTTTTCATAAGGCTGGATTTCTTCTCCTTACATCCAAAAACACACTTCTTCATTCGTGCCATTGTTGAGTTTTGAAATTAAACAAAGCTGTCGCGTGATGTGAACGTTTGTAAGTTCTAGCGTCTCCCGCTGATTGACGGGTGGGCTGGGTTTTCCGGGGGAAGTGCCCATATAAAGAAGTGATACGTATTGAAAACCCCTGAAACGTCAGTTGGAACTGTAATCGAAAAAAACTTTCCGAAACTTGTACGAACCCTGGCGAAGTGCATTCGGCACAGAAATACTCTGTAACACGTCCAACTGCTTTTTTGACACACTGCCTACATTTAGCATGAGGAAACAACTCTATAACTCTGTTAATAAGTCAGAATGCTTGAAATACCATTGAACCCCCCCTTTAACTATTTTTAAATGTACCAAATCACCTAGACTGGAATGTCAGGTGGATTAAAGCAGCATTATTTTTGTATAATAAAGGCATACATGCAGATTACATTGTAACTGCAGGATACCTCTGGGTGACCTCAGAAAAGCTAGCCGGTTCACTTTATTATATATTTCTGCATGCCTACGGTTCACAGCGAAATACAATCTTACTTAAATAAGTATCCACTACAATTTATGGCACAAGAAATAGTTTCACTTGAGTATCTTTCAGTCGGTCACTACAACGTCACGTCATGACCGGTTCTCACCTGCGAGAACATGTCCCTTGTGAATCTGAGAAGACTGGTTACGTTACTCCAGGAGCGTCAACCCCCCTTCTGGCGTTGTTGCAGGTACATCAGGCTAAGGCACAACTCAGCTGTCTTTTCAGACCTCCGTGTGGCCACTGACCTGGCACTCTGGCGGTCCAGGAACGCCATCTCTGGCTGACATGAAGGATGTTGAAAAGAACAGACAAATGCTCTGATCTCCTAAACCGGCCCCTTCTCGGCTGCCCAAATGCAGACTGAGGCCATCTCACACAGAACTTTTACTGGCATTGCACCGGTGACCAGGGGTGGGTATTTCTGGTCCTGGAGGGCCACTGTCCTGCAAAGTTTAGCTCCAACCCTAATCAAACATCTAATCAAAGGCTACAGGATTGCTTGGAAATGACATCCAGGTGTGTTTGATTAGGGTTGAAGCTAAACTTTGCAGGACAGTGGCGTTCCAGGAGCAAGAAAGCCCACCCCTGCTGTAGACACACCTAGTGTTCTAGTGTTGCTTTCGTCCACGAAAAGTATGACTAAATATAGTCGTCAACAAACCTTTATCACATGGTGAAAATGAGACGAGACGCAACAAAAATGCTGGTCATGTGACGATGACTATAATTAAATGTATAATGCAATATTGTTGATGAACAAAAACGAGATTAAAAGTGCTTTACAAAATGAAAACTAAGCTAGTTTTCAAGATATGTCTCTTCATTTTCGTTGACCAAAACAAGACGAAATGTTATAACATTATTTCATCTTTTTTAGCCATCCCAGCATCTCCGTGCCCCCGCTACCTGACTGCAAATGATCACGTGTGTTGGAACTGCGCAGATCAATCAAAACATAAAAGTATAGCGAGAGTGATTAGAAAGCATGCAAAGCAATCTGTTCTCTTGATACTTTGATATCTTACGCCTCCATTTGCACAGTAACACGCGTCACAATTGATGGACCGCTATGACCGGGAAGATGCAACATTCTGTCTTCAAACGGTAAAGTCCAAAATAAAGCCTGTCTATCACTTTCAGGTCAGTTCACAAGCCTGTGAAAATGTGTAGCTTTGACTGCTGACACCACCAAATCATCTGCATGATTTAAATAGTATAACAATGTACACATTTATATCATGTAACTTCAGTTGTTTAAATGACATTGTGCTGCATTATCTTTTGAAGCATGGTAAAGATAAGACAACCATAGTTTTGCTAATAACTACACTTATTTATTATTTGAATGAACAAAACCTACTTAGCTGAATGCTTCAGTAGTAAATAAATCAAACACCTGTATTATTGAGAACATAATCACACATACCAACTATTGCTTTTGTTAATAGACATCTGCTGTTTTCTTAAAGCTGACTCTTAATTTACTTACAAGAAAGACATTTAGTAATTCTCCAAAATTACTTGGATTTATACTGACATGTAAGATTAGCTTTGTCACATTAGATTAAGCCAAAGTCCATTAGCTACACCGGTACAGATGCAGAAATATAGGGGATAATAATTTTAATTGCATATTTGTATGATTGAAGTTTGTACTGTTGTCAAAATACAATTATAAATTATAACAGTAGCATTTTTATAAAGTTTTATTCTCACAAATAACATACTATAGTTGTGTGTGATTTTGTTAATGTTTTTTTTTTAACTAAAGGGGGCACCACCGGAAAAGTCCACTTAGGGCACCCATTTGACCAGTAAAAATATCCCAATCTCTGTGTGTGTGTGTTTCTGCTTAGACTACTTCTGTTTGATTGTGTAGACTTTTTGTAGACTTTTTTATGAACAGTGAAGTCACTTACTTGGAGGTTAGTAAAAAAATATCTTGTATTGTCTGGAATGGATGTATTCTTGAATCTATAAGGTAACAATAATATAACAAGATAACTTTTGTTTGAAATGGGTTTGGCTTAAGAAAATATTGTTTTGTCTATACTACTACTAGGCCATTATACTATACGGTTTAAATAGAATTGCATTACTAAAAAGAGACTAAAATACAATTTTAACTGACTAAAACTAGACTAAAATGTCATCAGTTTTCGTAGACTAAAGCTAGACAAAAATAGTCATGGATAATTCAAACTAAAATAAGACTAAGATGCCCAGACTTTTAGTTGACTAAAACTTGACTAGACTAAAAAGAGTATGAAAGTGACTAAAACTAATAAAAACTAAAATGACAGCTTGACACAAAGACAAAAAGGCTGCCAAAAACAACACTACTTCTATCTTAAAAAAACACCTTTATCCAAACCGCTTTCTCTCTCAAAAGGTATGGTTTCAGAATTGTGAAAACTTGGTATAAACACCTCTTGTATTATTGACTCATTTTGACAAATCACTTGATTGTTTCCTTAGGCATGCAAGTCGCTTTGGATAAAAGCATCTGCTAAATGCCTAAATGTAAATACTACCACCTCAGAAGAAAGCTGTCCCTTCTGGTTCATCGACATTGGTGCCTTAGCCTGCTGTTCGCCGAGGCCGTCTTGCTGCGGCTGCCTCCATTCCTGCTCCACAGACTATATCACGAATGCACAGAGGAACAGGTCGTCAGCAGCCCTGCCCACTTAACCTGCTACTTGAGGTGGAAGGCGTAAGAGCAAGCGGCCCGAGACGGGCAACCTGGAGATCGAGATATTGATGGCACCACTCCCTCGGCTGGAGGAGGGCCGGGAAGAGAATCTTTGTTTCAGTTATTTTCTGTTCCACCGGCTTTTCAGCCGGCACACACAAATGCACAAAAATAGCGAATTCCCCTTCCGTCTCCAGAGGAACTCGGAAGCTATGAGCAGTCACCAAATTGCCCGTCCTCCCCTTCCTCTATTGCCAGCGGGTGTGTTGAGCAGCCTGGGTACCTACCCAGCCACCCGTCAGCAGAACCAGGTGAGTGTTACACAACACAGCGCTTCTAATCGTTTAGCCACAGCGCACACACCGGCGATCACCTCCGCTCCCTCTTCTGCCCCACTGCGGGTACTCCGGTAGTGCCATTAACTCCCTTCGCATGGCTTTTACACATGATCCGACTTGGCTATGCGATTCAGTTCACCCAGCGTCCCCCAAAATTTTCAGGCATCCACTTCACTATGGTAAAAGGTGGCAATGCACACATACTGCGTGCAGAGATCACAGTCCTACTGGCAAAGAACATGATAAAGCCGGTCCTTCTACCGAGATGAGTTTGGGGTTTTACAGCCCTTACTTCATAGTACCCAAGACAAGCAGTGGGTTACGAGCGATCTTGGATTTGCGCTCGTTGAACCGTGCACTTCACAGAATGCCGTGCAAGATGCTGACATAGAAAAGCATTTGTCAATGCATTCGTCCCCAAGATTGGTTTGCAGCCATAGACCTGAAGGATGCATATATTCATGTCTTCATGATTTGTGACTTCAGTTTGGACCTTATCTAGTGTTACACTAAGACCGAGGCCCGGCTACGTGCCCAAGGTTCCCACCACTCCTTTCAGAGATAGGGGTGGCGGAGGAGGAGGCAGACAGCATAAAGGTAAAGCTGTCACCAAGCAGATGTCTCACTGGACAGTAGACACAATCGCCCTTGCTATTAAAATGCAGGACATGCCATGCCCATTTAATTTGAGAGCACACTCCACGAGAAGTGTTGCATCATCTTTACTGTATCCTAAAAGGCCTTTGTGACTGCTCTGCTCAACTCAACTCAAAACAGTTCTGATGTCAGGATCGCTTGTTGCAAAGTTCTTATGTAAAGTGTATTGAAAGATAGAGTGTTCATAGCAAGCATATCAGAATCAGGAATGTCAGAAAGATGTGCAGCAATCCTTTTTCCAAAATAAACATCTTTAGAGGAACATTCCTTTAATATTAGCTTCTGTGGCACCCAGGCTACAAAACAGGGCATCTGCATTCTTGTGTTGATTCCCTTCCTTGTGAACAATAACCCAATTCAGTGAATCAAGCTTCATAATACATTGTCCTCTCCTTCCTGTTGAGTCGTCTTCAATAAACATATGCCACAGAGCCAACAGTGGTCGATTCTCTGTGATAATGGTAAAGAAAGAAAGTCCAATGTAACATCTAAATTCTCTTACTCCCCATAAAATTGCCGACAGCTCCCAATCGAAAGTGGACCAATGTCTCTGCATAGTAGACCTGTTTGAGTCGTGAATCACTCGGATCTCTCACCCAGATCTTTAAATTAACTCATGAGTATCGAGTCTCTAGTATCATTAACACGGATCAGTTGAGTCCTACTACAATTCAATGTAAAACCATAAACAGCGCACAAACCTCTTGCAACATTATTGATGAGACTTTGCTCGCTTTACAGATCCACATGTAACCGACTGATCTGCGCGAGAACTGACCCGAGATTCTCACTCAGAGCCGGAAACATTGCAAACTCGAGGCATGCGAATCTGCAATGTTTCTGGCTCTGACTCAAGAATTTCTCAACTCTTAACCGGCTGATTCGTGCGAACTGTCTCTCGAGTCAGAGCCAGAAACACTGCAGATTCTCAGATCTGCCGGAAACATTGCAGACTCTAGACAGTTTGCGCGAATCAGCCGGTTAGTGGATCTGTAGAGCAAGTGAAGTCTCATGAGTCCCATGGTCTACGAGTCTGCAAATGCTCTGAGAATCTCTGGTCGCGCATATCAGCTGGTTACAAGTGGGTCTGTACTGAGTTTCCTTGGCGATCTAGCAATACTGACTCAAGTGATTCACACAACCCAGATCATTTTAGTGAGTGACTCAAAATAACCCGGATCCTTAAAATGAATCGAGTTTGCCAGGCCTACTGCATAGGATTCAATGCGGCATAAGCGGCAACATGCTCTATGCTGGTGAGCACAGCACCGACAGCCAGATTGGATGCAACCCTTCTGAGAAATAACATGAACAAGAAAAATGACATGATCTCTGGAAAGGTGACATTTTATTTGGATTTCTTTTAAGCTGGCAGACGTTGCACTCTTGATTTGCACCTGTGCCATCTAGTTTTGTGATTCTGGAGTTTTGTTATCCTGTGGGAAATCTATCTGTTTTATTAAGTTTATTCAAGTCTTTGTTTTGTTGTGTCAAGTCTGTTTTTGCTACTGTTTTCCCCTGGTAGGTTTTTGCTTTCTGTTTGTAAAATAAAAGCCCTCTTGTGTCCATTTGCTGCCGGCATCTGGGCTCTGCCTATACATCCCCTGACAGAACGAACTGGCCCAAAAATAACCCAGCAGGCAATATAGACCCATCCCTGATCACCTACTACAGTCGCAAAGCCCACTTACTTTTTGTTCTCTGGCAGAAGGAAGTGGACGTGGAATCGTTCACACTGGTGTTCCTGGGGGCAGCGCATCAAGTGGGGTAGAATTTAAAGTTATCTTCAACTACTGCCTCAGTGAGCCCTCAAGCCTAGGGAAGTAGAGGTGCTGAGGCCCTTGGGCTTCGTTGACATGGTCCGATATGTCATAAACCAGTAAGAGCCCAAGGCTGCACCTTCATCTCCAATCCCCTTCATCAACTCTCCATGAACTCTCTCCCATACCTTGTGAGCCCTGGTTTGCCCCATCTGCTCCTTTTTCTGCCCCTTCATGCCTCATTTGGTCCCCCCTGGAACTGCCCCTTCTCATTTTCACTCAGCCAAGCCTGCCTCTCCCATACCACCTGCTAAATCTGCACAGATTCCTTGCTCTTGACCCTCTTCTACACACCCCTGCTCACGGACTCATTCCCCGCCCAGTCCCACCCACGTAGACCTTCCCTTGTGAACTCCCATGTTTGTTGTATTTGTTGTGTCACCCCAACCTATTTGTTATATTTTATTGCCCGCCCTTGTGCTTATGTGTTATGTTCTGTTGGTTTTCGGCTGTGTTCCAATCCGTCTTGTCCCATGTTTTCCCTTAATTATCTCTTTGTTATTGTTTGATGTGTCATCTCTTGATTTGCTCGCTTATTTAATGCCTTTGTGTTTGCTGTCCTGTGTCAGCTCGTTTTGTGATATTGTGGTTTTATGATTCTGTGGAAAATCTATCTGTTTTGTCAAGTTTATTTAAATCTTTGTTTCATTGTGCAAAGTCTGTTCTTTATTACTGTTTCCCGCCTCTTGGGTTTTTGCTTTCTGTTTGTAAAATAAATGCCCTCTTGTGTCCAATTGTCTCCTGCGTTTGGGTTATACCAATACATTTTTGACAATAAAGTGGTGCACTTATGATGTACAAATGTTACAAATGTTTATAAAATGTTTGTTTATGAAAAATTCTGTTTCTTTTCTTTTTATAAAATCTGGTTTAATTTTATTTTTTTGTGCTTAAACAGATAAGGATAGAGCCATAGTGTTACTGTTTGCAGCTATATAGAATAAATGCTATATTATAGAAATTTGCAGAACTGCACATAAAGCGGTGAGTTGTCACTGGACATTCGTCAGTTGGGCAGCACAAGGATGGACATCAGGCCGGGTCCAGACCGGGACTGGTGTGTGACTCACAAAACTATGAAGTGGAAAAACATATTCACACTTTTTGGACATATACAGTATTGTTCAAAATAATAGCAGTGCAATGTGACTAACCAGAATAATCAAGGTTTTTAGTATATTTTTTTATTGCTACGTGGCAAACAAGTTACCAGTAGGTTCAGTAGATTCTCAGAAAACAAATGAGACCCAGCATTCATGATTCAATTCAATTTTTTCAATTCAATTCAATTTTATTTATATAGCGCTTTTCACAATAC
This sequence comes from Misgurnus anguillicaudatus, assembly GCF_027580225.2. NCBI lineage: Eukaryota > Metazoa > Chordata > Actinopteri > Cypriniformes > Cobitidae > Misgurnus > Misgurnus anguillicaudatus. The sequence goes on along the minus strand of NC_073346.2, from coordinate 1,427,695 downwards.
TCAATTGTTTTCAAAGCAGCTTTACATTAATAGAAGCAGTAAAAGCACAGAAAAATGACAGATAGCACAACATAATACACAATAGCATAAGCTGTCAAATTTGCTGAGGCTATGACTCGACATTATGAACGAGCGTATTACTAATGTAACGTCTAGGAGAAGATGCTAAATTAAGCCCAAGCAGGCTACCTCCCCGGGGTAAAAAACCCCCTAGGAGAAAAAAACAAAAACCCCGGGTTGTTGAGCCGAGGAAAAAAAAAAAGTCCTAGGAGGGAAAAACCCTTGGGAGATATATATGTATATAAAACACATATAGACGGATAAGGAGATTAAGGCGGGGATTAAGCGGGGTTTAAGCGGGTTCTGCCGGTGGTCGTTGGTCAGGCATCAGCTGGGGCATCACAGTGATGGACGACCAGTAGATCAGAGGTGAGTCGACTTTCACATCTACCGGAACTGGGTCTGTTTGTCCCCATTGTCCTCAGGGTCGAGGACAGGACAGGGAGAGAAAAACAAAATCATATTAGCGTAGGGGCCGTTCACATGTAATGCAAGTGTCACACAGTGATGTGGTTTAATCAGCTTAGTTTCAGACAGACTAACTATTGCGGCATAATTATATTATCCACAGTTGAGGATTTTGCAAATTGGGGGCCCACTGCGACGGTATTATATGGTAACTAAGAGTCACCTTCTGATTTTAAGAGAAAGAGAAAAATGAAACCTGTCGACCCGTTTGACTAAGGCCTGTAACCCCACTGTCGTCGTTAATGCAGGTTCAGTGGCAAACGGGTCTATATTGCATGCTTATTTACAAGATCATGAGAAAACGCCAACATCGCAACCTGACCATACGTGCCAACCCGTTTGACTAAGGCTGGAGGGCCCCACTGTCGTCGTTAATGCAGGTTCAGTGGCAAACGGGTCTGTATGGTATACTATTCACAAGACACAAAAAAGCGGCCAAAATCGCAACCCGACCATACGTGCCAACCCGTTTGACTAAGGCTGGAAGCCCCACTGTCGTCGTTAATGCAGGTTCAGTGGCAAACGGGTCTGTATGGCATATGTATTCGCAATATAAAGAAAGCGCCAAAAGCCCAACCCAACCATACGTGCCAACCCGTTTGACTAAGGCTGGATGCCCCACTGACGCCGTTAATGCACGATCAGTGGCAAACGGGTTTGTATGGCAATACTATTCCACAAGAACACGAAAGTTCCAAAATCGCAATCCGACTATACGTTAAGATAAGGTTTTATTTATTTATTTGGTATGCACGCTCTTAAGGCTGTGCAATTGGGCAATTAGTTGAATTAGTTGAAAGGGGTGTGTTCAAAAAAATAGCAGTGTGGCATTCAATCACTGAGGTCATCAATTTTGTGAAGAAACAGGTGTGAATCAGGTGGCCCCTATTTAAGGATGAAGCCAACACTTGTTGAACATGCATTTGAAAGCTGTAGGAAAATGGGTCGTTCAAGACATTGTTCAGAAGAACAGCGTACTTTGATTAAGAAAAGTTGATTGGAGAGGGAAAACCTATAAAGAGGTGCAAAGAAATGATAGGCTGTTCAGCTAAAATGATCTCCAATGCCTTAAAATGGAGAGCAAAACCAGAGAGACGTGGAAGAAAACGGAAGACAACCATCAAAATGGATAGAAGAATAACCAGAATGGCAAAGGCTCAGCCAATGATCACCTCCAGGATGATCAAAGAGGAGTCTGGAGTTACCTGTAAGTACTTTGACAGTTAGAAGACGTCCTGTGTGAAGCTAATCTATTTTCAAGAATCCCCCGCAAAGTCCCTCTGTAAAAAAAAGGCATGTGCAGAAGAGGTTACAATTTGCCAAAGAACACATCAACTGGCCTAAAGAGAAATGGGAGGAACATTTTTGTGGACTGATGAGAGTAAAATTGTTCTTTTTGGGTCCAAGGGCCACAGGCAGTTTTGTGAGACGACCCCCAAACTCTGAATTCAAGCCACAGTACACAGTGAAGACAGTGAAGCATGGAGGTGCAAGCATCATGATATGGGCATGTTTCTCCTACTATGGTGTTGGGCCTATTTATCGCATACCAGGGATCATGGATCAGTTTGGCATATGTTAAAATACTTGAAGAGGTCATGTTGCCCTATGCTGAAGAGGACATGCCCTTGAAATGGTTGTTTTCAACAAGACAATGACCAAAACACACTAGTAAACGGGCAAAGTCATGGTTCCAAACCAACAAAATTAATGTTATGGAGTGGCCAGCCCAAAACTTGTGGGGTGATATCAAAAATGCTGTTTCTGAAGCAAAACCAAGAAATGTGAATGAATTGTGGAATGTTGTTAAAGAATCATGGAGTGGAATAACAGCTGAGAGGTGCCACAAGTTGGTTGACTCCATGCCACAACAGATGTCAAGCAGTTTTAAAAAACTGTGGTCATACAACTAAATATTAGTTTAGTGATTCACAGGATTGCTAAATCCCAGAAAAAAAAAATGTTTGTACAAAATAGTTTTGAGTTTGTACAGTCAACAGGTAGACACTGCTATTTTTTTGAACACACCCCTTTCAACTAATTGCCCAATTGCACAGCCTTAAGAGCGTGCATATCATGAATGCTGGGTCTTGTTTGTTTTTCTGAGAATCTACTGAACCTACTGGTAACTTGTTTGCCACGTAGCAATAAAAAATATACTTAAAAACCTTGATTATTCCGGTTAGTCACATTGTACTGCTATTATTTTGAACAATACTGTATATGGTAACATGAGGAACATGAGCAGCTCTGTTGTGTATCAGTTTCTTAGTTTATACAAGTTAAGTTTTTGAATAGGGTTTGTTTCTAAATAAACTGAAAATATCATACTGACCTTCATTTCTATTTTGATTATATTCTTAACTTTTTAATAAACCAAAAACAAACATGTATACCTTTGTCCTACATTGATACCTACATTCTTTACTGTAGTTCCCTCTCACATTCCTGCCCTAAAGGCTCATTATGCAGCTCATTATGCGAGTCTTTGTTTGCTCAACTGTCAATCAATCCTTCTCGCATACAGCCCCTCTAATCAAAAAGTGTTTGTACAATTTCTAAATGTATATATTGTTTTATGTGAGTGAGTAGGCAGAATGATTTTCACATCATTTTAAAGAAAAAAACTCTAGACTACTAGATTCTGTTTAGAAAAGTCTTGTTAAAACATGTTTATTATGGGTTTTGAGGACTTATATCAGTGACTTAAAAATTTTGCTTTTTCAAAAACCACGCATACATTTTTCTCTCTCAAAAATACAAACATGTACATACATGTAGCTCATATAATATTGTAGCCCAGTTTGTGCTGAACGCAGTGTTATGAGACACTTGCCCTTATTATGTTTTAAAGCAACTGAAAAAAGACCAAATGTAAAAGCATGTCAGAACCTCTGCCAGTGTCCCAAAATGGTCGGACCCCAGAGGGTTAAGTCAGCTGCCGATCGGTCTGTGCAATGCCGCATGAAGTCGAACACACCTAATAATACCATAATAACTGGCTTAGAAAACTCAGTTTTTTGTCAAGGCACAGTTAAGAAACATTTACTGAAGGCTTTAATTTATGTTTTTTATATGTAATGCAGAACAGCTACATTTGTGAGACTATATCAACTCAACATCCGAGATTGGTGGACAAGAAGACCAACAGAGGAAGCCAAGCCGCAAAACAACGAAAAATTGTTATGACTTTTTATTTGAAATAAAAGTTAATGTTGACTTAAATATAGTGTTGTGAAGATGTTTTGAAATACGTTGTTTTTAAAATAAACATCACATTATTGTGTATGTTTATGGTATTTACCCTATCACTAAATTTATAACTGTCAGGATCCAATCACCTTTACCATCAACGTCATCCTTTACTCCTCCCACTCTTTCCTTTCCCCGAAATATTAATCACCACCACCTGTGTCCCATCACCATATCCCTTTAAATACCTCACCTTCACTTTTCAGTCATCGTCTGGTCTCATCACAGAATGCCAGACTTACCCGCTTCACTTACCTGAAACTCCTATGATCTTCAGCCGAACCCCTTCAAACCACCAGTCTTCATCACCTGCAAAAGAGACATTATTACCAACAAGTTAAGTGCTACCAGAACCTGCCTATTACCAAATGCTCACCTGTCTATTCTCAACCTCTGTGGTGTGTTTCAATAAAGTACTATTTACTTACCTTTATTCTTCTTCCTGGTTACTAAAGTGACAATAACAAGATATGAACAAAGCACCACTTTGTTTACAGCCCGCAAATATAAGAGTTACCTAGCACATACACAGAACAAAGGGGCAACAAGCACCACCTTAATTTACAGCCCACAAACATAAGAGTTACCTGGTAATATACAAATGCAGATCAAAGGGGTACAAGTTGCTATTATTTATATTGTTTTTATTTGTAAGTTTTTATTTGTTTAATTGTTTAATTTGTTATTGGGTTTTCATAAAAATAGTAATAAACCCCAAACTAATAATCTGCTTTAAAGTAAGGAGGGAAATTGTCTCAGTTACTACTGTAAACCCTCTGTTCCCTAAGATACGGAACGAGACGCTGCGTCATGAAACACCACAGCAATAAAATAACTGTATCTAAGTAAATGTAAAACTATCCTGTCTTATAGGTGGTAAGTGATGACATCACAAGGTGCGTTGGATACTGGAAAGCATAAAAGGGAGGCACAAACAGTGCATTAATGCTTCTGAAAAAAATTAAGCGAGCTCTACAGGCACAGGTAGAGTTATGGCAATGAGACGTTCCCTTTCAACGTAACTTGATGCTGCGTCATGAAATTACTCTTTGGGGCATGAATGCTCACTATGCCATAAGGGATTTGTGTCTGTCATGTTGTAAAGACTGTCATACACAGATCAGGACATAAGAAACTGATTACCAGGTAATGATGAGAGGTCTCAAACTACAGGTATAGTACCTCGTAAAGGTATGCAGGTAGATTACCCTAGTGTTGTAGTTCTTGAGGCCGGTCTCGGTCTCTTTTTAAAGGGTCTTGGTCTTGGAATCGACCGCTTTTTTACTCGGTCTAGTCTTGGTCCTCGGACAAAGAGAACTCTGAATTTTTTTTCAAGACCGGTCAAGACCACAACTGATTTATTTTTGACCACAAATTTATTTTTTATCATTAATTTTATGCGGTTTTATTCAGGTTTGGCATATGATGTTGGGATTGTTTAAGCATTGTTTAAGTTTCTCCCAATGACAATTTTTCTAATTTTATTACTAAAAACGCCTGCATTGTGTTAAGTGGATGGCAAGCCATGGAAAGGCAGTTCAGAATAAATGGTTAAGTTGATTTCAGCTCTTTAGTGTTTGTTCACTTTTATTTGCTTATAGACAAAGATAAAATTCCCACATATCTGCAATGCCTTTGATTATTTTATCAACTTATCTGATGGCATACATACACACACACACACACACACACACACACACACATCCTTCCTGGGTGTTTTGCTGCTAGGCCACGACTCCTCCAGAGGGTTCAGAAGTGAATCTCGTCGTCCCAGGTTCACACTCTAGGTGCCATCAACTCACTTGAAGACCCAGGCGGAGTCTTTTCTCTTCACCCACAGCCACAGGCTTCCCTTTTCCGCAGCCGCAGAGAGATATTTTACTGCCTGCCGGTGGGCCTTTCCTCGCACTCCCATCTCCCTGAGTAGCCTGGATGTGAGGTGGCTACGAACTCTCTGCAACCTACTTCCACTGGGTGTACCTTCACAATCCTGCCTTGTTGTTGCGCATCGCTCAGGTACGTTCAGCGTACCTCAGCCCTTTCCATCTCAGGGCCTCCTCCACTGCACCCTCCCAGGGCAAGGTGAGCTCGATGATGTAGACAAGATTGAGTGAGGCTGACCACAGAACAAGGTCTGGTTGCAGGTTGGTGGCTGCAATTTCAGCTGGGAAGCAGAGTTTCTTGTTCAAGTCTACCAACAGCTTCCAGTCCTGTGCTCTGTCCAGCTGACCAGTCTGATCTTATGGTGTTGAGGTTGGCTTGACCCTCACCCTCCCGAACAAGTGATGTTGGCTGCAACTGGGATGATGGGGGAGAAAGGGCATTCACACTTGTTTGTTGACTTTCTAACACAGCAGCAAGACACTTCAGCACCTGGTTGTGCCGCCAGGTGTAATGTCCTTGGGTGAGGCTGATCTTGCATCCCACTAAGATGTGCCTCAGGGTTGCTAGACTTGGGCATAGAGGGCAGACAGGGTCCTCTGGATACCATTGGCTTAGGTTTTCCGGGGAGAAGGCAGGACATCGTAGGCAGCCCTGATGATAAAGCTTGCCCTTAATGCCTCCATCTCCCACAGCTCTTTCCAGGATATCTTCCTCTTCTCCACTCTTCCCATGCCATCCACTGCCCTTGCTTTGCCTGTGCCACAGCTTGGGCGCACCTTCTTACTTCCTCCTCCGGACGTACCTCCTGGACCACCATTTTGCATCTCTGAGCTGCTCTACTTTAGGGCTGTTGAAACGAATTTCAGTAATCGAATATAATTTGAATATTAAAAAAATAATACTAATCGGCTGTTAAAACTACTATTCGAATGGGATTTAAAAAAAAATAGATTTAAAAATGTTTTTTTAATGTGTTCACTATCTAACGCATTTATGCTGTTAAATACCGCTAGTTACCTCGACCCGCATTTCCATCGGCTAATTCATTTGAAACAAGACCAGCAGCAGGAGGTACGTGAGAAAGAGAAAGCGGAGCTGATAGCGATTGCGGAGGAAGGTTATGAGGAAGATGAGAACGGAGCAGCCAAGGTGAAGAGGACAGTGTCAGGAGAAAACCGCTCTCAGTCCTATGGATGACCGTTTTGGGAATGTCTTTAATGCTAATTTGTTTGGATAAGTTTGTCTTTTTGACCAGTGACAAAATACTTGTTCAAGATCACACTTCCTCTAGGTCGTGGTTTAAATGAAAAAAGAAATAGTGAAATTGGAGGCCAGGGGATGTGTGTGCTGTGTGTAAGTATTGTATAACTAATGATGCGATCTACGCAGCCCTCATACGTGAACAAAGAGAACTGCGTTGATAATGAAATTTTTCATTAAAGTTGACAACTTTGTTAATTTTGTGTCTAAGCTTAGTCATTAATTAGCAAGAAAGATATCACCTGTTATTAAATAATTACGTGTTTATTAGTAATACTGCAATGTCTTCTAGTGGACATAATTTAAAACAAGTCAACTATACGAGCTCATAGTGGCATTGGCAATGCATAAGCCCGTTTTTACAACGTGTGGTAGATAGGTATAGTAAATATTAATAAGTCAAATTTGAGCATTAAATAATCTATTATAAATCGAATATTAAAAAAAATAATGAATGAAATTCGAATGGGATAATAGAGGAAGATTGACAGCCCTACTCTACTTGCTCTTTGTCTTTAAAGGGAGGCATCATACCAATGACCTAGTCTTTTCACTGGAGACAGTTGGGATGGATTCCTCACCAATGTGGAAGCAGTGGTTTTGACTGCTTCCTCTTGATGATGGAGATACTGCTGGACTTGCTCGGCTTGATCTTAATGCGAGCCCACCTCAAAGTTTTCCTGGAGCTTACTTAATAGCCGTACAGGGCAAACCTTAGTTGTGGTGAAAGTTGTGAGGTATCCATGTAGGTTCTGACTGTGGCAACCTCAGCCCAAGTCTTATTCGCTGTCCACCAACTATCCATCTAGAGGCCCGAATGATGACCTCCATTGCCAGGGTGAAGGCCAGTGGGTAATGAGTGCAGCCAGACATGATTCCCATTTCCAGGTGTTGCCAAGCTGTTGTGTACACTGCTGTTGTCAGACATAGTTGGAATGTCATTGAAATAGGCCTTGACAAGGGTCGGGAGAGCTGCTGGGGACTCTAAAGTAGTCAAATGCCAGATGACACTAATGTGTTCTACACAACCGGAGAAGCCTGAGATGTCTGCTTTCTGGATTGATGTGTCTATCAAGTTGTTTCTTTGCAGGTATCCTGCCAGCCTGGTGAGCGACCATGCTAAAGAAAATTTTTCCCTCCACGTTTAGAAGGCTGATCTGTCAGAACGGCCCAATCTCTCTGAGTCTTTTTCCTTGGAGATAAGGATCCCTCTGGTTCGCTGCCAGTATGTTGGTATCTCCTTCTTTTTGCCACACAGCCCCCATCAGTTTCCAGAGAAATCGCAGGACAGCTGGAGCGTTTTTGTAGAGCAGGTATGGAACTCCATTGGGGCCTGGAAACGATGCGGCCCTTGCTTTACGCTACGGTTTGTTCTACCTCACTCCACCATGGTGGGACTGATATCCTGCTTGGGCTCTGGTGTATTGACTGGGGCATGTCATGTGGGAGTGTAACTTTTTCCTGGTGTCTGTAATCTGTGCAGGAGTTTTTCAGATGTTCTTCCAGGACGGCCTTTAACACGTAGAGACTTCCGCTTTTCTCCTTTGTGAGTCTTGTTTGCTTCTTCCTTTTGAGCTTCCTCGAGAGGTTTTCAGCTCTCCTCAGTGTTGCAAGTCTGGCCTGAATCTCTTTCTGCAACAGGTCATATATTAATAGAAAACAAATAATAACTACTAATATAAACTGCAAAAGGCATTGCACAATTGGAGTCCTAACTTAATGTGAAAAAGATAATTTCACATGCCACAAATTATTAAAACATTTAATTAGTCATTGAACAATATTAAACAATATTATTACGTGCACATGGGGTGAAGATTATTAGGCTAAACATAAAAAAACAAGCATCTGCTAAAATTACGAGTCATTCTATAAGTGATGTTTCACACTTGACAAATGGATAGCGACTTGTAAGTAGCACTTAAAGCATGCTGTGTACGATCCTATTTAAATGCATCTTTGGGAAATGCATGTGAAATAATAAAGAACGTTCGTAACTTGTAGGAAGTGCTCTTAAGTGCTAAGTTCAATTGTTATCGGGGAAACTCAGCCCAGAAGAATTAAGTCCTGGCCACATGACTAGAAACCTTAGGTATATAACCTGGTCTTGGGTATAGAATGGCTTTAACTCTGCCTGGAGGGATCTCCAGGCATGAAAGAGAAGCAGATAATGCATAAAGGTCACCTACCCTCCTCAGAGGGTAAAAAAGATTGCAAAAAAAGATGATAATAGAGCGAAAGAAGTTTGTATGTACAAAACTAAATAGATTCAAAGTAAGGGGGGTTCCCTTCTAAAAATACAGGGGGGTTTGATGGGGGGGGTTGATTGCTCTTTTATGCCTTTAAGCCATAACTCCAGACGATGTTATATGTCTCGATGCCGAACTGCCATTTCACAGAAAATGTTCTTTGTTTGGGGGGTTACATTTCTCATATGGCCAGGAACGACATGTCAATGCCGAAATTGACATTTCATGAGACTTTTGAGACAGTACTAACACCATACATTCATCTATATGAATCCCCTGAAATCTGATTTATGCAATGGCTGAATTCATACATTCTTAAACGTGAAAAAACATGGTTTCTTACATGTAAACAAGGAACGAAGGCATTTGCCCGTAACCCTGAACATACAGAACAGGTCCTCCCTTCAGAGAGAACCCTTTAGAGACACCAATGAGAAGCTCTCATGTGCAGTAGGCCAAAAAAAATCATGCTGCCATCAGACCCAATATTTTCTAAAACACCTCAGTGGGAACAGGGCCTAATATGATCCTGGACACTGCTGTCAGTGGGGGGGTTACGCAGTTTTACAAATATCCATTAGCGAGGCACCACACGCTAACGTCCAGAAGGAGACGTGCCCTGAGCTTGGTAAGACAGGACGATAATGTCCACTATCCAGAGAGACATTCAATGATTGGAGACAGCTTTTCCCTTTTGCTGCCTTCCATAACAGACAAAGAGCTGTTCTGAGGTCCTGAGGCTTTGCGTTCGGTCCAGGTATATCCGCAGAGTGCAGACGGGACAGAGCAAGGCCATTGGTGGGTCTGCCTCCTCCAGGGGCAGCACTTGCAGGTTTACCACCTTATCCTTGAAAGGTGTAATAGGAACCTTGGGCACGTATCCGAGCTGAGGTCTAAAAATCACATAGGAGTCAGCAAGCCCAAACTCAAGGCACGAATCATCGACCGAAAAAGCATGCAGGTCCCCTACCTGCTTTATTGAAGCCAGTGCAGTAACTGCAACAGCTCGAAGGGGGCTCCCTGGAGTGCTTTCAGCACCAGGGAAAGGTCCCAAGAGGGTATAGAGGGAGGACAAGGTGGATTGAACCCTGCAAAGCTGATGAACTCGCCCTCCAATGCCATAATTGACGGTCATTTACAGGAGACCTGAAGGATAGGGACAATGTACCCATAGGTAGCGGCTTGCCCCGCAGAGGGCAGCTTTGACAACAAACATTTGATGATGCCTGCCTGAATTCACCATAAATGTCTCTCCATAGCTACCATAGCAGACATAGAATGCCAATCGCTTTTGCTGTAGCACGGAGAGAGAGTTCTGCCACCTGTCTGATCTCGTCTAATAAAACCGCTGTGCGGGCTTCCAAACCCCTCCTGGGCGCAAAGGAACTAGCCAGCGAGGGTTGAGAAATGGCTGAAGCCGTCTCAGACACCTCAGCTAGCTCCTGAATGTCCCCGCCTGTTATGAACCAAGGGCTGGGGAACACACTTCCTGAACTGCATGCTAGCAGGGCCGTGCACAGACCTTTTGAGGGGCATGTGCGGAAACTGACAAAGGGCACCCCCCTCCAAATAAATAGCACATAATAATCGTCTTAAAAACTTTATATTTATTTACTATTAATGATTGAAAAATTCCCTATTAATGAATGAAAAATGACATTTTATGATAGCTTGGCATTATAAGGATATCTGGCCTTCTAAGTTGGCTCTAACAATTTGCCTCCTGGGTGTTTGTCTGTATTAGGCCTATTTGTAGTCATGTGTTTGTGAACTGCTCTTGTGTACTCTCTCTTATTTAATTGTGTAATATAATAATTTTATTTTTTTCCCTCTGCTTTGCATACATAAAGTTAAATAAAATATGTTTGAGGGAAAAAAGCTATTCTTTTTGGTTTTATGAGCTAATTTTTATTATTTGATTAACATGTTTATGTATGTCATTGAGAAGAGGGGAAATATGAGATTTAAGATCAAAATAATATAGTAAAATACTATTCTAATAGCCATACCATTAGCATATCCAACATGTATCTGCCTACCTGGCAAAAACTGTGCTGAGGACCAGGGACCTTGGTCTCTTGAAGGTGCACTTAGGTTGGTTGTTCTCTCTCGTGAACTACACTTTCCTTAAAATAAGCCAGCAATGCTAATGTATAAAAAATTTAGTCTAGTCATTCAGGGCTAACTTTTTGGTGATTTGGAGCACTGTAGCCCCTGACAGAAAATGTTAGAAGTGCAGGCAGAAAATTTTGAGCACACCTTAAATCAGCCTGCAATTATTCACATTTTCCCAAAATAACTGCATTACTGAAAATACTAAACAGACTTAACTTTGTGCAGTTGATTTCAGAATAAAAAGTTATGAACTAAAGAATCATACAGCCCTCTTGGCTAATTCTAGGGATAAGATACATACCAGATAGCATATTGTAATGAGATGAGTGGCAGGGCAATATACATACTTGTATCCTTTACAAGTTTCTCGTCTTCTATGATATCCACAGTTTTCCATAACTGTGCATTTCTAATCTGTAATGTTTTTGGTGTTAATGTAGGCTAGAAGTTTTCTCTATCTCTCATCTCTGCAATGTCTAAATTTAAACCCGCGCGGGCGCATCTTCTCGCGGTTCACCCGGGCTGCGTAGACCCATCAGTAAACGATTGAGACGCGTCATGCAAATAAGCGGTAAAACCCGATCCTGCATTCTGTATTGTTGTCACGGGTGCCCTGCACATGCGTAAACAGCAGTGAAAACTGCTCGCGCTGTGTCAAAAACTCATTTTGGTCACAGTTTGGAGCCCTTGGTGCCTCCCTGATTGCCCTCTCGCCCAATCTCGTCTAAACCGGCCCTGCTCAAATTGATAAAACATGCGCCGTTATAGACATACTAGTGTTTCTTTCGTAATGAAACGGCATTGTACTCAAACAACAAGATATTTTTTTACCGTTGCAAGACGTTCAGCTGCTCTGCTGTGGAACTTCAGCTCATCGCAATCAGGGGGCGGAGTTAAGAGGTTTGACTGACAGTTTGAGCGGATCCAAAAATATTTTGTTTTTTTAATACCTTTTATTTGATAAATATATTTGACAGACAGACAGACGTAAATGTTTACCAATAGCATTGATTTATTAAACAAAATAAAAAAATAAAAATTAAATAAAACACTTCCAAAAAAAAGGGCATGTGTTCTGCACAGGTTGAGCCCTATTTGTGCACGTGCCTGCATGCTAGCCATTTAAAATATTCAAACTAGTTCTGAATAAGACAGTTTTGACATACACTTTGATAGACAATTTCAACACAGACTGCTCACTGAATGACAGAAAGCTGTAATGTGCTGTTTGCATCTCCCTTCCGGTATCTTTTGCACTCGTGACGTCATCACTCGCCACCTATAAGACAGGTTAGTTTTACAGTTATCCAGATGTACAAATGCTGTGGGGTTTTTCCCCAAAGTGTCATTTCATGACGCAGTGTCTCGTTCCCTATCTCAGGGAACAGAGGCAATTTCACTCTTACTTTAAAACAGATAGTTTAGTTTGTGGTTCATTACTATTTTTATGAAAACCCAACAATAATTAAACAACTTTTTTATTTTAAGGCATACCAAAATAAATAAAAAGTACAGTACTGTGCAAAAGTCTTATAGGCCACCATCACCAGCTTTGTTGTTTTAATGCCATCCATGTTTATTTTTAACTCTTTTTTTTTAAGATACAGAAGATATGTAAACAAAATTAAAAACAAAACAATTTTCAGAACTAAATGTCTTCTTCAGGCATCAGTCAGTATTAAGTGTGACCTCTCTTGGCACGAAACACATCTTGAGCTTTTTTGAGGAGACTGGTGTCCTGAAGGCATTCGATTAGAATTAGAAATTAGGATTTAATTTCATTTAGGTTTAAGAGATCCTGCAGCTGCTGCTATTGCTCAAGTGGAAGAGGAGTTTACCCTAAACACTTGACACTTCAGCTTATACTTTTATACTGTTTCAATACTACATACACATTTCCTGTATTTTCTGGTTGTATTCTATTAAAGAGAAATAATTCTAATAAAGAGAAATAATTATATATGATCAGTATACAATTGCAAAAACAACAAATCTAATGGTAGCATGGTGGCCTAAAACTTTTGCACAGTACTGTATGTAATCTGTCATAAATTACTGGACCAAGTACACAACTGCATATTACATTAAACTGTATGTTAGTAAAACTCATAGTGTGTGGCTTTTGTATTTTTAAAAATACACTTTGACATGTGAATACCCTAATTTAGTGCCTTATTTAGCTCTAACAAGGTTTATTACGAAAATAATCATTAGTTGCAGCCCTAGACAAGCCATAACTTTGTATCTACCAAAGATTTACCAATAAAACACTTATAATTTCTATTAAACTATTACTAGGACTGTTCATATAAAACTGATCTCTGGGGGCTCCAAAAGCGCTGGCCCTTAGAGTAGTTGTAAATCTACCTTTGAAAACTTCCCTGAGCTTCCTCTCCAAATTAAACTGTGAACTGGATGCAATATATATATATATTTTTTTTAACTGAGCCATTTCTCAGTTAAATTGTAAAGTCTACTTATTAGAATTTTCAAGGTTAGTTTCAAAGTTTTGGTAAGCTCAATAAATAAATTGGGTTAATATAATAATTAACTTGGCATTCTTATTTATGCTTGATTTATGTTCAGATTTTTAAATATGTGTGTGCGTGCGCATGCGCGTGTGTGCTCGTTATTGTGTTGGGAGGAGACAAAGACGAATCCAAAAAGTGTCATAGCTCATCTGTAAGGCCACAGCAATCTGTATGCTCAATTAAACACTGACAGCATCATTTCTCTCATTCTCTCTCTCTCTCTCACACACATACACACACACACACACACACAGATACTTTCTCTCTCTTTCTCTCTCTCTCTCTCTCTCTCTCTCTCTCTCTTTTACTGTCATATATAGCCTTCCATCCGTGACCTCACTACACATGATTCATCAGCTGAAATGCAGCAATTTTTAACATTATACTGCAGACCGCAATAAGTTATTTACTGATGTTTCATGAGTTCCCACAATCCCATAATCATGAGTGATAAAGGTAATTAGTTGAGATGGTTTGGTTTCCTTTCCACAATGTAGAGATCTGAGTGCAAATTCTCTTTTGACTTAATTACGGAGGAAATTGATGCGAAATGGATTGTCACTTATTTGTCTTTCAGAGATGATTTTTCCCAAAACATTTGTATGCATTTATGATGATAACCTAAAAGCCTTTTTTTAAGTGGAAGAACTTGAGAACACTTCGCAGATGTCTGGATTCCAGAAATTCTCAAACTTGATAGATCTCCCTGCTGTCCACATTTGGGGAGTTGGATTTGAGTCTTCTCATCCTTTATCCCTCTTGGAACACCAGCAGGTTTAACTAGTGAGACATGGAATGTTAGAGAAATATGGTACTGTGCATTTGGAGATAAAATTATATGAGTGATATTTTTTCTTAGGATTTTGAAAGGAACAACATACCTTGGGCTGAGCTTTTTGCATGGAAGTTTACTATACAAATGAGTCCTTCTCCAGTCTGACCAGTAAAAGACGTCGACCACATGGTACCACTAATCAAACCTCTATCAAATTCATTTGTAAATTATCAGTTTCTGTTTACCTACCTTAGTTGATTTTAATATTGCAAAACTGAATTTAAAAATATAACAATTTATTTTGAATTTGTAATTTGTCTTATGAGAAAGAAGATCTTTACCTGAATAGAAAACAGAAAACAATCTGCTATTTAAATTCAACAAATAAGTCATCTTTATTTTTTATTCTTTGCACTTTACGTAGTTTTGCACTTTTAACTTTACTATTATTTTATTGGTAGTATCATTAAATAGTGTTGTTAGTTATTCCTGTTTATCTTTTGTTAATACATTCTATTTTATTACGATTGTGTCCTCCTTTTGTTGATAATGGAATCAAAATCCTTCAGGTAAATTAGATGACAAACTCCCTCCAGTTAACATATTTTCTTATTTCTCTCTCTTTTCTCTCTCTTTTCTCTCTCTCTCTCTCTCTCTCTCTCTCTCCTACATCTAATGACCTGCGCATTCTGAGGACGTTCTGAAGTTGTGTTTGACTTGACGCGAAGCTGCTAGACCTTGGAAGATAATGCGCATGGTGTTAAAAACGCGCCGTGCAAATGAGCGGTAAAAACCCGGTCGGCAATTTCGTACTCAAGAGAGCATGAATCTACCTTTCATATGAATGAAACACTCGCTTCGCGTCAGTGGAAAGTGGTCGCTTAAATATGACATGGGGTTTCTTTCATAAGATTTGAACTGAGGCAGGTCTGCATTAGCGCCTGTCTCGTCCGTCTCCTTGGTTCTCTTTGCGCGTTCCCACGCACATCAATCATCCGTTGCGCGTCTTTATCACCTTGCTTTTTTAGGGCTGTCCTCGACTAAGGATTTACATATTCGAATAAGAATTGTCGAATCTTTTCATAGTCGACCGATAGTCGAATCATCTATGTGTGTGTGTGTGTGCATGGGTTGGGAGGGGGTCAGACCAGGTACAAATTGATAACTTTTATTTTCTTTCACAAGCAGCACACATAAACAACTTTCTGATAAAGTGACCAAAAACTGTCTTTCAAGTGATGAACAAAGACAAAACTGACGATGCATTTATATATTTTTAAGGTAAAATGTAAGGCAACATTTGTTTAATTATTCCTCATAACATTTTTAAGCCACGATGTACAGAACATCACACAAAAAACATTTTGATAACTAAACCTAAAAATATAACAAAGGTGATCCTGCCTTGGAAACCTCGGCTAATTCAGTGTTTTTATTTAATTTGGAGATTAAGCGCGTCAAAACAGTCATGACCAAAAACACAACAAATGAGAAATGACAAATAATTTGTGATTGTTACTGCAAATTATAAAAACTAAGCTTTATATACAATTCATAAAAACACTGAAATTAATGATTTTATAGACACTACGCGTTATTATTTAGCACAGAAATACCTGCTTGCTTTCACTTTGATCATCTCCATTCACTTTAGATACAGAAACAACTGACATTATTTATTTCAGGAATCTCTTTTCTATCATTTGAAAGTGAACACCGACAATAATATAAAATCAAAATAAAGACAGTGGTGTCAGGAATAAATATAGTTTCGGGGCAGATATTTTCCGTTTAAACACTGAAATTTAAAAAAACGACTTGCCTGTTTTGTAGTTTAACTTTGACAAGATAACCACTATGTTTTAAATACATTTTAAAAACGTATACCCGTCGAAAACATGTTTAGTTTGATGAACTTCTAAATATGAGACGCAGAGCACCTACCACGTTCGGCTAAATTGCATGCGCAAGCATGGCCAGCACGCAATAGTGCAAAATCTATACAACGAAAAGCAATCCAAAATGTACAGACTTAAATTAGATTAGAATTTACGTTTATAATAAATATTTTTTTTTAAAAATAAAATAAGGTCAGAATTAACAAAGTGCAGAACAAATGTGCAAAATGCCTCAAGTGCACGGAAACAAAACACAAGCCAAATAGATACATCAGATAACCCAGAGTGATTTATAAATAAAATAAAATAAAATAAAATAAAATAAAATAAAATAAAATAAAATAAAATAAAATAAAATAAATTATTAAAAGAATGAAAGTATAGCCAGAATTGCCAGCTTTTTCTTTTAAATGTAGAAACAAAGAGGCAATGGTTTATTAACATAGGAACCTAGATGGACCTGTACCCCGGTCACAGGGGTTGCTGGATTAATTAACGCATTTTAAAAATATTTATTGAAAGCTGATACTTCACATATTATTTGCAGAATTATAATAATACGCTGTATATTAATATATTGGGAGAAAGCTGTTACATGTGAAATCAGATTTGTGCACAGTGCACCCATATACGGCCAAAATTAAAGGATCCTCATTTCATAACACATCTGCAACGATTAGACTGTGAGATTGGTAGTCGAATCAGGCTTCTCCTATCTATGCATCGAATCTTCGACTATTCGGGGTCACCCCTACTTTTTAAAATATTTTTTTACTCAGTAACGGATATGATTTAAAATGTAGCAAATTACAATACTTTAAACAAAACATACTTAAGTAAAAGTAAAAATACAGATTTTAAAAACTACTCAAAAAAGTAGAAGTACACAAAAAACTCAATTACAGTAACGTGAGTAAATGTAATTCGTTACTTTCCACCTCTGAATAATAATTATGTACGTATGTGTGTATATATATTTTTTATTTAAGGTAGAAAAGTGATTTAGTAAAGAGCAGTGAGAGATTTTCTCTCAATGCTGTTTGATAAACATGAGTGACAGACAGAAGCAAAATTATGGTAACTTGCCCTTTAAGACCGGATACAATATACTGTTAGACATGCGCTTTCTCTTTTAGCTGCTTACTTTCTCTTAAGCCCTAAATGGTCGTGTTTATGGGGATACAGGCAAAGACAGGAATTTTGACGCATATATGTACAGTATTTAGAAAGAGCAGCGGTTGCGCGACTTCCGCGCGTGAAAATGTCACGTTTTGCCGGGTTTGAACGTGATCATGTCACGTTTTCTGTTTGTGTCACTTTCACGTTTTGGTTACTCAACTTTTTTGTCCTAATTTCTTACCATTGTCGCTTCGGTTTAGGGTTAGATTTACATAAAATGACATCCTTACCTAAACAAACTCTAACCCCAACGTCAGGCGACAATTGGTTAAAGTTTAGAAAATATAAAAGAATAAGTCTTGTATCTTTTTTTTATAAACCAATACTTAAAGTGACAAATACTTAAAGTGACATATAACACAAGCACCAAATCTAACCCTAAACCGAAGCGAAAATGGTTTGAAAATAGGACAAAAAAGCCGAGCAACCAAAACGCGAAAGCGACACAAACAGAACACGCGACACGCCCACGCCCAAACCCGGCAAAACGCGACATCCCCACGTCGGTCCACACGTGAAACAGTCACGTATTTGCGTGATATACGGTTGCAGAAAGAGCGCACACATATAGATCTGTTTTTTGTGTTCAATTGCTTAAAATAACTTGTTTTAAAACTGCGGTGCTTAAATACGTGTACAAACATTACGTTTTGGTGACAACGCACACAGGAGCGTGACGTGGGCGCGTAACCTTGATAGAGACTATAGTCCAAAATCTCTACCGGTTGACAAATTTCTACTGGTTAATCATGTCTACCAGTTTATCACCCAACCCTAATGTTAACAGTACTAACCTTTAATTAAAATAATTATAAAAGTGATTTAATTAACATTTTCTACAATTAAAAAATGTGAATACCTGGCTAAAACTTGACTAAACGTCTTAAGCTAACATTTCTACTGCAGACGTATCATACAGTACAAACAAATCACTTTCTCATTAATATTACTTCAGAACATACATAATAAATATTGTGCATAAAAAATAGGATTTGACTGTAATCAGTTAAAATCAAACCTACAACTGCATCCTCTAATTGGCCAGACATGAAACAGCAGTGTTTACAGCAACACTAACCATATCTACCAAAGTATTTACTATACCATACTACCATAACAGTGGCATGGTTTGTGAGTACATTTTGAGTATTTTTAATAAATCAGGGCTGAACCAGCAATTTCAAGCTAGTCTAAGATGGTCTTTTCAGCAGATGACTTCAGCATGAATATATTTTGTTTATTTCTTGATGGATGTATAACAGATAAGTCACAAGTGATGAGCAGACATCTTTGATCACACTTCCTCTCTCAGTCTAGACATCCTCACACATTCTTTTTTCTGTTGGTTTGTCTCTTGTAAAAGTTGTGAAACTTGTAAAAGTTCTGCATTTAGGGAAGTTAATTGCTTCCTGTTTATGCAGGGAGTCAGACAGTGAAAGAATTGCTGCTGTGGTAAATTAAGAACAGACAAATAATAATACACTCACTTCTACTTTCCAAAGAATCCATGTATGACACAGCATCTTAGTTTTAAAGTAGTTAAAATAGTAGTATTTTGTTAAAAAGTTAAACTGGAAAATTAACAAAAAATATTTGGTATGTTCACTGCCCCCTTTTTGCTGGAATGACACCATAACCTTAGGCTGGCATGGACCCCACAAATTTGGACAAAACTACATTATCCATCTTATCCTAGCCTAGCGTGATTTGAAAAAGCACACAACAAAAACTTTACTTGACATGGTCAATGTCACAAATTTGCATACAAATATTGCAGGATCTAAAATACAGAGAGTGTATAAAATGTCTATATTGTTGTTGTGATGTCCCAAATTCATGCAATGTTATGTGAAAATGTTTTGTAAGTATAAGGTTTATGATCTTTTGAATTAACCAGATCAATTCCACTCAGTGTTGGCCTGTTGATGCCAAAGTCTCAATAGAGATGGGTTTGTGAGATGACATGACATGCCAGCGAATTGCATCACTTGGGCCTCTGCGGTGCAGGACAAACAATGGGCCTCCATATGCCGACGGGAGGAAATGAATAGGGCTCATTTGCTGTGGTCTGCGTGGGACCGGCCGTGGCACACACTTTGACACAGACAGACGAGCGGCATTCTCGCCGTTTACCATTGCCACACTCGACATCAATAACAACACACCTCTATTAATAGAAGGACAATAGATGCATGTTAAGAATATTGAAACAATGTAAACTGCTATGTGTGTATCCCATGTTCGTAACAAATTTTGCTACTTATTTCATGCATTTACTGTAAAGGCAGGTGCTCTTGGTTATGTTTGCCCTGTGCCTGTTTATTTTTGTATCAGGGAGTTTTCGGAGTAGTGTGTGTGTGTGTTTGTGTGTGTGTGTGCATGGATTTGAACCGGGGCCAACGATGATAGCAGATGATTAAGGAGCCGTTGTGGTGTTGACAAGTGATACTAATGAGGATAAAATGAGAAGGTCAGGCCGGTCTCTGGATGCACCGCCCCCCCTCTTCGGGACAGCCGGCTAATCCTGCTCTTAATCACCCCCAAACACACATACACATACAAACAACATGCCCCAACACAAGTGAACACAGCGCTCATCGATGTCCCACATCCTAATAATGGCAGTAATTAGCAGCACAAGAAGTCCATGGCAACCTCCACTCATCATTTCTCTCTCTCTCTCTCTTCCTCACTGCCTCTCTCATCACCGTGTTTAATTTCAAAAGCTTAGCAAATGGCTTCACATTCAAACATGATGTGCAATTGACATGTTTGCATGTTTGAAGGATCAAGTACAAACACTGCATCTGGTGATTTGTGTGTGTGACACAGCAGGGTGATCTCAGGGTGATAGGGGTGGGTAACTGGTGGGAAGGAGGGGGTAGTCACTCTGTTTGAACGAGTAATAAAGCTCAGATTAGCATCACCCGCACACGTTTATCTAAATGAAAATATACTATAGACCTCTCTTGTTTTTCTTATATATATTATTTGGGGCCAAACTGAAAATAGTTATATAAAATCTGAACGAACTTTAAATCCCAAGTATTTAGCTATAAATCCTAAATATAAATGTAAATCTGAATATACTTAATACCGGAAAACATGTTAAATGATCGCTTGTGGGGATGCCGTGACAGGTCTACACTGTTTCCTGCTCTAGTCCTTTGAATTTTAAAACTAAACCAGACACACATACACAAAAAATTATTAATCTTATAACGCTTGTAATTGGGTATATGTTACTTCACTCAAATATAAGTAACAAACAAATAACATGGGCAGGAATGGTGGTGGCAAATTAAAACGTGAGGGGGACAGAAATATCTTTATTTTAAAGTGGGTTCTGCGCCAATGTATATCATTTAAATCTAAATATATCTGTGTATTTAGATTTATATTCATATATTTAGAAAATATAACTATATAAACCATGGTTATTTTGTAGTTACTATGGTTTTACTACAGTAACCATGTTTTTTTTTGGTTTTAACTGTAGTAAAACTATGGTTAATTTTTGTAAGCGTACAAGCCTGCGCACAAATGCATTTGTCTACAGAGTGATAAATACAAACAATCTAGATGCTGACAGAATCAAGCCATTTTGTTTGGATGAATGATGAGGTAGGTTTATTAATACAAGTTACCCTGGACTATAAAGCAACAAAATTTTGTGGGGCCTTTGTTGGAGAAGTGTTAATAAACTCAATAACTTGAACAGCACAAACGTAGTCCTGTAGGGCGCCATTGTTGTTTTGTGGTGGGCCCGAGCAGGAAGGATCAGGAAGTGAGAACCCAGTTGGGCAAAGAAACTATAGAATGTGTTCCTTATAAAGAAAGATAATTTGTTTTTTACAACCAATTTTTCCTAGTTCCGAGAAGGATGCCTTGAGTTGTGTTCAACCTGAGACAGGAAGGCAACAGCATAGTAAGCTTAGTTTTGTACCATTGGTAAAGATGGTATTGGTATATAATTTGTTCACATTGGAAATTCCAAAAAGTGCACTCAGGGGCAGCCCAAGCCTTTATGGGGCCCTAAGCTGAATTTTATTTGGGGGCCCCTCATTGCCCTAATACAATTGACTATTCTCAATGAGTGATCATTCAAACACTATAAATCTAATATACCTGTTATCAATTTATAAGTTGTGGCTGTGTTTGGGATGTAAGAATGTCTTTACAGCATTAACGTCACACAAAAATCTTACATTTCAAGTGTATTGTGAATGTCAAAACATTGGATTGATGTTTTAGTACTTTCAGTACTTTTCAGTAATTTTAAATTTGAATGCCGAATGTCACACGTCATTTCATGTGCTCATGGGGGCCCTAAGCAGCTGCTTAGTTCACTTATGTCGTGGGCCGGCTCTGAATGAAAATGTATTTCTGTTTATTTACTCATGCTCAAGCCATCTGATATGTTTGTGACATTTTTTCTTCAATAGAACAAACCAGCCTCTCAGTGCCACCTATGGAGCGGGAGGGTAAAGCACACATCAAGTATATCTGTGTATGTATCTATGTATCTGTACTTTTCCATGTGACCACGCCGGAGAACGCCCTGTTAAGGGATAAACATTCAACAAAATGGCTGTTTTTTATAGCCGCTGCTGCGAAAATGCCAGTAAAACTGAATATTATCAGCTTAAATTGAATTTAGTTGGACTTGATAGCAGAGGTGGACAATACTTAGTGACATTGGTTACATTTTCCAAGCATCCGTGCTTTATTACGGAGTTTGTCTTGGGAAAAATTCTACTTCACTACATTCTAAAGCATATAGAATCTTGTTAAATCTGTAAGTACAGTTTATCGCACAACAGCTTTTTCCCATTTAGACCCATTTTCCCCGTGTTTTTGCTAATTTCACACTGTACACAGATTCTGACGCTCTGTCTTTTGCCACTCATGGGCGTAATCGCAGTCACTTTTGCCGTAGGTGAAGTCACGTGCATACCCTCTATTATCGCTAATACTGTTGTAAAAACGTTTAATTTCTTGCAAAAAATGATCGATTGGCTTCACAAGATGTCAGTATGTCACCAATATGTCACCAGGAGTTGTAGGGATTACTTTTATATTGGATATATCTGCTTTTTGAACTGTTAAAGTGGCGGATCCTTTGACTTGCATTAGGTGAATCCCAGAACACTGGGGTTTCTAAATATATCTTCTTTTTTGTTCACAACTATTTGAATGTTGTGACTGAAACCTTATATTACTGGCACTTCTTGTGTTTATTGCCTTCTTATAAGATGAATCACTTGTTGTATTCCTCATCTTTAGGTCGTTTTGGCTAAAAGATTCTGCTAAATGAATAAATGTAGATATAAGCGTTTTACTCATATATATGGCAGAGTGACAATAAACTGATTGGATTTTGATCTTTCCAACGCCCACCCACTGATGCCCAGCTCTGTCACTGCTCAGCTTCCCATGTCAATCACAGTATAATGAATGAGGTCAGAGATCCTCAAACGCTTTCCCCAGAGTTCACAACCCTGACCTCCAAAGACAATGCCATCCAAAGGCTTCCTAGAAGCATGAAATCAAAATGTCACTATTCAAACAAGCATGCTGGGGCTTCAGACATACAGATAGCTAAAAAAACATCTGTAAACATCAGGAAACAAAAAGACATCAGAAGCCTATTGCACAAAATGAATTGAGTAAGATTTGAGTTGACAAAACATGACAAATTCAATCTGGTTATTTTGGGTTATTTTCCTGGACAGGGATTAGCTTAAACCAGGACTAGGCCTTATTTTAATTAGGAAATATAACCAGTTTTAAAAAGCATGCCTTACTAAAAACATTGCTTGTGAGTATTTTGAGGCAAAACAAAGGATACTGGTGTATTTTAAGATATGTCAGAGCAAGTTGTTTTCAGTTTGGACAGCTCTTAAACATTTTTTAGTCTAGGACTAGTCTAATCCCTGTCCGGAAAACCTCCCCAATATGTTTCAAAATACTGATTACTGAAGTTTCTTTCTCAATCCAGGTTTAAAGGGATAGTTTACCCCAAAATTAACATCTCATTTACTCACCCTCATGTTGTTTTCAACCTGTATGAGTTTTTTTATTCTGTTGAACACAAATATTGATGATAAATAATGATGTGTTGACGATACCCATTGGTTTTCATAGTATTTGTTTTTCCTACTATGGAAGGTAATAAATACTATTAAATGTGTGGTTACTATCATATATAAAAAATATCTTAGGTGATTTTATTTAAAGAATAAAATATAGGTGACAGCATGACAGGATTTTGGGGTGATCTTACAATCTTAATTTATAACTAATCATCTTGCATGAGCACATAAAGGCAGACTTTTGCAACAAAATGCCAGTAGAATTCAACCTGAATGAAATGTAGGTATGCACATTTCTCGTTGACAAAGACATAACTATGTGAATTTGAAATATGAATTTAAAACAGTAATCACAAAAAGCAACACTGTTATAGCGGACCGTTGCTGATTGTGTAAACACATAAGTTTAAAACCAACTGAATATCATTACCCCAACATATAATACTGTCTTAAAATTAGTTTATTTAATTATAATAGAAAAAAGTGAACATATTTGTAAGGTATGAATGATAATTTAAAGATCATAACAAATGTAAGATAAAAACAAATAAAAAAGATGAAAAAGATTTAACTAGTCTAATTCTTTATGATACGTAGACGTGTTATATTTGAAATTGCAAAATAAAATTAACTCTCTCTCTCTCTCTCTCTCTCTCTCTCTCTCTCTCTCTCTCTCTCTCTCTCTCTCTATATATATATATATATATATATATATATATATATATATATATATATATATATATATATATATATATATATATATATATATATATATATATATATATGTATATATATATATATATGTATGTATGTATGTATGTATGTATGTATGTATATATATATATATATATATATATATATATATACAGACGCATATATATATATATATACACTGTAAAAAAATAGCTGTAATTATGCAGCTGGTTGCCAGTAACTTACTGTAGAAGACAAAGACTGAAAATGTTTCATGTTCATTTAACTTTGAACAATCTGCTGTTGCCAGTAAATAACATAAATGTGAAATCTACAGTAGGTTACTGGCAGGTAGTTGGCAGTAATACCCAGTAATACTGTAATTTCTACAGAATTTTTTATGGTGTATATATATATATATATATTATATACTATAAAAATTCTGTAGAAATTACAATATTACTGGGTATTACTGCCAACTAGCTGCCAGTAACTTACTGTAGATTTTACATTTATATTATATTTTACATATATATATATATATATATATATATATATATATATATATATATATATATATATATATATATATATATACACACTATAAATAATTCTGTAGAACCTACAGTATTACTGGGTATAACTAGTTGCCAGTAACTTACTGTAGATTTTACATTTATGTTTACATTACTGCTCACAATTAATCATACCCTTTTATTCAATTCTTTTTGCAACCTCCTTTCCCAAGAGAACAGCTCTGAGTCTTCACCTATAATGCCTGATGAGATGGAGAACACCTGACAAGAGATCAGAGATTATTCCTTCATGCAGAATCTCTCCAGATCCTTCAGATTCCAGCTCCATGTTGGTGCTTCTTCTCTTCAGTTCATCCCACTCATTTTCTTTAGGGTTCAGGTCAGGGGACTGGGATACGGAAATGTAATATATGACATATATGTCCCTATATCAAAACCGATCTTGGCATATATGTTACATATATATGCAATATATTAATATCACATATATAGATCCTCTGGATATATGAATATATAGGTTTAAAACATATATGAAATACTCATATTAAAATGTATATAAATACATATATTAATATCACATATATACATACTCTTGATATATGAAGATATATGTTTTTAACCTATATGAAATGCTCATATTGAAATGTATATAAATACATATATGAATATCACATATATAAATAATCTTGATATATGAGATATATTTTTAAACCTATATGAAATACTCATATTAAAATGTATATAAATACATATATTAATATCACATATATAGATACTCTTGATATATGAAGATATATGTTTTAAACCTATATGAAATACTCATATTAAAATGTATATAAATACATATATTAATATCACATATATAGATACTCTTGATATATGAAGATATATGTTTTAAACCTATATGGAATACTCATATTAAAATGTATTTAAATACATATATTTAAAATATGTATATGTATGAATTCTTATATGGGTTTGTATTTTAGATTTTTTAGATTTTTACATGATACTGTATGCTCCAACCATATGATATCAATATGTTTTATGTCTAGATTTCTAAAACAACATAGCCTATATAGGTCTGTAAATATATTGTTTAAAAATTATTATGGTCATAACATTATAACCCTGCCTAGTTTCAAACTGCATGCATTTGGCACAATACTATACTTTTATTAGGGAGTTATTCTCCATGGGGGCGGTTTCCCGGACAGGGATTAGACTAGTCCTAGACTAAAACATTTTTAAGAGCTGTCCAAACTGAAAACAACTTGCACTGACATATCTTAAAATACATCAGGGCCCTTTGTTTTGCCTCAAAATGCATACAGGTAAGGTTTTTAGTAAGGCATGTTTGTTAAAACTAGTTATATTTCCTAATTAAACTAAGGCCTAGTCCTGGATTAAGATAATCCCTGTCCGGGAAACCGTCCCCATATTACTCAATGTACAAGCTAGAAATTAAGCTCTGCACAGCACAGGTCTACTAAAGGGTTAATGGTGCCACATGGTGATCAACAGTAAAAATGACAAATTTGACCTCTTTGCAAAAGGAAAAACCACCAACATTCAAAAATGCATGATAACAAGGTGTCATTGCTCTGCAATCAAAAAATGTGGTTATAATGGAAGTCAATGGGGCAAAAACAGCCACTAACAATAAATGAGGAAGAAAACAATAATCAAAAGCCAATGTTTTTACTTTATATTTGACATGCCCAAGACTGCGAAAAAGGAAAAATAAAATCCAGTCTACAATCACTTTTTGTATTGAAAATTTGTCATTTAGATTTTCCCCAAATCCACTTATGAACTTGGCAATTAAAGAGTTAAAATCATGGAATTTTTGTAAAAATTTGGTAGTTTTGATCAGAACTGACTAACAAATTTATGCAAAAAAAGTGAAAAAAAAATCTGATACATTTTTACAGATAATTAATTTAGTGGATGTATTAAATTTGAACAATGCACAAGGGTTATATTTGCATTGTGTACCCCTGCATAAAATAAAAACAGGAGGAATAATAAAACGAACACTGTAAAATACAAGCTAAACAGCGCCTACTTCAGTAACACACAAATAGCTTAAGTTGTTAGCTCCTCCCATCCAACGGCTGGATGGATCAGTGGATAGTGGAGGTGACTTTCAACGTGAGGACCCGGGTTCGAGGCCCAACTGGACTCATCAGGTACATTACAAATAATAAATTGTGTTTGTGTGTTAAGTTGTGTGAATGGGTTATACGTCCTACCTGTGGTCTGAAACATGCGAAAAATAGATAAAAACCACGGTTCAAATTGAATTATTTTATGATATATGATAAGTATATGTATGCAACATATATTAGACATATATGTGAAGTCATGTATGTCACATATATAAATAATTATATAGATGACATATATGTCTATGTATGTTTTTTGCACACATAGACATATATTTGTATGGGATAGACATATATGTCTATATATGAAATTGTTCCATTTTCGAATAGGTGTCATATATGGTTGTACATATATGTACATATATGTTTCTACTTTATATTACCATATATTTCATATAGGGATATTTCATATATTCACTTATATTACATTTCCGTATGGGGATTTTCATGGCTAGAGCTTCATTTTGTGCTCAGTGACTCATTTTTCTGTTAGTTTTAATGTTTACTTTGGATCATTGCCCTGAAGGAAGATCCAACCATGGCCCATTATATGATTTCAGGTTTTTATTTTTTATTTGTTGGTATTTCATAGAATCCATGATGCCATGTATCTGATCAAGATGTCCAGGACCTCCAGCAGAAAAATAGGCCCACAACATTAAAGATACAGCAGTATATTTCATTTTACACATGGTGTACATTTTACCCCTGTGTGCACCAAACTAATGTTGCGTTTTTGCTGCTAAAAAGCTATTTTTTGTTTCATCTGACCATATAACCCATTTCATTTGAAGTTCCAGTAGTGTCAGTGACTTTTCAAATGTTCTATATAGTGAGTGAAACGTATAGTTTTTATTATATGGCCTAAGTATAATCAACTTAAATTGATCTGTAATATAAATCACTTAAATGGGCTTTAGTGCCTCTTTTTGCAGCCACTCTTCATCTACATTTCTTGCAAACTGGATATCCATCTTCAAGGACAACCCCGCATTTGTTTTTCGCAGAATGAAGTTGCATGTGCGTAGTAGCGCAGGTGAGATCTGCTTTATTTTTTGCCCAAAACCGTGTATAAGCAAATGTTTACGGTATGATAATCGTAAAAGTTAATATCAAGGTATGCCGCCATACCGGTATACCGTTACAACCCTAGCTGTCACATTAAAGCAGTGCTTCTCAAATAGTGGGGCGGGACCCCCAGGGGGGGCTCGAAGCGACACCAGGGGGGGCGCGCGAGACCCCGGGGAAAACACTTTTTCACTTTAAGACATTACACCCCAATCACGCTGATAAGCCGCTTGAGTTTTTATTATTATTTATTGATTATATTTAATTTTTCAGTATCAAATGGTCAAAAAATATTATACTTTAAATAAGGATTTTTTTTTCAGGCAAATTGATGCATTTTAAGTCTTTTTTGTTACAGACTAAAAAACAATGTTAATAAAGTTATTCTTTGTTGTAAGTTGATCGATATTTCTATTTTTGTGTTTTCTTTAATGTTAATAAGGATACAATGTTTTGCAGATGTGTCATTTTATAGACAAATTATACTATTTACAGTCGCGGCGGAGAGTTGGGGGGCGCGAAATGTTTACTTCTTCATAGGGGGGGCGTGACAGAAAATAATTGAGAAGCACTGCATTAAAGCCAGCTTTCACGTTACATCTTCTAACAAGTGTCCAGAGTGTAATCACTTGTGGATGTCAATTTTCTCCCTAACAACCAAATACAGTACACTAGCAACCAAATAAACAAAGGTTTATATCTCCGCTTCAGAACATTGTAGAGACATGGGGTTTGGACCGCTTTATTTGTGGCTTGGAGTATAATCATTCTTAAAAGATATTGTTCCCCCAAATTGCCACGGCAAGCACCACTTCACATTTTCTTCAGAAAATGTACCTATCTAGTTATTATACAATACTGTTTGTTTGCGTCTGCATGTGAAGCCTCAGGATTGGAAACCCAATTATGGTCATGGGTGTTATATTTCCGACACTCTCAAACGGTTATCACAACAATCACAACAGATTGGACTAGCTGACCATTTAAAGTAGACTGGGCATTTTGGCAAGGGACTTTAAAGAGAAGTGCTTATTTCAAACAACGTTTGAAAAGATTTTCTGCAAAGAAGTGTACGAGAAAAATTATGTATTTTTCGAACTTTAGATCATATAAAAGTATCTTAGCAGACCTCAGTAATAAAATAATGTATTTTCTCATGAGTAGCCTAATTGTTGCTCTTTAGCACTAAAACCTCATTTATGGTATATGCCATAACGCCTAGGCTATGTGTAGGCTGTGCATAGATGTACGTAGCCTGATGTGCACCTCTGCAAAAATGTGACAGTGCGTCCGTTCTACCTACTAGAGGTCTCCATGTGTAACTGCAAGTCGACAACGACGCAGAAGTATAAATGAAAATTGATGCAACGACTACAGTGTAAAAGCTACAGTGTAGGTCCTACATGTACATATAATATCCCCTTAAAGGGTTTGTCACTTTGCTTGATAACAGTCTACAGTTACTTTATTATTTAATTTTGTATTACAGTTGTTGTTATATTGACAAGTAACAATTATACTTTTATTGTTATGTTATTGTTCATTCTGGGTAGTGATCTTATTAAATGCAACTTTATCCTTTATCTATAAGCAGGCTCTTTCTGCTGTTTTAATAAACTGTTACAGTAAGCCTCTCTTAAACTACTGTTTTAATGAGAACCAGTCAGCACAGATTCCCATTCCACAGCTCAGTGACAAATGTACCTCTTTGACACTGTTGTGTGAGACCTTAGTTACCTCGGAGATGACATTAAACTGTGAGAAAATGCTTTATTATGAGCCATGACGCCAAACAAAGATGATGAGCATATCTAAGACATTAAGAGGAAATGTCAAGCATTTCATCAGGAAGTGACTGTAAATTGTGGTTATGGGGAATATAACAATTCTGCCTCTCCTCTGTTTCATTGTTCAAAGGTTGCTAGTGTCTGTGTTTAGTGTAATGAGGTATACAGAACATGTTTCTGTGAGGAGAGAGAGAGAGAGAGAGAGAGAGAGAGAGAGAGAGAGAGAGAGAGAGAGAGAGAGAGTTGACATGGTCACTCAGCCTCCACTCAAGGCATGTAGACAGTGGAATACACACACATGCATTGTCTGTAGTCTACCCAACACAGCACACAGAGCAAAAAATGCAGGTTATACAACAACTCATGAAATGGAATTAACTCATGTTCTCCTGACAGCGTAATGTTTTATGGCATATTAATGTGTGTAAAAGGGTTCATGAATTAAAACACTACAGACTTCTTTTAGTCTACAGTGCAACCCAAATATTACAATCATGTGTTTGGATAAAATCTTGTTTCCTCCTTTGAGGAGGAATTAGAGCATCACACATTTAATAGCTCAGGCCCAAAGTCCCCAGAGTCATTTTCACTTGTACTCTTAATTGAAAGTATTCTGGAAAAATCATTACTTTATTAATGATTTACCACAAAGTAACTAGCTGGTATTTTCTGTGTGTATGGGAGATTTGTTTCAGATCAATAATCACATATTACAAAGTTACTGTAATTAAGCAGAAAGTGATAACTTTAAATAATGGGTTTTAATTGCATGTACAGAATATGTAGGTAACACTGTATGTATTTATTAAATACACATAATAATGGAGGACTGTTATTATTACACACCATTCCAGCAGTTTAATATGTTTGTGCAAGACTGTTTGCCTAAGTATAGGGGTTGGGGAATACAGGGTATCATTTTTTATGATGTCACACAATTTTGACAATTAATGGGAGCCTGCAGACTGGTTTGAAATAATAGAAAGGCAACAGTAACTTTTTTTTTTTTTTTTTTTTTGGTTATCCCAGTTGTCAATCATTCTGATGATATGTTGACGTAAGGCCATCGGACGTGCTCGTCCTCTGTAAATGACTCTAATGGGGGATCTATTAACTTTGTGGGAGAATTGGTAAAAAAAACTACAATGCTAAACTGAAGATAGATAATGTGCAGAATAGACTATATTAGGTTTCTTCAAAAATACAAAATTTTGAGCAGAAAGCTGAGATAATAGCATTTTTGTAAATGATTTTTTTAGAGATCATATTCTGAACAATTATCAAAAAATACATAGAGTTTAAAATGTTTAAAAATTAGTTTTTGCTTCAGTTTTTATAAATCGGGTCAACTAGTTGATAATAGCAGAATTACAGATTACCATTAAAAAAACTCGTCAGAAAAGCATTATTGGCAGGATAATATTTTCTCTTAACTCTTTCACCGCCAGCATTTTTTTTTTAAGTTGCCAGCCAGCGCCAGCGTTTTTCATGATTTTCACCAAAGTTTAATGCCTTCCAGAAAATGTTCTTCTTTAAATATATAAACATACAATATACCAAATGAAAGAACAGACCCTCTGCTTTCAAACCGTTCATCCTAACTTAAGTGGTTCTTTTGTAATCAGCTTTTGAATATGGGTAGGTTTCTGCAAAAGCACCACATTTTGAGCAAAAAGCAGAGATAATTCCATTTTTGTGACGGACTTTTCATAGAGATCCCATTCAGAGCGATCTTTAAAACCGACACGGACATGCAGCCGCTTGACATAGGGCAATACTTCCGGGTTTAAAAAGTTGCGGAAGGGCACCTTGTGGATAATAGCGGTATTGCGGAAAGACAGAAAATCTCGTCATTGGCGGGGAAGCGTTTTCTCTTAATTGACGAGATATCTCGTCAATGGCGGTGAAAAAGTTAAAGGCACACCGCGGAACTTTTTGGCCACTAGGGGGCGCTATACATGTATTTTTCACGCCTAGCGCCCCTAGAGCCCACAAGCGCTGCAGCACTGTCGCAAAGGAAAAGAACTGGCCAACCTTAAAACTAAACTAAAAACTTAACCTTTAAAACGCTAAACGATCAACATTTTGAGGCATCAGGGAGAAACGCAGTCATGTTACAACTTTGTGATGAGGAACTCGTGGCAGGAGCCATTTCTCAATCTGAAGGTTGAAGCCTCCGGATGTCGTATTTCTAAGCTGCATACGTCATTAAGACTGTCTTATTTCAGAATATTAACAATTATAAAGTTGACTATTATACTTAATCGTAAATTGTTGCAGTATGATTATGACTTGTGAATGTAATGCTCAGTTTACCTTAATAAACCAGGCTTGATGACGTATGCAGCCTGCATATTTGACCTCCGGAGGCTGCAGCCTTCCAATTGAGAAATGACCAAAATTATTTCCTTGCCTTTTTCAAAACAAATATTGTTGCATCGTCTCTCTCTCCCTCGCCACCATGATTTTCCGCAATGGCGCTCATATTTCCTCTCTTTTGTGTGAAAATTGTCGCTCCAAATCCAAGTAAACCGATGTGTTTAGGTCTGCCGCTTTGTAATACGTCACGTCAGCAACAAATGAGGAAGAGAGAAGAGAGAAACGCTTGGATCTGATTGGTGAATGAATAGGGTTTGGTTTTACACTGTGTGAGTTTGAGCAAGTTTGACTGCTATAGCATCCTGGATTGTAATGTAAATACAGACAGTAAAAGAAAGGTAAAAGCGTGAACACGTGATTGCAGCATCTGAATACAGGGAACTATATGCAAGATAATCGCCGTCATTTATAAAGAAGATCGCATTTATGTATGAATCAAGATCGTGAGTTTATAAAAAAATAGCCTTAAAGGGGAATCGAACCCAGGTCACCTGTGTCATAGGTCCGTGACACTAACACGGTGCCACAGAGTCACATAATAGAAATTGCTCTCTACACTCATTAAGTAGCCTCCAGCAAAATTCACGTAAAAAAAATGTGCGGAGAAAGTGACGTATGCCGTAAAGCAGTCGAATTTTGTAGGTTTTTTTGTGCTCTGGTTACTACCAGAAACCCTATCATTTTTCCGTGGCATTCTCACGGATCTCCGCATTTTTCCGTGGCCCTGCTACGGACTGTCTTTTTTCGTGACATTCTCACGGATTGGTTACTCAACTGCTTTTTCCTATTTTCAAACCATTTTCGCTTCGGTTTAGGGTTAGAGTTCTCAACGGGTCGGGCCGGCCCGACAAACCCGACGGGTTCGGGTCAAAAATATAAGCAAATGAGTTGGGTCGGGTTGGACCTCGGGTTTAATCTTTTACGCTCCGCGAAAAAAAATATTAATCATCACTGCTGTTCACCGTAAAGTCTGGTCTGGCTGCTGCAACATGCATCACAGAGAGGGGCGGGGGATAGCAATAAGCTCCGGGGTGGATCAGCAACGGATCCAGACCGGAGCTGCCGGCTTCTGAGCGGATCCGTTGCGGATCCGCTTCAGAGCAGATCCGTTGCGGATCCGCCCCAGAGCTTATTGCTATCACTGCGTGCACGCCTGTTGCCTGGAGAAGAAGAGATGGAGAAAAGTAAACTTGCCGCAGGTGAATTCATTTTTAGGCATATTTATATAGCCTATATTTAAAATTTATTGTTTCAGTTGTTTGTATTGTTATAAGGCGTGAACATTAAAGCTTGATTTGAATTTCCGTCTGCTGGTCATGATAATAGCCTAACGTTACGTGTATGAGTAAAAAAGGCGGGGGGGGGAGGGTCGGCGGCGTCGGGCCGCGGGTCGGGTTCGGACAGATAATTCACGTTGATGTGTCGGGTTACATCGGGTCCGGGCTTTAAAAGCCACGGGCCGGGTCGGGTCGGGTTGTAATTTTCAGGCCCGTTGAGAACTCTATTTAGGGTTATATTTGGTGTTTGCGTTAGTATGTCACTTTAACTATTGGTTTATACAATTTTTTCTGATTTATTATTTTATATTTTCTAAACTTTAAACAATTGTTGCCTGGTGTTGGGGTTAGAGTTGGGTTTGGGTAGGGATGTCATTTCATGTAAATCTAACCCTAAACCGAAGCAAAAATGGTAAGAAAATAGGACAAAACAGTTGAGTAACCAATCCGTGAGAATGCCACGGAAAAAGACAGTCCGTAGCAGGGCCACGGAAAAATGCGGAGATCCGTGAGAATGCCACAGAAAAATGAGCACAAAATTCCGTGACTATGCCACGGAAATTCGTGAGATCAGGTTGGTTTTAAAGTACGAGTAAAAGCGATACAGACCCCGTCAGGCTATGGTAGACATGTCATTCAACCCATTTAAAGTTGATGTAGTATCACAAGGGTCTTGAACATTTATTATGAAGGTTGAAAAATTACATGGTGTGGCTTTAATTGATAAGATAACTCGTCAATGGCGGGGAAAGAGTTAAGGATAGACAAATATTTATAAAGAGTAAGTATGAATATATGCATAAACATGCAATGTTTGTAAAACAGATGGATCCCCAGTAATATGCGCTATGAGGTTATAGTACATGAAAAAATACTATAGTAGTAGTAAACTGCAGTGTACTATAGTATATTATATGAACATATTAGGAGAGACAGACAGGAAAAACAAGTGAGCCTGGATCGGTTTGTGTTCATACTGCACGTTTTTAAGTCAACTGTACCGGTACCCAAAAGTAAACCGTACTTGGAATGCTTTCCTAGAAGGTAGAAGACCACACCAGGTTTACCAAAACTGGACAATAGAAGATTGGCTGGTCTGATTAGTCTCATTCAGATGGTAGGGTCAGAATTTGGTGTAAACAACATGAAAGAATGTATCCATCCTGCCTTGTATGTTTAGGCTGGTGGTGGTGTAATGGTGTGGGGGATATTTTCTTGGCACACTTTGAGCCCCTTAGTACCAACTGAGCATTGTTTAAATGCCACAACCTACCTGAGTATTGTTCCTGACCATGTCCATATCTTTATGACCACAGTTTACCCCTCTTCTGTTGGCTACTTTCATCAGGATCATGCACCATGTTACAAAACTCAAATCATCTTAAACTGGTTTCTTGAACATGACAATCTGTACTCTAATGGCCACCAAGTCACCAGATTAATCCAATAGAGCACCTTTGGGATGTGCTGGAATGGGAAATTCACATCATGATGCAGCCAACAATTCTGCAGCAAATGCGTGATGCTATCATGTCAATTTGGACCAAAATCTCAAAGGAATTTTTTCAACACCTTGTTGAACCTATGCCAAGAATAAAGGGGGGGGGTCCAACCTGGTACTAGCAAGGCGTACCTAATAAAGTGCCCTGTAAGTGTATATCGTTGTACTTCAGTTATTGTCTGTATGTATGTGGTTATGTCGGTTCTTGCTTACGTTCTCATGATCATTGTTTATGGATTATGTTTCCCTTTTTTGGATTTATGCACACAGATCCTGACTTGTTTGTAGATTGGCACATTACAGTAAAGCAAGGAATCCCACGCTAATGCTTTAAAAAAAAACAATCACCAAATAAAAAATAACAATTTTTAAATCATGATACACCCTTGTGATCATAACTTTAAGCACATCCTCTGTTAATTCTGATCAAATTGCAAGAACAAGAATACGATCGACTATAAAAAATGATTATGAATAAGGGCCATCTGTTTGTTCTTTGTGTAGAACCGGAAACACATAGGAAAGAAACAGATCCACGGACAGACGGGGAGGCTGAGAGCTCAGGAATGCGCGGCTGGCATTTTTGCACAGTGCTGAGAGCATGTCAGCCAAGAGTCCCGCCCGGTTACTCCACTACATCCTCCCCACGCTCTCGAGGATGCAGCGGCAGATTGCAGACTCAATTATTCCCCTGTCAGGTGATTATCTGGGGGTCTTAATGTAATCTTCTGTTCACACATAGCACATTTCAATTACGCCCGCCACCGCCAAACAAGCTGCATATTCAAATGGCCAGTCACCTCATCGCTGGCGAACAATGTCAACTGTAAAAGAATGCCAGCTGAAGGCAATTACACATGTGTTCAGAGCCAATTATGATCACTCTCACGGCTGTGTTTGTGCTACGAGCATGGGAGTGTTCAGGAAAAAATTAAATTTAATGACAATATGCTTGCTGTACAACTCCCCATGCCCCCCTTAACCACCGCCTCCCCTCTGCTGTTGTCTGTTCGTTCAAGCTGAGGGCCATTAAACCTGATAGGAGTCCATTATCAGTTCAGCGAAGGGTTGTGCTGGGCCCGTAGAGAGAGTCAAATCTCGCTGCACTTTTTCAGTTGCTGCCAACAGAGGCACCTGGAGTACCAAATGACCACGGTCTGTAAATTTCCTCGCTCGAAAAGTACATGTACGACAGAATTTGCACACAATTAGATAGCTTTTTATTTATTATTTGATAATTAAATATTTGATATTTATAGGCATTTTGTTACAATCTGCTAATTTGAAATTACTTGTGCAAATAGATTCTTGATATTGTTTAAAAAATAGTGTACACTACAAACTACTAACAAAAAGAAATGATTTAATATTTGAAAGAGTAATATTTTACATTTATGTATAATCTATATTAAACAGCCATGTTATTTCACAGTTTGTATTATTTTGCTTGTTGGTGTTGGGGCTGACTGCAAGATGTTAAGTTGCAAACAAAGATTTTGCCCGGAGCGAGGAGCAGTTTTTATTAAGTCAAAGTGTCTGTGTTTTCCTCTCACTCCAGGAAGTGGAAAACCTAAAGTGGATCCAAGTAAATACACAATTTTTTGAAAGGGGAGATTATATTCTTTTATCTCTACTCAACTCTTTCAGTCTGTGCAAACCTTAATTTTAAAACTTGTTATGTATAAAGGTAAGAAATAAAATATTAAGAATAGCCACTAGTTCTGCTGTGTTAATAGAGCTCCTATGTGTTCCTGCAGCTATGTTGGCCAGACATTTTGTTAGTAATGCAAAGATTGTGGGTTCAACAAGAAATGTAAATGTTTTGTGAAAGCAATATCACATGAGCAAGAATGCTGTTTTTACCGTATTAGCATGGCTGTGATTATCTGTGGGATTGTATGCATGGCCTCTGGCTACACATTACACAACTAAACTTTCATCATTTTGTTATCTTTATTTGATGTTTAAAATACTTGAGGAAGGCAGTTTAGGTTTGTGTGACCATAGGTCTTCTTTTTCCACGATATATCCTCGTTTTGGATCTTATAGTTTATTATAGTTTATAACGTTTTAAATATTGATATGTTTCTTACAAAATCGCATCCATTGCCTCAGAAATCCTTTATTAAGCCCCTGGAGCCATTTTGATTACGTCTGTGAAGGATGGATGCCCTTTTTTTGGGTTGATTGTGTTTGCCTGAAAGAAGATGGTCATATGTATTTCGAATGGCTTGAGGAAATCATTGAATCATTTTCACTTTTTGCTCGAGTATTGCTTTAAGTGTTCTCATAGCTTTAACACCATTATGCAGCATTCGTCTCCATCTCAGGAAAGTGGGATACATACATAAGCGGAAACGTTTTTATCAATATGCTATTGTCGCTTTGTGATTTTTAAAAAGAGTTGTTGTTCAAAAAGAATACATTCATGCAAATTCAAAATGAGTTTTTATGAAATGTCTGAGGAAAAACTTAAAGGCCTTGTGTTATTGACCAGGGCAAATATAATGCAGTACTGATGTGACAGATGTCTGTAAGTGCGCTGGAGCTCAGGGAGCTTGTAAGGAGGGCTGTGATGTATTGTATGGTATTGCCTGTCAAGTGGGCTGGTCAGACATATTACAACCCCTACATTGAGAGATGAGAGATGGGTGCCTTGTAAACAGGTGACAAGCGTCCTGGATGACAATTCCTAATCCATCATTGTGCTGTCAGAGCCGTTGGCTGGGATGACCGACAGGGCCAGAGAGAGAGACGCTGGGGGGACATCTGCTGCATGTCAATCCACATCATAATGTGAGCAACTGTGACAGAATGCTTTACCAACACACGTTCACACAAGAAGAAAGCATGTAGTAAGCTATCTCACAGCAACCGGCTTTGCTTTCGAACTAGATTTTGTTACATTGAACATCAACCCAACATTACAACCATTAGCTCGCCGTACCTGTAACCACTCAGGGGTCTGATTTTTCAGGGAATGCATCAACTGATGCACTGAAAGTAACTGTTGTACTGTCGAGTGAATCTGTGGCCTTGCCCATTGATTTGACATGCACATTGACATAATGTTCATCCTGATTCTAATTAGCACATTGAGGAGTAAGGAGGTTGCTAGAGAAGACTGCATCATCTTTATGACTATTAGACTTAGCTGATATTGGGTTTAGGGTTAAGATTTAATAAAGATTTATCGTTTGCAAATTTCATTTAATATAATGGTCTGGAATCAACATTATAATAACTTTCTTTTTTATTTCTATTAATGTCAAATGTACATGTCTTATTGCAAAATCTGTAATGTACACCACAGCTTAAATGTTGTAATATGTTAATAATTATAATATGATTAATATATAATAATAGAAATCGAAAAAATAATAGAAAATCATTTGAATTGAATTAAACCATTAGCAGATAGTGTATTCATATTTGGCACTTTGTAGCATTTTGTGTAGCATTGAGGTTTATGTGAGGTGTA
This sequence comes from Misgurnus anguillicaudatus, assembly GCF_027580225.2. Lineage (NCBI taxonomy): Eukaryota > Metazoa > Chordata > Actinopteri > Cypriniformes > Cobitidae > Misgurnus > Misgurnus anguillicaudatus. Next base: position 1,389,039 of record NC_073346.2, on the reverse strand, counting down.
TATATATACAGATAAAAGTCGAGAAACTAACGTTAAATCTTTCTTTAAATATGTGTGTTGAATTTTTTTCCGATTTATTAGAAAACTTGATCACTTTGTGGTTACTTAGAATCAAATGTAACACCTAAAACAACACTTTTCAAGGGGACATACCATGAAAATCTGCCTTTTTTCACATTTAAGTGCTAATTGTCCAGTTACTTAGTTTTGGTAAACCATTCTCTGCAAGCATGTGAAAAAACAGGTCATTGAAATTTGGCTCCCCTTGTGATGTCAGAATAATAATAATAATAATAATAATATTTATTTATAATGCACTTTACATTTCAGCGAAATCTCAAAGTGCCACAATTTCAAAGATCACAAACAATAAATAGCAATAAAACATATCAGCAAAATCTCAATGTGCAACACTTTCAAATAAGATCATTAAATAGCAATAAAACATAACAAAGTTAAAAAGAATAAAATCATAAGAGTTAAAAGGCCTTTTGAAATAGGAATGTCTTTAGTTCCTTATTGAATGGGATAATACCACCCACGGCACTGCCATTTAGTGCAGAGATCAGGTCATTTGCATATTAAAGGACACACCCAAAAACTCACACCTACAACATGGCAATTTTAACATGTTATGATAAATTATCTATATGCTATTTTGAGCTAGAACTTCACATATGTACGATGGGCCCCCAACAGTGTGGGGACACCAAAGATTTATTTTACAACTTAAAAAAGTCTTGTGAAATGTCCCATTTAACCCATGGTAATGTATTTGTTTATAAAAAGTATCTACTGTAGGGAAAATGTGAAAGTAAGTAAAAGTCTAGGAGGCTTTTAACAGTTATTCTCATTCTTTATTATTAGGATGAATTCTAACTGAAAAGGTTCTGACTGATAGTAAACTGACCTTTCATCGAAACATCCCGAGCAGCTGTTCCTCAAAGCTCTTTTTTTCTTTTTCTCACTTCCACCCAACAGCATGTCAACCAGCGCGCCACTTCCTGTTCCTCACACTCTCAGGACTTCAGATGCAGTGTGTGTTTGTGTGTGTGTCTGTGTGTGTGTGTTCTTGTAGTTGAAGGTGGTTTTGACATTATTCTTGAGTAAAAATCACCGGGCTTTCATACAGAAAACTCATGAATTATTTGAGAGACATTAGCAAAACAAGTTGCAGTGACGTTTTTCAAATCACAGAGAAACTGCTTACATTAACAACCAACACATTAATTATGCTAAATAAGAGGCCTTATGATGAAACAGAGTGAATCTAATGTAACCTGCCTTTCCTTTGCATATGTAAAGATAATTGTGAGAAAAGCTTTAATAATATTTGTCAGATGACGAATGCTTGGGTATTTTGTTATCCAATGCGATGACTTTGTTAAAAATGCCATAAGTATACAAAACCTTTCTGAGGCAATTTAAGTTGTCCTATATGTTAATCAAGCTCAGGTTTATGGTTTGAACATGGCATATGCTCATTAAGAAAAGAGGAATTAGGGTGCAACACAATGAAATTGATGTTAACTGCCACCTCCTGGTCAATGGTGTGTGTCCGGTAATATATGCAACATTTCTCTGTTGAGTAGGTGGGATTGCAGAAAATTGTAAACAGAACCCTGAAGGTCACAGGGAAGACTGGAAGAAAAAGGAAAAGGTAAAATGTTTTGATGTATTGTTTTATGTATGTATGAGGGAGCTCAGAGGAAAGCAGGGGGGAATCAATGGCAACATAAAACTGATTTAGTGTGTGTCATAAAACATAAGTAAGTGTTCCGAGATGGAGTGAAGCAAAGTCTCAATTTAATCTAAACAAAAGCTGAACTGTACAGATGAACTGATATGAAAGAGAGAAAGTGAGAGGTCGAGAGAATGAGAGAGAGAGAGAGAGAGAGAGGTACAATAAAATCTATAGACAGACACATAATTGTCATATTAAGACTCTTTGAGCGCTGTCGAGGGGTGCTGACGCTCATTCATCATCTGGATAACTGCCACGGGAATCAAATCACAATTAAAATGTGCTCAATATTGTCTCTGAAATGTTTGGCAAGCATTCATTTATCCCCATCGATAGTCCGCCCCATAAATCAGAAATGTTGTGACGCATGTAATGGTTTATGGGGAATGGATTATGGTTTTATAGAGCTAATGCAGCAGAACCACTCATTTACACAGAGCAGCGGTGGGTCGCTTCAAGCTGTTTCCACTCATACACATTTATTACTGCTGTATGCTTCATAAGTCTATGTGTTTCTTTCTATCCAGTCGTTGTTGTTTGATATGCACAAGCGTTTCTTTCAAGGAACTTGTGTGTAATTAAGAATCTCTTCCAAAGTAATTTTTTCCATATTTGCTTGCAGTCTGTGAAAGCCCAGCTAAAGTCATTTTAATTTGTGATTTGCTGTTTTCAAAATAAAATCATCCTACATAATGTATAGAACTTTCTGTGAAAATATACCCTTCATATCTTTAATATTAAGTCATGTCATGTCACAACCATGTTTCACGAAATTATGTACCTATAGTCACGTAATTTTGTTAGTCTTTTCCGTGACACTGACGCGTTTTTTCACCTTTTTTGCGTGAACATGTCACGTATTTCTGTTTACGTTTCACTGTCACGTATTTGTTACTCAACTGTTTTGTCCTATTTTCAAACCATTGATGCTTCGGTTTAGGGTTAGATTTGGTGTTTGCGTTAGGATGTCACTTTAAGTATTGTTTTTTACCTTTTTTCATGATTTATTTTTTATATTTTATGAATTTTAAACTATTGTCGCCTGGCATTAGGGTAAGAGTTGGGTTTGGGTAAGAATGTCATTTTATGTAAATCTAACCCTAAACCGAAGCGATAATGGTAAGAAAATAGGACAAAACAGTTGAGTAACAAATACGTGACATCTTCACGCAAAAAGGCGGAAAAATGTGTCGGTGTCACGGAAAAGGCTCACAAAATTACGTGACTATAAGTACGTAATTTCGTGATACTGGGTTGCATGTCAAAGACTTTGAAGAAACTGAAGTAAAATCAAGGAGTGAAATTAAACTTTGATGTTTCAAATCTCATCATTAGATTGTGAGACTTTAGCCTGGATTTCACAGAGAGGGCTACAAATATTTACAACATCACTTCATTCTTAGAGCATCTTTTTGAGATTACAAGAATACTGCTTGACAAATTCTCAAAAAAGAAAGTAAAAATGTGAAAATTCATTTAAAAATTGTTGTTAAATTCAAATTTAAGGACAAGTTAAACAGGACTTCAGGATTAGTCCTGTAAGCTAGTTCCTGAATTCTCTATTTTGATAGTTTCATAAGTTCTGCAGATTCTGACTTTACAGTGAAAGCTCATTACTGTTTGTTCTAAGATCAGTATATCAGATTAAACAGATAAAATGCTAAATACAATGACATGCCCTGATCTGTGTTGGATAGAATAGTTTTTCATTAGATTCATCATTAGGTCATTAGATTTTGATATATTTACAGTGAAGAGACCATGCATTTTTAATATATAATTACTGTAGGGAGGCCATCAGTATTTACTCCTAGTAGAGAGGCCATCAATTTTTATATATTTATAATAGAAAAGCCATCCGTTTTTTTATTTGATTTTAATGGGTCCTGCATTATGTATCCTAGATAGCTTTAGTGTTTGCACCCAATTTAATTCAACATTATATTTTTATGTAGGTAAGATACAGAACATCTGTACAAGCACACACACACACACACACACACACACACACATATATAAATATATATGTAAATCAGACAGTTCCTCTGTATCAATGTGTGTGTTGATCATGATAAAGCTATAACCTGTGACATCCTCTATTGCCCGGCCCTGTAATTCAATCTGCACTTGAGATTTCTCTGTTCGAAGGCTTGGCTTTCAGCATCAGACAGCCCAGCATCTGCCTAATAAATTCACATGACAGTCCGTGAAACACTCCCATAACCGGCGACACCGGATGATTTTCCACCTCTGACAAGCCTTTGTATTGAGTATGATAACAGTTACTTTGTCTTCATACAGAGGAGAGTAATATCAATCCGTTTGATGATCCAGCAAAGCGAGTCAGGCACTTCTGTATCAATCTTCATACACTGCTGCCCGTTGTCTAACAAAAAGGCCCAGAAATGGGATCATTCAATCAGCGACCGCTAGCTGCCTGACTGCCTTTCTGTTGCCCGAGCACTTATAGCTTGCTGTCAGGTTTGGTCTTGTGTTCCATTGTCTGCTTCTCTTTCTCTCTTATTCTCTCTCTCTCTCTCTCTCTCTCGCTCTCCCCCCATATATAAATATGAGTAGAATAAACAAGATAAAAGTGGGTTTAGATCAACATATTAATATTCTGTTCTTAGCCACAATAAAATCCAGGATACTCATTGACTTTTATGGATGACGTTTTCACCTTTGAAATGAAATGGTGTCAGAATAAGGCTCTGTGCTACGTTATTGATGAAAAACATGGCATGTGTCTTCAGTTGTTAGTTTTAGTTATATATAAAAAAATTTCAATTACGTTGCTTGTGTAGTTCCAGTCCTGCATTTTCTTTCTCCTTCTTTAATAAAACACAAAAATAAATCTTAAGCAGAATGCTCGGGCTGTTCTTCCATGTACCACAAACATGGACATTATGCTTTAGTTCATTCTCTGTAATGTTTTCTAGGAGCCCCTCAACATGATCGACCCTTAAAAACCTCAGCCCAAGAAGGTTGGAGGGAGCTACACATTGTCACAGTGCAGTTCTAAAGATTTGTTTAGTTTTTTGAGATGTACAAAATGACAGGGGATATGTCTAGATGAAATAGAACTCAATCAACTTTAAGCCATCAGTATAGATACATCTAATCATCAGCTAATGTTGTGTGAAGGCAGACTTTATTCTCTATTGTTGCTCTGCTCTCCACATATACCAGTAGATTGTTTTTGTTGCTGAAACCACAGGCTAAATGATTTGAAAGGATTTAAAGAAAAACTGAAATTTGACCCTCTTAATACATAAAGCAAGCTTCTCTGCAGTCCATCATTCTGCAGTGGGACCTGAGGGCTGCTCTCACATCAGCACTGAGGTAATTGGTTCCTCTAAATCTGCTGAGTGCAAAAAAACCGAAACTATCTTTCATCAGAGGCGAGAAAAAACTAAAACAACGTGTGTGTCTCGTCAGGTCAGTGCGTTAATCCGTGATGAGAACCCCTACGGTACGTCAAGTACATAACATAAAGCAGTCAAACGCGTCAACTATTCCATAAACACCTCACGGACATCTGGAGGCTTAATATTTGGTTTAGATGGAGAGGCACTGTAGTCACAGGCCAACGTACACTGGAGGAAAGTTCTGGCCCCAGTGTGCAGTCAAATCTTAAGGGCATTTTTATATTGTGTCCTTTCCTTATAGTTTTAAATACTTTTTCTCAGCCAAGCTACGTTTCGCCTTTGAAACTCTCTGCCGTGGTACTGGCTCATTTTTCATATCCATTGTTGGCTTGTCAGGATGTCATAGCTGCTCCGCCGGCCTGTTAGATCAGTCCAAATGTATAAATCACAGCAGATCTGACACACTCATTTAATTTACACAGCTCTGCTGCTGCGGCTCGGTCATTAATTGAAAAATCCCCAGTCTGCCCGCTGAGTGAAAATATTCCCTCCTTTTTATTTTATTTTTTATTAACATAGATATTCAGCATGATTTCCCTCAGTAGCCTATTGACTGCCTGTCGGGCACTTTGTCATCTATCATCGTATATTGTATTAGTCAATTGGCTGACTTTCTTTGAGCTGGAAAGTTCTTAAGAAAATCACTTTCCATATAAAGACTTCATAGATATTTATAGAAATCTACGCTCGTGCGATTCGCCACACTACGCCGGTTCCAAACCCCAGACCCTGCGTTATTGTTTTCCATCTGTGAAATAAAGTAACAGGTACTTAATGTAGCAAAAACAATTTGTCCAGCGGTTATTTTCCCCGCTGAAGGCGTGTGTTGATCGCTGAGGGCTCCCCTTATCACAGCGAGGCTAATACATTTTCTCACTGCGCTCCGCTGCTTTCATTTTACAGCTGAGGAACTCAGCGGCTTCACGCTGCGGCTGAAATAGGACCCCAGTCACCGCGCCGGCCCCACAGAGTCTTTAGGTAAGTGTGCAGAACAAATGCTGAAAAGTCTTTCCAAAAGTTTCCAACCATCTCTGGGTTTACAGCTATACACATATCCACACCACATACGTTTGAAGCTTGTAACCGGTGTGTTTTGGAATGTTAAGGTAATAGACACCAGCTGCATGGAGAAAGCGAGTACAATCCACATCTGAGGAAAAAAGCCATGTATTTGAACTTTGTGGAGAAGAAAGCATAGAAAAGTGAAAAATGAATGAACCTAACAGCGAAATACTGGGGAAAGGTGACACACTAGCTGACTGTCAACAAATTCACACAGAAAAAAAACCAATGCTCGGCTTATTCACTATTTTATCTTGAGCTTCCATTTGTGACTTTAAGTCCTCTATCATACAACCGGAAGAAAGTGTATTTTGCTAGTGTCAACCCGGCACAATTATCATTTTCACGTTTAGCGCCACATGTTTAAATAGCAAATGCATTTGCGCTCAATTTTGCGCCCATGGGCGTTCTGGTTTGAAAACGAGACGTGTTCAGGCGCATTGTTGGTGCATTGCTATTTTGAGGCAACTAAAATAGACTACGCCATTGACCAACAAAAACCTGCTCTAAAGTCAATGGCCCCTATAAACGGGACGACAACGCGGGTTTGCTTATCACATACAAGAATGCACAGCAGCACAAAAACGCTTTTAAATATGAAAAGTGAAAGGATTAAAATGTAAAAGATCATTATTGAGTCTCTTGGACATAAATGAGGACCGATTATGAGACGTTAGAAGGCGTAAAGAGCTGCTTCAACTGTAGCCTGGCCTGGTAAGTAAATAAATGGTTTGCTTTAAACAAATGCATCTGTTTTAAAATGTTTTTAAATGCTACCCTAGGGATTTATTGTAATGACTTTGTACTTGTGGATATGGTGAGATGAGAAACATTTTAATTAATGCTTTTTTAAAAAAACATGGCGCTGTCCGAGTGCTGAAACGCTTCGGCTCTCCGCACGCTTGTAAATTATTTATCTCTTGTTTGTATTTTTAGAGTACAAACCTTTTCTTGCTTATTTGCAAATTATTTTATGAGATTACAATGATTATGTAGGACATTAATACATTTACAGCAATTAAAAGCCTGCTATTTTTACTTCCATGACTAAAAGAAAACAGCTTTTAAAGGTTTTAATCCAAAAAATTAAAAATACAATAAAATGACACATTTATTAACATTATTCTTAAATGGTTGGTCTTCTATTTCTGCTTAGTTTTTCAGTTTACAAAGTCCGTCATCTAAATAGGGATTAAACATAGTGCCAGCGCAACTGGCTTTTAAAGGGGATATAAGAGCTGAGACTCTCATTGGTTTATTGCACGTTACGCCCAAAACGCACCCATTACTCATTAGGAGAATATGAACAACCCTTTTCGAACATGCGCTCGGTGCACAAACCATTTCTCCCGTCGTTAAATTAGCAAAAGTGGCATCGGACATGCCCATTTAGACCGTGCGCCATGCGCTTTAGACAATGTGCTTAGATCGTTAAAATAGGGCCCAGTATGTTTAATTTCCATTGGCCAGTCAGCACAGACTTAAGGATCTGGAGCATCATATACTGTACCAGATTTCCTCCAAAGTCATTGCAAAATGCATCATTTTTGTTGGAGTTCTCTACCAACAGAGCTACAGAAACACATCATGTTTAATATTTAAGGTTTCACATTAAAGTGCATCTATAAGATAATTTACTTGGAGAGAATGCTGATGTCCTCTCGCTAATGGTCTTGCATCAGTCTGTAATGAGCTGCCGTCTGTAAATCCAGTATTACGAACACTGAGTGCTGCTCAAGGTACATGCTCACCCCACACAGTCAAGCAGCACTAACTGGGGTCACCCTAATTCAGTATGAGATGAGGTAAAAGAGAAGCTAAAGAGTGCGCCTCTCGGCCGGCTTAATTAGGCATAGTATGAGCTGCTTTACGGCTCGTTTATTAAATTAGTGAGCTTGATGTGAAATTAAAAAAGAATATCAAAGTGCATCCTTTTTCTTCTTTTATAATGTCCCGACTTACAGAAAATGTCGACACATGATCTTAACAACACCACACAGGCACACTCTCTCTCTTGTCCTGTTCACGAGGGATTTCAGCTTTACAGGCTGGAGTCTCTCACTTTATTTTTCCCTGTTAGCTTCTTCCTGGCTGGGTGATTTACTTGGAATGGAGCTCCACTCTCTCATCATGTCAACTCATTTCTGGCATCTGTGTCCTTCCTCAGAGAAGTGAAGGGCTGCTGGCAGCTGTTTTTTATACCGCACAACTCTAAAAACCCTATCAGCCCCCCGCCGGGGTACACATCAGCACATGGCTGCAGAGATGTGAGGCCACTGGCCTTTATCTCCCAATATCACTCTTACAAAAACACATGCACACAATAGGCTATATATTAGACTTTTGTTTTGATGTTGGAGCAGATACTAAATTAGATTTTCCAGTTGCTAACATTTAAAAACTTTTGGATGTGTTATTTGACCATTGTGAAAAATCTTACCAATTAACCAAGCTGTAAAATTATTTTGTAAGACTTTTTATATGGACTATCTTATATTATTTGCAATGGCGATAGTAGTCTGTATTTTATCTACGTAGGATCAACACTCAAAGTTTGATTTCAATCTTTGGACCTGACTTAGCAAGTATTAAAGATATCAAGGTTATATTTTTACAGAATGTTGTTTACATTATGTAAGAGAATTTTATATAGAAAACAATGAGACTTGAGCTGGGGTTTCACAGGCAAAGGCACACATTAGTTGTTACGTACTCACCAGGCCAAATGGTAAAGCAAGAATAAAATTATCAGATTTGAACATCATGATTCAATGTATTGAAACACTTCCAATTACCACCATTATTAACCGAAGCCCTTACATGTGAACTTGATGGCACTGTTTTCAAAGCCCCACTTCCGTGTGAATAAAGCACATTTATAAAAGTTGCAATTACCTGTTTAACCCTCTCTTACTGCCAACTGATCCTGTAATTGTGTTCAAATTGCCTGTGAACTTGTGCCCTGAGGTGTTAACAGTTAATGTGATAACAGCAAAATTAGCCTCAAAGAAGGCATTTAGTAGAAGATCAAAAAGAAAACAAGTTTAAAGAGTTAGTCTAGACCACACTAAACGAAATATGCTGTACTGTTCATATAAGGAGCACAGATGCAAAAGCTGCTAAACGCCACCTCTCTCAAAAATGAGATTTGATCAAAATCATAATAACCAAATGCTCTTGGCATGTATGATATGTTGATCAAATACTTTCGCTCTAAATCAGAAATATTTATTTGGCAGAATCTGATAAAAAGTGTTCATTTACAAGAAAACTGATGTCAGAGTCACTTAGAGTGTTTTGCATCTGACCTCTATAATGGTAGACACTCATATAAAATAAATGGCAGTGCCAAGTGATTAAAGGCAGAATGATAATTTTATTCTAAATGGACAAAACCCTTTTGAATAATCATGCAATCACGCATCTGTTGGTAAAAGCATTCATAGATCAGATCTGGACTTTAACAGCTTATGAGAGAGACCAGCAAACAATGCATCAAGGTTTAAATTGTTAAAACAGATACACAGACATTCCTACTAGCTTATAACATAGAAACAAAGAGAAAACTTAATTTGTTCACACATTCATAAATTCAATAGTCTAACTTTCAAGTGCATCAGTTACATTAGGGATCATTAACTTCCTCTTATTCCTTTATGTTTTCTAATTAGCTCAGAGGTGGCCACAAATTAATTACCATCTGATGTAGCCTTTGTGTAACTGCAGTCTGTTTATGTATTCTCCACCGATTAACAATAAAAAAAAAACACTTTAAAAAGCTATTAGTGTTTTTAAATAAATAAATACACACACCAAAAATAATCAGAACAATCTCTACATGTAACAAGCCAGTGTCACGTTTTACTGCAAACATGCAAAAACAAGCATGACACATATTCATTTAGTTGAAGTGTACTAATATTAAGCAAAAGAACCTTGAAAAAATAAACATCTAGTCACTAAAAATGAAAGTGTAAAACTAGACAAAAATGCTCAAAATCGTGTAGTTTTTACTATTTATAAGCACAAACATTTAACCATAATTTCAATTTATTGGTTTTCAATAACATGATGTAAGATGAAAATTCACAGAGCAATCTAATAAATAAATCTTTGCTTGACATTTTTGTCAAAACATGTTTATTATTATGTTATCATGTTATTATTTTGTTTTATGGTGCTACTTAGCTGTATTTTTTAAGTGATGAAGGTTTAAATCAAAACACACCAACTGCAGTTGAATTGATATTATTTGGAATGCACAACCAAAAAACAAGATTTCTGAAAAAAAACTGAGTTATCTTGTTTTGAAACCAAACTCTTTATATACACTGTAACATTACACTGTATTTATGTGCTGTAAAACAAGAAATGTGTTTTTAAAGATTTTTACAAAATGGACCATAATTTAATTTCAGTGAAATTCCATAAAACTGCACACATTTACACCAAATGCACCCTGATTATATATGTTACAGAGAAAAAAAAACAGGCATTTTCCTTTGAATAAAGTTTGATTATCATCAACATACAGTATGTGACCCTGCATATGTCGCACGGGTATATTTGTAGCAATAGACAACAATACATTGTATGGGTCAAAATTATTGATTTTTTATGTCAAAATTCATTAGTCTATTAAAGGTGCAGTGTGTAATTTTTTGAAGGATCTCTTGACAAAAATGCAAATTAATATACAAAACTATATTGTCAGGGCTGTATAAAGACCTTTTATAATGAACCGTTATGTGTTTATTGCCTTAGAATGAGATGTTTTTATCAACATACACTGAGGGTCCCCTTACATGGAAGCCGCCATTTTGTGCAGCCATGTTTCTACAGAAGTACTTAACAGAAAAACTTTTTACTAAGTTGTCTCCTATGATGACATGCTTGTCCGGTGGCAGCTACCGTAGCTTCTCTATGTGTTTCAAAAGCAAAATGTGAAATGTTGTATCCTTACAAACCATACATCAATGGAAATAAAATTCTCCTGATTTTGCCATGTGGTTGATGTCCTCAGGGCAACATTATGTGGGTTTAGGTTTAATTTACAAAAATGTTGTCCTTGGGTCAACACAATATATTATTATTTTTTGTTTTGAGTCACCATTCTGGTGATCAGTATTTGCTTTAGCAGACTATTGACCTTCAGCTTTCAAATTTTATGATTTTTTTTGTTTTTTGTAGTGGTTAGGGCACAATTCAAATACAAATCCATTAGTGTTATGACAATCATGTCACAGGTGGGAGCGGACCGCCCCTGTCGCGGGTCACGCTCCTCCTTATACTTCACCCCGAGGAGGTCCCAAAACACCCCAATGACCAGACAGACAAGAAAATAAAATTTAACACGTTTTATTGAAACTTTAAAACCAATTTTTAGAGGGATTTAAATATTTAAAAAAACTTCCAGTCTTTGGCCTCCCTCTCATGGACACACACAGGGGAAGGGCATCTAAGTGCACAGGGCTCTTGGCTTTGGGCATGCAGATGTGTATGCAGGGGAACTACACTGGGCTCTTGGCTTTGGGCTTACACGTAAGTATGCATTATAAATACACTGGGCTCTTGGCTTTGGGCTTACAGGTGAGTATGCAGTATAAATACACTGGGCTCTTGGCTTTGGGCTTATAGGCGAGTATGCAGGAAAAATACACTGGGCTCTGGGGTCGGGCATTCCTTGTAGATAGTCCGTCACCGCCAGATGGAGGGAAAGAATTACGAGTCACCGTCAGGGTATGTATGAGAATATCAGTCGTCCACCGACACTAGCTCACTCTCCTTCATCCAGGGTTCTCCTCTTCGTCCTAGGGGGCGAGTGCTGACAACATTTACACAACACCGCACTCAAATCTTCATGTGTAGACACAGCTACAACAAGACTCACCCACAGCAATCCACACACTCACTGTGACTTAGGGCCGCACCACCACGTTGGGCTAAGGGTAAATCCTGAACGTTAGACAGAAGGGCTGACGCGAAGGATGGCTAGATGGACGTCACCCCGCGACAGTAATCCACACTGCTCGTCTCCTTTCGTGACGTACTGGCACACACCGTTTATACAGAGGTACTCACAAAGCAGTAACTATGCGTACTCACTGATTCGTTGTCACACGGTGGTTTCCTTCTTCGTCCCGATGTTCAATGCACACAAGGCAGTCGAAACACTCTCCTTTATTCCCTCCAACGCTTCCCCCAATGGTGCCGTTGATGAATACGGAGACTGCAGAGCAAGCAGTAAATGTAAACACAAGACCACAACAGAAACTTCTTCGATACTCAACTCAATCCTCCATTAATTCCAATCTTCCGTGTGTGCTGCCAAATCCACAATGTCCTCACTACGACTCTCTCTAGCCCACTCGTCGCTCCGTCTCACCTCCAGTTTCGACCGGAATAACAACCACCGCAATGTTCGTCTTCTTCAGCCCCATCCTCTTTCCGCTTCGCTCCTTGCGACCGCCGGATCAACGGGGCCTTATGACTCCTTCTTAGAAGGCTTTATAATGCTGTCCGCCCTTGGCGTCGCCCACGGCTGCAGCTTCCGGCTTTCGCCGTCCTCCCTTGTTACAGCATCCTCGCGGCCGCCCAGCGCGGGCTGCGGAAACAGGGCCGCCCGAACACGACTCACAAAAAAAAACTCTCCTTCCTGTTCCTCAGATGCTGTATTTATACTCCTCCTCTCCATAGAGTTGCCCAATCGCCACGTTCGCTTGCGCACCTGCACGCAATAAAGCCCCAAATTTGGTTGCCCAGAGTTACAGGAAGTGGCGTGATGCATCACGGATCATCGTCCGGGCGGAACCATTCTTTGCCGTTTTTAGTTCCGCCCCTTTTACTTTAAGTTACTCCGTGACAATCAGATATTCTAAAGGATTATCAGGCAGATTAAAAACTACTAAAACATACATAAGAAAAAATACACACAGACATCAAGAATGTGTGTATGAATCTCAGCAATAAAAAAGCTTTGCATTGCATGATGCTGATCAAACATTTTAATGCAAGGATTATGTCAAGATTATTTTTGTAGTCAACATTATGCAGCACATGCAGAGGATTAAGTTTGACTTTACCGAACCCAGAATATTCCTTTATAGAACTTTTAATAAAGTCCTGTCTGTTAACTTTGTAGATGTGATTGTGCTACATATAGCATAAAACATAAAAACTTGACATCCAGGTTCAGCCTGGTTTCTAACTAGGTTTTCTCCCACTTCTATACGTATAGAATATCAAGGCACATATGAGGAGTTCAGATGCAAAAAACCTCTGCGTCAAACATGTTTTCTTGTAAATGAGCATTTTATCAGGCTCTTACGTTAAGGTTCAGTAATTTAATTTTAATGGCAATTAAAAGTTTGTTAGTCAGTAACTGAAATGCATTATTTTCACAAATGTCACTTTTAATAGTATTTAACATATTTAGGGCCCGAGCACTGAGGAGCAGGCCAGTTTCTTTTTCTTCTTCTTTTCCAAAATGAATTGCATTTTTGAGGGCCTAAACATGCTCGAAAACTCATGAAACTTTGCACACACGTCAGAGGTGACGAAAATGTACATGTGGTATGGGCGTCAGAAGTGGGCGTGTAAAAATGACTCGATAGCGCCACCTGCAAAATTTCATTTCAACATTCATCTGTGATTTCTGTGCAAATTTGGTCATTTCCAGGCTTCATACTTTAACGAACTCCTCATAGAGATTTTATCAGATCATCATCATATTTGGTCAGTCTCATCTAAAGGCCTTTTGTGATGTTAAATTGAGGAGATTTTCGTTGGAGGGTGTGTCTGTGGTGGCCTGACAAATTTCGCCGTCTTCGCCATGAAACAGGATGTTGTTCTAACTCTGGCATACAATGTCCAATCTGCCCCACGCTTCACATGTTTGATAAGGGTCTTGGCCTGAACACATTTCAATGCCAATATTCAGCTTCAGTCATAGCGCCACCTAGAGGCAGCAGCAAATGCCATGTTTTACGCTGTGATTTACTGCACATAGAGATTTAATCAGATCGTCATCATATTTGGTCAGTCTGAACTTAAGAACTTCACAATGATAAATTGTGAAGATCTTGACTTTTCGTTGAAGGACGTGTCCGTGACGGTCTGGCGAAGTTTGATGTTTCACCATGAAAAGCTGTTGTAACTCAGGCATACAATGTCCGACCTGTCACAGACTTCATATGTTTGACAACACGTCAATATAACAACAATCAATTACAGTCATAGCGCCACATGCTGCACACAGGAGGTGTGGCACATCAAAGTTCCTTTAAATATCCACCTATATTTTTTACTCACTTAAATTTAAATCCCCCTGGTTCACTGCTTTACTAAGTCCATAGGGTCCCTTTCATCGCTGCTTGCAGCTTTAATTCACTTTGATATTTGTCTTTCACTGCACAACCCTTTTAGTGTTTTTTAGGCAAAAAAATCAACTTCTTTGGACCAGACATAGTGAACAGTTGCAACATTGCAAATGAGGAAAGTCAAAAGGTAAAAATAAAGAAACTGAACCACACAATAGGGGGCACTGTGATCCATATGGCTGCTACATCTGAGTGGTCCTCGGTGTCTGCTAAATACTCACATGAGGCGATGAATTCACAGAATTAATCTTCAATTCAGCCTCTATTTGCATTTAGAGAACCTTGCCGAAAATATTACATGGTGTTCAACTGATTCTGCCAACAAACTTCTATTTCTGAATGGCATGAGGCCAGGATTAAGAGGGTTTAAAGCAAAGGTCTTTGATGAACATATAATACATGCTGAGATACGTTTCTTGTTTTATAAATTGTTTTCCTGTTTCTTATGTTTCCTCTTTGTAAAGCTTTGCAACAATGCACATTCTGAAAATGCTATAGAAAAATATGCATTTGAATTGAATTCTCATGGTGCTCACGTCTCCAAACATGTCAATCCACCTGCTCTAGAACTCAGGCTCCACTATAAGATCCCAAAGACACTGTAAACGTTTCTTTTGCATCTGTAGTCCACGTAATCTGCCTTGTACCTTGTCATCCTCGGGTCCTCTTCCTATCACCTGCTTTATGAGTTTTCTTGGAAGTCAGAATTTTCCTGGGGTTTTCCTATCTGCTCATATGTTGGGCCACCGATCATTTATCACCTACGACTTGATACAAGCACTGTAGGCCACTGTGTTTTGTTTAGTTTTTGTCTTCCTGTCATGTTCCTTGTGCTAGCATGCCCCTTGATATGTCTAAGTGTATTCTACATTCCCATTAAAGGTGTCCTAATATGCATTCTATACACGCATATGCATGGAATATACAGTAACTTCAGTACAGTTTTTACTCGTTTTTCTGTCCTTTACTTCACTCAACCAGCTTGACCAGTAAGAGTATTTCGGGAGGAGGGGTTTCATACAGTAAACAGAGATCCGGAAGTAACAGAGAATTTTAGGAAGAAAAGTGATGTTACTGTAAAAAATATGCAAAAAATAATTTGTTTTTTACAGTTAAACATGACCAACATATTCTAGGACGCACGTGGGTTGTTGTGGTTATGCATCTGGTAAGGAATTTACTTCCGTTTCTGTTTGTTTAATGGTCTGACAAATGGCTAAAATGAACTCAAATACCTCGTCAAAAATAACGAATGTTTTGGTTTCCTAGAGACAAGGGGAGACAGCGATCATGGATCATGTAAAGGGACGATTATACAGTAATGTTGGCTCAGTGTCATTTTTGATATGCCTCAGCTATGATTTGAACTAATGCAATCTATTTGTTGTTATTTAGCTTGTTATCAGAAATAAACTACTCTAAAGGGGCTTTGTTGTTATTGATTCTTAGCGGAGTTTACTGGAGGTTACGCGTGTTCCACGAAAGCCGTTTGTTTATGTTGTTATTGCTGAAACCATCTATAACCAGTGACATTCTTCCTTATTAGCATTTCTGTTCTGAAGAAAATGTCCTGGAAAAACTAAAAGGAAAGTGAAATATGTTTGTGCTAATCATGTTAAGCTGGACGACTTAACAAACAAGGGTCAATTTAAGGCTGGATTTTCAGACAGAGTTGATTATGAAGAATCAGCCTGGACTCACTATTAATACGTAGTATTTACATGTAACTTTAAAAACAAAAAACTTATTTTTTGTACGTTAAAACGTACAATGTAGACACATTTACAACATTTAAACGTAGCATTATTACATTTTTACATCTAAAAAAATAAAACATTTAAGTATCTTTCGTTCAATAAAGATTGCTGTATAATTTCCCTTTAACCATTTTAGCGATATGTTACCACCTTAACCCTACCTCAAACCTTACTCTAAACCCAAACCTTACCCAAACCCTTTGTATACAAAATGTTTAAATACGTAATGTATTCTTTTTATATTATGCAACGTAACGGACAGATATGTAAAGGAACACTTTAGTAACAATAGTAACAATATTATAAATTATGCGATGTCAGCATTGCTACAATATACACTGAAAAAATAATTCATTAAATTTTTTAAGGTAAGTGTTTGCAATCAATTTATTCAAGCTACATTTAAACAAAAAAGATTAGTAAAGTAAAATAAAAACTTTTGTTTAAATGTAGCTTAAATAAATTGATTGCAACCACTTACCTTAAAAACAATTAGTAAATTGGATGAATCATTTTTTTCAGTGTAGCATTTAAAAGATATTTAAAAAAAGAGTAAAATAAATGAGTTTATTAAAATAATTTAACATTACTGTTACAAAAAGCATAACAGACAGACAACTGTAATCACAACTTATTTATGGCGAATATTAAAATCAGTAGGCTACCAAAAGTAGTTAAAATGATGATGTGCTGCAGCTGCGGTCCTCTCTGGAGTATATGAAGTAAAGTAAAGAGAAGTATTAAAGTTATTAATCCAAGCGAACGTTGACCCGCCTTCCCTCTGTCACGGCGCATTTTGTTATTTCAAATGTACGGAAATGTGGCACGCAAAGAGCCAATAAGCTTTTCATATCACTGCCGTAAAGCAATGTGTCGTAAAGCTACTTGAGGCGCGATATTTGAATTCAAATTAACAAACGCGCAATCTGACTTTAAGGATGCTAATGATGAGAACACGGATCAAGATCGCCATTTGGATAAAGGGCTGAATTCGGATCTGTTCCGTGCAATCGTATGAATTTTAAAGATGTGGATTACAGCAAATGAATAAAAGTAACATCTTTTGTGAATTTATGTTGTATTTTGGTGTAATTAGTAATAATAATGTATCCCATAGAAGACAGCATTGTAGAAAACCTGTTTTTGTGTGTTATGGCAAACAAACAAAATTGTTAAATAAATACAGAAATTGTATTCATTTTAAAGTTTTAAAATGTTCAATATTGTGAAATTCTCTGAATATCATAATCATTTCATTTTGTAAATGGGTAAACTGTCTTAAATAAATCAGTCAGAAAATATGACTGAAAACATGTCATTAATATGAGTAAGAAACGGCAATGCCCGCGATTTTAATATTTATGAATAGGAATAACTTACGTACAAATTTGTACATTTGTAAAGCTGTAAAAACGTAAATAATTTACATATCATTCCTGTCAAAGCGTCGATATTATACGTTTCAGTGTGTTTTAAACCTAAGTAAATGAACGTATGGTACAACCACACTGAAACGTAAAAATACACGCATACTCTCATGAGATCACGTTGGAAAGATGGATCAATGCCAACACTTTTGCTCAAACCTCATATCCAGCACAAGTATCACACTTCATACGTTGTAACTTTTTCCAAATTGCCTTTCTGAATCGGCTTTTTGGCTCATTGCAGGGATGGATTGGCAATCTGTGCGTTCTGGAAAAGTCCAGAACGGCCGTTCAACGGAGGGCCTTCGCCTGGCCGATGGCAAAAAAAGTGTAATAACGTAATATGAACCGCCAACAGCAGAGGCACTAATACGATCACTTATATGCTGCCTGCTTCGTGTAAAAAACAAACAAGGAAGAAGAGTCGGCCTACTAGCCGTGATTGGTCCACGGATTCCCGGAATTCGCGAGCGTCTATGTTCGCGAGCCTCATCCACAGCCTGGTCATGATGAGGGACAGACCAAGTTAAATTCACATCAGCAAGAGCTAAGTGCCAGTAGTAGCAGGACACATGACATTATAATATAATATACACGATATAAAAATAAATAAAACGCAACTACTGTTAGAGAGAGACGTGGTGTGAGTGTGTGCACGTGTGGGAGAGAGAGAGGCGCGGGCGCGATTGAACAGTGGGAACGTAAAAACAATACATACTCCGTCATTTTGTTCATATGGGACATAATTCAAATTGCAAAGTCTTTGCTTATATTTGTATACAGTCGCAATGAAACAAAACATTGGGCTTTTGTCAAACTGTAAACTCTTGTCAAACTGTAACATACAACTGTCATCTAACCAAAACCACACACACACACCAAAAACAAAAAATGTATCCAACCCCATTAAAAAACAGTCTGTGGGTGGACATTCATCGTATTGCATTGACTTTATTGTATATGAGAAGTTGTAGTGAGCTCACATTTTCTGCTAGAATGAAGACTAAGGTATTAAATTAAACGGGAAAATATCAGGCATGCATTGCTACCACTCTAAACGTGCTAATATACAAGAAAGTGGGCTAAATAATTTACCAAATATTAGTTTAACCAAAAAATCCTAGCTTGCACTTTCTCTCTGTCTTCCACCAGAGTGCAGTTTTTCCTTGTCGTTCATATTTGTGTTTAGTATTGTGGAATTGGCAAAGACCTGGTGGTTGTTTGTGAAAGCTTTACAGAAAAAAATAAGGGCCTAGCCATTTTCATTATTTCACAGCCTTATTATACATCAAAGTTTAATATGACATTGACAAAATATTAAATAACCTTGTCTGATAGGCTGACAGTATTGTGGCATATCAGGACATCCTTGTGTCTGTTGCACACGGCTAGGGGCGAATGGCTGGATGATGGGCCTATTTGGGACAAAGTCCAGGGCTGTTTTTTAGCCCCAGTCCGTCCCTGGCTCATTGTATGGCTAATGTTGCTACAGCTACCATAGTCTGACTGATGCTGCCCTCACATGCTATTAAAATTATTGTAAATACAAGTTTTCTAGTTAAAATTGCACATGAACTCCCTGTGAAGTCACCAACTTGAATGCAACAAGCTCATAATCACGACTTCAAAAGTGGGAATTTTTAAAAATTTCTATAGCATCTGAAGGCATCTGAACAGAGCTATACACTTAAAAAAATGCTGGGTTATTTTTAACCCAGCACTGGGTCAAAAAGGAACAAACCCTGCACACTGGGTTGTGCGTAATGTAACCAATGATAGGTTGTTTCTTTCTTTATACCATTCCAACATCTATGGCTATATTTATAGTGAGAACCAGTTAATCCATACACAGGTTGGGGGAAAGGCAATTTGGTATCTCCAATTCACTTAAATTGCATGTTTTTGGTCTGTGGGTGGAACCCGGAGTAAATCCACGCTGACACAGGGAGAACATGAAAACTCCAAACAGAAAAGCCACCTGACCTAGCTGGGGCTCGAACCGGAGACCTTCTTGCTGTGAGGCAACAGTGCTTTCCACTAAGCCGCTGTACTGCACTCCTCTGCTAGGTTGTTTCAACCCAAAGTGCTGTGGTGTTATAACCCATTGTTTGGTCAAATATAAACATTTTCTGGGTTAATTTCAACACAGCTACTGGGTTTGTCCCTTTTTGGTCCAATGCTGGGTTGAAAATAGCCCCTCATTTTTAGAGTATACGTCATTAATTTCCCCCTAATGCTCACTGACTGCTATATTTAAAAAATGCACATTTATTATCCAAAGGATAGTCTGATGACTGACTTTTTTACATTAAAGATAAGAGGCTTGTACTCTAGTACAGTATAATGTTTATTTGCAAAGGCCAGCACATCAGAACAGAGCAGCAGTGTAAGGAATGTCGGTTGCCAGACAGACTCAGGTCAGCTGAATACTGTAAGTCTGTCTGTACACAAAGACGCTTCATGGTGTGTATGCATTAAATGATATTACAGACTGCACTCACAACTGGTTTGCTACTGACAAATCCGAACATTTATTGTCGGTATGCTGGAGGAGCATGAGTTCTTCGAACTTCGCCATCTTCTTACGTTTTACATTGCATTTAGGCACCAATTGTTAAACCGACATGACTAGCCTGACTTTTCCCAGACATACTCATTCTTGTTAAAAATAAAACAGACACAAAACATACACCTCTAATCTATACATTTTCTAATCTATCTTCATTTCGAGGCAATTATTTGTGGTACATTGTGGAAAATTCGAAACTGTATTTACATTATTGTAGCCACTGGAAGAAAATCTGCCTCATTAGAACATTGATTAATTAATGCAACGATCACTCTTATATTCGTCGAATGAACAGAGCCGTGATAAAACCAAGCACTAGTGATGATAAGTGCCGTCTAGCACCGGTGCCTGTTAAAGTGCAGGGGGCCTATCTCCTCTGATAAAGAAAGCCATTTATACACTGTCACACTCAAGAGGTCATTCCTCTCCATATTCCTCTATTGACCCAGGTTGTTCCTTTATTATGGGCAGCTTTTCTATTGAAGGATGATTACCCTGAATGATGTCAGGCTGGAGGAGAAAAGATCGACCAGAATAATGACATTCTGGGGCAGGGGAGTCGATGCACGTTCTTTGCTTCTGTGCTGCTCACAAATTGAGTCACATCCTCCCCTCATCCATTATTTACAGCTGATCGGCCTCTTGTGGCATCTATGGATTTGATAATCATCCCCATGTCCATATTAAATATGTGACATAAATTTCACCGCAGGGGCCTGTCAATAGAAGGCCACAGGAGAGTGACTAAAGCACAGAACAAGATACAGATGTATGGATATGACAGTACAACGTGGAGAGGTGAATAAATAAGGTTTGAAAGTACAAACGGGAGCACAGGAGAGAATATTATTATGTAGGTCTATAGAGTGTACAGTGCAAGAACGAGTGGAGGGTTGACTAGGTGCCAAGAAAGCAGTACCTCTAGTAACTCAAACAAAACGAAGAGGTGAAGTATTTATTTACTGTATCTCAGATTCAAACACTCCATCGATACGAGACGCTTTTTGTACATTAAGATGCTGTTAAGTATCATGCAGCTGATGTTTTTGTAAGCTCATGTGGAATGTCTCATAAAAGGCACTAAAATGATTTGGAAAGACAGAACACATCTGTTTCTCATCCATATAACACTTTAATTAATTTAGTTTCCATGCCTTCTAATGGAACAGTCTTATTGAATATTGGAGCTTGATGGAATGGGCTGTATACCTGGGCCTGAGGGGACTTTTGCTGGTGTTAATTGGCAGAGCATGTTTAATGACACATCACCAGTGTTACGCTACAGTCGGCAGGCACTGGGCATACGTGATAGCTTACAAATTACATAAATTGCCTCCTGTTATCCTTTAAAACATGAACACCAGTATAAAAGAAACAAAGAAAAATAAGAAACAGAATGATCACACAACAGTGAATTAGTGAACGACAGCAAGCTTTTCTGCATATCAATATTCAGGCCATTATAAGACACGAAAAAGTCCAATTCTAGTCTTGATTGTGTTAGGTTGATCAACAAAGCTGTTTACAGAATTTCTGCTCTTGGATCAGTTCTCATTGGATTTATGTGAATGATGGCCTTTCCAGTTCTGCAGGGATATTCTACAATTAAATGTAATTCAGTGTATTATACTTTCTTCAACCAGTAAGAGTGTAGTACTATCAACTCAGTGTTCACCATGTTTAAATCTATCCCGCATAATTCCATAGATTTTGCACAAAAAGCAGAAAAATATCCAGGAAAAATTCTAAATCACTGAAACATATGAATAATTCAGATGCAAAACCAACTAAGTGCCACCTCCTTCAAAAATGAAATAATATTAACCGAATGCCCTCGGCACGTATAATACTGTATGTTCATCAAATAATTTTGGCTTCAGGTCATTTGGAAATACCAGTTTTTAGCACAATGCTGTAATGCTGCATGCAAATATAATTAAATTGATTGGGGAAATCAAACAACAGTGGCAGTTATAGAGAGTCTTGTAACTCGAGAGTTGCCTGTTTGAGTCTCATGGCTGGTGGGTTGCGACTGTCGTGCCCTTACCCTAATTGTTCCCGGGCGCTGGAATAGCTGCCCACTGCTCCGAGTGTATGTGTGTTCATGACTTGCGCTGTGTGTGTTCACTACTCACTGGGATGGGTCTAATGCAGAGGTTACAAATTTACTTTTAATTAGTATATAGGTAGCATAACTTTACATAACTTACAAATGTACTTGCTAGTATTTAAGTGGTTTTAGTACATTCAAATATACCTTATTTTTACCTTGGATCTAATATATTCTGTATTAACCTTCATACACTTTGGGGCGGTTTCACAGAT
This sequence comes from Misgurnus anguillicaudatus, assembly GCF_027580225.2. Lineage (NCBI taxonomy): Eukaryota > Metazoa > Chordata > Actinopteri > Cypriniformes > Cobitidae > Misgurnus > Misgurnus anguillicaudatus. The sequence continues at coordinate 1,366,349 of NC_073346.2, read as the reverse complement.
AGGGCTTAAGCCTAGTCCCAACTTAAATGTTAGTGTTGTCTAGACCGAAACAACTTCCTCTGACATATCTTAAAATATATCAGTGCGAGTGTTGTGTTTGAAGATTTTTTTTTACAAATTATGCTTTTAAATGAATTAATATCTTAATTTAACTGTGCAGGAAACCACCCCTTTGGGGACTCTGTCTGTTTTGTGGTATGGGTTGGGGTGGATTATTTATTTATTTTTCATGCAACAATGTTTATTTTTGTAATAATTTTAATAAGCAATATTATACTAACAAAATCTTTACAAGATACTAAACAAGTTTACTAAACTTTGTTTAGTGCTCTTATGAATGTTTTTAGGATGACTTAGTTAAAGGTTAACTCCTAAATTGATGAAATAACATAATTCCTAATGCTTATGTTCAGTTGATATTAACTTTACTGTTTTGCGCTTGGGGTGTTAACATATTTGGCATATTTTGTTTAAACTCAATTGTTCTACATCTTTATACCAGAGTTATTTTTTGATAGTATTGATACTCTTACAGACACAATAATGATGATTACTGTTTTTGTCTTACCGAATGTATTATCCTGTTAGCAATAACCTGCGCGCGCTGAATCATGCACCTTATTTGATAACTTTCAGTGTAGGTGGTCACAGTGTTGCCAGATATTAGTACAAAAAACAAACAAAAATAATTGGCTTTAAAGAACAAAGTAAAGAAATAAATCAAATAAATCCCTAACCAGCACTGCCGCTCCCACCACGCTAATCACATGCTGTGCATAGGGCACCAAGTGCTGAGGGGGCACCAAAAATAATCTAATGAAAAATTATAATGCCAATATTATTTAATTTGCCTATAGAAATATTATTAGGCACTTTTTAGCCATGTATATGTAACAAAAAAGGGGGAACAGTGGCCCCCTCACCTTGGATGGTCCGCACCGGTTGATCGCGCAGGCATTGGTTTATTTCACGTTACACACAAAACACACCCATTACTCATTACAAGAATAGGAACAACCCTTGTCGACTGTGCCCTCGGCGCACAAACCATTTTTCCTGTCATTAAATTAGCAAAAGTGGAATCGCACATGCCCGTTTAGACCGTGCGCTTTAGACCATGCACTTAGATGGTTAAAATAGGGCCCATTGTGTTATTGGTATTGAGTTATACGTTTGGAAATAAAAAGTCTAACTGGCAAAAACAAATGCTTTTTTTCTCGGGGTCGGGGTGGGGGGCATCATAAAGGAATTCTGCACTGCCGCTAACACTAACCTACACCTAATCATCACTTTACAAATATCCCAAAGTGTATTTTTAACAATGGGATCTGGCAACACAATTCTTCACCCGGGTCATCGCGGCTTGAGTCATCTCTGTCATTTTACACAAAACTATAAACTGTCCAAACAGCTACGTGGATTCATTTTGAAAAACTAATTAGTCATTCAGAGAACTTCAAATTGTATGTTTTAATATGAAAATTAACCTCATAGCTGGCTACGGCCATGTGCCCAGATATGCAACATGCATCACAGCGCCGCCTAAAGTGAAGTTCAGTTTCTTCATTTAAAATCTGACTTTAATCATTTGCAATGTTTTTTAGTTGTATCTTTCTAGTGTTTACTGTGTTTTGTCCAAAGAAGTGGATTTTATATTTAGAAGTGGAGGTTTTTGGGTGAACTATCCCTTCAACTTTTACCTCAGTGAATATAACCAGCGTAGCTACAATAGATTATCAAATACATTTATTTTTGTTTGCATGACAACTACAGTAGAGCTTCTGGTCTGATAATAGTAACTAATTGCTGCAATGGTCAAATAAATGTACAAGCATAAACATGCAAGTTTTTAGTATACTGTATTTGTTAAAAACATATGTTTTGGAAACGTATATTATATGTGTTTAAAGTTTGAAAGTAAAGTATATCACAAAAATGATTTGTTATATGAGGTTTTGGGGCGTTCCAAATGAGCGAGTATATGAATGTGTCTCTCTGGTCCACTTGTGATCCAATCGAATAAAACGCGTCTTACTAGCAGGTATAAAAGCCTCTTCATATGCGCTTTTCATACTGTATGTTTCTTCTGATTCTGTCTTCCGTGTACGTACTGTACATTTTATAATGACTGATTACAATAAAATATATGGTCATTTGAAAGTGAAGGTGTGTTAGTGATGTAAAACTACAGTATAATCCATTGCTTCATACAGTCACTTGCCTGACTGGCATTGATAAAACATAAACTATTAATAAATAATTTTTGTCCAAAGTATATGCATAAAAGTTTGTCTGTGATTTCATGCTATGAGTATTAGATATAAAAAAGAAGAAATCAATAAATTGAGCATGATTTTGTCAAAAGGAAGACATTCTCTGTTTACATGCACATTACTAACATATCTGGCCTTCACACAAGCTATTGAGTGGTTTTGTATTTTGGAGGTTGCTCTGAGAATCAGGGTGTCTGGCCTTGGACGCTATGGCTGTCAGATGGCTGTAAAGTAATATTGGGCCTTCCTCAGAGCACCTCCTGTGCTGGCAGACCCAATCAGGCTCAGCCGCCAAGGCTGATTGGACTGACATACTCCATCAAAGATAGAGCTGAGCGATTTTCACACGGCCTGCAATGTCCCGAACGTCTCCCACACTCACGGGGCAGAAGCACTCAAACAGAGAAATCTGCTTTTCCATTTCCCATTTTAGTTCCTTTAGTGGAAGCAGCAATACTGTGGGCCTAAACGAGGAATAGAAAATTCCTCTCTAAATATTCCTGTTTCAAAGAATATTTCTGTATTACTTTTCTGAAACATTGCTTTGTTCGCAACTGGTTTGCATTCATTGTGCTTTGTGTACTTTTTCATATCCATTTGTTTAAATAGGTAAACAGTGAAATGATCTTTATTTATTGTAAACACACTCATTTGTAACAAAGACGACATTGTTTTTGTAAAATTGATGTTGACCTAATAGGGAAGAGCAGAAAACTAACCCTGCTTTTTAAAATGTTTTAAATCCTAGCTATCAATTACTAGAAGCTGTTTCAAAAGGGTGCTGTATTTTAGGTATCAAGACAGTGATTAAAAAATGATATAAGGTTGGATTTGGTGACTTGTTGAAATTGAAATAATTATATGATGAAGAAATGTACTTCTTTCTTTGTGCAGTATCATAAAAAACACATCGTTTTAGAAATTTAGGAAACAGAAAAAGATAAAACCCGGACAAGTTAAATTTACTTAAAAAAATTGAACGTTGTTACTTAAAAAAGGAATGGTGTTGCCCTAAAACAAAGTAATTAAGTAATGTGAACTAAAACAAGAGTACATTAAACTTAAAATTTCTAGTAATTCCAATATAATCTAGGAAGTTCATTTAATTTAATTTTAAATGTATTTAACTTTAAATAATTTGTAATCTCAATTGCACTGTCCAACATCTCCATTTAGTTAACTGACTTTAAAAAGTTTCTTTTTTTAATTATACTTTTAGTCTTTACAATTTAATTAAAACATAAAAATGTATGTCTTTGACTATAAGTTTGTCTCTAACACTTTACAATAAAGTTCATTAGTTAAAATTAGTTAATGTATTAACTAACCTGAACAAACAATGAGCAATACATTTCTTGCATTATTTATTAATCTTTGTTAATGCTAGTTAATAGAAATAAAGCTTTTAATTGTTTGTTCATGTTATTTCACAGTGCATTAACGTTAACAAGATTTAAATAAAGTATTAGTAATTGTTGAAATTAACATTAACAAAGATTTAAAAATGCTGTATAAGTGCAGGTCATTATTAGTTCATGTTAACTTATGAACCTTATTGTAAAGTGTTACCAGTTCGTCATTTAATAAACTTGATTCTCCACACAAACACACACAAAACTGCGTTAGTGACATAAATTGAGAAAAATACAATAAAATGTGCTGAACAGGATTCATGTACCACATAAACGGTGACTTTGCAAAATTATAATTTACAACAAAACAACATTATTAATATAAGAGCTTAAACACCTATGACATTTTATGAATCAATTTTTTTTTATTCTGTGAAAACGCGTAAATAATCAAAATATTTAGGCACAAAGGATAATTTCTTACAACATGTACTGATCATTTTAAGATGCTCGGCCCTGTGTAACTATATAAAATAGCTGTGTTTCAATTAACCCCTCGTTAGTGCCCCGCTCACCCCTACTTGTTGCATATTGTTGGCTACTGAAGCAATCATGTCAAACAAATGTCTCTTGATATAACAGACTAATCTTCTGGGAAATCTGCAACAGAAGGTCAGCACTTCTGTCTGTTGAAACTGGTCGCTGCTCCTCATTCTTCACAATCAGTGGATGAAGCTGAATCATATGAATGTATGTATGTTTCTATTATATCTGAAAAGGTGAGTCGTATATACCTGAGACCAAAACTTCTTCATCAATGTCTCTAGCTTTTGCTCACTAGCTTTAGTTAGAAAGAGAAATGATGAAATAGTTTCTTTTGTGGGATTTTTTTTGTCAGTTATTTGGCACACTGCAGCTGATTATGTGTAGTTGTGTGATTGTTTAGTGCAAGAATTCTTTCATTTTATTGCATGCAATGAGCAACATTAGCTGAAATAAGACACAAAAACAACAAAAAGTGCAAGTATTGTTTAACTGCAACATATGGCTCTCTACAGTTTTGGGATTCTGAATAAAACATAAAGAAATATAAAAATAATAATAAAATAAAGGAATATGGACTTGCAATGTGATATAGGAGATACATAAACATAACATAAACATCAAAAGCTAATTTCCTAGAAGAAAGTACCGGGCCATAAAGATCAGGATAATGTGTATTTAATTTCATTTCATTTAAGCGCCATCTGTTTACTGCTGTGGAGTGCACTGTAATATTTGTGGGTTTTTTTTTGTTTTGTTTTCTTTTGATAACCATTAAAGTGTAAAGTGCCGCTTTCCCACTTTATATCCGTGTCTCCGAATAAGCATAATAAAATCGTACGTTGAAAAATGATTCCGAACAAAATATCAGAAAGAGTCCTCAAAACCGCTCTAAAGTGTAGTTTGGCTTTTATTTCTTTATTTTCCAGCTAATGCTTTTCAAAAGACTGCAAGTAGGAACACGATCTTTGTGTTTTTCTGCAGTCTCAAGGGTCTCATCTTCCCTTTCCTCCAGCCTCATGCTGCACAAGCCAATCTTTTTTGTCGCCATATGGGAATTTGAGCCCTGTCCTTTATGGCCACTTCCCCACTTATTGTCATTGTTATAGTTGCTGTTTTTTTTCTTCAATGAAGAATAATCAAATGTTGATGGCACAGTTCAAATGGACCATTAAATATGGAAGAGTGTCGTTCTGGGAAAGTTTTCACGATGCGCCTGCATGGAGGAGCCTGGCAGTCTGCCGCAAACAGCCCAGCCATGTGCTGCAGCTAATTTGATTATAATATAGTCATCTAAGCTATTCAATTAAATATTCTAATTAACCTGAAGTATTCAGCAAATGATGCTAATTAGAAATATTCTCTGGAGAGCGAGCGTGATGAAAGCCGTAGTCTGAGAGCGATTCTTCAAGCCAGTGTTTCGTATCATGATGTCCTATATCATAGTCTCGGCTAATATCAGATTGCCAGTTAATTTGCCTAAACCTCATTTGTTTAATGCCATTAGCATTTTGTTTGAAATCATAATAAACACGCGTCCTGCTCTTCAGTGCACACTTGGGGTAGTTTAGTGCTTCTGTTTACTAAGGCAACACATTCTGCACCCAAACAATAACAACCATTTCTCTTTGCTCATCTCTGTTCCTCATTCTCTATCGCCATTATATTTTTTAATTCCCTCTTTACCTTAACAAACTGAAACAAAAAAGAAACACCAAAGAAAGAAAGAAAGAAAGACATTTACCAATTTTATTCCCAAACTATTCAAATCATCATATTTGACAAAAATTTTAAAACAGAGGAGACATTCCTTGGGCAGAAAACAAATTGCATATGTGCTCAGAATGATTACTTTATATTCATAGTCGTGCATAATGTTCCCTCTGAACATGGCATTGTAGTCACTCTTAGCAATGTGTTTCAATAAGGCAATTTTCTCTCTGCCTGGAAGCATCAGTGGGATGCCATTCAGAACAAAGCCAGGCTATGACACTTTATTCAAGCATACATCTGGAGGACAAAACTACACTTTATTAAAGGAAAATAGAATTTCAAAATTGTTTTGACATGACCCAGGACACTGAATTCAAACAAAGAAGGATTATATCTTTGGCTACACTTTCTAAAATGTCTCGGCTGATGGGAAATGAAGCAAAGCTTAGCTGACGGATCGTTCTCCTCTGAATATATTCTGAATTTGCCAAAGTATGAATTCCTTGCTGTGCTTTTGTTGTTTAAAATCACACAGTATGCATAGAGAATCAACTGCCCTGTGGGACATAATTTCTTAATTAATTAAAATACAACACAATAAAAATTATTTAATTTCAGTATGAGTCAAAGATAAATCTGCCATTTTGTATATTCATAAAATTTTTTGGGGAAAAAAAGAAGATTTAAATATTATTGTCAAAATTGAGTGTTATCAAAAAAAGGTAAAGCTATTGATAGATTTTACACACATGTTTCAATGCCACAATAAAGATAATAAGAATTGTTTACGAGTAGACACAACATTGAAATAATAATGTTCTGAAAATGATCTCACAAGAGGTCTGTTTTACTTGAATAAAATGTAAACAAAAAAGAATATTATGTGATTAAAGTCATCCAAATCTTTTGTGAATAAATTAAAATAGAAGGCGATTGAAATATGACCTTTTAAAAAAACCAGATCCATATCCACAACACAGCAAAAAGTCATGTCAAAGGCAAATAAAACCATTTGATGCCACAGTAGACAAAAGTGATTTGTGTGAACTGTGTGAGAGATTTAAAATGTCCAAGTGGGTTGTGATAGGCCGGTATAAATCTCAGACTTTGTTTGGTCTCGTCCTTTTCCTGCCTTGCCACAAGAAAAAAATCAGAAAAATACAATGCTTCGCTGAAGAATGACATATTACAATCTTTTCTTATTTCAATTCTTTTTTATTCTGTACATGTGGTATACATTTGTAAAATGTGCTATGAATGATGGTGTTTGTAAAATAACTTAACACAGCGTTAAACATCACTCTATGCACACAGGACAGCATTGTAATCAGAGATGGCGCAGAAAAACAGCTGTGCTTTGTCCCACATAAGAAAAAACAAATAAACTTCAACAGTAATCTTAGTTAACCTTGTGTTTCTGGGTTTTCATTGACAGAGCATTGTGTTCACCGTGCAAAAGATTGTAGGTTCAAACCCAGGCAACACGCATAATATACAACCTGTAATCCACTGCAAGACGCTTTAGATGAAAGATGATTTGACATGTTTGTGTTATGCTATTTAAACACATTATGTGTCATTTTGTGTTAAAACAAATAAAAGTGACAACACAAGTTGTGTTAAAAGTAACACAAAGGGGCGATTTACCAGACAGGGGTTATCCTAGTCAGGGATGTCATGCACCAATTTTTTTTAAGGGGGCACAGTTTGCACAGCTTACAGAAATTTGTGCATACACAGACATGAAACGAAATATTATAGAGCTTTTCAGTCAACAATCTGAGCCCCTTCATGCAAAAACCTCCAAAATAAAAGTGTTGACTAACTTTCATATCAAATACTATTCAATCAGAATAATGACATATTGAAATCATATTTACATCTTAAACGAAACGGCATGTTTCATTAATGTAAGTTTTAATAAATGACTTGTTTAAATCTCTCATTAATGCATTTTGCACAACAACTGCATTATCCTATAAAATGTATGTAGTTTTAAATCCATTAAGTATATAAACAAAGAAAATGACATAAGCTGTAGCCAAGTGATTTATTTTAATGTTCAATTTAAAAATTTTTTAGATAAAATTATTAGAGGAACGCATTTGTTGCATCAAATTTTACCTCATATGTAAGCATGTGTGATTCCATGCCCTGTGAACTCTGGCGAACTTTGGCGTTGTACCAAGAAAATGAATCTAAAAATCTACTAATATAACGTTGAGACGGTCATATTTTAAACCATACATTTTCTACACAGAGGAGGTTAACTGCACATAACTGTACTGGGGTTTGGAAATGTTCTCATGCAGCAGCAACAGCAAAGAGCTTGTGAGCGCGCTCAGACACTGATGACGTCTGCGACTGCGCTGTCTGCAGCACCTGACGCCAGAATAAAGTAATGTAACACGAATAAAACACTATCAAAACGGCGAAAATTTTCGAAAAGTGACAAGGATGCAGCATAGAATTGATAATATTGTGCATATTAAACAGATAAAAAAGTCAAATAACAAATTAATGAATGCTTAGTTTGATTTTTAGGTTGCATGCAAAATCCATTTGGCTAAAAAAAAACAAGGGGGTAGGCCTACATGCCCCCTCAGTTTGAATGGGCATGACACCTCTGACTGAGTCCAGATTTCAAAAAGGAAAATCCTCTTGTAAATAGGTGAATATTCGACAAAGGGCAGGCTCCCGGTGGGGACTGCAAGGTGTCCCATATACACTCATGTTTAATGTGGGTTCCAAAAAATTGGCGACACTTATGTGTCTGATAGAACTGGCCTTATAGCTCATTCTTGTTTCATGTGCTTGTGTAACCATTTGTTATGATGCCTTGTTTAACATGATGCCTTATATACACCTTGATTTGGGATCTAGATCATTGCTCCCTGGATGTGGCCATTACTCGCTAAATCATTACAAGTTATCAGCGTCAAACAACAGAAGAGTAAACTTTGATTTGGACTGAGAGAGAAATCAAAGTCAATCAAAATGTCCTCTCTCTAACTATTGATTCTGTTTTGTAAACATCAAGAAGCGATTGATTATTGAGAAAAGTTAAAGCAATGTTGAGTGGTTTGTTCTTGACCTTCTGTCATCTCTCCGACTTCTGTTTTCACTTTTTCTTTTTCATTAGAGACACAAGACTTTTTTATTAGTAGGTGACAAAATTTTCCTTATCTGTCGTCAATAAATTCAAAAAAAAAAAAATGCTGTTTTATATTATGCAACTTTGAAAAAGTAAAGGTCTTGTTTTAGTTTTTTTTTTTTTTTTTTTTTTTTGATGTCCTAGAATAGGTTTTCATGTCTGACTGTTATTTTTCACATAATTCACATTTTTACAGTACCTCTCCTCTATTTCAACCCTTCTCCCTGGAGGCATATTTAAAGATTTAGCTTGAAATTTGTTAAAGACAGGATTAGGGAGCATTAGTAATTATTTTTACTTTTTGAACATTTATATTTTAATGATTTTCTGGGGCAGTTGTGGCCTGATGGTTAGAGAATTGGACTTGAAAAGCAAGGTTGGCAGTTCAACGGCAAGTAGCAACTGAGGTGCTCTTAGATACTTCATATGATTTTTTCCCATATGTATGGTTTCACAATGCAATGAATGCAAGACTTAAAAATCTATGCTCTGAAAATGAAATAAAAATAATGGTCACAATGCAGACTGCAGAAATGCCGATCTGACTGTAGGAGCGTGGAGAGGTTGTTTTGGGGAGTGGAATCCTTAACAAATTTGTTTGGCTTTGGTCCTGCTCTTTTGGTGTATATGTATTGTATTTTGGGTTGTATATATTGAATAATATGCTCTTCTGATCTAACTGTGCTCTGTAAACATTTGCAATTCTTGACATTACAGTTTTGATATAAGGCAACAATAGTACAGTTTTAACATCTTTTCTGCAATGGGCAAAACATCTTAAAATGCATTGAGACATTCAACATAACGTTTTAAATATGGATATTTTTCTTACAAAATTGCATCAATTAGCCTACAAAAGTCCTGTATTAACCCACTGGAGCTGTGTGGATTACATCTATGAAGGATGGATGCACCTTTTAAGCTTTAAACTCAGAAGTTGTTCCCTGATTCCCATGACTATCGTTAAAAAGCTTGAAATAGCAAGGACATTTTTTTGTTTAACTTTGATTGTGTTTGTCTTAAAGGGATAGTTCACCCAAAAATGAAAATTCTGTCATCATTACTCACTTGCATGTTGTTACAAACCTGTATAAATATCTTTGTAGACCCCATTTACTTCCATAGTATTCTTTTTCCTACTATGGAAGTGAATGGGCTCCACAAACAGTTTGGTGTTCACACACAATAGCAATATACACAACATACAGTAACTATGTACACTGTATAGCCTAATTATATCCAATAATTGTTTGTTTTTTATTCTTTATTTGACAGGGACAACAACAAAGTACTTCCCCAGAAGTATCTACAGAGCTAAATGTCATCTGCTGTCCCCAATATACAAAACAATATACAGGAGATAATATACAGTTTACACCCATTTGCAGTTTTGACATTCAGGCTGCCAGATTCTAATAGTAAAAGCAGCATGTCAGAAAAAGTGGTCAAAATATGTACCCCAGCTGTCACTGGGGCGGTACCCTTTTAAGGGAGAAGTTGTGCATGTGTGCACCTCTCTTTTGTTTCATTATCATCAGTGACCGACCAGAATCATATCATCTGCAAACTTAATGACTGCATTTGAGCCACACAGCCGTACAGCTTTTCAGGGAATACAAAAGTGAGATGGGAACACAGCCATTTGAAGCTCCTTTTTGTTCCTTTACTCTGTATTTACTGTAAAGCTGCTTTGGTACAGTGCAAAATTGTGAAATGTTTTCCTATACAATACTTCTGCAGTAGATCATTACTTCTAATTGTATTTAACTATATGCTGTGCTGTGCAGACTGATCACCGTATGACATACAAATGCTAAAAGAGAGGTTTGAGATCAGAGTTTTGTATGTTTTTAAATTGCTCTCCCAGTACACAGCCTGTGCAGCACCACCTAGAGTCAAAAACACCTCTTCAACTGTGTACATCTAACCTCCTGACCATACAGAGATTAAATCTGATTAGATCCCTCACTAGCATTTCATCACGTTTATATCAGTTGACATAAATATCAATGGATTTTCATCATAGTTATTGTCATGATAAATTCGTTTTTATTTAGTTATCATCTCATTTTTGTCAGTGAAAATATGTTGGTAATGGAAACTGACAACAAATATTAAATAACACAATAAACACTGTTTAGAGGGAATGGCTGCCTGCTCCCACATGCATGCTTACAATTAACTGCACAGAATGAGATGCAAACAGCATTATATCCTTGTTTGTATCAGACAAAATCACAGAACGAGTTTCTGAATCCAAACCAGGAGTCAGGATAGAAGACAAGAGGTAGGGGAATACACATCTCAAGGTCAGCATCTGTTAATGTAACCTATGCTTCAGATGATCGAAGTTGCCATGCTGCCTTGGCAGAAGCAGGACCTAAACCAAGTGGCAGAAATGTTTGTTTCTCATCCCGCAAGAAAAGAGACAAGTGGGACCAAAGCTTACGCACATTGAATTGCCCACAATCAGGCCCACTAAAGGCTTATTATAATTGTGCAAATCATCCGACGTACTGTAATATAGCCGGGACATGCCATAACACATGTATTACAATGCCAAACAAAGAGAAATGCACATTCACACTACCAAGTTAACCAACCAAAATGTTTAACCAATAATACAAAATGTCATGAATTCAAATGGGATCAGTGGAGTAGCCTTAAAGACTGGATAATCCCAGTAATGGTGAAAGTCAGTGGCTCCCACTAACACAGGCTCTAACCTTTCACTTTCTCTCTTTTTCTCTTTTCGTCTCTTGGCAAGCCCTTCACTGCAAATGTTCTCTAAAATGTTAAAAATTTAATTTGTCGACATGTCTACATCATATCCTCAATCACTGTCCGTGCAATGACAGAGGCCGAGGCTCTGGGGACAGAAGACAGGCCGGCTCAGGCTGCCACACTCGGATGGGGGAATGGAGCCCTGATTAGTCCCTCACATCGACTGGAATTGTCTGAGACAGCTTAGAAATCAGATTATTAACTCTGATACCAGACGCCAGAGCTTCCCATCATGATTAGCATGAAAATTTTGATATAGATCAATAAGCAATCTTTCCCCATCTGGCTAGCTCTGGACACTCTTCATCAATGTAAAAATTTGTTTTACGTCAAGGAATTAGTTTAGGCTACTTTCTTTCTTACGTTGAGATATTTTATTTTTGTATCAGCACTCCTTCATTTTGAACAGTTTGACTTTTGTATCTTTGCAGCAAATGAATAATGCAACTGTAATTATTTCTGTCAAAAAGTAAAAGTTGAAGATAAAGGTAAGGCTTAACAATAAGGCCTCTTCCATTACCTTTAGCTAATGCATTTGTTAACATGACCTAACAACAACACGCACACAATTATATAGCATGTTTGATCCATTTAAATCAGTGCATACACTTTAATCAGTAATAATACCAAATACAATTGTGATTTTACCTGGATCATAGTGACCACAGCTGCATGCTAATCCTAAGCTTCTTAAAGAACAGGAATTAAAATATAAGAAATATTACAGAAGATGTTTGTGTTTTTGAAGAATGTAGGACATCATTATACCAGATAATCTGTATTGTTGTTTGAACTTAAAATAGGGTATGCGCTGGTTGCACATTGATATCTTATTACTTATTATGTGTCAGGTCAGTCTGGACAAATATTGAAAAACCTAAGTGCTTTTATGTCTTATTTCCAGAAACGGGTGAAAATGAAGAAATTAATATGTGCCTGAATGCACCAGAGATTAAATATATGTATATTGATTCATGAGCTGAGAACCAGAGCATGGTGAGTGCATGGATAATTATGACTCGCTGGAGTATAATTAATCTAGCCTTTGTCATTATGGGAATTTGAGTCCACACACATCGTTATATTCTTCTAATCCATTTGCCTCCCCCACCTCCATCCTGTCCTCTACATGCCCTGTTGTCTACAGCTTTACATATTCAATAAGTGGAACTGGAATAGTACGTAATAGGAAATGATTTAATATCAGAAAAAAGTCATAAACATACAGGTCCCTTACAGGTCTACAACCCTTAAAGCAATTTTTACCATATGTCCTTCTTGCCTGCTTTTTGAAGGACACCGAGACTTTAAAGAAACAGCTTTCACCATGAGTACCGCTGGCTTGTTCATCTAAATGAGAGCAGAAGAATCTATTTTTAGTGGTTCCTCTTTGGAGTGTGTCCGTATAGCGCTATAGTTGTCAATCACTCTGTAAATGGATCCAATTGGCTGAGTGGCTGTGGTTTGTGAGATAGGGCTTTTATGTTTTCCCATGTGCAAGTATTGAACTTTGGGTCAAGTTCAAATTAATTAAAGCTCCATAACTGTAAGTGCTTGCTAATGACCACCGTTTTACCCACCCAATATTTAATATTTCATCATTAAACAGTTAAGTGACCTAATATGATCCCAATACAGTCGACATTATGCGGCATCGATCAAAGTGACCTTTTCCTACTAAGGAGATTCTGTCCAACACCTCCTCTCACTTTTGAAATAATGTGTTGCTGTGCAGTATTTCTGTTTTTTACGTGGGTAAGACAGTGACTTTCAATTGGCCTAGTGAAGCATAATCTGTGACAATGTAAACATTATTTACAAATTAAATCACATCTGACCTTAACAGTAAGCAATTTCACCACCCTGTTCTCTATGTTTGTTCAGCAGCCCGAATTGATTTCTTTGGGTTGTTGTGCCTGTTTTGAGCTTCTAAACCCAGCAGTATTGTCACGTGAACAGCTAGCTTATTTTTTATTTTCATTTTTAGGTTCAATGAATTACCATTTGAAGTGTTATTAGAATTATAAAGCTGATCATAAAATGTATAACAAATAATTAAATAATTTTGTATTTACTTAGGAATAAGGTATTTACTTTAGACTACATTCTGGCATACATCCAAGTCAGTCATTTTTTATGTTTTAAATGGTAAATGTTCAAAACTGAATTAAAGTCTTTTTTTAGATTTTAAGATTTGCACCTGCAGCCATTCTGGTTTGCGTGTTTTTTGTTGAATAGGAAGCATCATCTCTGGAAGGTGAAAGAGTTGACTACCTCATCACTTTCATGACAGCGGTGCAGAAATCAGCCATGGCAGTTTCATATAAGCTCAAATACACCAATCCTAAATGTCTTTGCGGCGGACACCATTTCATACAGACCACAAATTGACAATAACACCTGGTGAAGGCAGCTGTTTGCCTGCTGATGGATGTACGCCTTAATGTGGGAGACTTCACACAAAAGCCTTTGCCACACACACATGCACAAATATGCAATCACACTGAATGAATATATGAGATGTTATAGAACTTATTTGCACATGTATATAATGTAAACAAACCTGTTATTAATATGTGTGTTAATTTGAGAGAGTATTGTAAAATGTTGTCTTTAATATTAGCATTACATTAATTTACATGAACTTACTGGTATTCACAATTTTGATTATTCTTTTTTCCACGTTTTTATAAAGACTGGTCTTCACCAGGATAGAAACTGTTTCAGCCTTGCACTTTGACCCTGACTGACCCTGACTAAGCTGGATTACATCTGGGATGGTTGTCATCAAGCCTGTCCTCCAATAAAAAAAAATGACCCCATAGGCCATTTATGCAAGCAGCCAAAAACAACCTATGGTTAGGTTTTAAGGTTAAGCACCTTCTAGCAAGTGTCCTGTATTGCATGTGACATCGTGAAATGACATGACTATTGCAAGCAATCAACAGATAGATTTGTTTATATGTAACGTGTGAACTTACATGGTCCCCTACCCACCATTTTTTCTAATATTCAATTGACAAAATTTGCTTTTGCATTTATGCATTTTGCAGATACTTTGGGAAAGCAACTTACAATTCATTCAAGGTTTATCTTTTATCTGTACTGTATATGTGTTTCTTGGATGCAGTAGGGCACATGGATGTGATTATGATTCAATTTAGCTAAACTTTCAGACATGCTAAGGTCGTTTGGCTGAGGCTGTAGTCAGGGCTGGAGTGGGACTCATTTTCACGCCTTAAGGGCCGGTATACCTTTTTTCCGAGTGGCAGCGTTCCAAGAATACTCATCGCGGCTACGCGCGGATGACCTTGTTCGACAAATACACAATAAAAATGATTACTTATTCAAATAATTACTCTACCAGGCTGTAGAGATTAGTTTAAATCTAGATGTGCTGCAACTATAGAAACAAAACTCATGTTCACAAGTGAGTGCTTTAAAAAGCAGAAGAAATCTGCACATAACCATGCAAATTACGTAACGTGAGTGGAGCTGAATTATTGCTAATTCTCCCATTCCTTCCTATGGCCAATCTGGGCCTGGCTGTAGATTACTATAATGTTGTAAATAATGTTCAATTTCTTGGCTTCATAAGATCTCAACATATCTTCAGGAGCTATGTGGATAATGTTGCCTGTATCTACTTTTTGGACTTTCAAACACATGGAATCTGTGGACTTGCATTTTGTGAATCACCAAGGACCACAATTTCAGCTAAAAATCTTCTTGAATGACCTATGATTGAATTAACACTTTAAACGAAACGCAATAATAAACCAACAAATCTCCAGAGATATGAAAGAAGAACCATTAAACAATACATTTTTTCATCAGACAATCTGTCTTCATATTGCAGCATTTGACTTAATTGTCCAAATAGTTTTTGAGGCCTCTGTACATGACAATCTTAATATGTTGTTTCTTTCTAAGGATGTTTGAAACAGAATGCTACATTAGCTACAATTATCAGTATAAACAGTATTAGATTCAGCTCCCAGCATCTTCAGTAATTGCTTTTTTAATCAAACTCACAATCAATAAGCTGACGTGGTGACAGGAAGTCAATGCAACAGACATGTGCAGTCGGAGACAAGGCCTGTCGGAGACGTATAGCACCAAGCCATCATCTGCAAAGACCAAATGAAATACATTCCACAACTGGGACAAACATGCAATTACAATTATAGTTTTAGGTGAGAAATAAATGTTATCTAAACATAGATAACCCAACCTTCCAGAACCCCTGTAAAGGTGTATTGCTAACACTAAATATCCTATGGTTCCCTTTCAGTCAGTCACTACAACGTCACGTGGAGGATTTAATGTCACTCGCAGCATCAGAAGGGGGTCTGTCATTTTCTAACACCGGCACGGATCCGCTCTCACCTTTGTAATCAACCTTTTCAGCCCTAAAAGGGTATGGTGATGTCCCAACAGTGGAGCGGTCGGTTGTGATGCAGCTGTGTCCACCCCTCTGGCCACTTGGAAAGATAAGCCTGCCCTTTTCTCGCGGACTTGTAAGCAGTCGTCCGCACTAAAGGTGTCTGCGTATTGGGCCTGCAGGGAGGTGGCCTCTGCACTTCACGCCATGGTGTTGCTGCAGGTACAGCAGGCTAAGGCTCTGATGTATCTACACAAGGGAGGTCATGACTGTCTTTTCAGACCTTCGTGGGGCTACTGACCTGGCACTCCGTGCGACCAAGGTCACCGCACAGGCTGTTGGTCAAGCGATGTGCACGCTAGAGGGCCAGGAATGCCATCATTGGCTATGTCCCACGGACATGAAGGTGGTCGATAAGAATCTTCTCCTGAATGCTCCGATTTCCCAGACCGGCCTTTTTGGCAACGCAGTTGAGAGCTTTGCCAAACAGTTCTCGGCCGCCCAAAAGCAGACTTTGGCCAACTCCTACATGCTGTGTCGGAAGCCAGATGCCCCTCCTGGTCCATCTACGTTGGCGCCTTAGCCTGCCGAGGGTGTCCTGCTACTGCCACCTTCGTTCCTCCATTCAGGCAGTGCAGAGGAACCTGCTGTAAGCAGCACTCCCCACCCACTCAGCACGCTACACAAAAAGGAAAAAAGAAGTGTAAGCGCTTCTGGGCCGGGCGACCTGGAGACTGGGGGGATCGCTCTTTGGCCATTTCCTCCCCCAATAGTGGGCCAGGTGAAAAAGCCTTCTCTTTTCCAACGTTTTTTCAGCCATACCCACATGTCGAATAGAGCAATTTCCCCTTCCCTCTCAAGGTCTTCTGAGGAATTCGAGAGCTACGAGCAGCCGTCCTCCCCTTCCTCTATCAGCAGCAGGTGTGTTGGGAAGCTTGGGTACCCTGCTTTGGAGTTCCATCGACCCAGCTGCCCATCAGTGGAGTCAGTTGAGTGTTACACCACACAATGCCTTCACTCGTGTAGCCAAAGTGCATACATCGGCGATCACCTCTGCTCTGCTCGGCTGCCCCACTGTGGATACACTGGTAGTGCCCTTAATTTCTCTTGCTCTGTCATTGGGAGCCTGGCAGCAGCTTCCCAGCCTATTGCGTTGGTTTTTACGCATGATCCGACCCGGCTATGCGATTCAGTTCCCTGGCATCCCCTCAAAATTTTCGGGCATCCCCTTCACTACGGTAAGAGATGCCGATGCACACATACTGCGTGCAGAGATCGCGCTCCTGGTGGAAAAGGACATGATACAGCCAGTCCCTCTAGCAAGATGAGGTCGACGTTTTACAGCCCTCCCTTCATAGTACCCAAGAAAGGCAGTAGGTTACAACCGATCTTGGATTTGTGCTCGCTGAACCATGCACTTCACAAAATGCCGTTCAAGATGTTGATGCAGAAAAGCATTTCTCAATGCATCCGTCCCTAAGATTGGTCTGCAGCCATAGACCCGAAGGACGCATACTTTCATGGAAAAGTGACGCTCCTTACCATATTTGGTACATCAGCTCACAACAGGAGATGATATCATCTTTACCTCCCTATTAATACAAACCCGAATCTGATTTTAAAAAAGGTCAATCAACTTTGTCACCGCGGCTTGAGCAGATTGGTAAGGTAAAACATAAAACCATGACTGCATTTGACAAACAACAAGCGCTACTTTACACTGCACAAAACTTGTGTTTGAAGGTGGTTTCATATTAGGTTTGATTGTCTCCTGTGAAGCAGAGTTCGATTGCTCCCCCATCCCTATTCCCCCGCTGGTTTCTGTTCACATTATAATGTTTTGTTCTGAACTGCGGTACACTTCCATCATCAAGCTGCATCTGTTTACTGATGTTGCTAGGCAGATGCTATGAAAGAGAAAACACCAAAATATTCTTTATTTGAACCTTTTGTTTTGTTATCAAAGAATAAATACAGAAACCCACTTGCATCTTTCTGCTGCAAAAGTACTTAAATTGTACAAAAGAAAGCGGCTGTCCACCGATGATGGCAGAGACAAGAAATTATGTTTACAGCGCAACACTCTTGCACCCAGATATCCGCAAGCGCTTGTCATCGCATCATTAATAGTGTTTCACTTCCGCGGTTTAGTTAAATTGTGTTGATATCAGCAGCGAACCGCACCGCAGTCCACACAAACCGTACCTCAGACCACCCTTTTCAGGCGGACTCGCGAATGCTCACCCGAGTTCGGAAAACAGTGTTCACATTATCCAAGTGAACCGAACTCTGACTTGAAATGGACCTACTTTCAGGCTATGAGTCAGAAGCAGGTGAAATTAAGAGAATGTGCATCGGGTCCACATCAACTCACTGCGGAAGTAAACTGTTCCCTACAATCCGTACGCTCATTGTAGTCCAAGAAAAGAGATTTCAGTTGGCGACAATAATTCATGTCATCGTAGACTTTGGGATTTGAAACTTTGCATGTCGTTAACATGTACTAACACACACGTACACACCAAACGAAAAATAAAATCATTAAACATAAGGTCTCTTTAAAAATATAAGACTGTTTTTCTTTGTTTCTCTTAGGAAATTCATTAATAAAGCCAGCTTCTTGTAAATCTCTGGCACCGCGTAGTTTGTAGGTTTCAGGCTGTTTTGTCACCCTATAATGTAAGCAGACATTCTACTTTCAGATTTAAAGAGAATCATTTAAAGCCACATTAAAAGCAATTATAATGGAAATTGTGCAGGAACAAGTGGATTGGTTTGTTAGGACTGGATGTATGTGAGCAAGCCCCAAACGCCTGTATGCTGCCATTCAACTTGATATGTTTGGTGATATCTCCCACATTTTTAAAATCCGCTTTTATTTGCATTCATTGATTTAGGGGGAGGATGAAAAGATCCATGCAGAAATGCTGATGCTGACCAGTGCATAGATAATTTGCCATGAAAGACAATCAATAAATAACAAACAGTCCCTAATCAGGGCCGAACCTGACAGAATGACATTCCATTATTCCTGTCTAGCATAGTGCAGTCAGAACAAGTAAACTTTATAGAGCATGATTTCCATTTCACACATATACATGCACAGTATGATGCAGAACGTATTTAAATGAGGACTCATGAAGCTAATGGAACATAAAACTATACCCCTAAAATAGAAACTAAAAAACATTCAGTAATTAGTTATTTGTGACCTGCTTAAACAATCTCTACCTTTAGTGGGAACACATAACACACGCACACATGTACAAGGGTAATACCATTTCATCACATTTAAAGAGTGATAGATCATGAGTGACAGCAGAGGGTCTCTGACAGAACATATACAGAACTGAATTACCCTCCACCTCTCTGACACGTACTACAATCAATATAAGTACAAGTCCATCTCCTGAATAAAAATTCATAAACCAAAAGCAGAGAGCATGAAATAGGTTGTGTGATACATCTGATTCAGTCACAATGTGCTGAGGTGCTTAGCAACTCTTTGGTTTTTCTTTATCTATTTGTCTGTCTCATGGGAAAGTCATGTGGGACGTGTCACATGCTTGATGTACTTTGACATTTTTTGGGGGGGGATACTCCAGAATCTTATCAATCAACACTGCATGTTGAAAGTGCTTCACAGATCAGTAATGGCAATGGATTTTGATGGCAATGAAATTAAAATAAATCTTAGCAACAAGTAACATGCGAATGACCATTGACTACGCCTTAAACTTACTCTATAAAAATTGCGGGGGAAAAAATTCTCTGGCCTTGTGCTTGGGATCATTGCTCCATCTTTTCCTTCTTCAATTCTAGCAAGCTGCCCAGTTCCTGCAAGTAAGAAGCATCCCCACAGCAACATGCAACCACTTTACTTCAGTGTAGGGATGATATGTCTAGAGCGGGAGTGGGCATTCCTGGCCCTGGAGGGGCACTGTCCTGCAAAGTTTAGCTCCAACCCTAATCAAACACCTGAAAAATCTAATCAAAGGCTGAAGGATTACTTGGAAATTACATTCAGTTGTGTTTAATAGGGTTGGAGCTAAACTTTGCAGGACAGCGGCCCTCCAGGACCAGGAATGCCCACCCCTGGTTTTGACAAATAGGAAGTTTTAGGTTTGTGCCACACATAACGCTTTGAGTTTTGGCCCATAACCTCTATTTTGGTCTCAAAAAAAAGTACATTGCTGCTTGGTCAGTTTCACATTCTGGAGCAAACTCCAGATGTGTTTTAGGTTTCATTTGTGTCACCCTCCTACTGGCAAGTGCTAGGCAGTGTACAGAACTCACATGACTTGACAGCACAAGAGAGAAACAGAAATTCTCAAATTACATGGTCTCAGAAAGTGCTAATACTGGATGTGTTAAATTCAACACAAAGTTTGTATTGAATTTGCATTAAGAAGAACATCCTGTGGTCATGTGCTTATATGCTTCTTTGTTAAAATTAAACATTGGTTATTAATGTAATGGTCCTAATGAGGCGGCACTTCCTGTAACAGTGCTCAGTAATGTGTGTGTAATATAAGGAGCCCTATGCACACCATAACACTAATCCAGACATCCTATTAGACATAGATATAATAATCCAAGTGTGTGTGTGTGTGTGTGTGTGTGTGTGTGTGTGTGTGTGTGTGTGTGTGTGTGTGTGTGTGTACCTGGTAATTATCACCAGTTGTGGGGGGAATATCAGTATTTTTGTGACCTTGTGGGGACCTTTTGAGGTCCCCATGAGGAAACAAGCTTATAAATCAAACAGGATGATGTTTATTGAAAATCTAAGGTAGTAGAAAGTTTTCTGTGATGGTTGGTGTTAGGGTTTGTGTGTGTGTGACATCATAGAATGGACAAGGTTGGCTGGCAGTGTAATGAGAATCTGATCTTATGCCGACTGTGTGTTAATCATCTGAGAGGTCTGAGAAAATAAATAGTTAAATGGAGCATCAAAACTCTCCAGAGTATCACAACTCTCCATTTATTTTCATGTTTGTTATCCAATGAAAATATCAGTTTGATGGCCTGTAACTGTAAAAAAATATATATAAACCATATAGATACGTTATTTTTTCTACGTTATTATTTTTCTACCATAATCAACAGTGTTGGGGAAAGTTACTTTTAAAAGTAATGCATTACCATATTAAGTTACTCCCCCAAAAAGTAAAAACTAATTGCATTACTTAGTTACTGTTCATGGAAAGTAATGCTTACGTTACTTTTGCATTACTTTTTCTTACTTGGCGGAGGCTTGATCTCTTTCAGGCCTTGCAGGTGTTTTTTATGATCGCAAAAATGTCAAGCTCTGGCCTGCCATCTCCGTTTCTGACTCAAACTGTTCCTGCTCAGGCGCACAGAGTGCGTAATTCCATGTTAATATGTTCAGTTTTATTGAGAACATTATTTTATTTTTAAATTGAATTAATTCAACTGAAAAGTAACTCAAATTACTTTTTTTAAAAAAGTAACTCAAATATTAATGTGTACATTTGTAAAGTAATGTGTTACTTTACTCGTTACTTCAAAAAAGTAATATTATTACTTAATGCGTGTTACTTGTAATGCGTTACCCCCAACACTGATAATCAATTATTTAATCTATAACTGAGACCATGCATATCTAAAGTATCTGATAGCCACAGGACTTTGCCATTGTTTGTCTTGGTAATGCAAATATTTCATTAGGCAGTCATGTAGCAGCATGTCAATGAATTACATAGAAAGTGTTAACTAAATTACTTTATGTTTATTAAAGGTCAGTGAAAAGTATTCTAGTATTAAGCTGTGTCAATATTCATAATGTTGTCATTTTAATTTTTTAAAAAGCAGGATGATGAGTACAACAACAGAAGTATAAATTGCAGCATTTATGAGTAAAGTGGATGATTGGTAAATGAGTAGATACAGTATGTTTTTGCAGGGTTTATTGGAGATTGTGGATTCGAGTTGGACAGGGGTGAAGAGCACACATTTCTTGAATAGATCCCAAGGTGAAAATACAGGAGTGAAATGGGAGACGCTGGATCCTTGGAACAGGTAGGTGAACGATGGAGACTTTTAGAAGGTTTGTTTGCAGACAGTGTAGACAGTTAGTCCAAGTCGAGACCAAACAACGACTGAAGGTGAAGTCTGTGCTTTTATAGTGATGCTGATATGGGTTGCAGATGCCGTTGCTGTGAGGGAGTGACAGTGAAGCATGGTGTATGACTGTGTGTGTTTAGGAGAAATTTGCCTTTAGGAAAAACATGCCTTGTATGCATACTGTATGTATCCAGAAATGGTCAAAGAGGTTAAAGTTCAAATCAGGCATTTAAATGGGTAATAAAAGTGATTAAATTGGTTATTGGTACCAGATACAATGGTTTAACTACTGTGATTTTCACGCAAAAGGATCACCCTAACATACAGACGTGTCAGTTCTGCAAATAAAACATTTTCTTAGTACAAATGCTTGTTCTAAGAAATAATAATTTATACATTATAACATAATTATTTAACTTTTCTAGTTTATTATTGCATTATGGCAAGGCAATTCTACTTTTATAGCACATTTCTACACAGAGGTAATTCAAAGTGCTTTACGTAATAATGATTTGCTGAGAGTATAAAATGTACATAATGAAAAAATAACAGTAAAAATAAGATACTTAAAATTACATTAAAACCGAAGATATATAAGCTTTTAAAATAGCAATTAAAAGGAAATATATTTCAAATGTATATAAAAGAAGAATTAAACATTGAAACGAAAGTGCAGTCCGTGTGAATCAGCACAGTGCTCATTCAGTAAATGCACAGCTAACCCAAGGTCTGACCAGAGACCTGATCGGGATCGGGTCTAAAAGTTTCACTGGTGCCTCGGACACGGGTTGGGTATAATATTAGCGCCATCGGGTCTCGGGAAATTTGAAATTAATGTGTTTTTGCTGAACGGACCCGAACTCTCTCGCATGTGGGTCAATGTCCTTTTCGAACCTCTCCTCGTTTGCCAAGAGCGCTTGGTGGTTGGTTTATTTTCGTTGAGACAGACATGTCAGTCAATTTTAAATGTACATTTTAGCCATTACCTGGGTTTCATAACAAAGTAAAACCAATGTACGAGACCAGCGGGGTTTCTGTCTGCTGACTGCTGCATGTGGGGCTGCAGACTGCACACACGTCGGTCGGTGCCGTTTACATTCAGGTCCAGTCGGGTTAAAAAAAAATTCACTGCTTCGGGTCGGACTCGGGTCTAATTTTCTTGGGTTTGTCTCGGGTCTTTCTTTAAAAAAAAATATTTATGCACGTCGGGTTCGGGTATAAAGTGATTTGAGTCATTTCGGGTCAGGTACATTTATTTGGACCCATAAAGACCTGTAGTTTATGCAGTCCAACTAATTCGAACGAGGCTCAAGTAGTCAAGATAATAGCGCGTGCTCTTTCTTATGCAGCCCTAGAGGTCAAGCATGCATCAAATCAATCAATGTTAAAGAGAGAGCGCTATGTGATAGAAATGTATGAAGAATTTACTACTTGTATTTTAGGGTAAGGATCAGTTGAAAAGAGGCCTGATTTCGTAGAGGAAAAAAATCTTGTGCTTTTTACAAAATAAAAAAAAAAATTCTCTCTCCCTCCAGTCAGAACTAAGCAAATACTTGACACAATTGCAAACAGGACATCTGAAAGCTTGTTTATTCTCGTCTGTCTCCGCACAGCAAGTTTATAAGACGCACAGTCACACGCCTCTACGTGTGCTTCTTTCAAACAACGTGTTATATGGTTATATAGGTTGTTTATATAGGTATACAGATATGACTGTTCTCAAATAGTTCCTTGACCCATATTTGTTTGGATTATATTTGCAGCTATAATTTAAATTAACCACAAACAAAACAGGTACATTTCTTACTTGTTCTTCCCCCTCACATTCCTGCCTGAAAGGCTCATTATGCAAGTCTTTGTTTCCTCAGGTGTCAATCACAGATTATTCAGAAGCTTTCACGCATCCTCACATATGGCCTTTCTAAGTAAAAAGTGTCTTAGAAATTCTAAATCAATATATTGTTTTATGTGAATGAGTAGGCAGAATAACTTTCACATAATTTTAAAGAAAAAACTCTAGACTACTAGATCCTGTTTTAAAAAGTCTTGTGACAAAAATTTGTTTAGTATAGGTTTTGTAGACTTATATCAGTGACTTAAAAATTTAGCTTTTTCAAAAAACATGCATACACATTGTTCTCTCAAAAATACAAACATGTACATATGTACATGTTGCTCACATAATATTGAAGTCCAGTTTGTGTTAAACACAGTGTTATGAGATGTTTGCCATCAGTAGTGGCGTAGAGATTTTTTTCCTCTACGAAATCAGGCCACTTAAAGTTGGCCTGAGAGGAAAGCTACTTTATCCTTACAAAATCAAACTTTACAAGACATTTAGTTGAAATATAAATAAAGAATTAAGAAGGTTAAACCAGATCGACAAACGGAGTCAAATGTCGGTGACAGTCGGTGTGCTTTTCCACCACTTCGTATGGCAAATGAAGTAGGCTAGCTGTGGAGCAGACAGCGCAGGAGGCCAGGGCGGACCCGACAGCACAGGAGATCAGGGCGGAGCCGGCATCCAAGAAGGCACTGAAGGCAACAGGGACTCAGGCGGAACTGAAACCAGGGTGGTACCAGTAGCTGCAGGAACCTGGGTAGAGAGAGAGACAGGATGCAAAGAGGGCTTCACGGCCAGGTTAGAGAGTTCAGCATAGATCCCCTTATGCAAGGCAGAAAGTTCGGGATCGACCATCTTGGGCCAGGCGGAAAGTTCCAAGAGCTTGAGATTGACCATACTGGGTGAGGCAGAGAGTTCAATGAGCTTGGGATCGCCCATTTTGGGAAGAGCAGAAGGTTCATAGAGCTGGAGATTGGCCATCTTGGACAGGGCAGAGAGACTAGGGAACTTAGGAATAACCCCATTGGCTAAGGCCGAGAGTCTATGGAGCTTGGGAACGGTCATGTTGGCTGACTTACAGGGCACAGGAAATTCAGAGGTGACCATCTCGGCTTTGACAGGACTCTCAGGAAATACAGATCCATGCCTTATGGTCAGGACAGGGAATTCAGGAAACTCCGGTTCAGCCAACTTGGTCGCAACAGGAAGCTCAGGGGACTCGGGTTTAGACCCTTCACCCATGACAGGACTGTCGTTTCGTGAACAGACTTGGACGATTCAGCCGTCTTGTGAACAGACTCGGACGATTCAGCAGTCTCGTGAACAGAGTCGAACTATTCAGCCATCTCATGAACTGGTTTGAGTATGGCAGTGGGCATCTTGGGAACTGGATCAGGCAAAAGCTCATGTACGCTACTACCCCAAAAAAATTACTACGTTGATAACTCCTCCTCGTCTCCAATGGAGGGAAATCTGATCCCATGGCTTCAAAAACTCGTCTCTTCTCCGACAACAGTGCTTGGAACGAGGCACAGCATGGGTATAATTATTTGTATAGATGACATACATGTCTTTGTGTACACTGTAGGCATATATATTTGTATGGGATAGACATATATGTCAGTATATAAAATTGTTCCATTTTCGAAAAGGTGTCATATACAGTTGTACATATATGTTTATACTTGTAAATATTTATATATAGATATTTAATATATACACATATATTACATTTCCGTATTAAAGTGCTAGACGTTTCACGTCAGCTACTCTTTTTGTCACACCATCAGAATTACACCCCAGTCTAGAGGTGACAGAAAAGTGACAGAATTGCAAAAAGTCTGTAAAACTGCATAACAGAAAACATGCAATAACTTGTAAAGCATTTTCACAGTTAAATGACATAAACCACTAACTGTGTATTGGTTGCCGATGTGCGCAGTGGAGATCACATTAAAGCAGTTGAGCAACAAAGATATCGGATGTTCCAGTTTGTGGCCCCGTGAAATTGACATTAGATCCCCCTGCAACCTCTCAGTGTTGGCCCGCTCCTGAAGGAAGACGGTTAAAGGGGGACATGAAAGATTAAACAAGCAGGCAAAGAGCACTCACTGACTTAACCTCTGTCATCTGCCCTGCACCCATATCAACAGAGTATAAAATAAAGATGAATGAGCTTTATAGCAGCGACCGGAGGACTGGCTCATTGAGCCCAGTTTCATCAGCTCGTGTAACTGTTCATATAAAGTGATTAAAAGAGCGTCTGTAGTGGAGAGAAACAAATAGATTTCACCCAGCAGGCGTAGAAACACAGCAGATAGTAACAGTGAAAACAAAAGGACGCACCGTCCACTTTGAGCTTCTTTTCTTTCACACCCAGAAAAAAAAAGACTTCTGCTTGAGTCTCCTGCTCTAACAATCTCACATTTGTCTCCTTAAAAGTTTCATTTCAAGACATTTCAATATAACACCACACAGACATTGAAGCTCTTAAATTTGTCTTTTCTTAAAGTTTAGATGAGATCTCAACTTTACAAAGTGTGCATCCGGGAATAAAAAACAGTCCATAATTTCAGGATTTAAGTCTATTTTAAGTGTGAAAATATGCAGATAACTTTATTCTTAATTGTTGATGCAACAAAAAGCTGTTCAGTCCATGTGTACAGGGCACATCATTTGTTGTTGGAAATAGTAATGTACCAGATGCTGTTATCAGGAATATTGCTACAGGAGAGGTAACCCAGGAGCTTTCTTTTCTGAAAGGCACATTAAATGCAAATGACTCCATCCTTTGATTGAATTTGATTGTTAATAGATTTTATATGGTAAAAGAAAAGTTCGAGTTCACATTGAGACATTTCACTTGGTATACACTCTGCAAAGTTGTTGAGATCTCTTCTAAAATTCAGAGGAGACAAACGTAAGAGCCATGGGCGTCAGAACCATTATATGTGGGTGAAACAAAACACACCCACTGTTTCAGACCAATGATATTGAGCCCACTTACTTTTTCTCTACTTAAGCACATATGTCTGTTCTGCGCTTCAGCTACAACTTTAACTTTCAGGCTGCTGCATCCTCAAATTCATTCTACTTGGCTCATTTAGAGTCCATGTAAATTTAACTCTTTTTTTGTGTTTTCACTACTTTTGCCTGCTGCACCAGAGGTCTGCGCGGGACTGTTTATCATCCCTTTCCCACAAGGTTCTATTCTGCTCCCGCTTAAAATATCTGATCAGTCTGTGTTTCCAGCTATCTGCTAAGAATTAGTTCTCTCGAGTCAATGGATCCCATTAAATTTAGATCTTGTTTCCAGAATCTCACGTTTAAATTTCTCTAATTTCTCTTCATTTTCTTTTACTGATCAGATAGGGACCCATAGTTACCATAGATACCTTCGCATTGGGCCCCCAATTTGCTAAATCCTCAACTGTGGGTAACATACTTATGCCGCAATAGTTAGCCTGTCTGGAACCAAGCTTATTTAAACCACATCAAACTCTGCAGGACTTTAGCCCTCCTTGACTGAATCAAGACTTGAATACCATCATCTTCCTAATCATGTTCTTCATGCAGCATCTCTACAACTATTTAATGAACATCAAAGAGATCAAATATATACTTATGTATCATTACTGATGGACAGAAACCTTGGGTGCTTCTTAATATGCTTCCTCGTCTCCTCGCTCCTACGTCCTACATCCTACGACCCAAACCAAACGAGCTCCGCCGTCTTGTAGGACATCTTAATTCTTTAATTGCGCTGCAAGGAACGAGGAGTTAGGAGGCTTTCTGGGGAGTCATGAGCGAGGATACACAAGTGTTTCCTATGCAGAAGTGTTTTATCAACTAAACCTGATGCACATATAGACAGTTTCAGCAATAACAACATAAACAAGCGGCGTCCGTGGTATACACGTAACTTCCGGTGAACTCCGCTAAGAATAAATACAACAAAGTACTTTAAACGTAGTTTATTTATATAACAACAAAACAAGACGTAGGTTACCTAGGAAACCAAAACATTTGTTATTTTCGATGAGGTATTTGTTCAACAGTTCAGTTTAGCAAATAGTCAGACCATTTAAAAACTGAAACCGGAAGTAAAGGTCGGACCAGACGCGTATTGCGTCACCGCATGTGCGTTCGATGAAACGTCTAAACCAGTGTTCTTCATTGCGCGGCTTGCATTGCAACCGATTGACAGATTGATACCCAGACATGCTATTTATGACTGGATGTAACTTTTGATACTTTGCGGCAAAAGCGGCTCTCCTATTAAGCCTTAGCTATCAGTGTGGCTCTCATGAAAAAAATAGTGAAGACCACTGGTCTAAACAGTGTTGGCAATGTTACTTTAAAAAAGTAATTAGTTATAGTTACTGGTTACTTCTCAAAAATAGCTGAGTTAATAACTGAGTTACATCATTATAAAAGTAACTAATTACCAGGCAAAGTAGCTATTGCATTACTTAAAAAATAACTTGGATGTCCCCAATATTAAGTTTGTTAAATGAATGAATTAGACACTAAAGAGAAACCACTAATTTTGTGGCAGCATGTGATGATATGAGGTGCTTTATTCGATCACTGACGTGAAGAGGCTCTTTCTTATTTATTTAAAGTTGCACGTTACATAAACATTCTTGCCTTTCACCTCACGAAGGAAAAGTAGTGCTTATTATACTTTGTGTTTGCGACTGCTACCTTTGAGTTTGTTGTACTTGTCATCGCTCTGTCGTTACGGGTGTGTGGGACTCGGACAGACTGCACGCGAGGACCGGGGCTGCCTGTGAGTGGCTAGAAGCAGTACTCGCTGCTCGTTGAGAAGAGAGAGCGATACATGTTCTCGCGTCAGTCTCCAACCACGCCAGAAAAGATTGCTAGATTTGTCCTACTCGCTTTTGGAAAATAAAGTCGTTAAAGGGGTTTAGAAAGTTGCTAAATCTAGCAACAAAGTCATCAAGTTGGCAACACTGCACTGCTCGGACTGTGCATGTGTTTGTGTATGATCTCTGCCTCTGGTTGGCTAACGATGGACATTAAGCCAATCATCATCGGTTATGTGGTTGTCCCACCCCCTCTAACACACACACAGGGCCCTATTTTAACGATCTAAGCACATTGTCTAAAGCGCACAGCGCAACCTCTAAATGAGCGTGTCCAAATCCACTTTTGCTAATTTAACGACGGGAAAAATGGTTTTTGCGCCGAGCGCATGGTCGAAAAGGGTAGGTCCTATTGTAATGGGAGTATTTTGGGCGTAACATGCAGTAAACCAATGAGAGTCACAGCTCTCATCCCCTTTAAAAGCAAGTTGCACTGGCGCTATGTTTAATCCCTATTTAGATGATGGACTTTGTAAACTGAAAAACTAAGCGGAGAAAGAAGATCCCCAGTTTAATATTATTGTTAAATAATTGTGTTGTTTTTCACTTGTATTGAAATTGTTATTTTTTTATTAAAACCTTTAAAACCCATTTTCTTTTAGTCATGGAAGTAAAAAAGCAGGCTTGTAATTGCTTTAAATGTATGGCTATCCAATATCATCAAAACATAATTTACAAGTATGTAAGAAAAGGTTTGTACTCTAAAAATACTTTATTTGTAACAAACAGGAGATAAACAATTTACAAACGGCTCTCCTCACGTTTCAGCACTTTGGACAGCGTTTTTTTTAGCAAAGAGTTTTTTTAAGCATTACTTAAAAATGTTTCTCATCTCACCATATCCACAGGTACATCGTATACAATAAATCCGTGAGGTAGCATTAAAAAAAAAACATTTAAAAACAGACGCATTTGTTCAAAGCAAAGCATTTATTTACTTACCAGGCTGCAGGTGAAGCAGCTCTTTGCGCCTTCTAATGTCTCATAATTAGTCCTCATTTATGTCCAAGAGACTCAATAATAATCTTTTACATTCAATCCTTTAATCTTTCATATTTAAAAGCATTTTTGTGCTGCTGCGCATTCATGTACTTTGTGATAAGCAAACCCGCGTTGTCCTCCCGTTTATAGGCGCATTTTACTAATGCGCTCTTTAAATAACATAAAACACATAGCGTCATTGACTTTAGACTAGGTTTTTGTTGGTCAATGGCGTAGTCTATTTTAGTTGCCTCAAAATAGCAACGCGCCAACAATGCGCCTGAACACACCTCGTTTTCAGACCAGAACGCCCATGGGCGCAAAAGGAAGCGCAAATGCATTTGCTATTTAAACAACGCGGCGCTAAACGTGAAAATTAGGGTGGAAACTAGCGAAAGACACTTGCGTCGCGCATTGCGCTGCATTGCGCCGGGTGTAAGATAGAGCCCACAGACACACACACCAATCATCATCAGTTTTGTGTATCTCAGCTCCCAAAACACACACACACACCAGATAAAAATATTGCCTGTCTGGATGAGAGAACCTACTCTGGTAAAAAACACTTCAGTGAGATTAATTATAGTAACGTGCAGCATTTATTGTCAGTAACGGTAACGGCGTTATAACGGGGGAAACAGTAATTTATTTGATTACTCGTTACTGAAAAAAATAACGCAGTTAGTAACGCGGTTTATTTATTTATATACTTTCATGTGCTCACGCAAAACCTTCATGTGCAGAATTGTTTTTAAAAGTTTAGTTTCGCGTGCTCACCTGAAACTATCGTGTGCTCACCTGAAACTATCGCGTGCTCACCTGAAACTATCGCGTGCTCACCTGAAACTATCGCGCGCGCACAAAAAAATTCTGCACATGAAGGTTTTGCGTGAGCACATGAAATTTTCACATGAGCACATGAAACTAAACTTTAGATTTTTTTTACTCCAATGTCACCTTAGGGGCTCGGTAGACTCAAGTATGTATTTAACTTTATTTTATTAAATATTTTGGAGGTTTTAATGCACTTGATAATTTGATAACAGAAAATAAACTTTAAACAGAGAGTAAGGAAAGAGGATATCACTTCACTTAATACTTCGTCTCCGTCGCGTCTTTCCTTGCTTGCAGACCAGTATGGTGGACCTAAGACGTGAGAAAAGGAAGCAAGGAAAAGAAACGAGGATGCACAAATAAGAATAACGCTCTATTTGAAATTATATTTTGTTGACCTAGCTAACATTAGCTAGCCACAATATAATATGTAAACAGCAAATTAGCTGATAGTATTGCATATGCTTCGCTTTCTAACTAGTAACAGATTTTATGGTCACAGTAACCTTAGCCTATATTTAAATGTCCAGTTATCTCTTCACTTACATCAAATATACAAAACAGCCATGTTGAGTAGTGAAATGTTCGGCAGGTAAACAGTTTATAAATATGTTTGTACTTGCAAAAATGTACAAATATTAAAGGTTTCTAATTTGGGCGAGTGTCCTGGGACACCAGGCAATAGGGGGCACCAAGGGCTCCAGACTGCGGCCAAAATATTTTTTACAAGTACTGGCGCATGTGCGGGCACCCGTGACAAAAATACGGAATGCGCGATCGGCTTTTAACCACTCAATTGGATGACAGGTCAAACGTTTTATGTCACCATGCAGTATTTATATTGCCTTACCACTCATCTGATTACAATATGCTATCTGGATATAACTTATTGTGTATGTATGTATCTTATGCCTAGATTAGTTAAAGGGATTGTATGAATCTTTGGTTCCTATTCTGAAAGTTTCATCAATTTTGCATAATGAGGTGTGCAGCAACTGCATATAGTTAAATCTATTTAGGTTTTTTCAGTAATGCGGTTAAAGTTGGGAAAATGTGAAAAATTGCATTGCAGGCTGATTTAAGGTGTGCCCTTAATTTTCTGCTGGTGCTCCTAAAATTTTCAGTCAGGGGGCACAGTACTCATAATAACACAAAAAAACTTAGTCTGGAGCCATGAATGACTAGTTAAAAAATGTGAGGGGGGGGGGCATTTCAAATGTGGTCACCCTGGGTCACTACACTGTGTTAATCCGGGACTGAATATGGGTCATTGTAAAATTGATAAAACACTGTGTTCGTTACAACAGTAGGAAGGGAAAAATAAATATAATAAATATAATTATTTGTGGAAATCAACAACAAGATATTAAAATAATACCTAAAAATACATTTGAAAACATTGAATACAGATAATTTCAGATGGGTTAAATGTTGTGCATTAAAAGGGTAGTGTTACAAAAATGACTTTTACACAAAAAATAAGAAAAGGAAAAAGAAAATAAGGATTTGTGATGATCAAAAACAAGTTTATTGAGGAATACATGGAACACTGAATGATCAAATTTATTTCTTGCAAAGATAAAAACTCTGTTGGGTCACTTTGATCCATGTTGTGCATCAAAGGGTTAATGTTTTTTATCACTGAATACATGCCTACTGTTCTGTCTGTCTGTCTGTCTGTCTGTATATTAATTTAATCATCTATATCCTGCCTGCATGCCTGCCTACCCACCAACCATCTCATTCATGTTTGAGGGTAAAGTACTTTACACAGCAAAGTAAAATAAAATACAGGCTCAGCTGTAGACAAAGACAGCGGTAAGTGCAGAAGAGTGAGGACTCTACAGTGCCCAGGGCTTTACTATATTAAAGCACTTTATCTTAGCCTCCATCATGTCAATAAAGGCATTAACACTGACGTTCATCTCACACTTTTTACTCTGAAAAAGGAAAGGAAAATGAAGATGATTAGTGGTAAGCTAAAGCAGCAACCATAAAAACATCAAGGCTGTGATGACTCGACATAAACAGCAATAACTGTTTATTTATTTGTATGTCTGTTTGTCTTGTGTATTCAATTGTTTGATTGCCTAATTGTGGGATTGCGTTTAAAGGTTTCATTTACTTTATTCTGTCGTTTCCGACCCTATACTCTGAAAATGAATCTGTGGCTTAGTAAATATCACAAAAATAAACAGCTATATTAACCTAATAAAATCTCTTATTATCACTAAAGTGATTTGTTTGAGTTCATATACGAAAATAAATGCATAAATATTGAACAGTTAATTTTGCGTAAAATGTACATCACTTATTTTAGTTTATATGGTGGCACCACAGGTGTGCATTATTTTCAAATGATATGGTTACCACGACGTAAGACATTGTTCTTAAGGTTTATTTTAAGACATCTGACAGGTTTTGTCCTTAAAATGCTATTGCGAGTAGGACTATTTTCTTACACATCTCATCAAAAGCCTCCGATGCTATTCCAAAAGTATTTTTACAGCGCGTGCAAGAGAGAGAGAGAGAAAGGGGGGAGAGCGAGCGGGACGGAGAGCGAGAGGGAGGAAGGAGAGAGACTGTAACACTACTCAGTAATGTTTGCAGTAACAGGAACAATGTGATAAAGTTGGCCTATCACTATTTATATATTATTTTTTTCTTCAGTATTTATGAATAATTTGTTTGAGTTTTATTATATAAATACATTTGTTGTATTCATTTTCTTCTCATTCATTTTCTCTTCTCTTATTTTATTTATTCATTTAAATTAATTTATTTGGATACCACACATATATTCATGCTTTATTTGTATAAATTAAATAAATCTGTTAGTTCAGTTAAACTGGCGTAGTGATTTGGAGCTGTACTGTGGTTGACAGACTTGGAACTATAGGGTGACTAAAAAATAATGCACACTTGTATAACATTTTTATTGCTGGGCGATATGCCTTTTTAAATGGTAAACTGGTTCTAAGCATGCTTTCACACCTGCCTCATTTAGTTCGGTTGAATCGTACTAGAGTTTAATAGCTCACTTGGTGCGGTCCGTTTGCGCAGGTGAGAATGCAGCAATCGAACTCTAATGTGCACCAAAAACGGACCAAACAAGCAGACCGAGACCTCCTTGAAGGAATATACATAGAATATTATTGTGCAAAAAAATAATAA
This sequence comes from Misgurnus anguillicaudatus, assembly GCF_027580225.2. Taxonomy (NCBI): domain Eukaryota; kingdom Metazoa; phylum Chordata; class Actinopteri; order Cypriniformes; family Cobitidae; genus Misgurnus; species Misgurnus anguillicaudatus. The sequence goes on along the minus strand of NC_073346.2, from coordinate 1,332,341 downwards.
TAATAAAAGTGCATATATGTTAAAGCAACACTATGTGGTTTCCATGTAAAAATGACTTACAGCTCCCCCATGTGGTTGAAAAGCGCAACAGTGCCTGGTATCAGACACTCTTCTGCAGGCAGGGGGAGGGGCGGGGCTGTGTGCTCTACCCTCCACCGCCACTTTCAGAGTGTGCTTGTAGCAGCTAGGAGGCTGCTCAGGTTGCAGCAACAGTACAATTTGTCCACTTAAAAGTTGTTCTATCACTGAAATAATTTTAGAGACATTATTTAAAGGTAAAAAAACTACATAGTGTTGCTTTAAAGAGCCCCTATTGCATTTCTAAATTCCAACGTTATTTGGTGTATTTGGTGTAATGCAATGTGTTCATGTGGTTTATGGTTCAAAAGGCACATTATTTTTTACATAACATACATTATTGTTGCTTCTCTATGCCTGGCCTTTCTAAAACGCATCGATTTGTACTCCTATTGGCCAGCTGCAGTGCATCCTAAATTGTGAAGTTTTTTACCACATTTAGAAGATCAGCTCCGAACAGCAGATAATATAATCTTTACTATCTTATTAAGCAGTAGCGGAGTGGCAACCGGGAGAACAGGGACTTTTCCCGTTGGGCTGGTAGTGTTTTGAGGCTGCGAGGGCCGGTCTGACAATAGTTATACATTGCGAGTTATATAGCAACCTCATCTGGCAGCCTGATGTGCGGCCACTTCCCGCTGGTCAAACCGCGCAGCCTCTTTGCTCAACACAGTATATACAAGTGCTCAACCTGTTCGGCAGGTCCAACCATGTCCAGGATTTTTAAAAATACAGGGGGATCAGTGAACGGGCCCTCCCCAAATGGCATAGCCTGTCAGCCTTTGATGTAAAATGCTGGCAAATGCCTTTTTATTGCAGTACATATGCGCTCGGATCCATCAAGTGGATAGGCTATTTGATAGACTAGTAGTAAGTGTGGATTAAGGATCTCTATAGATAAATATGAAATAACAGTGGAAAAAAACATTTTTATCTCTCAAAACTATATATGACAAAAATCATATTTAAAGGAAAAATTCTTACAGTTATTCAAAGATGCACACATTATTATATTACTCCCGCTTATGTGCACGTTCATCTCTGGCCTTGCTCTGTTATGTAATAGCCGATTGACAGGTGCGCATATCCATCTTTCAAACAGGAAAATTAGCCATGATTTAATGATTTTATTATTATTATGAAAATGTTTTTTTCTTTTTTTGGCAGATTGATTACGATTTGTATTACCCAAGTTTTTCTACAAATACGAGACCTGGTATATGAAATTTCCTGGTAGATTTTTTGGTCCCACTCCACCCCTGTTATCAAGTGCAAATCTGATCCAGAAAATGCAGATGACCAAGCTGATCGATCAACTTTACCAGCGCTGCTTGAGCAGAATGTAACAGATTCATAAGGTAAGGATCAGTGTTGGGGGTAACGCATTACAAGTAACGTGTCGTGCATTACGTAATAATATTACTTTTCTGAAGTAACGCATTAGTTTATAAATGTACACATTAATATTTGAGTTACTTTTTTTAAAAAAGTAATGCAAGTTACTTTTCAGTTTAATTCATTTGATAAAAAAATTATCCACTAAACTAAACTAAATGTAGTCAGATTATGCACTCTATGCGTACACGCCTGTATGGGAACAGTTTGGGTCAGAAACTGAGATGGCAGGCCAGAGCTTGACATTTTTGTGATGAAATATGCAGTTTGTGAATGCAGAACTTTTCAGTCATAAAAACACCTGCAAGGCCTGAAAGAGATCAAGCTTCAGCCAAGAAAAAGTAACGCAAAAGTAACTAAAAAGTACGTAAGAATTACTTTCCATAAAAAAGTAACTAAGTAACGCAATTAGTTACTTTTTTTGGGAGTAACTTAATATTATAATGCATTACTTTTAAAAGTAACTTTTCCCAACACTGGAAGGATATTGTAACATAAAACCATGTCTGCATTTGTGATTGTAGAAACAACAAACAACAAGCGCTACTATACACTGCACAAAACTTGTATTTGACTCACGGTTTAGTCAGTAGTAAATTCTTTAAATATGAAAGCATAGACTACTTACAGGCTGTGAGTCAGAAATAGTAAGTTCTTTATATCCATATAGCTTAATAGCTGAGAAATAAACAGAAATTTAGGTCATCAATGCAGACAACAAAATGCATTGAATTAAATCTGCACGGCAATTTCATGAACACAAGCATTACTGAGCACTTGATTCGTCATTTCTTCAGTGGCATATGTCAGGTGATGACACCATTAATTAAACATTTTTCACAGGTTATGGGAATTTGATGACAGTCATTTATTTTGGGGAATGTTTCTTTTAAATAATGGAACACCCTTTAAAGTGAGAAAGTCTGATATATAGTATGTTGGAATTCCTCATTTGATGTCCAAAGCTACTCACTAGTGCCATTTGTCACAGGTCGGAGCGGATTACAATCCCCGGTTGTAAACATTGTTGTGTGTACGGCATTGTTTTTGTTTTTTTTGCCATACAGAATATTGTGTAACATAAGAAATATACTGTTTTTATGTTAAATGTTTGAAGCCATAAGTGTGTGAGGAAAGGGGAGCAATAGCCTCATACCCTCATCTTATGAATTGCTGTCAGACACTTGGGACACCCTCAATAAATTTATCACACATTTCTATCTTAACTATTATCGCAACCCCATTAAAACGAAAATGGTTATTTCATACACCCATCATGTTCTTCAATGCCCACCTAACCTTTCCAGCTGACACCAGGTCAGTGGAACAAAGTCTAATGGCCAGGTGGAGTACATCTCAGTGGAGTGCATGTCGCCCTGCATAAATACAAAGCAGATGAGCCTGGTTCATCTCATACAACGGGGGATTGGCCTTCTGCCTTTAGCTTACCATTTCATTCCCATCTCATAAGAGCAACAAAGGTGAAGAGACAAAGATCATTAAATGTGTCTGCGGATACATCTCATTCAGCTCATAACGCAGTATAATAAGATACTGATTGCTTTTGATAAAATGATGTAAAAAGTCATCTGTGAATAGACAGTACAAGCACAACTTACATGCAAAATATTTCTTAAACAGAAGTTTGGTAAGAGTAAAATGACAAAGAAAATATCAGATGAATGATGCACAATATATATAGACCCAATATATCAAATAGAAGAATATGTTAGAGCGAATAGATTGCAGAAATCCTATGTTTACCAGTCGATAAAATGAATAAATTATAAGTGGGGATCTAAGTAGGCCTGAGGAGTGAGGGAAGGGGAATGTAATTGGATGTGTCTGAATGTATTGTTGTTGTTACCATAAATGATTGTATGACAGAAAGCGCTATGGGATGTAAGACAAATTTTGAAAGAAATTTTAACAATAAAGTGGAATTGAATAGAAAATAATGCACACCCAAGGTGCGATGCATTGCGTGTGTGCATTTTCTCACATAATTCAAAGGACTGTCACTGGAGTCAATTATTCCTCTTATACGGCGGTTACCACAAACATTGCTCTGGTGCCTATTTTTAAGACATTTGACAAGTTGGTGTGCGGTTATCAGAAATTAATGCATACCCACCGAACATTTCTCAACCAATCAGAATACAGCATTCAACAGACCCGTGGTATAAATATATTTATTCAATGGCCCGTCATCAATTATTCCTTACATATATACTAGTCAACAAAGTGAATCAAATCCTTTCATAAAAGTTTTTTAAAATATTGCCCAACATGTTCTTGTCTCGGGACAAGCTTGATGAACTTTTTTGATCCTCTTTAAACGTTGAATAGTTAATACGGTGTTCAGGGCTTCAGCTACACAGGACCAGTGAGCACAGTGCCAACTCTAATGCCTCCTAATCATTCAAATCATTCAAACATTTGCTGTTATGTGGCCACATTATTGAGATTTAAAAGTTGTATTTTTCAGTTGTACCTGCACTATTTACATACTTGCTGCTCAGTGTTGTAGAGAATCATAAGGAATTGATGTGCCTTAAGCATAATTTACAGCTTCTGAACAAAAAAGGTTTTACAGAATTATACTAGTAATAACTTTTTGCCTTTCCATACACATTTATTTTGTGTCTTAACCTGTGCACTGCTGCTGGTAAATGAACCTGTCTGAAATCGTTTCTTCTCCTCACCTCTTCATTCGTTCTCGTCCTTTAAATCACAGGCCTGTATTTCTGGATCTCTGATGCAATTATGTCACCTGGATTGGTTGGTGGTTCAAGCAAGAAGAAAAAACCTGCTTTGTGTATCAAGAAAATAAAAGCTGGAAAATTACCTTAGATGTTGCACACACATATAAAGAATCAAGCCAGAAATACTTTCAAGCAAAAGCACAAAATAAAAGTTGACAGTTTCCATTAAGATTAACAAGAGCAAATACTGGGCTTCTTTATCTCTTAACATGTAAATTTGTACACACTTCTGAAACTCTGTGCTGTAAATAATAAAGAGTGCTAGAGCAATTTATTTTTCTTTTTTTCACGTGCAAAGAAAGCTTGGCATAATATCAATGGCCAAATAAAAAAAGAAAACGCTTGTTCTCTCAAACCACAAAGGAGATCGCAGAAACTCGAGCTGTTTACTTTTTAAATTATATGATTGATTTCCTTTAAAGTTATTTGTTTATTTTAATGTTCATATCTACTCCTACTGAGTCATTTTTCTAATTTATTTAATTGATTTTCTGGGTTTGGAGTGTTTCTCAATAACCTTGCTTTAGCAAATATCAGCTTACATCCACACTCATTTTCATTAATAAACCCAAAGCCCCTGAAAATCTATTGATCTCTCAGCATGCAGATTGGTGCCCAGGCCATGGTTATTTCTGAAGAATGCTCGCACTTCTTCATGGTTCGAAAGTTTGGAGAGGCAGAGATTATGTGATTTCATAAAAAAATGTACAAAAAAATAAGAAAAAATATTAAAAAAGCAGGATTTAAAACAAAGATAGCTCAGGATTAAGCGCAGTGTAAAAAGCCTTTAAGAGTTAATATTTCCAGATCTGGTTTGAATTCAAAAATTGAAAATTTTAAAACTTCTTTTTAGATAATCTAGTGTGACAATGTACCCGCCGATGGGGCAAACTGTCACAAGTGAACATTCTCTGTTCAACAGTCACCAACTCCGTAATGAGATAAGATATGAAAATATATTAAAAAAATATGTGTCTGCTTTCTGATTTCATTTGATAAGAGATTTATATATACAATTTTTGTAACAATAGTAACAATATTTGGAATTAAAAGATATTTTTAAGCCGCTAGTACAGTCCTACCTCTAAACCTACCCAAAACAGTTTATTGAGTGTTATTCAAATGTGATGTGCTGCAGTGTCTGTAGTATATGAAGTACAGAGTATATGAAGTACAGAGAGGTATTCAAGTTCTTAATCTATGAAAACCTTAATCCGGCTTCACTCTGCTAAGCACGCCTTTTAAATTTCAAAAGTGCAATCATTGAAAAACGGCATATACTGTATGGCAAACTGTGTTGTATTACCCAAGACCCAATGAGTGTTTGATATCACTATGTGTTGTAAAGCTTCTTGAGGTGCAATATTTAAATTAAAAACATTACGAATTCCGAGAATTCATGCTCTGGTCTTGCATAAATGTAATTGGCTGGCTAGCACTAGGTTATTTGCATAAGGCGATCTGATTGGCTAATGCACATGTTGGCGCTTGAAAAGTTGAGAAATGTTCAACTCTCCCACGAGCAATGGCAGTGATGCGGCGCCGATGAATCCACAATTCAGTTCGTCAACACATGATGTCACCCATTAGAAGGAAACTGAGAAGTGTTAATGCTTACACTCAATGTTAATGCTGGTGCCACAATGGGGGGTGCAGACAAACTCAAAATCAAACTTTAACTGTTAAAAAAATGGGGGGTGGGGGTGCGCAAACAAACTCAAAATCAAACTTTTACTGTAGTAATGCAGTACTGTTAATAGCCATTTATCAGGTGATGAGTATCATTAGGCTACTGCTTAGCTAAAATGCTGAAAATGTTACTGTTGAAGTCAAACGCACAAAATAAATGTACTATGAATCTGTAATGAACTAATCAAGGTAATCATTCACACACACGCAGAGGTTGCGATAGACTTTTTCACTCTCAGTCATTTTTTTTTCTTTTTTGATGAATAGCATTGTAAAGAGTCAGTCACAGTCAGTTATTATTATCCGTCATTTCATGTTTTAATTATTTTTGTTCACATGTTCATTTCTAATCATAAACTTACAAGACAAGCATACAAGTCAAAGTGTGTTTATTTATTTGTTTAGAGAACAGATAATACTACTGCAATTTAAATATCAATAAACGTGTAAAAATCTGAATTGAACTAAACTCATCTGAAACCATCTTGTGTAATAAACGCATGAAGGCAGATTAATGCAGACTCTTTTCATTAGATTTTGTGTTTGCAGTGTACCTGTAGTGTTTAACTTCAGCAGCGATGCGCAGACCAATCAGTGTATGACATCAAAATATTGCGAGAAAGTTTAGAAACCAGGGCGTCATTTGAGCAACACACTGCCACCAACTGGAAATGAATAGGAATTACATTTAGTTAAGTTGTATGGGCAATCTGCAAAAATGGCGTTCAGATTTTTCTTTTTTTTATTTTCTCCGTCAAAGACTTTTCGGTTAACGCGACCGAACACGCACAAAAGAGACACTAAAGTTGCCTTATCACAGGCGTATATGTTTCTTTTGAATAGCACATTTTTCCCTCACAACAGACTAAGTACATACAGTCCATCAGCTTAATCTGCACGGTTCGTGAAGTTTCCTTAAAAACAGTGGTTTTCTCGTGGGTGCTTTTTTAAACTCTACAACAACAAAACTAACAACAAAGTTGACCAAGCCACGGAATATATCGGATTATATATGAGCTCTCGCTGTCATTATGTTCACGCAACACAAGCTCAAACACGTCACAAAATGTCATGCTGTGCAGTCTATCACGCATTCAGACTTTAAAACGGCAAACAGGGAAAAAAATAAAACTCAGGACTTACATGATATCCAGCTAGCCAACTCGGTTTGCCATGAGAAGTGGTGGAGAACACAGACTGCCATCATTTGACTCCGTTGGTCGATCTGGTCCAAGCTCCTTAATCCTTTATTTATTCATCAAATAAATACCTTGTATATGGTGATTTTGTAAGGATAAAATCTTATTTTCCTTCGTCTCAAGATATTTCACTTGCTTTCACTGATCTTTAGCTGTAGCTATCAGTTAACACAGCAATCTGCAACGCCATTATGAGACTCTGAGAACAGTCCAATCACAGGAGGTAAAAACATAAAAACCAATATTGATTCGCTTACAACACAAGTGGGAGGATTTGGGGCGCACAGTCCTGTGCCCCAGGGCGGATCCAAAACCAGCCAATTAGAGCTCAGCCTCAGGTCACATGTTTTTACCCTTTTTACTGACCTACATAGACACGCATTAGGGGTGCGCCCCAGACACACAAACCTGACACACACACAATGAACTCAGTTTTGATTATACATTTTTTTTAAATAAATTATAACATGAGTAACAGTGAAATAGTACAGCTAAATGATTTTATTTTGTATTAATTTGCATTATATATTTAACTTTTTGGTAACATGTTAAAGTAGTTTTCCTACCTGGCCAACTATTGACCAGCCACCACTGCGTAAGACTGTAGTTTCCTATGACATCATAAAAGTGTACGATATTGCTCAGTTTCATTTAATAAGCAGTGACCCAGGGAAAGGCCTTATCAAAGCCTGTCATTTACATCCTGTACAGTTTTTTTACTTTGATCCTAATACTGCTTTTAGATAACACAAATAGATCACAGGTCAGTGGGACAGGACAGCATAATGGAGCTTTCATTGCAGGCTGATTAACTTGGCTGTACGGTTGCACCTCATGGCCCTAATTAATAACGATGGCTCCCCAAAATGTGCAAATGGAACGATAAACGAAGGACCAACTAATTAACTGCAACCATTTCTGCTAATCATTAGTTAACATCCCGTTTTGTCATCATTACACTCACACAAATGCAAGGACAGATAAAACAGGTCAGCCCTTTTGCCCCCATAAACCCTTGGAACCCATTTTTTTTTTCCAATGAAAAGACAAACAAGTAATTAAAGGCAAAGCTGATGTGAGGAGACCGGAGCACAGTTTTTCGAAAGAAATGCTGAATTCATCCGGTTTCTTGGACAAATGGACGAAAATAGTTTGTTTCCCTTGCTCAAATAGAGGGGGTGATTTGTGTGAGATTCACTGTCAGCATCATCTTTGTTTCAGAAGAGTTCTGGATCATTTATTCTGTGACCTCACATCAAACACAAAACTCAGCCTGAGTGAAAATGGTGCTTTATCTTTATGAGAGTGCTGTGTTAGACATGGAAGTCCTTTTCAAATCCAGCAGTTTTTATTGGCAGCTCTGCACAGCATTTACAGAAGACACTGATGGACAGACAACGTCAGCTAAAACTCCAATCAAAAAGTTAATAGTCAGTTCATGGTGGACAGTGAAAGATTGCTTTCAAATCTCTAAGAATCAACAGTAAAGGTCAAAACAGCTGAATATAGTGCTTTCAAATTTGTTTTACATTTACACATTTGGCAGAGACTTTTATCCATAGTAACTTACAGTTCAGTCAAAGAAAACATTTTGCCACCGTGGGTGATCCCAGGGAACCTAACCCTTGACTTTGGTATGGCTAGCAGTAGTGTAACAGAAGTTCCCACCCCAAAATTCTTATGACATGAATAAATGGGACTTTTATTTTGGTACTAATTATTGCCTACTGGTGTTTATGGAACACACTTATTTATTTTTCCAAATGTCAGGATGTCAGTTCAAAATTCGAAGATGAAAGCTTTAAATCTGCCTGCAGAAGACAGACTTTCCAAACTTGCCATTCTCAGCACTGAAAGCCATTGTAGATAAAGGACATTGTGAAAGACTTTGCACAGTAAATTAGTAACAAGAAAAGAGCATTTTGGGCAGTTTCAAAGGGATAGTTCACTTAAAAAAGAAAGTTCTGTCATCATTTTCTCACTTGTGTTGTTACACAACTGTATACATTTCTGATGAACACTAAGAAAAATATTTTCAGAAATGTTTGTAACCAAACTGATCATGAGACCCATTGACTTACATGCTACAGTATGAAAAAAGATTACTATCGAAGTGAATGGGGCTCATGAACAGTTTGACTACAAACATTTCTCAAAATATCTTCATTCATGTGTATCAGAACAAAGACCTTTTTACAGGTTTGTAACAACATGAAAGTGAACTTTTTAACTGGTAACTTGAATGTCATGATTTTGTTGTGTTTCCATTTGTAAAAGACGCATTTATTGATATGTAATAGTTTTGATAATAGTTTTGACTTAAAGGAGATTTTTAAGGAAAACATGCATGAATTCCATTTGATTATGTGGTAAAGGCCTCTGGAGGGCCAACACAGTTTCTCAACCAGGGGACCGAGGACCACAGGGGGCCTCAAGAATTGTTCAAGGGGGCCTTAAGTTGACTTAAAATTATTTCAATAAGATAAAACAACCAAAAATCACTATATTTGTTATTGTTTGGTTATTTTTGTAATGAATATACAGTACATCTGTCTAGTCATGCCAAGCTCTAGAATATTCTATTGGGTAGAAATAGAGTTCAAACATTGTTTTGGGCAATAGGGGAGCCTTGAGGTAAAAAAGGTTGAGATCTACTGATCTTCGGCACTGATGACTAGCACACCTGGTTACAGGCACCTTTTTTTGTTGAATTATCTTTGTCAAAATTTTAAATGCTAACATTTTTAAAATAATTAACAATACACATTATGGTTAACTGAACAAATATTATTCCAGTCTATCTAATTTTACCTTTCTGTCTTTGAAAGATTAAATAGTGTAACACCACCAACGTTTTTCAACAATTTTATTTGATAAAAAAAGAATTGTCTTAAATCAATGCTAGTTTGTGATATGATGAAGTGTGCAGAAGTCTCATTGTGGATGATTTATGGCAGGGCGCACTGTGTACTGACCTTTTCACTCTGCACAAGTGACTGATTAGCACTGCAAGATTGACACTGAGACAAAGCAATACATTTCAGACTCAGTCATATATAATATTAGTAGCAGCAATTGCATTTTTTACCTGGTTGTGGGCTTTAGAAAACATTTACAGGCAGATGAGGATTATGTTTGTGATGTTAAATGACTTTCTCTTGTCCAATGTTTACAGTGGGTGACTCACTTTCTTATTACTGATATTGTGACTTTTTTTTGTTAAGCCATCTAATATACAAACTTCTGTCTCAAGCAACAAGGTAAGTTTAGTAAAGAGAGTACACGCATGATTGTGTTTGGATAGACAAGAGTCTTTTTAGCCTGGAGCTTAAGTGTGGATAAGATTGGGGTGATGTTCATAAATCTAAACTAAAATATATTTCCCATTTAACAGCATATCTAGTAGGGCTGGGTCATAAAACGATATCGATATGAATCGCCGATACACCTTTATCGATAACAATAGGTGGGGACGCTTGATATGACGCCTGTTAATGCATTGCTAAAACTGCATTGTAATACATTACATCGCTGTTCCTAGATCTTAAACAGCCTATTATATGCCCTGATAAAGCACAAAAACATGTAAAATGAGTGCTGTGGCCAAGGAGATTGACAATAATAAAAGCAAATGTTTGCTCGCCAGTAAGTTCTTTGTTTTTTTTTTGCGTCTGACAAGCATCGGACCAATGTTGTGTGTAAGCTGTGCATACTTGTGGACCGGGTATACTTGTCTGGCTCACGCGTCAGCGCAGCTTTCAAAGTGGCTACGCGTGAATGACAGTGTTCAACACATACGCAATACAAATGATTTCTTATTTAAATTATTACTCTACCAGGCCGTACTGATTTGGTGGCATTTACAGTACATTAAAAATTTAGGTGAAGAAAAGAAGCCAATTCACCATTGTAAACAAAGTTTAGAACAAACAACAAGAAACAAGGAAACATGAATCAAACATTATGGTGACAAAAAAAATGCTCTATTTATTTAACACCAATTTAATCTTTATGTAAGATATACAAATTTGTTTTACTGCTAAACTAAAATTGTTTATGGTTTGCCTTAATACAGTGGTTAAATTAATTTTTTAAAAAGCTTAGTAAAATGTATTAATAATTATCGCTATTGAATGATATAACACGTTATATCGATGATAAACATTTTAGGTCTATCGTCCAGCCCTAATATCTACACTGAATATTCTTGGACTTTTGGGATTTCAGTCATGTTCCCAATGTTTTATGTGTGTTATGAATGTTTATAAAGTAAAATAATGATAAATGTTTCCGAAGCAAAAAAGCATGCTGGATGGCACTAACTGAAGAAAACCTTTTATGTGTAGACTATACCGTAAAAAGTTGGATCAACTTAAAAATTTTTACTTAAGTTTCATTTTACCAATTAAAGTAATATTTAAGTTGATTCCACTTTTTACAGTGTACTAGAGATCAGCATCTGATATTAAAAATAAAGCATCCACCCGCCACCCACCCCATGTATATTGCCCTTATTTTTTCTAGTTATTTACGTATAGTGTTTAATGAATCAGATGTTTGTATGTAGACTAGACTAGACTAGAAATAGAAATAGAAATAGAAATAGAAATAGAAATAGAAATAGAAAAGAATAGAATAGAATAGAATAGAATAGAATAGAATAGAATAGAATAGAATAGAATAGAATAGAAATGAAATAGAAATGAAATAGAAAAGACATAGACATAGACATAGACATAGACAGAACAGAACAGAACAGGACAGGACAGGACAGGACAGGACAGGACAGGACAGGATAGGATAGGATAGAATAGAATAGAATAGAATATAATATAATATAATAGAATAGAATAGAATAGAATAGAATAGAATAGAATAGAATAGAATAGACATAGACATAGACATAGACATGACCAGAACAAACATAGAATAGAATCGAATAGACATAGACATAGACATAGACAAGAATAGAATAGAATAGAATAGAATAGAATAGACATAGACATAGACATAGAAATGAAATAGAAAAGACATAGAATAGAATAGACATATACATAGACATAGACATAGAACAGAATAGAATAGAATAGAATAGAATAGAATAGAATAGAATAGAATAGAATAGAATAGAAATAAAATAAAATAAAATAAAATAAAATAAAATAAAATAAACATAGACATGAAATAGAATAGACATAGAAATGAAATAGAAAAGACATAGAATAGAATAGACATAGACATAGACATAGACATAGAACAGAATAGAATAGAATAGAATAGAATAGAAATGTCTTCTACTAAAAACTGTTAAGTAAAAGCAGGCAATCGAATAAACAGGCTTCTAAGATTGCTCATGAACCTGAATAAGTTAAACACACTTGAAGGAGCTTTGCCTGAAGAAAGCAACCAAGGCTACTTTGAAAAAAAGATTTAGGTAGGGCTTTGATCTTGCAATAAAAGATATAAATTCTGCATCATGCTTTTTGTGTTTTATTTTGAGATGTTTTTTTCTTGTTTTCTATGATTAAAGTTTTAATACTACTTCAATAACTGTATACGTAATTAATCTTTATAATAAATACATTTGACGCATTGATGGATGATAGGCCTGTGTGTTTAGTAACAGTCATGATTACTCAGAAACTATGATGCTATATCATTCAATGTTATTCAGTTGATTGTTATTCAATCAATGCCTGCAGTTTCTTATTATTCATTTAATCTTTCAAAATTTGGTTGCGTTATGGAAGTGATGAATTCACAGTTTAGCTCTTTCTGCAATCCAATCCTATGAATTATTATTTGCTGTTACCGACTATGGAAATACGAGGCTATTGTTTATTGAGGCTGCTGCCTTTACCCAGAGGTCGTCATGCATGGCTTGTTTAAACATGCTATCTCATCTGCTCTTATGGGGTTGCCAAGGTAACAATGTTAAGTGATTGAGATCAAGGGTCAAACTGACCAGTAGCAAGAAAATTGCATTTGTCTGAATAATTCCCCCTTGCGCTGCTTTTGAAATTGAGCTTTAGCCAATGATGGACATGTCCTGTCATTCACAGTTTAAAAGATTAGGTGGAAGGGATACAAACCGAACATGAGTGTTCACGCGCGCACACACATAGACAAGCAGGGTCTTTTTAATGCATAGACCCGAAAAGCATAAAAACTGTAGTGACAATTGTTTTACTGAGGCCTGCTGGGGGAGTAACACATTGCATGTTGCATGCAATAACATTAAACAGTAAGAAGAAAGTGCCACTGTCACTGAGATAATGGCACAACAGAGGAAAATAACAGCAACAACATTAAGCTCCTCCAAACAGCAGGCCAAAGGTCACGAGTGTGTCTGAACCAAAGCACATTCAATCCCTCAGCCATGAGTTCAAGTGCTGATGTCTGCCCTTCGAAAACAGCCACTAGACCACACAAACACCTGTGTGTCTCCAAAGAGCCCCAGAGATGAGATAAAGAAAAAGAAAATACAAAAGATTGTGACTTATTGCCAATTGAGTACATGAGAGCAAGGGTGAAAAACAGACATCAAGAAATCCATTGCAAATTGAATTTCCTTTGTTTTAAACTGCCCGCTCTGAAAATACACAAATACTATCATAGAACCCATAAATGACATTGGTGCAATAATCTACAATGACATGTCTCTGTCACTGATAAGCCATCTCTAACGGTGGCGATCGATACTAACTATTCATTTCTAAAATTATCTCCACATTGATCCAGGGACAAGTGCCAGCAAGGCAGGGGCACACTGGCTTTAATACAATAATAATATAAAGGGTTACAAGCTCATCCTTACAACCAATAAAGCCTGTCAGCAAGAGCTGGGCACAGAACAATCCCATAATCCATCTGCACATCGCCCTTTGACCCACAGGCTTGCAGGCTTTTCATGAAGCCTCTATAAAAGCTGCTTACAAAGGGACACAATGAACTTAAAACGAAAAAAGATATTGGATTTTAATATTTATTGAACACGTTTGCAAGTTAAGGCCAAATGCTGTGAACAAGAACAACTAGTTCATGTGTTTAAAAGAAAGATTATAAAACGGGCAGTTCTGGGTCTTCATTCTGATTGGTTGAAACGCGTTCTAAGCCGTGATAAAATACACCGGTAACCTCACGGTTCAGACCACATTACATAAGTATCACTGCGCCACTGTTGCTGCGTACTGATTTATGAAAATAAACACCACAGTCTTTAATCGTATTTTTAATTTGTCTGCAATTGCACAATTAATGGCGATATCCAGATAAATATCAATAAATATTGTTCAGTCATCTCGTCGATAAAGAGAAAACGTTGTCTGAGGAGTTTATAACTCAAGTTCATACGTCCGCTATAATCCACTGGGTATAAACACTGACGCATTCACTCAACACTAAAAACAACGTGTTTTCATCAGGCTCTGAATCTGATCTCTTACAAAAGTTCTTCACAAAAATGAAATTATCTCTGCTTTTAGCTAAAACATTTGAGAGAACGAATGAAGGTAAGATGAAACGGTTTTTGTTGTTGTTGCTTGAAAGCGAATGGTCTGTTCTTTCATTTGATATTTTATGTTTATTTAAAGAAGATAATTTTTCTGTAAGGCATTAAACTAAAACTGGGTGGCAACTTAAAAAAAAAAAACGCTGACGGGGAACGAGAAGTTCAGCATGCTTCCAAGCATATTTAATCATCACTTCAACAGTTGCACAATATAAATGTTACTGTATAAATTAGATGAAAGGTCATTTATAAAATAAACACCACAGTCTTAAATCATATTTTCATTGTGTCTTTGCTGCGTCTGTGTTGTTTGTGAACTGCGCTCTGTTGCAGTCACACTTGATTCTGTGGAACTACTTTGTTTGGCAGAAGAGTGATATTTGTACTAATATAATTACACCTTAATTGTGTTTCATTTTATAAAATCCCGCATATGAAGTAACCGTTATATAAACGCAATAAACCCCTCGAAGCGTTGGGTTACTCCGCTTCGCGACGTGCCTAACAACGCCCCTTAGCTGTTATAAAATGCACTGGTAACCCACTGCTTCTTGGGGTTTATTGCTTTATTTGAGTTATGCTGGTTACGTAAACTTTAAGCTTGTCTTTTGGAATTCACCCGCAGACACAAAACTTGGTATGTATTTTCCACACTAGGACCTGCCAGCGCATACTTAGTTTTGTTGCATTCTCATGAATTTTAACTGCTCTGCCTAACATTGTTGTTCTGTACAATTGGTATATGTATTCAGGCCAAGCTCCTAATGACCTCTCCTTTACCTCTTATATACTTTTATTGACTATAAAGATGCATTTTTAATCTAGAAATTTTAGTTCTGTTTCTTCTTAATGTAAATATTTAGAGATAAATTCTCTCATTAGTCATTGTTATCATGGCATTCATTATTAGACTAAGAAAGAGCCAAAGAGATGTGTTTTCAGTTTTTTGTTGAAAGTTGTTGTGGTCTCTGCAGATCGAGTGGGGTTTGCAGCTTATTACACCAAGGGTAAAGGTTTAGAAAAGCGATTTTGTGTCTCTTTGTAAAGGAGCAACCGGGTCCTGCTCACAGATAGTATTGGTGTAGGTTTTGCGTTTTGTGGGTCAAACTACAAATACAAAACCAAGATATTGGCAAATCCTGTACTCTTATTGCAGTCATGTTGGGCCATCAATGTGCTCATATGTGTGTTACCTGTGACTCAAACCCATGACCTTTCGCTCTGTTACACAATGTTTTACAATTTGAGCTAGGGTGATCCTAGTTACCATCCGTTGTCACGTGGTACATAAAATGGCAGAGTCACTGCATCAGATTTTAATCAGGAATTAAGTTTTCTTTATAGTCTGAGCTTAGGTCTAGGGGTGATACAATGTACTCTGTACATAGAATTGTGGTGCTCAAACATGCAATAAACCTTTTAGTTATTCCTTGTGTCATTTGCTGTTCTTATCCATACCCTTCTTCTGAGTTGCTTTATGCGTATGTGCAAGGGGTCTGCAATGAATCTAATATAATTAGGTCCATGAGATGAATCTTTGAACACTTTTTCAGACTAAGTGTTCTTTACCCCTACTCCTTTATCCAGACCTATGTTTGCATTCCCATTAGGGCCCAGACTACCAGCACCAGAGCGTTTATTAACTAGTTCACCCTTGCCTTCCAAATTCAAGTCAGCAGCTATCCCACTGAGGGTGGTAGGGTGGCTTACATCATCACCCTTCTCATGGGTATGGCATTGGATTGGGTCACGGCTTGTGAAACCAGAAGTCTCCATTTACAGCTATTTCATTGCTAAGATTAAAACAGTTTTCAACCATCCATCCAGTAGGGGAGACAGGGATCATCTCTTGCTTCCTTTCTTCTAATGTGCCCAGAGCAGAGTACAGCATAGTTCATAATTGAATTGCACCCATGCCACAGAGAGTGGATTTGATCAACAAATGCTGAGGGATATATATCACCATGCATTGTCTCCAAACCTCAAAGACGAGTGAGCACTCAGAGACTCTGCACCTGATCTGGAGTCCTCCATTAACATGATCATCAAGGTAGACCATCACCCCAGAGATAGCTAGCCGGAGTGAAAACAGGTGAGGAGATTGCTTGAGTTCCCTTTCAGTCGGTCACTACGACATCACGTTCGAAAGCCGGCAATATCTGCTACTGAGAAGCTACTCTCTGCTCTTCTGAGAACGGTTGCTGAAGTTGGTTTGACAAGCAGTACTACCACAGTGGACGCCGCAGTTCCACTGCTCTTCTTTATTATTTTGAGTTTCAGTGTGTGTGTTGCCTCTCCCTGTGCGCATCACCATCTGAGCACCTATAGAGTGATTTCTCTGAAAGAGTGATACGTGAGAGCTCTGTGTCTTTTTAAAGACAACCACTCTCTCATATATTCGGAGATCAGCGTCCTTTTCAGGATAGCTTTTCCTCCGTGCAATCTTGGAAGCAGAAGTACAGGGGTTCCAGAGACGGTCATAAGCGCTGTTTTCATGCTTGGGCATCGAGCAACCCCAAGGCTGCGCTCGTGGAGGGTTTTTGTTCTCTCTGTGAGAGCATGACCCTCTTGGATTGTGGAGACGACTGTCGTTCTACGGGAATGACGTCCACGCCTTTGCAGTGCTGAATGCCGCCACGGTGCGGCTGCGAATCGCTCGCAGGACGCTCTTCGCATCACTACACTGAGCAGGTCAGGGGATACGTCCTCCACCTTCCAGCCTCCTCGTCCTCCGGTTGAGGTCCCGATGGAGTCCGCAGAGTCGTGTTGTACGATTTCTGCCGAATTCATTGGACCTCCTTCTGGTCAGGTCACTTCAGCAGCATCAGAGGGGAGCTCCCTTTCCATCCGAGGCGGAGTTCGATCGGAGGTGGCGGCCGTGCCCACTCAAGCGGCGGATCAGTAGGCTTGGAGTGGGTTACCCCCTCTCCTCCCGAACCACCCCGTCTGCATGATTTGTACTTCGGAGCTGCTCTGGCATCTCGGTCCTCACCTCCTTTGCCTTTCTTTCCCGCGGGCACGAAGAGCTGACTCGAACATGGAATTCGGCCATTTATGACCGTTCAGCCTTCACCCCTCACCTCCCTCCCTGATGGAGCCGCTAAGAGTTACGTCGGCATCCCTTCGGTGAAGCGGGTGGTCGCGATGCAACTGTGTCCGGCCCCCGTTGCCTCCTGGAAGGACCGGCCACCCTTCCTTCGCGGGCTTGGAGTCCAAGCCTGTGAAGAAGCGGCACCCATTGCATGCCATGGCTCTGTGCAGGTCCAAGCGAAGGCCTTGAGGGATCTGCACAAGGGAGACGACCCTCGGTCGTGCAATGTCTACCATTGTGGTCCAAGAACTCCACCTTCGGCTGTGTCTGGCTGACACGACGGACGCACACGAGAACAAGTTCCTGGATTCTCCAGTCTCACATCCACATTGCGTCCCACCGGGTTCCTTTGTGAGTATTTTTCCATGGGGTTAATCCTACTAGCCCACGTTTCCCTCAGCAGAGCACTGCTTTGCTTACACAGCCACGGCTGTCTTTTTACCTCAACTACGGTTGACTTTCGCCCACCATCAGCCCTTAACAGGGCGGTGGCTTCCGCAGCGTTCCTATCCCGCTCAGATAGGGCCCTTCCCAGTCGCTGGCACTACTGTGGGGTTAAAGGAACATCTAGTGCTCGGCCTTCTGCCTTAAATCCTATTCTCCATCTCCTTAAGTGGAACCGGAGGGCTTTATGCAGACACTGGAAGAGGTCAGACCCAGTGGCGTTTTGGTAGGGATTCCCAATTCGTCAGTCACGACGTGACGTCGTAGTGACCGACTGAAAGGGAATGTCTCGGTTATGTATGTATCCCACATTCCCTGAAGGAAGGGAACGGAGACGTCACGTCCCGTCACCACAGGGCTGCTCCCTGCTGTTTACGGCCAGTCACACTTTCCGGCTTTCTAAGTAAAATGAAGCTAATTTCCATATTTGCACCTGCGGCTTATATACGCACCTGGCGGGGCGGTGCCGGCATTATGCAAATACCTCAATGCCAAGTTCATTGGCGTTTTATTAGTAAACGAAGCAGATTGGTCTCTCTAAGCGAGTTCCCAATTCGTCGGTCACGACGTGACGTCTTCGTTCCCTTCCTTCAGGGAACGTGAGTTACATACGTAACCGAGACGTTACTTGCCCTCTTTGTAATACCATAGATAATAAGGAACCCATGCAGTTGAGTGGAACCAGGATATCCCAAGCTGAACATAATTGATAATTGAAAGAGAATGCTGCATCTATTGTGGCAAGCCAAACTGTTCAGGTGAACAAGCAAAGCTAACCAAGCCTTTAACTCTTTCGCCGCCATTGACGAGATATCTCGTCAATCAAGAGAAAATGCATCCCTGCCAATGATGAGTATTTCCGGCTTTCCGCAATACCGCTATTATCCACAAGGTGGGGCCCTCCCATAACTTTTTAAACCCTGAAGTATTGTCCTATGGCAAGCGGCTGGATGTCCGTGTCTGTTTTAAAGATCGCTCTAAATGGGATCTCTATGAAAAGTCCGTCACAAAAAAGGGAATTATCTCTGCTTTTTGCTCAAAGTGTGGTGTGTTTGCAGAAACCTACCCATATTCAAAAGCTAAATACAAAAGAACTACTGAAGGTAGGATGAAACAGGGGTTTTTGTGTGAAAGCAGAGGGTCTGTTCTTTCATTTGGAATATTGTATGTTTATATATTTAAAGAACATTTTCTGGAAGGCATTAAACTTTTGTGAAAATCACGAAAAACGCTGGTGCTGGCTGGCAACTTTAAAAAAAAACGCTGGCGGCGAAAGACTTAATAGATTGGTTTGACTCTTATGTTTGACAGTATGGGCAGTTTTATCACAGAGCAGTAGGGATAATAACAAACTTCAACCATGTGCATTCTTCTTCAACTGGCTTCAACCAGGAGCTATTGGCCAGGTAATATGGTATTGGAGGAATAGAGGCATTGCCTGGAGTGGGCCAAACATCCATTCCTTATTTGAACAGATCATAGAAACCTCACCCCTGAAGAGATTAAACTCTTGACCAGACCACTGGGCCATTTTTTTACAAATGTAACTTTACTCTTTTCTATCATCCAGGTTCCAAGAATCTTAAGCTAGACACACTTTCAAGGCACTTTGATCCACAAAAGAGGCAGTCCCATCCTAAACCCATCCTCCTGACATTTAGGGTTGTTCCCCCCATCCAGTGGTATATTTAGACAGCTGTCAGGAGGGTACACCAGCCGTAGCCAGGTCCATATAACGGCCACCTAGGGTACCTCTTTGTCCATAACTTACTGACCTCTGATGTCTTGCAGTTGGAACATGCCTCCCTCCCGTCTTGACACCTGGGAACTATCAGAATGTGTAAGCTCATCCAGAGGAAGTAAGGATAACGTGGATGGACATTCGGACAATTCAGACAAATTGGCTGCTTTTAGGACTTATAGATCAACACCTAGCATCATAACAGGGTAGATTTGCGTTAGATGAACTGTAGTAGGCAACACATTAGACTGTCCTCTAACAGGATACCATAACTTTTTTATGATGGTTCCCTAAGAAAGAAACTGCCTCATGACGTGGACACTATAAAAACACTTCCATAAATACTCTTCTAGGACTATAGGAACATCCCAAGAAGGTACTCACATTCGAAAGATAGGCACAAGCCACCTGGCACAATGTAGGAACACAAGGTGATGCCTCCAACAGATGCTTCATCCAAATGATGTCCACATATACCTTAAAAGTAGCAAGTCAGCCCTCCTGAGAGATGCTCTTGTAGGAATTCCAATACTGAACAATCATAAAGAATCGCCAGTGAAGGGAATTATATACATTTTCCTTGTAGAAGAAGGTCTGAGAAAGATTTCAGATTCGCTTTACTGGCTGGATGCTGATATTAACTCATTGAAAGAAGACTGCCCAAAGGAAGTGGGTGCGGAAAACCCATCTGGGACTGCTGCCCCCAAAACATTGTGACTGGTGGAGTTGGCAGCACAGTCCCCTGAAGGCATCAGTTAAAAAAAACATGCAATGCTGTGGTGTGACACACTCTTCCCAAGGGGGCACGCCCTCAGTACACAAGGGCATTGAGGCTAACTTCATTCCATCTTGGGAACTGGTTGGTACAGTCCCCTAAACAGCACACTGGCAGGGAGTAACTGAACTGATTGGATTGGTAACACATTGAAAGGAAAACCCACAGAACTCTCCGTGGGGCCTGACTGCTATAACAAATCCAGGTGGTTCTCATACTTTGCAACCAAATTACACATAATAAAACACATTAATTCAGTTGAACACGTGGATCAGTAGTTTGAGTTATAGATGTATGACGCATATACTCTGAGCTGAAATGCTGCTTTAGCTTTACATTTGTGACCTGCAGTGTGAATGCTCTAACCTGTTAACATCAGCGCTAAACAAAATTGTGCTGCAAGCACGCCGCTCACGCATGCATTGTGAAAGCATCTATGTAAAGCAGAGTGTAGCATCTACACTCACCTAAAGGATTATTAGGAACACCTATTAAATTTCTCGTTAATAATAATAATTAATAATAATTCGTTACATTTATATAGCGCTTTTCTCAGTACTCAAAGCGCTTTACATATGAATGGGGTAATCTCCTCAACAACCACCAATGTGCAGCATCCACCTGGATGATGCGACGGCAGCCATATTGTGCCAGAACGCCCACCACACACCAGCTTATGCAATTATCTAATCAACCAATCACATGGCAGTTGCTTTAATGCATTTAGGGGTGTGGGCCTGGTCAAGACAATCTCCTGAACTCCAAACTGAATGTCAGAATGGGAAAGAAAGGTGATTTAAGCAATTTCAGCGTGACATGGTTGTTGTTGCCAGACAGGCCGGTCTGAGTATTTCACAGTCTGCTCAGTTACTGGGATTTTCACACACAATCATTTCTAGGGTTTACAAAGAATGGTGTGAAAAGGGAAAAACATTCAGTATGCGGCAGTCCTGTGGGTGAAAATGCCTTGTTGATGCTAGAGGTCAGATGAGAATGGGCCGACTGATTCAAGCTGATAGAAGAGCAACTTTGACTAAAATAACCACTCGTTACAACCGAGGTATGCAGCAAAGCATTTGTGAAGCCACAACACGCACAACCTTGAGGCGGATGGGCTACAACAGCAGTTGACCCCACCGGGTACCACTCATCTCCACTATAAATAGGAAAAACAGGCTACAATTTGCAGGAGCTCACCAAAATTGGACAGTTGAAGACTGTAAAAATGTTGCGTGGTCTGATTGGTCTCGATTTCTGTTGAGACATTCAGATGGTAGAGTCAGAATTTGGGGTAAACAGAATGAGAACATGGATCCATCATGCCTTGTTACCACTGTGGAGGCTGGTGGTGGTGGTGTAATGGTGTGGGGGATGTTTTCTTGGCACACTATAGGCCCCTGAGTGCCAATTGGGCATCATTTAAATGCCACGGCCTACCTGAGCATTGTTTCTGACCATGTCCATCCCTTTATGACCACCATGTACTCATCCTCTGATGACTACTTCCAGCAGGATGATGCACCATGTCACAAAGCTTGAATCATTTCAAATTGGTTTCTTTCCAAAAAAGTGCCAATTGGAGTGGTAATATCTGCGGGTATTTTACTAAAAAGGCGCAAATTAAATAACACAGGTGCAACAGCTGTTTTCCATAATGACCAACACAATCTACTAAGAGAAGCGCAAATTAATTCAGGGTCGCAAATAAACAGATCTGATGCAGGTGCGGGTGATCTACTAACACCTGATGTACTTGAGTTCAGCACCACCGACATTGCAGCTGAAAATGCGGGGTGTGAAATCCAAGCTAACGAAGCCATAAGATACTGAAAAACTGGAGGACAAAAAAAATGAAGGTTAACAAAAAGGTATTGTGTGACTCCTCCAAGTGGCTCCTCTTTTATTTCCTCAAGCAAATAAAAAACATGGCTTGGCAAACAATATTTTTGAATATGTTCCTTTGGCATTCCAAATAAACTGTTAACTTGAAATGTCAGCAATTGTTGCTGATAAGAGATAAGAGAGTGCGAGATACAAGGCAGAGAATTGTTTTATAAATGATTTAAGAAATGCTTTTTTAGCGTGAAATAATAGCGCAAATAACAGTAATATCACACGCACAAACATTAGTAAATCATTTAAATAATCTACTTCCATAAATTTTCTGAAAGGGAAAATAAACTTAAATAACTAGACCACACCTTTTTAGTGCTAATTATCCACTGCGTGTCTTTAGTAAATTCCGACAGTCATTATTTAATGCCAAAATGATTATATGCATTGTGCCAAAATAGACACATCTCTTTGTTATTATTGAAACAACACATTTTGTGTTGCTTTTAACACAACTTGGGTTGTCACTTTTATTTATTTTAACACAAAACTCAAGTACTCCAGTAAATGTACTTTGTTACTGTCCACCTCTGCACCTTTTTTATAACTAAATGATTTTCTAACCATTACTACTGTAAATAAAACATCTGGTATCTTCTTTTATAAATATCTAGCTATTTTTATGTTTATGATAAATGTGTAGGCTCATGAAAAGGCTGTTTTAATCACATTAAAGACATTATTTCTAATAATATAGAAAAACAGCTCTGAGCAAAAGAACATACTAGATACTAAAAGGGTGTTTTGTTCAATATTTTTCTTAATTGCTTGAGACTGTGCAACAATAGCAAGTTACTAGTCTGTTGCGGATGAGTATTCTACAATGAATGAAATAGAAGATGTATCTATTACGTGAACTCTACCAAGGTTAGTGACCTATGACAGACAGAGGAGTGAAAACATTAGAAATCGTGCACTTTAATCTAAACACAAATAAAAGAGAGCATCCCGTGGAAGCAGCATTACAAAAGGCTGAAAAATAAGTAGTTTCTTAGACAGATCTTGGATCTTGGGCATTTTCTTTTACAGCCAGTCAAAAACATCGAAACAGTCTCATTCCACTCACCCTGCTGACACCTGTATTAATGGCATTTTGGCCAAAGACAGATGATGCTGAAAAGGGATTGCAGAGTGAAGTTGGGTGTAAGTCAGTGCTCTTTCACTTGCATCAATGTTTGTACATCACTGTTTTACTGTATGTCCCCGCTACTAACATCATCTGAAACTGCAGAGATTGTGCAGTCGTAACTGTACGGTTTGGCAAACGTACTGAGGCTTTCGTTGCAATGAAATAAGGAAAACTGATCAATTGAAGCCTCTATTTTACAGTATGTGATTATTCTCTATATTAATGAATGCTATGTTAATGCCTATGGTTCTGTAAATAATAATGGGATGCATTTAGAAGAACTGCTCAAATTATATGGTGTATCACATCAGTGTTACTGGTTATTTAGGGTAATTTTATGGTTTGTCAATCCTTGGTTTGGCAATGTTGATTATGACTGTAAAGGAATGTCCTGAATCTTCTTGTAAATAACAGACACTTAAACCATCAGTCAAAACTTTCGACTAAATGTATGCTTCCCATGAAAGCTCTATTTCTGTGCAAATATGAAACAAGCTGCCTTATTTAGTATGAACGTCTTGTGTGATGACTGGCCAAAATAAGGAACATAGGGGTGCCAACTCTCATTCATTAAGCGTGAGACTTACGCAGTTGACCTCATTCTCACATTTTCATGCAAGACATGCATTTTCTCATCATTGAGGTCACTGTGGTGTATAATGAATGTGGTAAAATAACTGCCCAATATGTGACCCTGAAATCCAAGATAAAGTCTTATAATCTACGATGAGATTAGGAGCATCAAAGTTTAATTTCGTTCATTTGCTTGACTTTAATTTTTAATCTTAGACACGACCTTACTCAGTCAGTATTTAATTTATCAAGGTTACAATTTCACAAAATGATTTTATGTTAAAAACAGTAGATCACAAAAAAATGACTAGCTGGGTTATGCAGTGTCGCATATGTCTAACTTGAAATATTGTACAATGCTTAGATAGCAGATCTTATTTGCTCTGGCTCATTCAGCAATCTAACAGTGCTCGTCAATGTCAAAATTATCGTGTTGGCCAATCAAATCACAGAAGCAAAGCTTGAGCTTCAGTGCTCGAAGCAGCACTTAATTATTTTAAGCTTTTCTTGCGTTCCTCCACTTCTCACGTCTCTGATACTTTGCCACTCGGAGTCAAAAGGTGTTTGACCCGTTGCACAGACCAATCGCCATATGACATCAAAGTCCTTATGACAGACCTTGTTCAAACCCATCTTTAAGGTTTACATTCAAAGGAAATATCTTAATGCACATAACCTACTGTATTAACTGCATGTGGTTATGAGTTGAAATCCTTGAACAATTGAAAATGAAATCATAAGACTACTGATTAAATGTTGCATTCAGTATCTTCTTATAAGTCTTCTCGTGGAGTAATCTCATCCAGGACAGTCCACTCGAGACCTCTTAAGATGATCTAGATCACCCTAGCAATATAAATCAGATTTTTTACTAACTTATTTTTTCTCGGATTACATGTTATACGTCCAGATGTTTGTTTATAATTCCCTGCAACGCAAAGGGCTTAAACTCAAGAGATGCACTACAGAAATAATTATGACTGCATTGGATTTTAATCTCCTTTAATACAAATAATGTCTGTGCATATGACCGCAGGGCTGATAAAAAATAGAATTACAAGAGCCCTCAGTTAATGTATCATCATCTGTGTGAATTAGCATTGTGATTACTAGAGTATTTCACTTCACTGCATGACCTCCTGTTCCTCTGTAGATCACGAATCCCATTCATTACGCAGCCCTTTCGTGCTTGCCGCCTTTATATATTACTCAATTTATATTCCAAAACGGGCACCTGGGAAAGAGAGATCAGTTCTCTGAAACAGCCCCCCTCCTCACCCAATCAAAATATTTAAAGGCCAGCAAAGAGCTTTTTAACGCACATAGAAGATTCCCATTTAAAGTGGATTGCTTTGGTTTAATATGGCTTTAACAGGCTGGCAGTCACATGTGAAGAATGAATAAGCTAACCCCGGTGAAGAGAAGAAAAAAAGGCAGAATATGAAGTTAGGCTGATGACAGGTGGGATGAGGTGTTTCGGGGATATCAGTACTTCTTGAATGAGAGAGGACAACAAGAATAAGGACATTACTCTAGTATCTCCTTACAGTGTTATGGGACGCAGACTGACAGGAAGAAGCAGCTTTTATAAGTCATTCATGGAAAAATATGCTTTCTGTATAGATAATAACTTGAAATGTTTTGTGCCAAGTGTTTGTCATGTCTTAGCTGAAGTTAGTTCTGTCTGTCAATAATATGTTCATGAAAAATTGTGAATTTGAATCCCATAATAGATTTAAAGATGCCACATAATAAGAAACACAGGGCATATATATTTTTTTAATTATCAGAAAGTCATTGGCTTTTACTTAAAACACATTTCCAGTCTTGTCAATTTTTATTCATAATTGTAACTATTCTGTAATGATGAAAATGCATTCTAAACTAAATGTCTTTTCTATGCTAAAACAGTGTTATGATTAAACAATGTGAAATATAATTCAAGCAGAACCATATCTATTGGCTGTGAATGTTTTATTCAATGAGAATATTTAAATGTGTTCAATAAAAAGCAGTAATAAGGTACTTCAAACATGATTCTGAAGAGATCTCTGAAAATGATCTCATTTGCAAAAGCTTTTAGCTGTGTATTTAGGCAGTCATTGCATCTTTGGCTTCATACAGTAGGCATTGCATTGTAAACAATCATTTCGTATAAAAAACCAAGCTGACTTTTATTATAATCAAATACACATTTGGTATTGACAGACACGTGGACTGACATATTTTGGATGTTAATGAGGCATGTAATTTAAAGAGAGTCATTCAGGACAAGTATAAATGTTCTGTTTGATTTGATGCACGCTTGCACCGGTTCTTACACTCCACCTTAATCTGAACGATTGCATACAGTACATCTTGCTAAAAGGCGAATTAAAAACATAATAAATGACCTTGGTGATCAAGCAAATAAGTCAGCTTATAAAAGCAATTTGCATGGCCTTGATTGATATCTTTCAATGGATTGCACTGTCAAAGCCAAGCGAAAAGTTGTGATTAATTCTTAAGTGCTTTGTCAATTGTGCTCTTTTTAAGATTTTAATTAGCAAATGAGAATATGCACTGCGGACGGTTGAAACAATAATTCAATGCGTGTAAACACTTGTTTGTGTGTATGTGTAAAAGGGCAATGATAGGGTCCACATACATGCAATGCAGACAATTTTATTAGCGTTTCCATAAGAGGGAAACTAATGGATAATGAACTGTCACTCTTTAAGATAAGTGACACACAAATTCAACATGAAATTGTATGATTACTAAATGAAAGGATTCTTGTGGATCAGGTAACATCTACAGATATAATGTGCAGCAAAATTTTGTAATGTGTAAAATGTGTTTGAAATTGTGAATGAACTTGCCTCATGCACTTTCCAGTTTCTCCCTGGTGCTACATTTGCTATTTTATAAAATGTTTAGGATAAATGTAACATCTGATTTAATTGAAACGATGTTAAGGGAATTTGTTGGTCGTTGACCTTTTTAGAGGGGTCTTATCTGAATATATCAGAGACAATACATGAGAAATGGATCTGATTTGTGTACGAATCATTTAGAATAAAATTCATTTGTAAACACTTTGTGTGCCAAAGAGAGCTGCCTATATATTCCGTGAATAACAGTTTTAATATTCACAATTAAATAAATAAATTGTGCAGGTTGCCGTTCTCAGTACTTCTGGACTGGACAGTTGGGGCGGTGCCCCTGCTAATCAAATGACCAATATAAATGAGTTAATAAACATACTTACATAAAAATGATTATTTGCCCATTGAACACAGTGCCGCTGTGTGAATAGCTTAGGAATGGTAAGAAATAATGCCACTCAAATACGAAACGCCACCACTCAGACATACTGAGATTAACGTCGTTTGTATCAGTTTAAGCACTAGAGGGAAAAACTGGATGATTAAGGAGATAGAAAAGTGCAAAGTGTCCGGCTAAGCGGGGGATGGCGAGATGGAGGAGGGGAAGTCTCTTGAGAGAATACAGCACAGATCAGAGGCAAAGGTAAAGCAACACAGAACAGTGATGTGTTTCCTTTAACCAGCATTATAAATCATACCCACAGGCCCATGTTATTAACCTTTGTGAGCTCGGTCAAAATCAGAGGAGCAACGGATAAAGGTAATCACCTCTCTCGTAATATAACGAGGGGATGAAAAGAGAGTAAAATTAGCGAAAGTGGTTGAAAAGTTTTTCCCCCCTCATCATTTTCCCCAAACCTCCGTTCCTTGTAGATAGATGGTATATGATGTGTTGTTTAGAGGAGGCCGCGCGGATGTTGGTTCACAGAAGGTTCACCCATTACCCAAGCCCTACAGCCAGCTGGGGGGCTAACCGCTCTGATCAGCGCGTGCACAGGCCCCAATGATTTTCACATCAAGCCACCTGATGTACAGCTTCACCATCCACCAATCGCTCTCCCATATCGATCCCCCCTTAAATGAGCCTTCCCTGCTTTGTACCATGAGCAATAATTAAAAAAGCAGAACATTGATTTTAACTAATATTATGAGAGATGAGGATGTGCACATGCTTGCAAAACAGCAAATGCTCCTTTGGTACGACGTTTGTTCCCGAGCGCATAAGGAAACGAGTCAACAACGCTTAATCGAGCAGAGGACACGCCGAGGACAAATATACACATGACTGAGTAACTCCGAATTCGTATCAATTTGCTTGATATCGTGTATGTGAGACCTTGACATCCAGGCATCCACAGAGATATCATTCCATTAAAACAACTCGGGCCAGTCGATAGTTTCAAGCTTTCAGCCTCGCACGTGTCGAATGGCAATTATTACCAAAAGAAAAGGAAATGATCCCATGGGCGAGTGTGATTTATTTATTTCTTTGTTCGTTTGCATTTGCACCGATTAACTGCATACATTTGCAGAAGGAGCACAAAGATTGGAGTTTAATCAGGACTTTGACTCTTTCGCTGTCTTGCTTCCCCTTTTCTTTCTCTCACTCTCTCACTCTGTCTTACACACAAACACACACACGTGCATGCATATCCAAACTGTGTTAAAACATACAAGTTATTTCTGTGCATGCAATATAATATTATTTTCAATAATTGTAACTAAATTTTAACAACAAGGAAAATCTTGGTTTTATCTTTTTCTAAATTATAATCTTAATAATAAAATCAATATAATTTTTTACAGATAAAATTCATTGTGTGGAATTCAATATATTTTTTTGCTGGAAATTGACTGAGCTTGCTGTCTTCTTGCTAAATCAAATGATCAGTAGACTGTGAGGTATTTTCTTATAATAAGTGTAACTGTTACAACAAAATATGAACAAAAAAAAAAATAATAATAATCTAGCATATTTTGCCAGTAAGAATAATAAAACGTAAAACAATGATTTGCTGCATTTAAATTTTGCTAGACATTGACAGAGCTTGCTGTGAAATTACCAATAATTTGTGAGATCCTTTCTTACATAACATAGCAATGATGGTTTGTTTAAAAACAATTATACAAATCAAAATTATTTAAATCATAATTTTTATTTATTATTATTATTTATGTATTTTCTTTTTTTCATATCATTTATGATTGAATGTTTCAGTGAAGCACAGAAGCACTATGATGAATTGGTAGAATTTTTTACTCTTTTAATGTTTGTGCCGCTTTAAAAAATATATATAAAATTGAACCTCTTGAATGAAGATTTGCTGTAATAAGATTATTTTCTGTGACAATTGTGTTTCTAAAAAGCCCACAAACTTCAGTTCAATTCAAATGTATTTCGATGGCACCTTTCACAATTTTGCATTGCATTGATGTATACAGTAAAATATCTATCACATACAGTAAACAAAGATAAAATACACAAACTTTTGATGAGGATATTTCTGTACGTTATCTCTCATTAAAATGTGTCTAATAATATAATCAAGAAAGAGGGAGGGGACTTTACCAGCCCAGAACTTTTCTTACAATATCACTCTGCATAAGGGTCGTGTGCATGGCGAGACTGGACAGGCATGAAATTACATCAAGGGCATTTTTGATAAGAGTCGATACAATCACAAAAACGGTCAGTCTTGTTGATGCCTCAGTCAAAGGTTTTATGTTTGTGTATGTCCGTCAGACAAGGGTGGCTCTATGACTGAAGCTGTGGGACAAGAAAAGATATTGATATGAGTAAATTGATATTGATATGGATTTGAATTGGTATGGATCAGGGTTTAAAGGTAGCATAATAAAGAGCTTCTCAAGATGGACTGCGGTCAGACACTTTATCAGTCATGGTTTTGTTCTCCAGACATGTAGCAGTTAAACACCTACAGTAATGTTTCTCTTGTTTTTATAAAAAATTATAAAAGGAAACTGAAATGCTGCTTGCTGTAGGCTATAGCACTATAGTTTTACTGTCTAGCAGAAAATTAAGCAAGAATGTGTCTATTCATGAAATTAAAGTGATGATTGGATCTTTTCATCTTTATGACCTTAGGCAATATTCTTTAAGAATTTCAACCAAATTAACAATTTTGAACTGGTCAGTGGTCCTCTATAAGGGCATAAGCACGTTTAACTTAAGGAAGTGTCCGTCTTAGAAAGGTACTGTATGCAAAATGATCCTGATGAGACTGTTTTGTTTGTTATTCTGGGTAGAATACTGCCATCTAGTGACTACACCGTTGCCCTCAATGAGTTCCTGTGCAACATATGAATAATCATGCATTTGATGTATTTATATATGCATAACAAAAATATGACAAAACATTAAGCACAAAAAATCTGGTATCAAATACAGCGCACTTACTCTGCATATTGTATATCATTTAACCGTCTTGCTTCTAGAAAATGAATCAAAGAACAGAAAGCTTCTTATTATTAGCTTTTCTAAATTCATTGCCTTCAAGCATCTGACATCTGACGTATAATGAGATGAGTGACAGATCTAAAGATTGAAGCAAGCAGAATAACCATGACTACATTTCAGGTCAAAAGTAATCAAATTTATAGCCATAAAAATTAAAAACAGCCTCAATTAAAGCTTTTAGGGAAATGCTTACCATGTATTTGGTCCCTCTTAGCTTCCTATAAAAGGGTTTTAGTGAAAATGCAACCATAATGCTCTGCAGCTATAAGGGAGCGTCCCAGTGTCATTGACTTTACCATGAACTCTTGATTAGGGGACGATATCTATTGATTCACTACAATAAACGACATTAGTGCTTTCTTAGTTTTTATTTTCCTTTTGAGCAGCACTGTTATTATTATTATTATTAGTAGTATTAAATCTGTTAATATTGTTATGAATGCAACAGTACAATAATCCTATTGTTTAACATGTAAAATCATTATAAAATCATATTCTTTCATAATAAAATTTCTGATTTCTTTTTCTTCTGCTATTTTTAAAGCTGCTATGTATCAATACAATGTGTAAGCATTACAAAAATGATACTGAATTGAATGTTGTTGTTTATTTTCATTGCCATTTGAATTTATACATTGGATGTCTATTTTTATATATCACATGATATTTAAGCAATTTGTCATGCTAAATCTTGTCTTTTTTCTTTTTAATATAATTTATTACACATGATTATATAAGAACCATATACCATCAAACCATATATTCTAAAGAATGATTTCATTTAAATTATAATAAGTCTGGTCCTATATAGGCAATCACAGCTGTTTCCTAAATCCTGATTTAAAGCGAACCTTTTAATCATTATATCATGCTGTAGCTTGTCTAGCAAAGCTAGTCAGTGTTGCAACCAGTTAAAAGTCAAGGGGATAAAATCTCATCAACATTACAAGGCCTGCAATCATATTTGCTCAGCATTAAGTGAGACTCCTTTTCATTTGATGGCTCCCTTGATGCATGCAAACTGATCTCCGGTTGCTGATCACAATTACCAACACCCCGAAATTGCAAACCTGCAAGACTTTAAGGCCAAGGACAGCCCCATTCTGCCACGAGGACAACAGTTTGCCGCTGCCCCAGGCTACACTTTAATCCGTTTAGTCATTATGTTGAGCTTATGTCATGTAAGGGGGCTCATTACATGCTGAAATGCCCCTTTCCGGTGCCACCACACTGAAGCATTTTACCTCAAAGATTATCAATG
This sequence comes from Misgurnus anguillicaudatus, assembly GCF_027580225.2. NCBI lineage: Eukaryota > Metazoa > Chordata > Actinopteri > Cypriniformes > Cobitidae > Misgurnus > Misgurnus anguillicaudatus. The sequence goes on along the minus strand of NC_073346.2, from coordinate 1,300,453 downwards.
TCACAAATCACTCTCATTAGCATTGTTCAGAGATTTTATATCAAATGTTTGATATTTAACCTTTTTTTTTTTTTGAAGTGGAAATACGATGATAGACCCACAAATCAATTGCGAAAGTGTTTGGACAATAGGCTGTTAGCAAAAATACATGCATTTGCACAGGCACTTACTTCGAACAAATACATATGCTTAGACACAAACAAATAGGCTGTACTTTGGAGATATCAGCTGTTATCCCTATTCGTCCCCAGGCGCTATGCTAACAGCCTCCTCTACAAGCCAATTTACAAGGATCTGGTCATGTTTACATTAGCCTCTTCCTAGTGCATGAAAAGAGCAGGGCTACACAGCGGAATAGAAATGAGCAAATATGAATAATTCAGTCTAGCTCCTGGCCATTAGCATGTTTCCCTTGAATAAAGTGATAATAGGTTATCATCTGTGAAATGGAAATTGTATAACAGAAAGAGAGAAAACGTCTGCAGTTACACCAGAGAAAATTAATTTCACAGCACATCTGCTCAGCAAAGCCCAACCTGCTAATGCAAAGTAAGAGAAAATGTAGCGTTCGGCACCGCTGCCTCAATAATTAGATTAGCATTCCTGCTCGCAGGCGGGAATATTTAGTCGTACTCTTCTATTTTCTAGATACCGCCGTTTATAATAATGAAATGACAGAGCTAATTAGGCAAATTTAAAAACATATTGTGCTACCTTATTATATTAAGCAAATGATCCATGGATCATACGCAATGCATTTGCTTGGGCAATAATAGTTTGGTGTCTCGCAAACATAAGGCAATAATCACTAACCATGGCATTAAGCTTCAAATTGCCTCACACTTTTTCAAAAAGCAACTTCGACCGGGAGGGCAATCAAAAGTTTATGTGAAACTCTCAAAAACTCTCTCCTTTCTACCATGAGATAGAGCTAAAAATTCCTGGTCTTTTTTATTTGCTTTTTAAAAGACTCCACAATGACGCCGAAAGTTACCTAATGGTTTATACATTTATTTTGCTTACCCTTAGATAGTTGAAATTGATAAGAGATGGTGAGCTGCTATCTAAAATAGAGATCACTAGTCCCTCAGGTATGCGGCCATGAGACTAGTTTAAATGGACTCATTGGTATTGGCGGTCTGTTTAGCTCCATCGAGAGTGCGCATGGCCTACAGTGTAGTCCAAATATCAGAAACTATCCATCATTTTTTTCTTTTTTATGGCTGGCCATCAGTTCACACATAATCAAAAATATAGATCGTTGAAAAAAGTCCAAACTCGCTTGAGTCATTGTGTGCTCTGAGGTTGTGAATATTAGCATGCGCGAAAAATGTGTAAAAACATAAATCTAAACCATATATCTAACCAAGGGGTAGGTCAAAATTACACTAGTAACACTTTACAACAAGGTTGCATTAGTAAACATTAGTAAGTGCATTATGAACAAACCATGAATAATATCGTTTTCAGGTTGTGTGCTTTACTCTGATTGGTTGAGATTGGTTTCGATAAATGCACACCTAACCGGTCAAATATCTTAAATGAACCACCAGAGCAATGTCTGTGGAAACCATGGTATAAATAGAATAATTGACTCCGGTCCTTTGAATTATTTGAAAATAATGCACACTCGCAGTGTAACACATTACCACCTTGAATGTGTATTATTTTTGAATAATTTAACAGCCCATCATCAATTAATCCTTATTTAATGTTAACTAAGTACTTTAGTTAATGTCAATACAGTTATTCTTGTTAGGTAATGGTGCAGTAATAAATGTTAACAGTTATAAAACTTGATTTGATTAGTAAATGTTGAAATTAATATATAGTAAGATTACTAAATGCTGTAGATGTATTGTTGATTGTTAGTTCATGTTAGCTTATGCATTAACTAAATATTAACAAATACAATTGTAAAGTGTTACCAAGACACCTATTAGAGAGTATAAGACACCTAAAATAGGGTGAGATGGGCAAAACCTATGATCAAATGAGTGTATTATGTCAAAACGAAGTAACTGCTTCTCTTCCTGTGTAATAAGAATCTATAATGTCTATTTTGGGACGGTGTGAGTATGTGTTTAATTAATCTGTAACACTTTACAAGAAGGCTTAAATCCTTAGTGTAATTAATGCAAAGTCTAACACAAAATTATAGTTACTTTTAGGCTTTACATTAACCAGGATTAATAAATGATGAATCAATTCATAAAAAATTTGTATTTTTATTCAAATGTGTGTTTATCCCTTTTTGCAAATGATATTTAGTTAACAACGCAGTAATAAACTGCCAAAAAAATGTTTTCCCATAAAAGAGGATTTCATAGGCTTGTCAGGCAAAGAGAAATCTCTGGTTGTCCTCAATGAACTACATTGAAAATTGTATGACGCCCAGATCTCTTATCATGTTTACACATCAGGGTTCCCTACAATTGGATTTTGCGACGGACAAATGTTACCCTATCTATACATGAGCACGATCGATAGGCACATCTTCATCACACTCTCAAACATGTCATTTATCTTATTGGCTGCATTTTATCATATTATTATTTCTTTCTAATACCACTGTTAACAAAATCAAAACGTCTGCTGGCTCAAAGCGTTGGGTCTTTGATGTGCTGTAGATGGAGTTGGATAAGAGGTGGCTAAATCCGAACTGGAAACCGCTCTATTCCTCTTTATTTAACGAACAGCAAGCCATTTGGATGTGAAGACGCTTTACCACTAGAAAAAGAAGAAAGTATTTGTTAAATATTGTTTTGCATAAATGCACAGTTCGCCTGGCTGGCAATGACTCTGGGAATTTCAATAGGTTCTTTAATGCGCAAGTTAAAGATTCTGAATGTATATATTTTGCATTAGCCAGTCATTTGTTCAAATGCCGTTAGGTGTGACTGTCAGTTGTTGAGCTGACAGGCTATTCATCACACTGCTAAGTCGCTGCATTAGATTCTGCCTGCTATTATGACAGCCACATTATTCATCAGGATTAGGGCCAACCACACGGGCCCCAGTGCGTCCGCACTGATTCCAGCTCTTTATTGATCCCTGTTCTCTCCATTACCAAAAAGAGCGGCTATCTGCATGACAGCGAGCACACTGTGCATGTTGATGATGCTCTCGCCTGCTGCACAATCCCTTTTTTTTATAGAGGAGAAGGTGAGGCGAGAGATAAAGAGGCACTGTACTAACTCTCCTGAGAGAGCCATATAATGAAGTCCTGGACAACTTAAATACGCAGAGCAGCAGGGGCCCTCAGCACAGCTTCTCTCGAAATGGTTCAAGTTATCTAGGACTTTCTATGTCTTGATAAGACCCGAATGAGGTTCTTGGGGCACCGCTTGATTCAGATGTTAAGTAAATGCCTAGATAGCTTGAAAAACCACTTTGTATGATCTAAATCAACTTGTATGCGCACTTGTTTTTCTCAGGCAAATCATGCTCTCCAGGAAGTAGTAAAAGATAAACGATGCAGTGCTACAAAGCAAAAACCCCACTTTCCCCCACCCCTCCGAACAAAAAAACTAAAACATTCCTCAGGATATCACACCATAGCGTCAGTAAGCTTGTTTAAACTGTACCCGTGAATCCTTAATTCCATATATACACACTTAATAATGTTGGGTTCAAAATAACCCTACAAGTAACCAAACTATGGGTTAATAGCACCTTCCCAACTGTGGGTTACTTTCTCTACTCAGCCAGTTGTGTTAAAAGTGACCCAACATTTGAGGAATTATTATTGTTTTATTCTTTTGCATTTTTATTATTATTTTATAATATAATTATTATATTATTTAAACAATCATTATTTTTTTCACATTCAAATATTTATTGAGGTATAATTATTATTTGACTTGTGAACAGAATGCATTAAATCGATTTACCATTTACAGTTTGCGGTTTTGCTGCTTTAATTTAAAATATAATGCTATTTTTTTATAATTTAAAATGTCATTTAAAATATGAGAATAATTTTATTGTTATAACAATAATTGTAAATTACATGTTTTAAATTATTTATTTAAAATGAATTTTAAATAAAAAACAGCAGTCTATTTTAAATGTAAAAAAAATCAGCAGTCTATTTTAAATAAAAAAAAACAATCAGCAGTCTATTTAAAAAAAAATCAGCAGTCTATTTTAAATAAAAAAATCAGCAGTATATTTTAAATTAAAAAAAATCAGCAGTCTATTTTAAATTTAAAAAATCAGCAGTCAGCATGCATGTGTTTAAATAGGTCGCTGCGTTCGAGTTAGACCCTAACTAGACTGGTACTTATAATTTAATAATTATTAATAGCAATAAAATGACTGCCACAAGTCACATATTTCAGGTTAATTTTGAACAATGAATATGTTTCTATCATTCAAAAAGCAGTGAAAGAGTAAAACAAACAAATTGTGCAAAAGTAACCAAAGCTGACAAAGCTTGTGTTACTTTTATTAAATTCAATTTTATTTATTTATATAGACCGTTTCAGTAGTAACAACATAAACAAGTGCCTGTCGCGGTCCACACGTAACTTCCGGTAAACTCCGCTAAGAATAAATAACAACAAAGTTCTTTAAACGTAGTTAATTTATATAACAAGCAAAAAAACAACACATAGATGACCTAGGAAACCAAAACATTTGTTATTTTCGACGAGGCATATGTTCAAGAGATCAGTTTAGCAACTAGTGAGACCATTAAAAAAACAAAACCGAAAGTAACGTTCGGATCCAGACGTGTATCACGTGCGTCCGATGAAACCGTATATAGCACTTTTCACAATTGGTAAATGTTTCAAAGCAGCTTTACATTAATAGAAGCAGGAAAAAGCACCGAAAAATCGAAATATAATGTATAGAAGAGGGTGCTAAGTTAAGCCAATGACGGCTGACTCCCCGGGTTAAAAAACCCTAGGAGAAAATCCTGACTAGGAAAAGTCCTAGGAGGAAAAAACCCTTGGGAGATATATATATATATATAGCTGTCCTATTCAGAACACCCAACAGTAAAGAAAATAACCCAATAAAATGACACAGCTTAACCTAGCCAATGGGTTAAAAATAACCCAACGGCTTTTACGGTGTACTAATGCAACGTCACCCACTTTTTCCATTTCTCTAAGAATATATTTGTGAAAGTAAATCATTATGGATACAACCTTCTAATTGACATCATAAAACATTCCAAGTGTTGACCAATCCAGAACAATTATTGTGCTGCAATGTGGAACCATGCTGGGTTTAACAAAACAGCAAAATACTCCTGATGCCGAAAATATTATTTTTCACTTTTCTATCATTAAATTCACCATTAAATAATCCAGTCAGTGTACTACTGTATGTTATGTGTCTTTGGACGTTTTTCTATTTAAAAATAATCTTTTGGGTCACATTTTACAGTACATACAAGTCATTTAACTGGACACCACTTTAACAAGTTTTATGTTTTCACAAGTTCTTAACATGTTTTTACATAATGTAGTTCATTTTAAATGGTGTTTAGTTGTTCAAATTAAATGGTTGTGTAATTATTTCTCTCAATATGAGGTCAGAAAGGCTGCATGCTTGGCATGTATCAAACTGTAAAAACAAATTTTAGAGGAAGTATAGCTTATCAAACATCATCACATGTAGAGTACAATAAACTTTTTGAATGCCATCTGCCAATTTTCCACCTTGTGTGCTTACTATTTCTGAGTAATTCTACAGATCCTTTTTGCTTCTTAGTCACCTCTCTGTAGCTTTTGCTGTATGTTTTGGACCATTGACTTGATCTAGATAAAATTCATTCTGTGCTGTATGATTTGTTCAGATGTTTGTCTTACTTCAGCTCTATCCATTATTCTTTCTATCTTTATGTGTTTTTCAGCATTGTCGCCGAAGAGCATCTGAAACAAATGATGATGCGTCAGCGTTTGGATGTGTTCTCAATAGGGCTTTGTTAGGTTTGTGCCAAAGTGCCTTTGGGCATACTCTAGCTGAGATGTGATACGAGTATTTTCAGCAAAGGTTTTCTTTTTGCCACCATGTCAGATTTATGAGGTGTGCATGCAATTGTCTCATGAACATTTTCTTTCACTGGATGTCATGGACGACTGTAACTCTTGTAGAGTTGCTGCAGGCCTCTTGGCGGTGTTCAGTTTGGAGGATGGCCAGTTGTGGACAGTCGTTACTCATTTTTCACCTTCTCAATTATGTTTTGCTTCTGGCTATATCAAATGTCACAAAATTGGTCTTTTATCATTGTCCTGACAATTATGTTTTAAGGTCTTTAACCTTGTTTAAATGTTTTTTAAAGGAATGCAGGCGATCTGCTTCAGCGGCCTAAAGCCTGATTCACACTGCCTGCAATGTGAAAAGCATGGCAAATAGCCTACCAACCGTGCTTTCATACCAAAGACGAAACGACTGTTCACCCTCAGCTATCTTACACCTGTATGATTGTTTGTTTTACGTGTAGTAAAGGGCAGTCGTGGTCTAATGGTTAGAGAGTCTGGATTATAACCCGAGAGTTGGTGGTTTGAGTCTTACAGCCAGCAGGTTGCGACTGGGCACTGCAGCGATAGTGTTCATAACTTGCAGTGTGTGTGTTCACTACTCACTGGATGGGTTAAATGCATACATTGGTCAATACATTACTTTTACTTTCAAAGGTAAATTTTTAAAATTTTCGAAAGGGATGTTGTATCATTTTTGTTAGTGGAGAAATCAACTGTGTCAACACTATTTTTAAAATACCATTTTATTGAAAGAGAATATGCTCATTTACTTTTCTGTTATAGATTATACTATTAAATTGCCAGTGAGGTTAGGCTGCCTATTCATAAATATCATCTGACGTCACATCTCAAACTTGAAAAAGTAAAGAAAAGGCTTTAAAGATAGTCGGGGATGTCTCTCATCCTCTACATAGCAAGTTTCAACTGATGCCGTCGGGAAGACGTTATAGGCAACCACGAGTAATTAGGAAGGTTTACCAATTATCCTTTGTGCCAAATGCTGTCAAGATTTTAAATGGTAATGATTGATGTGTACTTTGTTTTCATTTTCCCTTTTTATTGTATTTTATGTGTTATGTGTTGTTGTATTGATGTATGTGAAGCCAGAGACAAATTTCAACTACGTGGACAATAAAGTAAAGAAAAGTAAAGTCTTCTGCCATTTTGAGTACCTGAAGTGGTCGCAAAAAACTAGGAGCTGTGCCTTCAATATGTTGTGAGCATCAAAATCGCTATTGTTACAACACTAAGAAGGCTCGACACAACATGACACTTTGCTCGAAGTATCACCTGCATCTCTACACATGATCTCGAGCATTGAGAACATTGTTTGTGTACACAGAGTTTACTAAAAAGAAGGTTTTGAACAACTGACTTTGGTTGTTTTGGTGTTCGCTCGCCGCCATCTTGCCAGTCAAGATGTATCGATCTCCAAATGCGACATAAGGAGGGAGGAAAGTAAAGATGGATAGCTCCTAAAGCATAGTTCCATACAAATGCACGGATAATTCGTTGTTTTGGCGCAAGTGAAAAACAATATTGACCTTCTTGTTGAAAAAGGAGCCTCATTATAAGATTCATTCATTCGCATTCGAAAATCGATTCTTTATGTCTGGCAAAGATGGCGAGCTGACACCAAAACAACCAAAGTCAGTTGTTCAAAAGCTTCATTTTAGTAAACTCTGGGTACACAAACAATGTTCCAATGCTCATGTGTAGAGATCCAGGTGATACTACGAGCAAAGTTTCATGTTGTGTCGTGCCTTCTTAGTGTTGTAAAAAAAGTGTTAGTTCGGTAGCAGCAGACAGCGGCTGGAAGAACGCATCAGGGATCGATTAGGGATCACACTCTAACAGTAGGATTTTTTGACAGTCAAGGTGCGAAATGTTGTCTTTCATAGCCATTTACTGTATCCATACGAATCAAAGGCAGAAAAAGAGCAGATGACGTAAATATGACTGATATTCATGTATATTTACTATAGGCCTATTCTTGAGATGAATACAATATGTCAGTAGCAAAGTCTGTTTAATACAATTATTTTTATTTTATATTTGTTTATATTTTAAGTAGTTTATGAACACTCTCAGAAGAAAACGTCCACAAGCTATCACTGGGGCGGTAGTGTGCCCTTTCAAATACACTTTTGTGCCTAAAGAGATATGTATACCTCATAGGTACAGGGTACATGCGTACTTAAATGGTACAACCTTTTTAAAGGGAACAGTCCCAGTGACAGCTTCTGTATGTTTTCTTCTAAGAGTGTGAAGTGAAAAAAAGTGAAAGTGACAGGCTTGTCATGTATGCAACACATCCTCAAAATGTGACCTCTGCATTTAATCCATTCCTGTGAGTAGTGAACACACACACCGCAAGTCGTAAAAACAACACCGAGAGCAGTGGGCAGCTATCCCAGCACCCAGGGAGCAATTAGGGTTAAGGTCCTTGCTCTCAAGGGCACCACAGTCGCAACCTGGCAGGCATGAGACTCAAACCGGCAACTCTCAGGTTACATCCACAGCTCTCTAACCACCAGGCTGCGATTATCCTAGGGCCTGAAATTACTTTAAACCTGGAAATAATGTTCAACAATGCTTATTAAAAATTCATGAGTCACAGATTGCAACTGTAAAACATATATTTATATACTTAAACAACTTTTATACTTAAACAATTTAACTTAAACAACTTCAACTAGTTTTTATAAGTTATGTCAACTATTCACAGGTCAATTTAAAAAAGTATGTTGAATTGACAAAACCACATGCTGCATTTTTTACAGCGTATGTTTTTGGTCGTATTTAAAAAAATATACGATTGATTTGTCCCAAGCAACGGCATTATACAGTAGATAATAAAAAACAAGTACACTAATAATTATAAATAATTAGTAATACAATACATTTAAACCAAATGTATTTACTTGTTTTATTTATAGCGTGTAAGTCAAGTCACATTTATTTGTAGAAACGCCTTTTTACAATGTTTCATTGCTTCAAAGCAGCTTCACAAGAAAGACAAAAAACGAGAATTTGCAAAACAAAACAAACTAATAATAGCGGCCACTCACATGTTAAAGCCATACAGTATGATGCATGTGTATGCTCGGTTCCAGTCAAGCGAACTATTGCGGCACAAATATAATGAGAAACAGAAATGTGTGAATGCTCGGTTAAAGAGATAGTTTCTAAAGTAGTCGATCTAAACTGGTCGAGTGTGTTTGGAAGGTCATTCCAAAGTTTAGCGACTAAGTAGGGAAAAGATCTATTATGCCTACATGATTTTGATATTCAATTAATTGTATTTTCTTGATCTAATAGGTTCTTAACCTTTTTGAGGCAAACTTCAATCACTTTGCTTAAATTACTCTGCTGATTTTTGACATGCAGATATGATTTATACATCATTTAAAACTTTAGTGTCTAGTTTTTTTGTGCCCACTCCCAATAAAAACAGAAAGTTGTGATTTTCGCAAAATTAAGAAAATAAACACGATGCGCGTTCTGTTCTCTCTCCATCAGTGAAGTCCTTTTAAAAATGCATGAGAAAAATAATGTAACTTAACAAATACTTGTTAGACAAACAAAAGATGTCTACATAATGCTTTGAATGTCTACTTTTAAATTATGTATGTGAAATCGAAAACAAATCCCTGCTGAAAAAACAGCATACCAGCAAGACCAGCATATGTTGTGTTTTGGTGCTGGTTTGCTAGTGAACACCAGTTAAACCAGCTAAACCAGCATTAGCACCAGCTAAACCAGCACCAAACCAGAATTAGCACCAGCATCCAATGCTTTTCATACCAGCAAGACCAACATATGTTGTGTTTTGGTGTTGGTATGCTGGTGACCACCAGATAAACCAGCATCAAACCAGCATAGACCAGCATATTTCCCATGCTGGTCCATGCTGGTTTGATGCTGCTTTTTTCAGCAGGGATATTCTCATTCAGTGTAAACTGTATGAGGAGGAGGAGAGGTACCATTTATCTCATTAACTGAAATGAGCTGAGATCGCCGATTCATATGCATGATGTAACCCAGGCTCAACAACATTTGTAGTCTGAGGTAGTGATAAAATAAATGCAATTTTATTAAACAATAAATGAACATAAAGACATTTTTAAATGGAAAAATGAAGATAAAGTTTCCTATCAGTGATGGTTTATTTACAATATAAATAAATACAAAGAAAAATATATAGCACTAAAGGGAAAATAACTAAAGAAAAAGTTTTTGCAGTAAACTTAATCCTGATTTGACCATTGATCTGCACTACACAACTGGGCAGCCATGAGAACTGAAGCATGAGCCACATGTTGCTCAAATCTTTTATGAAGTTTGGATTTGCGAAATACACCTGGAAGATAAAACTGCCATCCGGTCATCATCCGGTGAAAATCTGAAGGAGATAAAAATATATTTTTGTTATATGAGGGAATCGCTTTAAGGGGGCGGCGCCCCAGCGCCCCCTAGTGACCAGCTGCCACTGCTCTTTATTGTGGACTGCATTAATCTGGAACTTCGAATGTGCATCGTGTGAGATGGCGAGCCAGAAGACACCTATTTTTCATTTTCTTCTGTGAATACCTGCGTTGTGTTGATTTCTTCAAATTGTTTCACTGGATTATTGAAGGTTTGATTATTGAAGCATTGGAACATTCATTCTAAGGAACTGAAGAAAGAGAATTATTAGTCTTATTTAAACTGATATACTTGAACTTTGTACTTTGTTGAACTATATATTCTAAGGAGGTTTTTTTTGCATTTGAGTTTATTTTGTTTATTATACGTATTTTTACTCTACTTTTAGAGTTGGTTTACATTCTTTTATATTCCTTTTGTTATAGTTTGTTTTATGTTGTCATACTCAAAATTGCTTTTCTTTGGTAACAATTATAAACACAACATACATAAATAATTACATTCAAACTATATATATGTGTGTGTGTGTGTGTGTGTGAGTGTGTGCCATTGCCTCCTACAAACCATATTGTCTTCTGATCTATCTGGCCTAATACATTGTTACATTTCAGTGAGTAGTCATCCCTAAGAAGCCTCATAAGGGCTACAATAGCTTACACCCCACAGTCAATGGACACTCAATCCCTGATCTCTGCATTCAGTGCTGTGCTGAGTTGTTTTATCCGAGTGCAGCAAACATGACATCTAAATCCTTTTTTACTTGCGTATGTGTGTGACTGAAGTTCTCTCCAGACGCGAGTAATGTCTTAGTCCTTCCATCAAACAGTGTGATGCGACGGCCAAATGCACACACAAACACAAACAAACGGGTCATCATATTTGACGTGCTTTGTGTTATTCTTATAAAAGACGCGATTGCAAACAGGACATCTAAAGCCTTGTCTATTAGCGTCTGTCTCTGCACAGCAAGTTCATTACATGCACGATCATCTAAAATAATGAAATTGTAACAGATATTCTAGTTGTATTCGTTTTCCCTCCATGATTCATTGTTCTCACCTGTTGATTGTAATCACTGTGTCAGTAGTTCCTCCACCTGTGTTCTCCAGTGTTCATTTGTGTATTTAAGCCCCTGCCTTAGTTCTATCACTATTGGTTTTTGTTAGAGATCATCCAGTCGTCACCCTTCTACGCGGAGCCTACGCTCATCGCAGAGAGGGAGCCCGAATTTGCCACGACCTTTGAGCCAGAGCTAATCGTCGCTGTGCCCAACATCGCCCCAGAGCCGCAATCTCCTGAACTGTCTGACCAAGCTGGTCACACCGTGTGTCACCGTGGGAGTCTTGATGGAGTTTAAGAGCTATGAGGAAAGCCCAGTCCACACTCCCACCGCTAAGGGTGAGACACTGTTGACATCTGGACATTTTGATTGTTTTTATGATGACTTTTGTTGTGTGCAGTCCACGCTGGTCCCATCCAGCCGTCCTTCGTCCTCGCTGGGCCCACCCAGCCACCCTACATTCTCGCTGGTCCCGCCCAGCTACCCTTCATCATCGCTGGTCCCGCCCAGCTACCCTTCATCCTCACTGGTCCCGCCCAGCTGCCCTTTATCCTCGCTAGTTCCGCCTAGCTGTGCTTCATCTCCATTGGTCCCCCGCCTCCCTCTCCCTCCTCCTCTACCATTGTCAGTAATCATCTGGCTCCTGATTACATCCCAGCTCACCCTCAGCATGTCGACAACATAGGGTCAGATGAACTGGGGCATAACCACCTGCAAGCTCTTCACCTGCATCCTCCAAGACCCTGACTCCGCCTTAGTTCTCTGACCCATCAGCTACCCCTCGGTCAAGACACCTTCGCCTCCACCATGGCCTGTCACCCTACCAGCTCCACCAAGCTTCCTCATTCCTCCAGCTCCGCCTTGGTTGGTCATCATCCCATCCTCCCCTTTGGACCACACTCTTCTGGAGAGTGAGGAGGGGGGGGAGTGCTGTAACAGATATTCTAGTTATATTTGTTTGCAATGTTTCATTGTTCTCACCTGTTGATTGTAATCACTGTGTCATTAGTGTCTCCACCTGTGTTCTCCAGTGTTCATTTGTGTATTTAAACCCATGCCTGAGGCTCTGTTTACACGTACATGGTTATTTTTAAAAACTGAGAGATTTACCTTCGTTTGTGCCCCTCGTCCACACGCAAACGGAGAACCCGCCCCCGAAACCGATTGTTTCCAAAAACTCCGGCCAGAGTGGAGATCTTGAAAATCTTCGGTTGCACGGTTGCATGCAAAGTGAGACAAACGGATGCCCAAGCAGGCAACGCCGCAGAGTATGCGCCAGAGCTGGCACCTACGTCAAAGGTGCGACCTATGTTTACATGTGACTGCTGCTCTGAACGCTTCCAAGATCACATTTATGTTCGTGCAAACTCGTTTCGTGTGTTTGTATTTGCAAATACAGCTGCTCCATTATGTCGAGGAGCAGAGACGAGTGCTCGGAGGTCAGCAATTTTACGCGTGTTTGACTTCATGCGGCGGTGCAAGAACCGACGGACGAATGATGTCAAAGTACCGCGAGAGCGATTTGAAATTAGACCTCTACGTGTGATTCCTCAACTCGCTCTCGCGGTACGTTGACATCATCAATCACCTACTGCAACAACTCCTCACTCCAACATGAAGAACCAGTTCGCGTCACGACCAGCGCTGCCGGTGATTGGCTTTCGTGGGCTTGAGCGTCTCTTGACGGCAAATATGCACGGGTACGTGTAAATAAACACTTTTCTGAAAACTGACATGTGTGCACGATATTATTTTTGAAACCGGAGAGGTTGAAATGTCCGTTTATGAAAATAGCCGTCCACGTGTAAACATAGCCTTAGTTCTATCACTGTCGGTTTTCGTTAATGTTACCCTGTGTTACCTGTGTTCTGCCATCATCGTCAACCTGTGTTAATAAAGTCTCCAGTGATTTGTATCCCTGTGTTTATCGTCATCTTTATGTAAGTGTATACATGACAGAACTGGCCAACCAAACTCTAACTTTGTGATCATTTTAACAATGGCCAAACAGTACTTTTACCAGAGTTCAATAACAACCAAATTGTGTGTGTGTGTGTGTGTGTGTATGTGTGTGTGTGTGTGTGTGTGTGTGTGTGTGTGTGTGTGTGTGTGTGTGTGTGTGTGTGTGTGTGTGTGTGTTGGTGTTCGTGCGTTTCAAAAACCACACAAACATTCAGTGCTGGTCAAATCTGCTCAAGGATGCAAAATCGGCCAAGACTGCAGAGGGTTAACTGTAGAAGACGAAACATCAGCTCCACTATCTAGAGAAATGTTGTATTCAACCATTTTTGTTAAGATCTATATGGTTAAAAATTCAGCTCCTCTGTCGTGTTAGATTTAAGCAGAAGGAAACTGTTGCCCATTACTCTTTGATATAAATTATACAGCCTTAAAAACTGGTGGGTATCGCTAGGTTCTAAGGAACCGTAAAGCTGGGTATCATCAGCATAAAAATGAAAACTGACTTTATGTTTCCTGATAATGTCTCCTAGGGGTAGCATGTACAGCGAGAAAAGGACGAGGGTTAAAACTCATCCCTGTGGATTTGATGCGAGATTAATATGACATTGTATGACATTGATAAGGCATAGACACTTTAATTGCATCTATTCCACTCTGACCATGTGCTTGTGAAGTACACGGATAACACAGCACACAGTGATTTTCTGTGACATTCAAATCACTAAACTGTCAAACAACTTCAGTACCAGTAGTCTCTGCACTTTATATCTGCAAAGACGGGACAAAAATACAATGGCAGAATAGGTAACCCCAGTTGCAGTGGCATTGTAATCACATTTCTGTAAACATCGAATACGTCCATAGAAAGCTGCTTTGCATGTCTCTGAATACATTTTTTTTTGTGCATTGGGGTATTTTATAGGTGATAGTGTTCGTGAATAATCGGATAAATAAAAAATTTAATGAAGTTTGCTTATGAAATGTAAACATCTTGCTGCAGTCAAGTCCTACTCTGATTATTGGAAATAATCGCAGTATTGGTGCACATGGAAAAATAGTCCGTATAGTTAATCCAATGCAACAGAGCTGCTTGAATTTTGTTCTATGAATGTTATGCTCTGTTACAAATACCAATTAATAAAAAGGTCTATGTAAAACATCAAAAACACAAGATTGTACAGTAGCCTGTATGTCTGACTCGTAAGATTTGTGCTGAGAACAGCAGTTGGTATTAGTGTCATGTAAGTGTGTGGATTGCTTGTGAGAGTGAAAGAGTAGACCGGGTCGATGTATGGATCCAGCAGTCTGAAGCATGTGTGACATTTCTCTAAAGAGACTCAACCACAGGTTAGTCTCACAAAGTCCAGTGAGACACACTGTGACCAAACATTTACTCAAAAGATTACTGCAAAACACTCACTAAATCCTGTCAAGCCCACCATAATTGATATTATTAGGATTTATTGAATTGATCTCCACTCCCCCAGTTTTGTGCATGATGACAATCCAATGATTTGATTGGCAGTTCTGAGTATGTAGCTGATATAAAAACACAGTAAAGAAACACACAATCGATTGCTCAAGGGACAGAGGGGAAAGAGTGCTTGTTGGTTTTGTCTTTTTCATCCCCTTTCATAACTGTTCAGCGTTGTAAATCATGTTTCAGTGTGTGACCATCAGTTAGCCTCCACAACACTAGTACATGATGTACATCTCTAGCTCTGTTGGACAGGCTAGTTGCAACACACTATATACTTGATAGTGATATTTTAAGAGCAAAATGTACTTCTAGGAGTAGGTTTAATAATGAGTATTTACATTTAAGGAAATGTCTTTTTTACACTGAATGACATTCCTCTTATTATTGGCGTTGTAGTATTCCAAAGGCTTGGATATAAAATCCTGGGGCACAAGAGATGCTGACTGGTACATAACTTCTCTTTAAATGAAAATATATATTTTCCAAAACATAAAGGGGTGGTTTCCCGGACAGGGATTAGACTAGTCCTAGACTAAAATAAATGTAAGAGCTGTCCAAACTGAAAACAAGTTGCACTGACATTTCTTAAAATACATCATTGCTCTCTGTTTTGCCTTAAAATGCACACAGGTAATGTATTTAGTAAGGCATGTCTGTTAAAACTAGTTATATTTCCTAATTAAACTAAGGCCTAGTCCTGGTTTAAGCTAATCCCTGTCTGGGAAACCACCCCTAAAAGTTCAAGAAAGCAATTAAACTGGTAAAATTATAAAATCACCATTGGCTGTTTCTCAATATGCGTTCTTCATCAATCTTGCGGCCTCGTGTTCTCGCTCTGTGTCATCATTAACCATCGAAGTTCAATTCCAATTCATGAATTCAGGACGCATGAAAATACCCGGATGTGTTCTTGATATCGAGGATGCATCAAGTGCAGACTTGTGCGCTGAAATCGTTTAACGCCCCAGAAGTCACTGCGGCATAACAGTGGCGGAGGTCAGGTGACCAACAGGAAGATTCCACACATCTCAATTCTCACAAGTGCGTTCTGTGTTCTCGCAAACTCCTGAATTCATTCTTCCAAGGTCGCCTGGCAAGACCGATTTCCACGAGAATGGAAGTCTGTTCTTTGCGTTCTTGGAATTGGAATTTGTACGGAACAAGCACTCGCGGTCATAACACAGACCAACCAAATAAATAAATAAAAACCTTATCTTAACCTATAGTTGGATTGCGATTTTGGAACTTTCGTGTTCTTATGAATAGTATGCCATACAGACCCGTTTGCCACTGAACCTGCATTAACGACGACAGTGGGGCCTCCAGCCTTAGTCAAACGGGTTGGCACGTATGGTCGGGTTGCGATTTTGGCGCTTTCATGTGTCTTGTGAATAGTATGCCATACAGACCCGTTTGCCACTGAACCTGCATTAACGACGACAGTGGGGCCTCCAGCCTTAGTCAAACGGGTTGACACGTATGGTCAGGTTGCGATGTTGGCATTTTCTCGTGATCTTGTAAATAGTATGCAATATAGACCCGTTTGCCACTGAACCTGCATTAACGACGACAGTGGGGCTTTTGGCCTTAGTCAAACGGGTTGACACGTATGGTCAGGTTGCGATGTTGGCATTTTCTCGTGATCTTGTAAATAGTATGCAATATAGACCCGTTTGCCACTGAACCTGCATTAACGACGACAGTGGGGTTACAGGCCTTAGTCAAACGGGTCGACAGGTTTCATTTTCTCTTAAAAATCGGAAGGTGAACCTTAGTTACCATATATACCGTCGCAGTGGACCCCCAATTTGCAAAATCCTCAACTGTGGATAATATAATTATGCCGCAATAGTTAGTCTGTCTGAAACTAAGCTGATTAAACCACATCACTGCGTGACACTTGCATTACATGTGAACGGCCCCTACGCTAATATGATTTTGTTTTTCTCTCCCTGTCTCGTCCTCGACCCTGAGGACAATGGGACAAACAGACCCAGTTCCGGTAGATGTGAAAGTCGGCACACCTCTGATCTACTGGTCGTCCTTCAACGTGATGCCCAGCTGATGCCTGACCAACGACCACCGGCAGGACCCGCTTAATCTCCGCTTAATCTCTTTATCCGTTTATATGTGTGTATATACATGTATATCTCCCAAGGGTTTTTCCCTCCTAGGACTTTTAATTTTTTATTTCCTCGGCTAAACAACCCGGGGTTTTTGTTTTTTCTCCTAGGGGGTTTTTTACCCCGGGGAGGTAGCCTGCTTGGGCTTAACTTAGCTTCTTCTCCTAGACGTTACATTAGTAATATGCTCGCTCATAATGTCGAGTCATTAATGTATACAACATGTATTATGTTGTGCTATCTGTCGTTTTTCTGTGCTTTTACTGCTTCTATTAATGTAAAGCTGCTTTGAAACAATTGAGTATTGTGAAAAGCGCTACATAAATAAAATTGAATTGAAAAAATTGAATTGAATTTAATTGAGAAACAGCTATTGTTTTTTGACAAATACCTTGTATATCGCTAGAACAATGATGATCAGGACAGGCTCTAGGCATAGCTCTAGGCTAAGCCCACCCAAGTGTCTGTTTTGGCCACCCAATTAGAATTTAGTCATTCTTATTTTAATTTACTACAATTTTAAATTTGTTTAAAAGTAATCTGAGTCGGGCTATGTTAAGGGTTTAAGGAAGGGTTGTAGATGGTCCTAGCCTATCAACACCAGAAAATGTCCGTATTCTTCTGTTTTTATTGGCTGAAAGCACATCATTCTACACTCATGACTCATGAGGCGAGCCGCGGGCGGCCTCTGGCTTTAGCTGAGATTCTGACTGACACGACACGAGATTCAAAAGCAAAATGTAGCTTTTAGCCTTGTTGTTTCCGATGAAAAAAACTCTGAAAAAAATTGAAAACTTTCAGAAATAAATCTGTCTCTCTCCACCTCAATTCCCCAAAATCGCGTTACAAGACTTGAGTTACATTTCCAAGGCACTTTCCCAGTCATTTGAGTCCATTTAACAGTTATTTAATGATGGTTGGTCCATTTGCATCTCAGGGTCGGATATTACTGAGGGCAAAATTGCAACCAAGATGAATAAAAAATGTCCCTTCAATTCAAGGGGGCAAACATGACCCTTTATAATTAAACACAAAATTGATTATGACTGTATACATAACAAGACATAACAGATTATATCTGCATAAATAATTAAAAAAAATTTAATTCTGTGTATATGTCTATAGTCGCGCACTCGCACGTCTGTGTACATACGCTTAAAGGGACACTTCACCCATTTGCATTAAGCTTTGTATTGTTAGAACCCCAGTCATGTTTTTGAATGGTCATGCATCATTTCCTCAGTTGTCGCTGAGACAGGAGAAATACAGATTTTAGTGTTGCACTTCCTTCTTTCAATGATGTAAAAATCACCATTTTGCATCATTGAAAGAAGGAAGTCCAATGTCTTTGTTGAGAGAGTGAGACTACAAACACCCCTTTTCTCTGTCAAATAGGCACCAAATTCTAAATGTATGTTACATTTCGACTACAAATATGACACTTTCAATAAAGATTAATGTTTCTACGGGAGAAATGCTCCTTTAAGATTTGACAGTCAGCGTGAGGAAGATCGTTTTTAAGTCACTCTTAATAACTCTTTTGACATCAAGTAAGTCCTGCACTATATTTCTAATTGCTGTCTGTTTTAAAACCGAAACCAAAATGTCAGACCGACGCGCATGTTATGGACAACCATCCTATTAAATTACCTTTCAGAAAGCGTACAAATAAAGATAATTTTAGATCGACCATTTAGAGCATTGGGATCACTAGACGAGAGCTTAATGTTTTCATTTTTATGATAATCTCTGACTCATTTAGACAGCACGGGTCACATTAACTGTCTAAGGCTGAGTCTCACTATGGGCTAGAACATGGGTCAAACAGAAATAGTGCTTTGCGTTAATCGCACGTTAATAAAATTAGATGCATTAAAATGAATTTGTGCTAACGCTTTATGAATGCATAATTTTGACAGCCCTACTTTATATGTGTTATTTTTGCAGCGTTGAGATTTCAACCAATCACAGTTGTGCCTGTTGAGTGGATGATTGTAATGGCCAATCAGTGGTGTTTAAAACAGTTTTTGGTGCAAATTAAAGAATTTAGTTAAAGCGTGCCACGCCTTCAGTGAGTTTATAATATGCAGATAAGAGATTCATTGTACTGTAGAGTCAGACTTATTAGGATATAGCAGAAGTGAGTCATTAACTGTTTCAGTGTTGTTTGGTAACTTTCTTTATATTTATTTGCAGTTCGATGAATCATTTTTAATCATTGCATGAAACAGCAACCTAATAATTCATAAACTTTCTTAGATGTCATGCAAAAAACATTGTTTTTTAATGTACTCTAATCTAAGTTTGTGCAATTACATTCATCTCATAATTTTGTATATATAGATATAAAATTGCCCACCCAGGATATCTGACAGCCCACCCATCTATATGACGGCCCTGATGATGATGATTTCTCTGCTTCTCTTTTTACACGACCAGATGTTCGTCCATTTCTGAACACCAGCGTTGAGATCTGGGAAAAGATTCATTTTGTCTTTCATGAGAAAAAAGGTCAGATACTACAATGAAAATGTGAGCTGGAGTTGAAAAGGATAACAAACAAATGGTCAAGATTTGCTGCCTTTCAGCATCCCTCTTAAGTGGTAATAGGATAACCCTGGACATACGGGCAGCCTATCAAACTGCCCCTCACACTCGACCCCTGGGTGAGCCAGAATAGGCCCGCTTTGTTTGTGGCAATTGTATCCTATGTGCCCTTCCGTAATGAAATGACCTGAAATAATGGAAAGCTCTCTGCCTCGCTTGGATGATTTTAGCTAGGATAAGGGCAGAGATCCTGATTCTGAGTCACAGTTCATTTCATTTTTAGCCTCTGATGAGATCT
Source organism: Misgurnus anguillicaudatus (assembly GCF_027580225.2). Lineage (NCBI taxonomy): Eukaryota > Metazoa > Chordata > Actinopteri > Cypriniformes > Cobitidae > Misgurnus > Misgurnus anguillicaudatus. The sequence goes on along the minus strand of NC_073346.2, from coordinate 1,280,556 downwards.
CCGTTATCTGATAAAATTGAACAGCCATTACCGGCTGTAGTGGAGGTAGGCTGACTGCTCCTAACAGAAATCCTATCCACTCCACTTTGTCAGCAGTTTTGAATTCATTGTCACCAGGGGTTGAGCTGGATGATAGGAATAATCTGGCACGGCCAAGATTGACAGTTCATTTCAGAAATCAATATTTACAATTTACTTCTTTCAAAGTTCATTCTGGGAGAAGATTCCATATTATCCCTTTCCAAATAAGCTGATCATATCTCGCCTGGGCTCCGGAATGAGTTTCCCCAAAATGTGAATTTTTTGGTAAAAATCAATGTCGGCATTGTGCACTTTAATCTGGCCTCTGATGACAGTAAATCTTTATCTTTTCACGGACAAACGGTGGCCGGGTGCTGACAGCATTTCCTCTCAGAACAAAGTCCCTTGCCCCATGCGGGCTCTGGTAGATACATGGGGCCCTAATGTGGCTGGACGTGCCTCAGACGGGTCATTAATCAGATGCCGTGACAGCCACCTCTTCTTGTCCGCCGGCAGGCGCACAAACACAGAGAAAGGCGAGGGGCGTAGAAAGGCTGAGAAAAAGGTTGCTTTCTCACACGTCCAATAAGAAGCCCTCGTTGTGATTTCATCCCAGCTGATTGGCAACATCTGAAGCACAACTATTGTCGTTATCAGATGTGTGTCTGAAACAGATCTTTTTCAGGAATTGGAAATAAGACTGTATTTTTTACATAATAAAACACTGTCAAGTTAATATTGTTTTAAACTGGTAAGCGTCGCCGTCCCGAATGTGGGACACCTAAGTTTGCATTAATATTGTTGATGTAAATTTTAATCCATCACTACAAACTATATATCATTGGAAAGGTCTAAGCCTCCAGAATAGACATTTCAACAGTGTTTTATAAAATAAATTATGTAGGGAGAATAATTGATTCATTTATGAAGAGAGTGTGCCTCAAAACATTTATTTTCTGCTAAATGTCACTGTCCCACCAGCAAGACGACTACATTTACTTCAATGTTTGCATATGAATTCTTATCTAATCATGACAAACTGTATATTGTTTGAAAGCTCCAAGAGTGTAGATTTAACTCAATAGGGTGGGGCGACGCTTAAAAGGTCAAACAGTATATATGATCAGCCACTTGCATGTGTCATTATATTATTAACATTTTGCCAAAATCAAATGTAGTTTGTAGTTTTAACAGAGAAAGTTACACTGTAACAACCGTATGGGTGAGGCTTTTCAATGGAGCAGCTGCGTATGAGGCACTGAGTATAACCAACAGGCTATAAAGCTTATTGTAGCTATCAGTTTTTCTGTGTTGTCAGTGATATAAGTATTTGAAATGAAAATGATTTCTTAATGTCTAGTGAAATATCAGGGTAATTTTATGATTAATTGATATGCATTTCTTACATACTGTTCCTTTAATAGGCTTGTTTGAGATGAGCTAAATCTGCGCATAACCGATCAGCGCGAGATGCGTTTTTCAACTTGTTCTTGACTTATGACATTCATATATATATATTTTTAATTCCTTTAAACTTTTGTATTGGTGTTGAATTATTTGTACTGTGAGCTGTTTATATTTCACACAAAAACGAATTTATACCACTAGACTTAGATTACATCCCAACATTTACTAAGTAGCCTTTTCCAGTAATGAACAGTTCACCTTTGTTGATTCTCCTTATGAACATCTTAATGTAAATGCATTTTTTGGTATTTCAGTTGCATCTATTTAATCCGCGATAAAATACGCGAACGCGATCTCTTCCATTGCTGATGTTTGCAGTCCACAACAAAGCGAGATTCATGAAGTGTCCGGCTTGCCTACAGTTTTTTCACTCCTCCCCTTACTGCAGCCGTCTGCTCTCATCTAAATTCCAGGCAAGGCAAGCTGCATCTCAAACAAGTCTGACAGACAATGATCAGGTGATGAGTGACGTCATAGGGTCAGTCAGGAACAAGATTTGCGGGGAACTCGCCATAATAAAGAACTAAATAAATAACAACTGTGCTTATCATGATGCCTGATAAAGAGCGCTGTATGTACATTTCTTTTTATTTATTTTATGTTATTTTTGATGTATGATTTTTTTTAACCACTAGCTGGCAGTGACTCTAGGGGGCCCTCTGCTGGCCATGAGGCCCTTTGCAATTGCAAGTGTCGTTTAGTGGCTGGGCCGGCTCTAAAAGCTTATCGTGCATGAATGCAAGGCAAGAAAGTAGAGAAAACACAAAATGGAGTTCAATCTGAATGAGCCAAGTGGAATGGATTTGCCGTTTGTTCATGTTCAGCACATGTATTGCTTTTTATCCCATTACATATTTTTCTTTTTCCATCAAGATTTCAAAAACATAACACTGACTGCTAAGAAAACAATAACACTAGCAAAGCTGGGCTTTCCTAAAATGGCGGCGGCATGATGCATTTTTTATACCGAAAATGTTTTTGTGTGTGTGTGTGTGTTGTGGCTTTATTCCGTTGTGTTGTGAACGTTCGTTTGCTTTTTAAATTTCGTTGTGTTGTGCACAATTGGGCCACCGTAGGTTTGGCCGTTCATCCACATGCAAACGCAGTATCAGGTGGCTTTTATAAAACTCTTGAAGATTTTAGAAACTCCGGTTGCAGCATTGTCTTGTAGCTGGTGAAACTGGAGCTTTTTGACGTGCTGAGTGGAAACTCTGCAATGGTTTCTGATTGGTCAACATGCCTTTACGGTTAGGGATATATATTGCCATTTGTTGGTTTGGCATGCTATCGCTTCATATCGGGTTTTTTGCATTTTCAGGAATGCCATGAACCTGACACGAGTGACAGTGACCGTTGGCGACTGAATGGGGGTATCCAAAGTTGAGAAAAGTTTAACTTTATGCAAAATATGAGCAACTACCAATGAGAATGAAGCAATGGAGTTTACATCATCCGTCCCTCGTCAGTTAGAGAACCAGATTTAGAAATGTTTCCTAACAAACTCTTTGAAAGAGACGACCACACACAGCGCCAAATTCGCTTATAATGTGAATGTACCTTAAGCTTTGGATGCAGCCTATGGAAGTGGATAGTGTGTGTCTGCTCTGTGTCAATTACATCTAAATCGCAAACCTTGCTGTAAAGCTTCGTTATAGTGGATTCATAGACGTAGTGCTGAAAACACAAAAAGCTGGCTTTCTATGACAGAGTTACCTGAGTAAACATGCTTCATTCTGCTGGGTGTTTTAGTTTTGAGGTGTTGTTTCATTTTTGTAGTGATGATTCTCTCTGACCATGGGCCTTGAAACCAATGTTATTGGACCCACTCACTTTTACAGTCTTTAAATCTGCGCATATGCTTGTTTGCTTGTTAGAGCATCGATTCGTCAGTCCTAGGAATACCCTAACAAATACAAGTATCAGATCAGGAATCCAAATTTGTTTCGATTTGTAACGGATCATGGATCCTCTCAGAAGTTACTGTCAGCCCCATATAGCTGCAAGCAGAACAGACCAACTGCGATGAACTTGGTTTATGGTTTAAAAAACACATTATTTTCCACATACTGTACATTTTTGTTGCTCCAGATATCCCTGCCTCCCTAAAACGCTCTGAATTGTTAAAAAGCTCACCGATCTGAAAAACGCTGTGTCCCTGATTGGTCAGCTTACCAGTACGTTGTGGTTGGCCTGAATACCTTTGAGGTCAGCCGGAAATGTGTCGCTCCTTACCATGTTTTGAAGATTAGCTCACATACAATGCTGACAGGAGTTAATATCGTCTTTACTACCTTATCAATACAAGCCGAATCTGATCTGGAAAATGCAGATGACTAAGCTGATCAATCAACTTTACCAGCGCGGCTTAAGCAGAATGTAAGAGCTTGGTAAGGTAAGGATACTAAAACATTAAAACCATATCTGCATTTGTGATCGTAGAAACGACAAACAACAAGCGCTACTGCTCAACACTTGTGTTTACATCATGGTTTAGTCAGTAGTAAAGTCTTTAAATATGAAAACATAGACTACTTTTTGGGCAGTGAATCAGAAGCGGGCAGAATTATGATAATGATCGTCGTGTCCATATCAACAGGCAGAGGAAGCAAACTGTTGTCTACAATCTTTGTGTTTGTTGTAGTCCAAGAAAAGAGATTTCCATTGAAAACTATAAATCTATAAGTAAGTTTTTATTAATAAAATGCATATATTAATAAGCTTAAATAAGGGGTGAATAAGAATTGAAAATATAAAGATGACATCTCCTCACACATCTTGTTAATTTCATATTAATAAATCAAACAGACTCAAGGCTCAATTGTCCATTATGAAATTGCATAAACCCTATACATACTACACAGTGTGATGGATTTGAATAACATTGTTGATGTAAAACTACGTACAAATACTTCTTATTGGTGTGATATATAAATATTGTACATTAAATGCATTTTGACTATTAATTGTGAAAATCACAGTTTGTTGCCTCAATTTATTTTAACTTCCTGGAACTATCTTAAGTCTACATGAATAACGTAATGCTCAAGCATTTTAAACTTCTGTTGTCCCGACTCTCTCTTTCAACGGCTTTGGCTCCAACCAGCTCCAACACACCTGCCTGGAAGTTTCTAGTAAAGCCTCGATCACACTAGACTTTGAGCATGCGAATATTTGGCCCTGTCCCAAATGGCGCACTTCATGTGGACTTTCGGTCTCGTGGCCTTAAATTGCGCGTGCTCGCAAAGTCTACAAGTCCGTAGGGTGTCCCATTTGTAATTTTTATGCTCCAAAGTGTGCTCATCAGCGCCCTCTTTGCACCCTTGATGGGGTCTTCGGCGGAGCCCACACTGCAGCAGGTTCCGCGCACTTTACCAACCCAGAAGTCCTTGCTAAAGAGCAATCAGATGATGGATAGACGTTTACACTGATGGGCAACTTCTCTTACTATTTCCGGCATGACGGTCGAGTATGTCCCAAAATACGACTCGGACTCCAATGCGCCCTCGTGGACTCGTGTCAAGGGTCCCTTAACTACACTACATGATGTCATCAATGTGTAGACTGTGAGGAGGTCCACAAGTCCGGATTGTGCCATTTGGGACAGGGCCTTTGTCGGACGTTGCTGCGGGGAGTGGGCGGGGAGCAGCTCATCAATATGATCTTTGGCTTCGTCTATTTATGCTTTTCAGTAGAGAGAAAGGTCACCCAGTGACATACCGGTTTTGTACTGTCACAGTGCTCCACTTGATATGAATTCGCAGGTTAGAGTTCATCAGACTTGAACTTTGCTACGTAGTGAACTGCGAAATATCGTCACACAAGTTTGCGTTTCTGGTCTCATGCATTCAATGTATATGAATGGAAGTTAACGGGAAGAAAAGTCTAGCAGTTTAATCCTGAAGACCTTGATTAGCTGAATCAGGTGTGTTTGATTAAGGTTGGATCTAAACTCTGAAGGACATTGGCCCTCCAGCAACTGAGTTTGACACCCCGATAACAAATTTTTGAATTGTTGGGATGTCAAGTGATTAAACTAATAGATTAATCTATCGATGTTGCCATTATTTAAAGGTTGTTTTTCAACCACGTAATTTGACTCCAAACTTTAGGTGAAAATGTTAACCGTCCTCTACCAAATAGTGGATTACTCAGAAAATATTTGTTCAAAAGCAAAATTTTGAGCTGGGGACCTTTTGTTGAGTTCATACAGAATGAGCCCACATAGTAGAAGTGAAGTCACATAATGGCCAATATTTTAATCCATACTTTGAAGATGGCTTCTGCATTTAACTTATCCAGCGAGTAGTGGACACACAAACTGCATGTCGTGGACTCACCTCGATATATATTAAAACGGTCTATACCGAGCGACTTATAGTCCGGAAAATACGGTACATATAAAAATACTTGTCTGTAACTATTTTATTATGCATATACATTTTTTATGTCATGCCGCTGTACGAAGACTTTTTAGTTGCAATATTTTATTTTTAAAATTACATCATAATTAGTTTTGGTCGAAAACACTGATGTTTGATTGGATAACAAAGAAGCTCTGGTTAAAACCCTTTGTTCAGCTTTTAATTCGAAGCTATACATGTAATATTCAATTTTGTTAAATGGCACTTCTATAACATCTATCATTTCAATCTACACAATTTAAATTGATATTGTTTTGGCATATTGTTTGCTCCATAAACCCTTATTGATTGTGAGTTTCTTTGAAAACCTCGCCATCATCTTTCCAAGTCAATTTTCTCTGTGTGGGACCTGAGCACTTAATCACAGGTACATTTATCCAAGAGCCCCAGTGGAGAAAATAAAATACTGCACTTCTCCTCATTGAGTGACTAAAATGAAATAATCTATGATGCATGAACAAGTCCTAAATGAAATAATAATATCCTTAGTGGTGAAAAACGGATTGGCAGTACAGTAATTGAGCAGATTTATTATAGCCCCGTGAAAATTAGAAAGAGAGGGCAAGGCCATAGACGTCTGCTGAAAACACTCCAGCTATTTTATGTCATCTCATATCGGGGAGATTATTGGCCGGTAATCCATTAAACATCACAGAGTGACGAATGGCGGCAACATGCTTTTCCTCAACTAATCAATTCATATCTCATTAGCTCATATTATTTAAGATTCTCATACCAGGCCTACAGACCTTTGAGAGAGGATAATGGCTCAGCGATTGGGGTCTCAGCTGCCGTTCAAATTAAAGTAGTCATAATGTATCTTACATGATCATAACTGCATAAATAAAAGTGCTTTTCCCAGCACTATTGATCAGCCCGTTTCAGAGATAATTTGAGAGACAGGAGCTGTAATTGGACATGCTGCTTTAACCCACACACAGAAAGGTGATAGCTGTGTTTATTCAAATCCAATATAAAGGAATACTGAAGAAAAACAGATCATTCATATGCAGAAATATTGTCTGAAAAAAGAAAGGTTTAAGGACAAATTATCTGTTTAGAGTTTTTCTACACTTTTCTTTATGTCTTAAAGCTGCATTCTTTTCGAGACAACATTATGCAATGAAAGCATTGTGTCTGTTCAATAGATTGGAAGCTATGATGGTTACAAAGAATGTTGGTTGAGAGACACAATAGTTTTTGTGTTTTATATTTACTTATAGTTTTTCTCACACAATGAATTGGGACATGAACTGGAACTGATCTTTCTGGAACTCATTTCTATGAGAACACATTAACAGTAGATTTCAGGATTTACACTCTAAAAATGGCTGGGTCATTTTTGACCCATAATGGGTATTAAATATTGGACAGAACACATGCTGGGTTAAAAATGACCCAATGTTGGGTTGTTGTTATGCAACCATGGGGTATAAAAACCCAGCAGCTGGGTTAAAACAACTCAGCATTGGGTCAATTTTAACCCAGCAGTGTGTTCTGTCCGATATTTACCCATTATGGGTTAAAAATAACCCAGCCATTTTTAGAGTGTAGTACACACAATACTATGCCATTTTTTCTGTCCAAAAACAGGTTAGTTTAGGTGACCCATTGTTTCATGTACTTTTATTTATAATGTAATAAGTCATTTAAGCACTGCTGCTTTTATGTCTTCAAAAATACTACCAAAAAAATCAGTGTCTAACATCTTCCACGCATTGTAAAAAAAAAAAATGCAGCATGAAATTAAAACAACTTGATTTTGCAAGTCAATTGAACCTACTATTTTAAGTTTTCACCTGTGATAAGTTCCCTTACGAAAATTAACCATGATTTTATTGTGGTTAAAGTGTGGTAACAATGGGGGGTGTATTGATTACTGTTAGCAAAACCATGGTTAACTAGTAGGCTAATTGTCAAAACCATGGTTATTTTGTGGTAACCATGGGTTTACTAAAGTAACCATGTTTTTTTGGTTTTAACTGTAGTAAAACCATGGCTAATTTTCTAAAAGGTTGACATAACTTAAAACAATTTCAGCTTGTTTTTATTGGTTAAAGTAAAATAAAAATATATGTTGAATTGACAAAAATCCACAGTTTTCCATGTAACCTAAATATTGAAGCCAACACACTACAAAATATAACCAAATCAACTTGTTAGTCAACTTTGCTTATGGTTTGCTGTGTTGATGGCTTTGATAAAAGACATACGAGTGGGAAGTTTGATCTTAAATTGGACACAGATGCCCCCTGTTGGACACATAGTGTTAGTGCTTTAAGAATATAAGACATAATTCTTATTATCCGGTTTTTATATTTCCCCACTACAGAGATTAAGAATTAGTTCATTAGTAAAATTATTTTATTTACTAGTTTTTATAAACTGTGGAAATTAATTGATTACTAATTGATTTTTCATTTTTCTCTTAAACACAACTTTGACCTCTAGGGTCTCATGAACCCCCATTCAGCAATCCATTATACTAAAATATGACACAATTTCTGATCAAATGTATTTTATTGTTTGGTAATTGATTGAGTCATGAGAAGTGATGAACATACAGTATGTGACATACCAGAATGAGGTTAAGAGGCTGATAAAGAGAGATTTGTGACATCACAAAATTTTCTGAGGTATATGTATGATATTACAAGTTAGAAATTGCATTTTTAAACGATTTGTTTTATTTTCAAATATCTTTCATTGATGAATAATTTACAACAGCATATAAATGCATTTATAAATGAAATAACATCAATATTTATTTCATTTGTTTGCTAGTGCTTTACTGCACAAACTCGTGTAGAAGAGTTTCCTAAAAAGCATTTAATGCCTAAATAGTGAGAAAGCTGATATATTTTGCCTTAATTTTAACAGTATTAAGAAATGGTTAAAACTTAGGGAAAAAAATATAAATGTATATATATGCAGTGCAGCATAGTCAAAGATAATGTAAGATGACTGAATGTGATTCAAATTAAGTTGTCAGACATATAATCTGTCCCTGCAAAGCACAAAAGAAGTGAATGGACAGACTGTGATATTGGTGTGCAATGGTGCATGCCACTTCCATGCCTTGGGGGACAAGTGAGGATGGGACTGACAGCTTAGATGATGTCATCAATAGAGCCCAAGCAGAGCGTGCCTCAAAAAAGCCAGCGGGACAAGGAAGGCGATAAAAGGGGCAGCCAAGCATGGCTGTCTCTCTCCGAGTAAACTCCCGGAATGCTTTTGGCATCACATATCGAAATCTACGTAAATTTGTTCTATTAGAAATCTTGGGGCAAATATGGCTCATTAGATTTAATTAAACTCTATTGTGAATTTTTTTTTGTGTGTGTGTGTGTGTGTTAATTTACAGTTATGAAAACAGCATTTTATAGGTGTGAAAGGAAATGTGAATGTGTTTGGTTAATTCTGCTGTTGTTACAGAAGTCAATAGACCAGTTATCGTATAGTGGATATTTTTATTAAGTTTTTTTTTTTTAGAAAAGTTGAATAGACATTAGTTGAGTAAACTACCTAAAATTTAATTGTCTTTTTTGTAAATAATTTGTTTTATTCTTTTCTAAACCAAAACAATTATAGCTGAAACACCTAAACACCTGGTAAATAAATAAATCGAACATGCAAAGGGTGTTACTGGGGTGAAGAATCATATCTCCTGGTGTTCTGTGGATAAACATGTAGGTCTCTGACACAAAAAAAATTAAAAATTGCCTTAAAATAGATGTGTTCACATCCCGACATGAGTACAACATCAATGTACACTCTCAGAAAAAGGTACAAGATACATATGTTGTTACTGGGACAGAACCCTTTCAAAAAGTACACTTTGTACCTAAAGGGTTCATATTGATTCCTCAAAGGTACATAGAGGTACATATCTGTACCAAAATGGTACATATCAGGACCTTTTTAAAAGGTACCATCCCAGTGACAACTTTTGTACTTTGAGAAATGCAGATCAATCTACTCTCGCAGTACATCCCCCTATCAGTTCTTGCAGTACTGCATGAAGTCAAACAGACCTCTTAGTACATTCCAATTGAGGACAAGAATTCTAGAGGGTCTCTACAACATAATACATTTAAATACATCACAATATAAGTAATAATTTTCACTATTTTGAAACAATACCTGTTGAGAGAGAGAGTTTTTTAACAAGAAACAGCTGAACATGGCAGCTGAGATTATTGTAGTCATGAAAGACTATAATCAAGTACATGGACTACAAGGTACAACTTCAAAATCAAAGGCATGACAGTAGATTATAGGGCTGAGCAGGCTTGGCTGTGGGCCATGTTGGTCTCCTAGCTGCTCTCGACATCCATATTACTTCTTATCCTCTCCTAAAAATATTTAAAAGGCTGGCATGATGTGAGAGGGCCAAGAAAGTAATAAGATGAAAAGCACTATTTTCTGTTACAAACTTTCACATAGCTGGAAAAACATTAAAACAATTCTAACTTGATTTTCAAAGATTTATTATAAAAACTAATTATTTCTTCCAAAAAAAAGCAATAAATCCATGACCATTTTTTTTCTCGAAAAAATCTATTGAATCAATATGTTACCAACCGGAGCGGGCTACTGAATGCCCCTCCGGCGTGTTCCACCTCGAGGAGGTCCCCAACAGCACCCCAATGACCAAACACACGAAGCAGGTAAGTAAAGGTTGATTTAAATTAGTTAAATTAGGGGGAAAGGGGAGGTATTTAAAATGTCCTCCACGGACTCTTCGGGGGGAGAGGGGCCAAGTGCCGGGCCAAAGCACTACTGAGAAGGGGAGGGAGCCGGGGGGACGGAGCTCCTTTCTTGGTTTCTTGCACCCGTGGCGCCCTCCTTTGATCCTGGAGGCAGAATAAACAATAATTAGTGGATGAGAAGGGGGTATGGCGTCTACCTGCTCTGTAGTCCTCCAGCCGTTCCACGGCTTGCTCCAGAAATTGACCGTAGTGAAATCCAGTAAGTATAAGTGGGAGTTTCTTCGTGTCTATAACTCTCTCTCTCTTCTGTTCTTCCACACAGGACGCCGGAGCCACTCCTCTCCGTCCGCGGCCAGCTGGAATCCAAGCTCGTCCCAGATATCTACTGCAGTCACACACACACACGAGACAGGTAAGAGAAAAACTCACTATATTGTAGTGTCTCCCTCTGGCACTGGAGGGTTGCAATGGCAGGCGGAAGGAATACACCCCACTCTACTTTCTCTTTCAGGTTGCTTCGAAAGTACTGCGAGGATGTCACCCCACTGGGCCAACGGATGTGCCAGGTAGGTATGGACTTTACTTAGCGCACAGGACTGAATCTACAGTCTCTCAGGTAAGCTTGACTTCACTCAACTCTAGGGTGGCTCAGCGATTCCCTGGAACGTACTACTCTGGGTCAACAGGACAGTTCAGGTACGTACAGCTTTTAACTCTAACTCTGATGCGGCTCTGCGGTTCAATGGACGTGCTGCTCTGTATCAACAGACAGTTCAGGTATATATAGCTTTTAGCTCTGACTCAGATGTGGCTCTATGGTTCAATGGGCGTACTGCTCTCTATCAACAGACAGTTCGGGTACATATAGCTTTTAGCTCTGACGCTAATGTGGCTCTGTGGTTCAATGGGCGTGCTGTTCGGTATCAACGGACAGTTCAGGTACATATAGCTTTTAGCTCTGACTCAGATGTGGCTCTATGGTTCAATGGGCGTGCTGCTCTGTATCGACGGGACAGTTTGGATACGTAACTTTGCGTTCTGGTTCAATGGACTCTTCGGGTAAGTATGATTTTTAGCTTTACTCTTCCTCCCTCACTCTTGACACATCACAGGCGGGTATTACAACAGGGGCGAAAAAGGGTGTACGTCACGTGGCCTTAGTCCTCGGTGAGAGAGCGTGTAATCGTTACCCACTTCCACACAGCTGTAGCGGGCCTGTCACGGCCGATGCCGTCCAGAGAGGGGGTGAGAAGGCAGATGAGACTGCGAGATAGTATCCGTACAAACCCGTCGACTCCTCAAACTCCGAACGATACCTATACTGGCGGGACAGGCAGCTAGGCTCTCTCTCCACACAGGGCTTGTACACAACAATTAGTTTGCGTCTTCACACTTTCTCTACTTCCCTTAATTTTCCACTATGGTCTCTTCTACAGCATTCAGATCCAGTGCTCACACGATCTCGTTCGTTGCTTGGACACGCAGGCGGGGGGGAGTGAGCTGGTAAGTCCACGATGATAACCACGCCACAGCAGCTCCACGACACACCTTGCAGCGACTGGCTTGACCTGGGGACGGTATGAGCGACAGGAGACACGGCACAGCACTGCAAATACTTCAGGTGCACACACGTCAATAATGCACACTCACCCACGGCAATCCACACTTTTGTTAGTGACAGATAAGGCCCATACCTCCACACTGGGTCAATACACTTCACTGAAGGGAAATATGTTTACATTCGCTACCACAGGCGATTTGGATGGATGACACGAGTCCCTGCACAGCGCTCTAGATGTCCTGCAATCCACTGGCTCACCCACCGGCTTCGCCACTACACAACAACACACTCCTCACAAACAGTGACTGCCCGTTCCTCCAATGCTTACAGGGTAAATAAATAGACCACTGGTACTCACAGTCTGGCGATGCTTATCTCTCTCCTTCCGTGTGGTTCTCCTTCCTTTGGCAGGTTCCCAAGAAGTCACTCGACTATGCGGAACCTCCGCCAGAGGTCGTGCTTCGCTGTGGCCTTCAATGCAGATGTACACACACAAGTAAGAATGTACTGCTTCAATACGATTGATATTCTTCCAAACCTGTTCCAATAAATTGTTTCTCCATCCTCTTTCCTCCAACAGATCATCTCTTCAATTCCTTCTCGTCGACTTCACCACATAAACACACCCCTTGCCACAACGCCCGCTCCAACATCCACCAAACAATGGAACGAAACAATGAACAACGTCTTGTGTTTCATATGCTCTATTTATACTCCCTATTTCCCTTGAACCATCCAATCAGCGTTCGCACCTCGTTGTGCACACCTGTCGCGGGTTTCTGCTGATTCCGTTGCCCGGGGTTACCCGGAAGTGCCGGTGTTTGGGTAGATCCGTCCGGGCGGAACTTTTCTCCCTAACTTTGGTTCCGCCCCGATAGTCACTCGTGACAAATATATAAATGTGCATTTATCTTTGCCATGTTATATTCATTTAGTTGAACAGTGGTATACACTGATTAAAAAAAACATTAATGGCAATAACCAAAACACTTACTTTGTCATATTAAGAACACTGTCATTGCTGGGGTTATACTTGGGATGTCATCGCTTAACTTTTTTAACAGCAATCAGCTGTAAAATCTTTTGGTCCTGCTCGATTTTCGTTTAAATACTGACCTGATATAATACTGATTTTGGCAGTAACTCATTTTTTTAAAATGCCGTTTATCGCGTTTTGGAACCAAACTCTTCATATATATAATATATTAAACAGGAATCAGTCAGTGGTCACAGGGCCGACATTGGCTGGGCATCATGTTAAAGGAGGGCCAGTAGATCACGAGACATGGAAAGAGAAACTAAATTCTATTAGCGTAGGGGCCGCTCACATGTAATGCAAGTGTCAAACAGTATTGTGGTTTAATATCCACTCTTTCCAGACAGGCTAAATATTGTGACAAAAGACGGTTTAGACAGTTTCAGCAGCAGTGTTAGGGGTAATGCATTACAAGTAACGTACATTATGTAATAATATTACTTTTCTGAAATAACGAGTAAAGTAACGCATTACTTTTTAAATGTACACAATAATATTTGAGATACTTTTCAGTTTAATTAAAATAAAAAAAATGTACTGAATTAAACTGAACATAGTCAGATAGATTTATGCAGTCTATGCGTGCATGTCTGAGCAGGAACAGTTTGAGTCAGAAACAGGGATGGTAGGCCAGAGCTTGACATTTTTGTGATGGAAATATGCAATTTCTGAATGCAGAACTTAGTCATAAAACTTGCAAAGCCTGAAAGAGATCAAGCCTCAGTCAAGTAAGAAAAAGTAATGCGAAAGTAACTTAAAAGTAACACAAGTAACTTGGGAAGTAACTTTATATTGTAGTGCATTACTTTTAAAAGTAACTTTCCCCAACAATGTTCAGCAGTAACAACATAAACAAACGGGTTTCGTGGAACACGCTTAACTTCCGGTAAAATCAGCTAAGAATCAATAATAACAAAGTCATTTTAGAGTAGTTTATTTCTGATAACAAGCTACATAAACATTACTTTAGATTACCTTAGTTTATATTTCATAGCTTAAGCATATAAAAAACGACACTGAGCTAACGTTGCTGTGTAAAATGTGTACTATAATGTATACAATCTTAACTACAAGCCGGCTGCCAAACCTCCCAGGTGATTCATGATTGCCATCTCCCCACACCCATGTAGCGCTTTTCACAATTGTTAATTGTTTCAAAGCAGCTTTACATGAGTAGATGTAGGGGAGACCACAGAATAATTAATAGATAATATAAGAAGTATATAATACAGCGGTCTAAGAATAAACCGTTCAAGCGAGCGTAGTAATAATGTAACGTATACAGTAAAGTGCTAAGTTAAACCAAAGTTGGCTGACTCTCCCGGGGATGAAAAAAACCCCTAGGAGAAAAACCCAGTGGGAAAACTCCTAGAAGGACAAAAACCCTTGGAAGAAATTAATATATGAAGAGTTTGGTTCCAAAACGCAATAAATCCATTTTGACAAATTGCGGTAAAAACGTGTTTTCTATACCAAGAAAGTGACAAGATGAAAACCAGTATTTTCCGTTACAAACTTTCACATAGCATCTTTAGGTTATAAAAACATAAAAAATTCGAATCCATAACTTGATTTTCAAAGATTTATTATAAAAACAAATTATTTTTTCCACAAAATGCAATAAATCCATGACAATTTTTTTTCAAAATGCTATAAATCTGTTCAATCAATGTATAAATGTGCATTCATCTTTGCCATGTTATATTCATTTAGTTGACTAGTGGTATATACTGATTAAAAAATAAACATTAATGGCATTAATCAAAACACTTACTTTGTTATATTAATGACACTGTCATTGCTGCGGTTATACTTGACTCCGTTGCTTAACATTTTTCAAAGCGATCCGCTGTAAAATGTTTTGGTCCTGCTCGATTTTCGTTGACTTTGAGTAAAATAATGTAAAGTTTTTCATAAGATCCCCTGGGGTCAATGTGTTAGAATCGCATAAACTTCACAGATACTGTTGGGAGAACAAGCACCCGTCTCCGAGTGCCTCCTGCGTAAGTTATTGGATGTTGATGACTTACCATCTTTCCCGTCATAAAATCAACCACAGGTTTATCAATGCCATTAAAGTATTGTTTTGCTTTTGTTTGTTTGTTGATCACAAAGTACAAAGTAGATGAGGAAAACTAGATTCCGTGTACTCAACGTGCCGCCATGGTGCGTTGTAATATGTGGAGTGGATTTATTGCACTGTAAAAAATACTTTGCTGCCTTAAAATTTTTTGTTGAATCAACTCGGATTTACAAGTCATTTCAACTTACTATTATTTATCTTGACTAGAGATGAGTTGTTATAACTACAGGTGAGTTGTTATAACTTATAAAATTAAGTTGACTTTTCTCAACTATATTTCATAAGTTGTGACAACTCATCTCTGTTGACATGATTTGTGAATCTGAGTTGATTTAATAAAAAATTTTAAGGCAGCAAAGTATTTTTTACAGTGTGCGTTCTGTAGAAAAGCAGGAGTGGCGTATACCGTGTTTATATTTAAGCAATATCGCTCGAGTAGGAGTGTGATATAGCTCTATCATCACGGCTGTGATTAGGCCAGAGGCACGAGGCCCATGCTTAAATATAAACATGGTAGGGATAGGAAGCGGGTAAGCGAATTAAACTGGTTCAGTCGGTGGTCGTTGGTCGCATATCGGCGGGCAACACATTGAAGGACAGCCAGTAGATCAGTGGTGTGATGACCTTCACAGCAGCAGGAACTGGGTCTGTTTGTCTTATTGTCCTCGGGGTCGAAGACGAGACAGGGAGAGAAAAACAGAATTCTATTAGCATAGGGGCCGTTTGCGTGTAATGCAAGTGTCATACAGTATTATTGTTTAAATCAGCTCGGTTCCAGACAGGCTACCTATTGCGGCATAAGTATATTACCCAATATGAGGTATGGTTAGCAGGCTATATGCTAACACTGGGTGTTACTAGTGATCAAATCGTTTCGCTTAGTAATACAATTCAGTAAACGTCAAGGTAAGTATTCCTAAGATAAACTAATAAGTTATATTATATAGATAGGAATAAGATAGTAAAAAATAGGATTTAGATGATAAGCTCAACGGAGCTTCGGGCTTGCGACTCAGCGCCACTCGTCTCTCAGCGCCACTCGTCTCTCAGCGCCACTCATCTCTCAGCGTCACTCATCTCTCAGCGTCACTCGTCTCTCAGCGTTTATGAGCGGCATTGACAAGAACATAAACCCTGCACATGCTGTTTGCTGTGATTGTTTTTATGATAAAAAGCACGGTACTAACCATTTGATATTTGAGATGAAATAAAACTTACTGCTGAGTTAAGCAGATCTTACTTGTCTCTGTGGTCTATGTGACGCGACAGTCAGCACTCAGCAGCACATCATCATTTCAAATTCGTTTACAAGACGAATGCTATTGTTATGTTTAAAGGAACAGTATGTAGGATTGTGGCCAAAACTGGTATTGCAATCACAAAACTTGTGGCTAAAACTGGTACTGCAATCACACAACTGGTGGCCAATACACAACATGACAACATAAACATCAGTTGAGGGCTGCAACTCCACTTTTTAAATGACAATACTGACTGGACCACTGTTGTCAGTGTTATAAGTATTTGAAATGAAAATGATTTCTTAATGTCTAGTGACATATCATGGCCATTTTATGATTCATTGATATACATTTCTTACATACTGTTCCTTTAATATAAAGTTTACATTGCGTTGTAAAAATTATGAAATTATCTTCATACATGCTTAATTCATGATGAGAACGTATTACAGAAGCTTTTTCATTCTGCTATAATATATAACACTATAAACAATAATATATGTCATTATTGGTTTGGTATATTCATTTTCATTGTAAGCCTTTAAAAAGTAATTATTTTAGATGTAATTTTGTAATATTTATAACTTAAATTCTCTAATATCTTCTAAAAACATTTAAAATCATTCCGCAGAATTCCACAGATTTTTCAAAAAAAAAAATTCCAGAGAAAAAGCAAAAAAAGTCTGCGGATTCCCTCTGGCCCTCTTTAGTTCAGACTTAAATTGATCGAGTGTTTCTGATTCTCCAACATTGTTGAGTAAATCATTCCAGAGCTTAGGGGCTAAAGCCTGATTTTTAGTTGTGCATAAGGTCTACGTAGCTATGCCGTAGGTTATCCGTAGCCTGTGCAAAGCTCTGCGTAGCCTGACGTGCACCTCACAAATTTTTTAACAGCGTGTCAGTTCTACGCGGACCGCAAGTGCTGTGATTGGTCCACCAGAACCCCTCCCATCAGGTAAAAAAACTGTGTCATAGGTGTTTCCGTTTGCGACGGTGAAAACAAAGATGTGACAAGTTGAGGAGTGATTTAACTCAAACTGCAACAAAAGTTGCTGTTTATTTACTTCCATCATTGCTGGTCTTCTCAAAACATACATAACAAGTTGCTGTTTCTTCTTCGTTTGTGGGTTAATTTGCCAAGCTTCTTTTTCTTTGACGGTCGCGCTGCTACTGTGGTTACACGCGTAGATACTGCCTACCAGTGCTCTGTGTGTGTGTTTGCATGACGACGCAAAAGTATGAATGAAAACCACGTGGAACCTACATCGTTGCGGCTACGCCGTAGGACCTACGCACAACTATAACAAGCCCTTTAGTAGGAAAGGATCTACCACATTTAGACACTTTTGATACTCTAGGGATAATTAAGTTTTGCGACCGTATTGTATTCTGATAATAATTCTTTAAGATACGAGGGTGCTAGGCCATTTAAGGCTGTGTATGTCATTAGCAATATTTAAAAATATATGCAATATTTAACTGGTAGCCAGTGTAAGGATGCCAAAATTGGGCTTATGTGGTCATACTTCTTAGATCCAGTAAGCACTCTTGTAACTGCGTTTTGAACCAGCTGAAGTTTGTTTATCTGATTTGCGTGACATCTCCCGAGTAACAAGTTACAATAGTCTATTCTTGAGGTCATAAAAGTGTGGATAAGCATTTTGCGTATTTTTTATTCTACGATAAATGCTGTGCGGCAGACGTTGGAGATATGACTATCGAAAGATATTGCTGTCAAACATCACACCTAGGTTCTTGACTGTGGAAGACTGCACCATAGTGCAGCCATCTATGGGCAACTTGTAATCTGACATATTTAGTTTGGAGCGATTTGGTTCAATAATAAGTATCTCTGTCTTATTGGAGTTCAGATTTTCCCATCCAGTCACTGATATCACTAATACAGTCTGTTAGCTTAGAAAACTAGTTGGTTTCGCTAGGATGTGAGGAGATTTAAAGCTGGGTATCATTTGCATAGCAGTGAAAACCTATGTTATGTTTCCTGATAATGTCTCCTAGAGGTAACATATATAACGAGAAAAGCAAAGGGCCTAGCACTGATCCCTGTGGTACGCAATATTTAACCTGAGAGTTACATGACATTAAATAAATAATTTCTAGTCTTTTTTTAATATTTTAGAAACAAAAAAGGGAGATTTGAATTTGGTCTAAAATGATTAAGATCTCCCTGGTCGAGGTGTGGCTTTTTAATAAGGGGTCTAATAACTGCCAGTTTGAAAGCTGTTGGAACGTATCCTACTAGCGATGAGTTAAAGATATTTAGTACTGGGTCTGACACTAAAGGGAAACTACCTCTTTTAGTAATTGTGTGTGAACAGGGTCTAATACACACAATGATGATTTGGATGATTTTATTAATTTTGAGAGCTCCTCTATTGTAGTAGCTTTAAATGACTAAAATTGTTCATGTGGTTATCTAGTGTTCAGTGTACTAATGGGTAAAATTATGGCTGCTTTCATAGTTTCGGTATTTTCTTTAATAACCACAATTTTGTTAGTGAAGAAGATCATGAAGTCATTACTACTGTGTTGGAGTTTAATATTTGTTTCTGTTTGTTCTTTATTTCTAGTTACCGGTAATTTCACAACTCTATTGAAGGGGAATCGAGGGTTATGATGATTTTCTTCAATAAGCATGCTGAGATAGTAAGATCTGGTGGGAGTCTGGCTGTCTGTAGTGTTAAACACTATCTTTCTATGCAGCACGCCTTATCTCTAACATCTACGCTCCATTTTTCTAGATACTTTTTTAAGTACTGCTGTATGATGGTTATATCATAGTGCTGCCGTTTTTCCTTGACTCTCTTTGATCTAATGGGAGCAATAGCTTCCAACGAGCTAGAACAAACGTTGTTTGAGGTTTCTATTACAATATCCAGATTTTCACGGTTATCTGCTGTGTGTTTCATTTGGGACAGGTCTGGGAGAGTCATAATAAAGCTATCTATAGTAGTGGAAATTATTATTGTTCTGCCTAATCAGTAGCGTGATGTGGACCAAGGGATCCTATCTAGAAGTAGGCCTACCATGTATGAGACAAGGCAATGGACTGAAATAGCACTCTGAGGTGATAT
The DNA here is from genome assembly GCF_027580225.2 of Misgurnus anguillicaudatus. Taxonomy (NCBI): domain Eukaryota; kingdom Metazoa; phylum Chordata; class Actinopteri; order Cypriniformes; family Cobitidae; genus Misgurnus; species Misgurnus anguillicaudatus. The sequence continues at coordinate 1,260,919 of NC_073346.2, read as the reverse complement.
TTCTACGTCACTAATATTGAGCCCAAGTGACAGAATTAAGTCTAATGTGTATTTACGGGTTTTAGACACTTTAGACTGTTTATTTGATGACTTTGGCTGAATGAGAATTAACAGCTGAACAGGAGTATTTTGTGCAATAATGCGTGCAATTGTTAGCGATCACAATCTGTGTGTCATAATAATAATAATAATAATAATAATAATAATTCCTTACATTTATATAGCGCTTTTCTCAGTACTCAAGAGTTTTACATATGAACAGGGGAATCTCCTGAACCACCACCAATGTGCAGCATCCACCTGGATGATGCGACGGCAGCCCTATTGTGGCAGAACGCCCACCACACACCAGCTTATTAGTGGAGAGGAGACAGAGTGATATAGCCAATTAGTATGAGGGATGATTAGTAGGCCAATGGGCAAGTTTGGCCAGGATGCTGAGGCACACCCTTACTCTTTCCGAAGGACATCCTGGGACTTTTAATGACCACAGAGAGTCAGGACCTCGGTTTAACGTCTCATCCGAAGGACGGTGCTTTTTTTGACAGTAGAGTCCACATCACTATACTGGGGTCTTAGGACCCACACAGACCACAGGGTGAGCACCCCCTGCTGGTCTCACTAACACCTCTACCAGCAGCAACCTGGCTTCCCAGGTCTCCTATCCAAGTACTGACCAGGCTCAGCCCTGCAAAGTAGCCTACTGACCAGGCTCAGCCCAGCCCTCATATTCACAATACCAGAGCTATACAATCTAAACCCAATTATTCTGCTGAAGTTCTTTATAAATCTTTATTAAAAATGTAAAAATCACTGAACTTTAAAACAAGCTTTAAAACAAAACATTCCTGTAATCACAAGAAGAACAAAATGCATTTAGGCATTTCCCTGCTAAAAAACCAATAGACACATCACAGAAATTATATTGGTTTTATTGGGAATTTTATTGGTTCTAATTGAATATGGTCCAAAACACACTACAGTGTATTGGTCTTTGTTGGTATCTAATGGTATGTATTGGTGGTTCTATGTATTGGTTCTAATGGAATATGGCCCAGAACACACTAGTGGTTTTAATGGTAAAAGCTAATGGTTCCTATTGGTATTATAATGGAATCCATTCGATTTTTCTGTAATGGTTTTAGTCCTATTGTTTTTTTTTTCAGCTGGGTTATGCAGGATGTCCCTAACACTTAGTGCCTACAAATATTCTTTATTTATATTTTTTCCACATTATGGAACTCATCAAAACTACAAAACAACACAAACGTAACTATAGAATTTACATCGTGCATCCCAAATAAATTAAAACATAGCCTACTGTAGGCCTATAATTCGCAAAATCGTACACGTGGCATTTTATCAAGCACATTATAAGGGTTTCATCCTGAGATCAAATAATATTGAAGGAGTTCACATCTATTTTGAGCTATTATTGGCTGTTTTTTCTTCAATAGGCATATTCAGTCACAAATATTATTTTAATGAAAGAAATGAACATGTTTATCACAAGTCAAATTTTTATCTTTAAAAGTTATTTCAAGCATTTAAACATACACCTTCAGATTAAAGGTTTTACGAATCATGTAAACATTTCAGTCAAGTGATCGCAAATGTTTAAACGGTAATTTTGTACTTTCTTATAGCAAAACCAGTACTTATATGAGCTGTTTGTATTTATAAACATCGCTAGATGTCGCTCTACGGTTAACTTTGATATGGCTTTGTGCTCTAATGCTTTTTGCTCGCTCGGCCCAACGAACTCCGCCATTTTGAAATCCAAATCGTTCATAGTACACCCGCTCTGAAAGCTGGAACTATGCCGCGGGGCCGGCCTCGCAAACAAAGGATTAAAGATGACAGCGAAATCGGTAAAGTCAGTTGTAATCTCTCAAATAAAACTTCAAACCGTTGGCTATTTCCTAAGGTCTGTAGTGCATGAATAAATACAGCAGAAGTTGAGAGAAAAGCACTTGAAGCGCGTGTATATAGTCCCCGGATATAGTACTGCGGGTGTGTGTCTTTGTGCTGTTGCAGGAATGATTGCGGGCGGCGGAATGATATTAATATCACGTTCGCGTGCGGCTGTGTATAATGCGTGGGGATTGTCATTGGGTTCAGTAGTTTGTCAAATGCGATACTTAAAATGCATTAAATGTTTACTGACACGCGGTTTTTAGCTGCCTCGCGTCTTTGCTAATGTTGCTAATGCTTCCTTACATCTGTCAAGACGTTCGGAACTTGATTTATTGTGTAGCCTTTGTTTGGAGCCTATTTTGAAGATTGTTACGTCAGTTTGACAGGTGACTGACTTTCACAAAAAACAACTTTTGTGGTACCATGGTATGGAATGGTAATGCCATTTACCATGGTACTTCAGTGTACTTCACACATCCTGAAGTCTAAATATGGTGTTTTATCACGGTACTTCAGTGTACTTCACAGATTCTGAAGATAATTTGATGGTCTTGCGTGGTGTTTAGGTGGTCTCTTTGGTCTTTCAGTGTGACAAGTGACCAAACCACTTGAACCTGCAAATCAGACTAGTAGTAAACAGTGTAAACTACGGTTGTGGTCGGGAAAAAGCAAAAAAAAAAATGGCTGTTTTAAGCCTTTTTTTCTCTATTCAGACTGCTACGGTACTTTTTAAATCCAATGTTATGTTTATAGCGCCTTTCCAATGCACATTGTTTAAACTTTGGAGAAAACACTTCAGTTGATGTCTTTTTAGAGTGGGGCACAGTTGGAAAGGTGTAATAAAATTATGCCATGATATGTTGTGCTATAAACTCTAGAAGAGAACTAGAAATTAGTTTTCAATGTTATGATTAAAACATAAAATGAAAAATTATATGCATTTTTAAATAAAAATAGAGAAAAGTAAAAAGTAAAGAAAGATTCAATAAAATGTGTTAATGTATCATTTTTAAACACATTTTTAAAATGTTTGTTCACTAGGTCTGGGTATCGATTCAGATGTTTCAGATCGATTTGATTTCTATTCACAAGCTATCAAAACGATTCAATTTCGATTCTCGATTCAATTTTAGATTCCGGTTCTCAGGTGACTTTTTACACTCGATTCTCGATTCAACTCAATGAATATAGATTTAATACAAATACTAATTTATAAAAAAGCACAGTGAACAGAAGTTTACAAGTGGGTAATTCATTTAAAGAAATTAAAAGCCAAAACACTATCATCGTCGTCTTGCTTGCCAAATCTAAAATGCTCCCATACCTCTGACTTTTTATGTGAAGGTGTGAAGCACCTGAAACCGCTATATTAAGCACTGAATGAAATGAATGAATGACAGGCTCACCCTTTGCTCCTTGGTAACATCGCGCAAGGCAAAAAAGAGGGTGACATCTAGTAAAGAAGACTAGTAAGATTAAGTTAATCTTACGTTCAATGTTTGCGAAAATAAATATGAAAGAAAAAATCGATTCAGCTTTTTGAGAATCGATTTTGAATTGACCACGTAAAAAAAACGATTAATCGAAAAATTATTTTTTTTGCCCAGCCCTATTGTTCACACCCTCTGACCATTCACACCAGATGCATATAAAGCAAATAAATCAGACTATTCCAATGTAGTTGGAAGCTTAAATAGTTTGAGTTTACTCGCTTCCTTCACGCGTGAAATTCAGACACGAACAAACACATATTTTGTAAACGCAAGCAACACACATGGCTCTCCGGACACATTTTAAATTAGAGCCCCTCGGATGAGCAGCCACGAGCCGCAACTGAAAAATATATAGCTCAAATTTAGTAAAACTTTTTTTTCACAACTTACCAGATTGTCTAACCTCCTCCCTCACTTCCAAGTAAGATCCTTTTTATTCCTTTTTCTATAAAGTAATTGTAAACTTATAAAAAATAGAGGCAGCAGGTAGTTATTGGGAAATAAGCCCCGACAGTGTGATCAGGAAAAGACGTAAAACAATTGTGTTCAGTACCTCAGATTAGATAAATGGGCAGAGAGAAGGCTGTCGCGTGTGGCTGTTCGAACACATTCAACCCATAGACTGCAGTTCTATCTATTGTTTTATTTCCGCTGTCATCATGGGTAACATGAAATAAAAAAATGTTTCCACACACCAAACTTATACGACGCTGGAGAATCCTCCAACTCCGGGCAGACTTCCTTTTCTCTCCCACTTGCCATTTCTACACGTAACATGACCTGCAGCACTCACTCTCCAAATCGGTCGGGGAAAGGGAAACACACTATCTGAGGTCACATACAGGGCACGAGGCTACATACATTGCGCATGCCATGAACTGTCAAACCGTGCGACGCACACACGCTCCGACCCGAGAAAAGCGAACCGAACGGTTCAGATTTTTTTCATGAACCGTGCCACCCCTAATAAACATACAATATATCAAATGACAGAACAGACCATCTTCTTTCAAACATCATACCTTTATTTGTTCTCTTTTATCAGCTCTCAAACATGGGTAGTTTTTTTTTTTGCAGCGAAACCTGTGCCCAAATATGGGTAGGCCCATGGCTACAGTCATTATTTTAATTTTCTGTTGTCTTTTTCTTAATATACTTGGCTTACAGATGGAGATCAGGAAGCCAGCTCAGAGAGCCAGAAACATGTGGAGCACATATGTAATATTTGCTCCCAGAGTTTTCCCACCGAGACTCAACTCCAGCGACATCTGCGAGACCACGAGTTCAATGATAAGGCAAGAAACAGCATATCTGGTTGATGTCTGATATCTGAGTCAGTACAACATCATTGAGTACACAGTGTTTTAAACCCACTGGAAAATAAATGTCTGTGCACAAATAACAGAGATGGGTTAATTGAGCTTTTTTCAAGTTATAATTTGTTCTTGTTTTGTTAGAAACAGTACACTTGCATGCCATACGATAGTGCCTTTGATGAAAACTGTCCTTTATTTCTTGCCGGCTTTAGCCGTATCGGTGTGACCAGTGTCCCATGTCATATAATGTGGAGTATAATCTTGACCTGCATAAATCCACTCACACCACCAATGAACCCAAGTGCCCAGTATGCCAAAAGAAGTTCTCAAGAGTGGCCAGTCTGAAAGCACATGTCATGGTACATGAGAAAGAAGAGGTCAGACAACATCCCTGTTCTAATTACCCTTGATATTTAATCTTTTAGAGAACCCCAAACCTCAACCTTTCTTCTCTTTCTCATGCTTTGTGTTTCCAGAACTTCCTGTGTTCTGAGTGTGGAGATGAGTTCATCCTCCAAAGTCAGCTGTCTCTGCACCTGGAGGAACATCGCCAAGAACTCAATGGGACAAAGTTATACACCTGTAAAACCTGCAGCAAAGATTTCACAGCACACAACCAGTTAAAGGAACATTTGAAAAGTCATACCAAGATTAGGTAAGATCAAACTGGAACTGAACAATCAGTGCTGTTGTCTTTAGATAGAAAATAAAGTTCACCAAAAATGTTACTTTGAACATAAACAATTAATTTTCTTTAAAATACTTAAGGTATATTGTCTCATTTTTGGGGAACTATATAAACTATTTTTTTTATTTGTGCTTGTTTGTAATCATATTCAAACATGAATCATCCAACACTGACCAGTGACCTTAACCAAAAACTGAAGTTTGTGTTAATTGTTAATTCAAGTAAAACAATTGAAAGTGGGAGGAAATCTCATTATGAAACAAAAATGGGTTTTTTATTTAAACATTTGACCATTATTATACACAAAGAGGTAAACATGAAGGGCCAGATGAACTAAATCGGGCAAATTAGTTTGAGTTCTAATGCACACCCTTTTAACCCATTTTTTCTGTTTGTTTGTTTTTTCTTTTATTTGAAAGAATCCTTTAGCTTTCTTAAGATTTGCTGAAATTGGTTGAGTCTTTAGTGTCAGAAAGTCTTATGTTTTACTATGAGCTGGATATTTAGACCACTTATGTGTGTGTCATGTACTGTCTTTACACTTTTTTTTGCTCTGTATTTAAGGTCGATTACATCAAGTTCAAGGAGCTACAAGAACATTGATAGAAGAGGATTCAAGAACATTTGCCAACACTGTGGGAAAACATTTAAGAAACCTAGTCAGCTTGTTCGACATACACGCATTCACACAGGTAAACTGGCAAACAGACAATTATAATACTTTATAATGTTAAACACTAACCTATATGTAAAGAATAGCGTACAACCCGATTGTTTTTATCGCGAAAGAAAAAAATCCTGAGAGGTCAAGTTGGAAGTTCAGAAAAGACAAACAGGTATTACTTTTAAAGGGGTCTTCACGTGTTTTTTATTTTATTATATTTTCTGAGGTGTACTTGTAATATACTAAAGTTTTTTGCAGAAAAACATACAAATTTATTATCCACCATGTTTTTCGTCCTCTGATTTGTGTACTTGCCCTTTAAGATTGTTCGACCTGGCTCGGTATTCCACCCGCTTCTATGATTGACAGGCTAAATACTGCGGTTACTATGCAGTTTTACTACTAAGGGTGTCACGATTTCGATTTTAAATCAAAATCGATCGAAATTACAACCTCGAACTTCGAATAAAAAAATTGGATCGTCGATGCTGCCGCTCCCCCATGTCACGTCCGGTCGGCTTGCCAAGCGGGGGGAAAAACTCTCAGAGGTGCCTTTAAAAACATCGGTCCAGCGGAACGCAATTTATATTTTAAACACGAGGGGCTCTATCTTACACCCGGCGCAATGCAGCGCAATGCGCGAAGCAAGTGTCTTTCGCTAGTTTCCACCCTAATTTTCACGTTAATCCCCACGTTGTTTAAATAGCAAATGCATTTGCGCCCCCTTTTGCGCCCATGGGCGTTCTGGTCTGAAAACGAGGTGTGTTCAGGCGCATTGTTTGACGCATTGCTATTTTGAGGCAACTAAAATAGACTATGCCATTGACCAACAAAAACCTGCTCTAAAGTCATAATCGCAATATGTTTTATGTTTTTTAAAGAGCGCATTAGTAAAATGCGCCTATAAACGGGAGGACAACGCAGGTTTGCTTATCACAAAGTACATAAATGCGCAGCAGCACAAAAATGCTTTTAAATATGAAAGATTAAAGGATTGAATGTAAAAGATTATTATTGAGTCTCTTGGACATAAATGAGGACTAATTATGAGACGTTAGAAGGCGCAAAGAGCTGCTTCACATGTAGCCTGGTAAGTAAATAAATGCTTTGCATTAAACAAATGCATCTGTTTTTAAATGTTTTTTTTTTAATGCTACCTCACGGATTTATTGTATATGATGACTCTGTAACTGCGGATATGGTGAGATGAGAAACATTTTTAAGTAATGCTTAAAAAAATGAGTATCGGTCGATCTCTATAAAAAACGCTGTCCAAGTGCTGAAACGTGCAGAGAGCCGTTTGTAAATTCTTTATCTCCTGTTTGTTACAAATAAAGAATTTTTAGAGTGCAAACCTTTTCTTACATACTTGTAAATTATTTTTTGATGATATTGGATAGCCATACATTTAAAGCAATTACAAGCCTGCTTTTTTACTTCCATGACTAAAAGAAAACAGGTTTTAAAGGTTTTAATAAAAAAAATTCAATAAGTGAAAAACAACACAATTATTTAACATTAATCTTAAACTGGGAATCTTCTTCCTCCGCTTAGTTTTTCAGTTTACAAAGCCCATCATCTAAATAGGGATTAGACATAGCGCCAGCGCAACAGGCTTTTAAAGGGGATGAGAGCTCTGACTCTCATTGGTTTACTCCACGTTACGCCCAAAATACTCCCATTACAATAGGACCTACCCTTTTCGACTATGCGCTCGGCGCACAAACCATTTTTCCCGTCGTTAAATTAGCAAAAGTGGATTCGGACACGCCCATTTAGACGTTGCGCTGTGCGCTTTAGACAATGCGTTTAGATCGTTAAAATAGGGCCCGAGGGATGTATTGCTGCGACTCATTGAAATGCATATCATAAACAGGATTATGTACTACCTAGTGATCTGACTTTGGACAGAGTGCAGCTCTCTGCACGTAAGTTACGCAAGAGTGAGAGAGGATTTTTGTGCAGCGGGTTATATTTGAAACAAAAGGGATAGTTTGCCTCAGCTCGCATGAAACACATAAAATGCATAAAACTGAACAAATACGTAAGATTACCACTTTAGTTTATGTTTAGACTTCGGACAGATGACACGTGAGACAAAGAGAAGAGCAGCTGCTTATGACGCGCTGGATTTATTTTAGATGATAGGAGTCCAAGACGCGCGCATTAAAGGAGAATTTCACCCGTGGACAAATTAATCTTTATTTATAAGTGGATCATATTTGTAGTGAAATGTAACATAAATTTCGAATTTGATGCCTATTTCACAGAAAAAAGGAGTGTTTGTAGTCTCACCCCCTCTACAAAGATATCGGACTTTCTTCTTTCAATGATGCAAAATGATGATTTTTACATCATTGAAAGAAGGAAGTGCCTCACTGAAATCCAGCTCTGGGTCGGAAGTCGCAACGTTCCGTTTTAAGATATGAGCCGATAATGTGGAAAAACAATGAAATTGTCAAAAAAAATTAACAGACATTAAAAAATGATCTCCCAAACTTTCGTAGTCCAAATAATTGAGTAACGGTGTTTAAATGACTATTAAAGTTGAAACAGTTTTTCTAAATTCGCTGGAAATTAACATTGCTTTTCTCAAATCCCCTCGTCACCTCTGAGCATTTCCCGGCTATCCCCTGTTTTCGGTTGGAAAAAGAGGACAGACAACCTTAATTTAAATGTCTATATCTTTAAAACCATTCAAGGTATGCCATTTGAAAGCTTATGATCTCCTCTTTCCATTGATACCAAAATCTCAATTTTGAAATTTGGGTCACTGTGACTCATTTTGCTGGATCTGGTCACATATTTCTCCTGTCTCAGGGGAAACAGAGGGAATAATGCATGAACATTCAAAAACATGACTGGATTTCTAACTATACAAAACTTAATGCAAATAGGTGAAGTGTCCCTTTAAGTCCATGTGCGTGCAAGAAGGAATCCTCTACAAGCTCTCTTGCACAGTGTTAATATTTTTCGTCTTCGTCAACGAACCTTTTTCACGGACGAAAACTAAATAAAAACGAAATAAAAGTCAGATATGATGACGAAGACTGTAACGAAATATAACTGACACTTTAGTCAACGAATAAAAATAAGACGAAAATGTTAGGGCGGGATGAATGGAGAAGAGATCCAATCAGAGCTACTCATTTTGTGGGACAAGTTCTGAAGAAATCCAATCAGAGCGAATCTTTGAGGGTAGGTTGATCTACGCAGGCAGCAGAGGCATTTTAAAAACCTGCCGCAAAGTTTGTTTTCACAACAGGTTGTTTACATTATATTTAGTTGTACAGTCTTAGTTACCCAGCTTTGGCTGATTTCAGTTGACTTCGTTCCGAAGACATATCTCATTAACAACAAAAATGTCAGAGCTAAAGTCTAATCTGGTCACACTTCAAATATGACAACAAGACTGCCTGTAAAGACGACTCATCCAGAAATACATGCGAAGGTAAAGATACACGCTAAGGTTATTTTATCAGATAAACCACCGTGTTTCTGCTAAACTTGGAATAACATTAAAACTAAAGGAATACATAAACCTCTGAACTGTATTGATTGTATTGCATTGTCTGAAATAATATGGAGTATAAATGAAGAGTTTGGTTCCAAAACGCGATAAACGCCATTTTTGAAAATAATGAGTTACTGCCAAAATCAGTATTATATCAGGTCAGTATGAAGCATGCAATGTGCATGATAATGTGAAACTCTATAATAATAATAAATAATAATGGCATAGCATTTTTTTTGTTTTAAAAAAAAGTAAAAATCGAGAATCGAATCGTGACCTTAGAATCAAAAATGTAATCGAATCAAGGATTTGGAGAATCGTGACACCCCTATTTACTACGCAAATGAATTTCTCAGCTAGTGTATACAAACACGGCAACTCTAAATAATGCACTTGCTGCCACCAACTATGAGCATAGATTATAAATAGATTACCAGCGTGTTTCTAACACACATGTTCTTTTGTATAGTATTTTCTGATCTCCCGTTTCTGTCTTGCACAATGTTATTTGCGTTTACATATACCGTATGTCATAAATGAAATGCATTTAAAGTTTTCTGGATTATTGTTTAGTCCAATTGCACATATAGGTCAGCGCTGATAGACAGTACATCCAATAAAAAATTTATTCATTCTCTCTGATGTCAAGAATCTTCAGAAGCCCTGCAAAGATGCTCGTTTTCCACAGCCAACAACAGCACAATATTTGTCTGACTATTTGTCTTACATCCCAATCTTACTGTAATTACAATCTTATCATGATTGTAAACACAACTACTCCTTTAGACAATATTATCCAGTTGCAGCCCCATTTAAAGGGATAGTTCGGCCAAAACTAAAAAATTACCCCATGGTTTACTCACACTGAAGCCACTTGAGTTACATATGTCCATCCTTTTCATACGAACACATATTCAAATATTATTGAAAATGTTTATATGTGTAGGCACAGAGCAGGGAGCAAAACAATGCTCCGCAATCATCATACACCACTACGAAAAATGTATTAACTGTGCTGATACTCTCTTCTGAATGCAGAGGAGTCTAAGATAGGGGTGCTTTGGGAAGCTAGTTATTTTCATTTGAAAAATTTTATAATTATATTCAAGGTTCCCACGGGTCCTTGAATGATTGTGAATGTGGGGGGGATTCAAGGCCCTGGGAAGTTTTTGAAAATATACATACATAGATACAGGTCATTAAAAGTGCTTGAATCTATTTTCTGGAAAAAATTCCATATTATTCCCTGTGTAGTGTAGGATAATATCATACAAATTCTAGACTTTTTAAGCACACGTGCTAAACTGTTCACTTTAAATGCTTATATATTCTGTATGCGAATGTTGATTCGTACCAAAATGCTTTTTTGCATAGTTGTATTTGACACATGAAAACATCTCAGGTTACGTATGTAACTGTTGTTCCCTGAGAAGGGAACGAGACGCTGCGTCTCCCTTGCCATAATCCCTGTAACGCTGTCTTTGGCAATATTTCAGATAGCGATATACTTCCTGGCTCCCGCTTCACCCTGTCTTTGTCGTTAAGCCTCACCATTGGTTGAATTTGATATACACATTCAGACGCACTTACTTACCCCTGGAGGCGTCCCCAAAGTGTCACCGCAGTGTCCCCACATTTAGTCCTTGAATTTGAGGGTATTGGACCTGGAAAGTCCTTGAAAGGTCCTTGAATTTGAAGTTAACTAAGGTGTGGGAACCCTGTATATTTCTTTTAAACAATAGCATCGATAACCCTTAAAATGCCTTTATTGATCCCTGGAGCTGTGTGGATTTACTTTTGCGAATGATGGATGCACATTCTTTGGACTTGAAGGAGCGGACCGCATTTTATTTGTTATAAAGATTGGAAGTAGCTCGGGTGGCTTCAGGGTGAGTTAATCATGGGGTAATTTTCATTTTTGGTCGATCTATTAAAGTCGCTCCTCTGACTGAAAAAAATATGATAAAGTCCTGTTTCTTTCTCTTGAGCAGGTTATAGCAAAATTAATCTATTTATGTACATCACGACGTATCCAGTGATTTTTCCAGCCATTTTTCATTGTTTTTTCCCTGAAGAACAATTACATAAATGCTTTCATAATTGAAAAGAAGGGGATTTTTTTAAGCTATGACACCTGATACCAAGACCTGTTATATGTCAACCGATTAAGGCAAATTTGAATGTCACAACACATTTAATAATTTGTGAAAACATGTAATTAATTATGGCTATTTATATTGAATTTATATGTGTTACACTGCACCTGTCAGAATAATTTGCAGTGTCTGGATGAGGATGTATTATTAATTTTAGGTGGAATAACAAACCTTGGAATGTTGCCAATTAGCCAATCATTTCAGAGAACTGTGTCATAAACTTTAATTCTGCATTGACCTGTACTCTGTTATCTACAGTATTATTTTATTGAAATGTAAGTTTATGGTTCTGTTTTTGATGTAAGTGTTAATTTTTTCTATAAACATGAGAAGGGTTTGACTGTATGCATGTGTGCTGTGCAGGTGAGAGGCCATATAAATGCAGTCACTGTGGAAAGTCCTTCAATCAGAAGGTAGTGCTGCAGACACACATGGTGCGACACACAGGGGAAAAGCCTCACGTGTGTTTGCTGTGTCCTGCCTCCTTCTCTCAGAAAGGAAACCTACACTCCCATGTTCAGAGAGTTCACTCCCAGGTAATAGCCGATCTATGCACAGGTTTATGCAGGAATAACACTCTCATTGTCCTTATGGTTGATAAACAAAATTGAACAGATGATTAAAAATAAAGTTTTCCATTGAAGAAAAATAAAGCATGTTAAAATCTTTCTGACAATTACATTGTTGGTTCATTTTATATCTGTTTAATTTAAGGGTGCCATAGAATGTAAAACTGTATTTACCTCGGCATAGATGAATAATAAGAGTAATGACATATCATGAGCCTCAACACTATTGTTTCGTCCATATGTAAACCTTGTGGATGCCAAAGACCGCTGGGAAACAGTAATACTCTTAAAATAACACCAACTGTGATGTTACAGTCGAGATGTACGCCCCAACATTAAATTACACATTTAAATTAATTACAATGTTGTAACAATGTTAGTTGTGCTAAATGCTAGTTAATGCTCTATGCTAGTGTTTAGACTAAAGTTCTACTATTTACGTTACCGTTCGTTTTGCAGGTCTACACTGAAAAAAAAAACGTACCGCTCATAAACGTCCATTTCCAATCTCTGAAGAATTGATTATTCATCAAAATCTTTATCTTCGTCTTATACAGACTCAAACATGTTTGCACCATAGACTGTAAAAAAAAAATGGACGATGCCCGCTCGCTCTCTTCCATTGGTGAAAAGTGAAGCCGCCAGTGTCCCGATTCGGCGCTGACATCTTGGGTCTTGAGTCTGCGCAGTAGCGTTTTCGAGACCAGTCCTGCACAGTAGTGAGCAGGAAGTAAAGCCGTGAAATCAAGGCCCCGCCCTCGCTCTCGCAGAATGTGCATATTACACGATATCACAGCTGTCAATCATGACGTGACGCCACTGTTTTTATAGCATTAAATAACTAACAAAAAAACCTTATATTAAAAATCAAACACTTACACTTTACATAAGGTGATAAAAACTACAGTAAATGACAGAAACCAGCGTCGGAAAAAAGATAATTGAAGTGTAAATAAATTGTTTAGTTGGTCTCAAGTCCCATTGACTAACATGGGTAGGCGGGGTTTATGACCTATACTGGGACTAGTCACTGGGGGGCGATCGAGACGTTTTGGCTTTACTTTTCAGGGATTTTGCGGCACGCTTGGTTTGCACACACATAGAGCTACTAAAATGAGCCGCTCTGAGCAGAGCAGAGCTCAATATTATTATTCATGACCCGTTCAAATAAGGTAATAATAGACCATTTTATTTTAAAGGCAAACCCTGGGGTTGTAAAACAATTTCTGGATAATTTTTGCACTTACTGAAGCCACAAACCTTCTATGTAGATATCAGAGAACAATTTAACAGATTAAAACAATCCACTCTTTGGCACCTTTAATAGTTTTTAAAATCCAATATACAAACAGTTTTGTTGATGAACAATCTTTTTTTTAGGCAGCTGGTGTTCCACTTTTTCCCTGTATGGACTGTAGTTGCGTGTATAAAAAACTTGGGAGCCTCAATGCTCACATTAGCAAAATGCACATATCAGTGATGGAAGTTGATGAGACTGCTACACAGGTGAGACTATCTTCCTTACTCAGATAAACCTTTACTACAGATCTAGTGCTTTAATAGTCATCACCACAATATCTGTTTTTAGCATGGCTTCAATAATAAAATTATACAATTTTTAAGTTTTAATTGTTTTTTTTATACAGAAGGGGGAAACAGGTGTTGATCAGGGTGCTGAGGGGACAGAGCGTGTGACAGATGTAATCGAACAGTTGTTAGAATTGTCTGATCATGTGGCTGCAGACGGTGCACAGGCCCCTCCCACTGGGCAGGTTATCGAGACAGTCATAAACCAGGACATCCTCCAGGTACAGGTCTTTTTTCCATAATCTGACTGGCTTTTAATGGGGATGAGAGCTGAGACTCTCATTGGTTTATTGCACGTTACACCCAAAACACACCCATTACTCATTACAAGAATAGGAACAACCCTTTTCGACCCTGCGCACGGCGCACAAACCATTTTTCTCGTTGTTAAATTAGCAAAAGTGGAATCGGACACGCCCATTTAGACCGTGCGCTTTAGGCAATGTGTTTAGATCATTAAAATAGGGCCCTTAAGTTTACTGGAAAGGGAGATATTCTCTGAAACAAAAATACTTTATTAAGGACTACAACAAGATTTGTGACACAAAAGGTGTGGTCTAGTTATTTTTGCGACTACCCTTTTGCATTTCTAGAAGTTTCCCTTTCAGAAGCAATATTTATGGGAGTATAAGAGTATTTAAATGATTCACGCAAGGCGATTTACTAATGTTTGTGATATAACTGGTATTTGCGCCATTATTTAACATAGAAAAAGCTTGTCTTAAATCATTTTGCGCCTGAAACAGCTGCAAGTGTAGCTGATAATAGGAGGCTTGGCAGAGACAGGACAAGACAGATGATTTTTTCCACACGTAACAGTTTATTTGGAATGCCAGAGGAACATATTATTCAAAACTATTGTTTGCCAAGCCATGTTATTCTTTATTTGTTGGAGGAAATAAAAGAGGAGTCACTAGGAGCAGTCACACAATACCAGATGTTTCAAAACTTTTTGTACCTTTATTTTTTGTCATCCAGTTGTTTTCAGTGTGCTACTGTATGGCTTCGCTAGAAGTGATGTCTGTGATGCTGAACTTGAGCGCATTAGGTGTTAGTAGATCACACGCACCTCATCAGCTCTAATTTGCACTGCTCTTAGTTGATTGCGTTGGTCATTTTGGAAATCAGCTGTTGCGCCTTTATAGTAAATAACCCGCAGTTATTAACACTATCTGCACTTTTTTGGATTGCACACTCGCACTTATTTGCCCTGTTTACTAAATCTGGCCCAAAATGTGTTGTTTTAACACAACCGTTTCAAGAGTGTATTAAAAACGTTGATTTTTACAAGCCGCAATGCCAAAGCACATGCAAATTAAATTTGTGGGCACTGAAGGCTGATTTCCGAAAAAGCAAGTGATATAGTCCATAATATAATTTGCACATTGTTAAAAAAAACAATATTATCACGATATATCTTGCACACCCCTAAACAATATACATTTTCAAAAATATTAATATAAATCAGAGATTGCTTCACTTTGGTGGGAAACAAAGGATAATATTATTGTATTATTGTTTGCTGGAGAATTTCTAAAGCAATAATATCTTCAAAACTAAATTGAAACAACACATTTGGAAACAACGCTATACAAATGCAAAATTGCGTGACAGCTTTCCTGTACAGTGTAAAGAGAGTGTTATACATTATCCTACAAATCCTTGTTAAGGTTAAAAATCCTCTATATGAGTCGAGTCTAAGAGAGGAAGTCCCCCATATTTTAGAAATGACTTTCAAACACTGGTTTTCAGGATAATATAGGGCTTGGTTAGCCTTTTTCATTGTAATGATTTCCTTACGATAATATTACTTTAATAAAAGTGTCTTTTTAAAGAAAAATGTTCTTGACTAAAAACAATTATATTTGGCTCTTGACACATTATTTAAATAAATGTTAAGAAATAACTGTTTTAAGAGACTTGTTCTAGTGAGAATTTTGGGAAAAATTCTGAACCACTTGCCCAACCAATAGAAAAAAATATATTTTTGTTATTTGAGCCCTGCATTGTCTTTGTTTAACATGTTGTGCCGTGTATTTAGAGTATCTATGTGACTTTTTTAACCCTTTCTCTGTAATAAGATGTATCAAACTTAAATGGTGTTTTCTCAGCAAGCTCTGGAGAACAGTGGACTGACTGAGATTCCAGTCCAGCCTGAAGCTCAGAGCAGTGCCAGACAGAAGACCGATGCAGCTGATGATGGACCCGTCACTGCAAAAATACTCATGACAGACACCGTTGTGAAAAAGGAGAGGAGAAGCATCATCAAAAAGCCTCCACAGATGCTAGGTTAATAAAAGAGAATGAAATAGTTTTCTTGCCTTTTATCTAGATGAACATGGCATTTCATGGTGTAGTTAACCTTGGGTTGGCTTCGTTCTTAAGCCCGAGTAGACACTTTTCATTTAGACAAGTGCGGTTTAACAACCACTTTTGTAAAATCCATGGATTGTGGTGCTAAACATGTACAATGTGAAACGAACAGTGTTTTAGGAGGAGTATTACCCAGCACATAGTAACTAGTATATGAAATGTAATAATATTCCCTCAACAGTTTTCTCATATACAGTAGGCTAAATGTTTTTTTTACGTTTATGATTGATTTCTTATATATTTGCATTTGTTTTCAGGTACTATCAGGCAGGATAATGGTGTGCGGTGGCATGGCTGTCCATACTGCTCCAAAGAATTCAAGAAGCCCAGTGATCTAGTGCGTCATATCCGCATTCACACTCACGAGAAACCCTACAAGTGCAAGCAGTGTTTCCGCGCCTTTGCTGTCAAGAGCACCCTGACGGCACACATGAAGATCCACACCGGCATCAAAGCTTTCGAGTGTCAGTTCTGCATGAAATGTTTCTCCACGTCTGGGAGCATGAAAGTTCATCAGCGTCTACACACTGGTAAGAACATCTGCTCATTCTGTCATCCAATTTCATTTTGGGAAATAAATCAATAAGGGACGAGAAAGATATGAAGATATTTGTCCAGACGGTTGCTGAGATTGAGCTGCACGTGTATAGTGCAGACAACTCGGTCCACGTTCAGAAACATGGGAGATTACACGCAGCTCACTTTAGGCATGCACACTGAACTCATCGGGAGAGAAAGTGTCTGCCCACACACTAAGTTAATCTCACTTATATGAGTATGAGAATCGCAGGAGTGGGGTTAGTTGGGCTAAACAAAAGAGATTCCAGTGTCAACACCTATGGTGAAGTTTTAAATCAACATACATTGAAATTATAGATAAAAATACATGTCTAAGCCATCAGGTGCACAGGTTAGGAAAGGAGGAAAGAATAAGAGGAAAAACTTACAAAAGATAAAAGTATGTACACTGTAAAAAACATTAAATCAATTGTGGCATCAGGGGCGGCTGCAGTGAGGGGAGGAGTGAAAAGGTGCAGGCAAGCCGGACGTTTCCTGAATCTCACTGTGTTGTGGATTGCAAACGTCAGCAATGGAAAAGATCGCGTTCGCGTAATTTATCGCGGATTAAATAAATGCAACTGAAATACAAAAAGATGTTTATAAGGAGAATCAACAAAGGTGAACTGCTCATTACTGGAAAAGGCTACTTAGTAAATGTTGGGATGTAATCTAACTTAAGTCTAGTGGTAATACAAATTCGTTTCTGTGTGAAATATAAACTGCTCACAGTACAAATAATTCAACACTAATACAAAAGTTTACAGGAATTCATTAAAAATATAAATGTCATAAGTCAAGAACAATTGAATTAATATAAAAACTACTACAGGAATTAGAGTTTTTAAAATTAAGACGTCATCAGCTGACATCCCCAAAGAGAATTAAGCTGTGTCGTCAGCAAGTCTTTTCCCATCGTGCTTTTCGTCTACGCATTCGGTGGAGAGCAACTGTGCCCGACTGCAGAATCCGAAGATCCCGCCTCGCCATCGTGAGTTTTTTGGCACACGTCACCGTGACATCAGAGCAAGGCGGACGGCCCTCAGACACTTTTCTTACCACTTTTCTTGCATTTCTTGCATTTTCTTGCATCTCGCGGCAATCACCGGTGATTGATTCTGCGCAGAATTTGCTCATCTCAAACGAGCCTATTAGTAGATCTGGCAAGATGTCATATGGTGATCAATCAATGCAGCGCCACATGTGGAAGTATCCTCTATTGTCTTGCACGCCACTGCATTATTGTTTCTATGAAACTACTCTGTTGGCTTAATAACTTGAGTTAGATTTCTCATGCTAAACATAGGCAATGTGTGAAAAAGCAGTCAGACAGAGTATTTCTGGGTTTGTACAAGTATCAGAAATTGTTTTTAGAGCATGAACAATACATGCTTGAACAATTCATGCTCAACAATCTTGCTTTATTTCTTTTATGGGCAATTTCAGTGCAGGAACCCGGGTCATGTCCTGATCCTGTCACCCCACCCCCACACCTTTTATTGTCCTGTTAAAGGGCAAGTTCACCCAAAAATAAAAATTCTTTCATCATTTACTCACTCTCACGTTGTTACAAACCTGTATAAAGTTCTTTGTTCTGATAAACATGAATGAAGATATTTTGTAAACAAACAGTTTTTGAGCCCCATTCACTTCCATAGTATTCTTTTTTCCAACTATGGGCTCATGATTGGTTTGGTTACAAACATTTCTCAAAAAAATGTCCTTTGTGTTCATCAGAACAAAGACATTTATACAGGTTTGAAACCACATGAGAGTGAGTAAATGATGACAGAATTTTTTTTGTTTTTGGGTGAACTATCCCTTTAAAGGTGCAGTGTGTAGATTTTAGCGGCATCTAGCAGTGAGATTGTGAATTGCAACCAACGGCTCAGTCCACCATTGACCGAAACGCATAGAGAAGCTACAGTAGCCGCCAAAGGACAAACATGTTGTTGTACAGTAGTGATAAAACACACTATGTACAGCAGTTTGTCCGTTTAGGGCTACTGTAAAAACATGGCGGCACAAAATGGCGACTTCCATGTAAGGGGACCCGCAGAGTATGTAGATAAAATGTCTCATTCTAAGGTAATAAACACACAACAGTTCATTATGTAAGGTCTTTATACACCACTGATAATATAATTGTTTATTTTATTGCATTAGATCCTTCTAAAAGTTACACACTGCACCTTTAACCTTTCAATATTCTATATAATTTAAAATTGTAATACAGTTACTTAAATAATGAAGCCTTTTGAAGATTTTTTACTCATTTTATTGTCACTTCTGTATCTGCTCTACTTCAGCCTGCTGTTAATTCATAATTCTTTCTTTCTTTGCCAGGTTTGCGGCCTTTTCCTTGTCCTCATTGTGAAAAGTTTTTTCGTACTTCAGGCCACAGGAAGACACACATTGCCTCTCACTTTAAAAGCACACACCACAAAAAGCACAAATACCCACGAAAGCCTCACAAAAGCAGATTGTCCAGAAGCAATCTTCACCTGCCTGATATACCTCTGCAGGAGCCAATACTCATCACAGACACGGGTACCAAATATATCTGTTTTTTGTTTGCACTCTGCTTTATCAAAAAATTAATCTAGAAAAGTTGTAATTTTTTCACTAAATGTTCGTATCATTATCTTCAGTCAAATGTAGTGAAAAGGCTGTTTTAATATTTGGTCATAGTTTTGTTAGGTAGCATCATGACGGTTGTCACGGATTAAAGCTAGTATCAGAGCATTAGAAAACTAAATAAATGAGCTTATCAGTTAAATAAAGAGTTACACTTTGTCGCATTCATTAAAGCTATATATACACGTTGCTGTACAGTTGAGATCCACCTTTAAAACAATAGTTTAGTGAGAGAGTTTATTCAAAGCTGTTAGAAATGCTATGTTTGTGACTTGTTATGGCAATTTTTGATGCTGATGTTGTTCTTATTACCGCAGGGCTCCTGCAGAACCAGAACTCACGGGCCGCCCTGCAGCAGTATCTGGACATCGTGGAGAATGAGCGTCCGTATAAATGTGGATTCTGCAGCAAAGCTTACAAGAAGTCAAGCCACCTTAAACAGCATATCAGGTGAAAGTTACCACACAGCGTATTACAAATATGAATGTTTGGAAAGATTAAGACTTTTTGGCTTCAGATTGTGTATGTTTATATTTTTGCTATAATAAACTCCCTTCCACTTGAGCAATTGCAGGATCTCTTAAACCTAAATAAAATGTCATTCTAATTTGAAAGAAATTAGTCTTTTTACTTCATTCTGCTCAAAAACACTAAAGATGTGTTTAGTGCCGAGAGAGGTCACACTTACACTGACGATGTCAGTGTAAAAATGTCAGATTATCTGCCGATACCGATAGTTAGGTGGTTATATTAACTTGCATTCTAACTAAATTCTGCAGATTCAATTTTCTGAATGTTATTCATTCTTATTACACGACACTTTAAAAAGCTTGATTATGATTGGCCAGTCACAACATGTCCAAGGTATATTATCCCGAGATAACAACCGCCTGAAACTAATAACACATGGCTGCAAATCATTTTGACAGGTACAGTTTAGTATTAAACAAAAACTAAAAATAAGTATGTCTTTTAATAGCATATGACATTATATTTGAAGAGTTTCGTTGCAAAACGAGATAAATCCATTTTTTAACATTTTTGACAAAACATGTTTATTATTTTGTTTTGTGGTGCTACTTAGCTGTATTTTTTAAGTTATGAAGGTTTAAATCAAAACAAACTAACTGCAGTTGCATTGAAATTAATTGGAATGCACAACAAAAAAACAAGATTTCTGAACAATTAAAAAAACGGTGGTCATCTCGTTTTGCAACGAAACTCTTCATTTACAAATGATTAAACCAAATGGTGTGTCTATGACATTTGAACGTCTTATCTTTAAATTGAAAGTAAACAGGTTTCGTAGCGGAAGGTCTGCATTTGTAAATATCTGTGTAATAGTCATTGTGTGGTAAATAGCCATGTAATAAGTGAATAATGAACAGTCAGCAGGTTGTTATCACAAAATAAACCCCTTCAATGTCATCTGTCCTGATCACACTGTCGGGGCTTATAACAACCTGCTCCCTATACATTTTTGTCCCTTACTTATAATGACCATTAATATTGAACATTAAACTACTGATGTTTCTTTACATTTTCTATACACAGAGCTCAAATTCATAAAATTTTTCTCTTACGTTTTGATTGACAGGATATTAGTCATGACTGTCGACTGTTTTAAATTAGTGTGAAAATAGTGTTGCTTTTATGGACCGATACCCATTATTGGCTGATATTTTGATGCATCTCTATTCTGAATCCTACCTTTGCGCTTATTATTTCTTATGTCCTGCAGGTCACACACAGGAGAGCGGCCATTCAAGTGCCTGCAGTGCAGTAAGGGCTTTGCGTCCTCTGGTGTGCTAAAAGCTCACATCCGTACCCACTCAGGGCTCAAAGCTTTTAAGTGCTTGCTGTGTGATACCACTTTCACCACCAGCGGCAGCCTGCGGCGTCACATGACCACCCACAGTGACATACGGCCCTACATGTGCCCATACTGCCAGAAGACTTTCAAATCCTCCCCTAACTGTAGGAAACACATGAAAACACATAGGTGATTATATAGTTAATGCTGAAAGCTAATCTGCTTCGTAAAAGTCTTTTCTTACAGATGTGTTTTTGTAATGGTCTGATTTTAAAACATTTCATTGTCCTTTAGTATTACTTCAAATACATCCAAAGATAAAATATGTTCTTGTGAAATTAATCATAATGTGCAAGAACAATGTGTTGGTTAAATCATCTGTTAATACCAAAAAACTTTTTTTTTTATAAAAATGCTTATCAAAAGCTTTCCTGTGGGCTCATTCTCAGTTTCTCGATGGATTTGTTCTCAGATACGAGTTGGCTCAACAGCTGCAACAGCAGCCAAGTTCAAGTGACATGCAGTCTGCAGGTGTGGTGTCCTCAGAGTCAGAGAGTATGCTGGAGGTAGTAGGAGACGGTCAGCAGGTGGCGCTGTCCGCTTCACTGGATGAGGATGCTCTTCAGGATACAGGTAAGAGAGAGAAACACAAAAGCTCAATACATCAATTTGAAATGAATGTTAAAGATTGTTTTTATTCCCAGAATCATTTGTGAGCACCCAGCATGCTCTGCCTGAACACATGAGTCAGTTTGAGACCCCTGCACTGCCTCAGCCAGCCTATGAGCAGCCAGCACTCGCTCCAGGTAACACATACACACTTCTCCAAAAAATATACACCCTGTGTGCTGTCTCAGACTTTTTATCATTTTGTAACTGTTGCACATGAGGCTTGACATACATTTTATCAAACGTAATGTTTATCTGACACTGAGGGTATACATAGAGAAGCTACGGTAGCTGTCACAGGACAAACATGGTGACAAAACACGCTCAGTAGAGCAGTTTGTCCATTTAGAGCTACTGTAGAAACGTGAAGGGGCAAAATGGCGACTTCAACATTTTCAACCATAAACAGGAAAGATTTTATGCAGTTGGCTTTTCGTTTACACAACAGCAGCGTTTTGAGATCCTAAAAAGCAAACTTTTGCAGATGGTTTTTAGCAAAGTGCAAGTTTTTGCAAATTACGCCATGTCGTCTCAGTGTAAACTAAAACTGAAAATGCTAATTTGTGATGGCGGTGACGTCATCATTAATTCGGTCTATAGACATGCACGAGTATAACCAAATAGGGCTGTCGTGGTTATGAAATTTGGCTGACGGTTAATTGTTTAATAAATTGTGCCGATTGTGACGATTAATTGGCTGTTTTAGTGCTTTGACGATTATGATGATTAAATGTATGTTTTGTTGCCGTGACATTTCATTCTCATACATTTTTTGTTTGTTTATTAAATAATTTTCACACGTTCATTTAAATGAAATCTTTTGCAAGGTTTACCTGGCAGTAAATATTAATATACATAACACATATTTAAAAGTAATCTGATAATGTCTCATTTATACAGGCTCTGCAGCTCCCCTTGTGTTTTTTAGAGAGATGTGCAATCATTGTGGTGATTTGAAATCATTACGATGAGGTCAAACAATGGCGATGAGACGATTATTTAATTATTGTGACAGCCCTGTAACCAAAATAACCTCGGTGGCCTACACGCAGATTTTTTTTCCCGTTCTCGTGTGTAGGCAAAGGAGAAACTTTTTACTATATCGTTGTTGTGTAAATGAGCCTTAGTTCTTTTAAAGCAGTATTTGTTTGTTTTTGGTAAATTTTTGGCAGGTTTCACCATAGCTGAGGGATTTACCCAGCAGGCTCATTTCTCTACAGTTC
Organism: Misgurnus anguillicaudatus; assembly: GCF_027580225.2. NCBI lineage: Eukaryota > Metazoa > Chordata > Actinopteri > Cypriniformes > Cobitidae > Misgurnus > Misgurnus anguillicaudatus. The sequence goes on along the minus strand of NC_073346.2, from coordinate 1,237,742 downwards.
AACAGCTTCAGGACTCGAGCACACTGGAGTCCCAGGCACTGACCTCCAGCTTTCACTCCCCAAACCTACTCCATGTAACACACAGTGCGGTACATACAGTACACACACACACACCACACCTAAACGTATCACCGACTACCCTCTGCACATATATATGGTACTTAACCAGAGTAATACTAACAGTTTCCTGCTACTGATCAAGTGGAAGGGGCATTTACCCTAAAAGCTTTAATACTACATACACATTTCCTGTATTTTCTGAATGTATTCTATTAAAGAGACTAACATAACATGTACTTACTATAGGGTTGGGGTTAGGATTAAGGTTTGGTTTAGGGTTATTTGCATGTAATTATGCATAATTAACTGTTATTACTATAATAATTACAAGTAGCATGTGTAACAAAGACACCGTAAAATAAAGTGTTACCGATATTTTGATGTTTTGAAGCACCATTGATTTTCATAGTATTTTTATTCTAATATATGAAAGTGAGTGGTGGTGCTTCTGCTTCTTGCTTGATTACAAAGGTATACAAATATATAAATAAATGTATTTATAAACATCATGAAACACTTACACGTCTGTGTGCCTTTAGACAAGTGCTTTATTGCAAGACGCAAGTCAAGGAGAGTTGCAGCTGGCCATCCAAACACAAGACTTCCAGGATGACGACGAGAACAACAAGAGAGTCTATCAGTAAGATATTTACAGATCATATGTTTGACATGTGGGCTGTGGTTGTACAACGGAGGGTACATTATAATAAAAATTTATATAAAGCTATAAGCATGTTGATATAGGCTAAAGGGTCTATTATTTTGCTCTTTTGTAGAATATCAATGGCTATAAATCATGTGTATTGTCTGCTAATGATGCTGTGTATTATTGTGTGTGTGTGTGATTGATCAGTACCATAAAATGTAATAACAGATAGAAGAAACAAAGCACAACAGCATGAGCCTGGGCTGTTTATCTGCATAGCAGACATAATCTCATAATTGGAAATATTGCCTTCGCAGTCTGTCTGATGTCTTTCCTACATCCCCCAGAGATTGTTCTCAGCTACAGTTCTTTTATCTTAAAACATGATCACATTGACCTCCCTAAATAATATTTCTCAGCTCTTTTGTTTAATGTTGCCGTTATGTCTGGTTGATTTCTTAGGTGCAATGTGTGTGATAAGAGCTTTAAGAAGTCCAGTCACCTGAAGCAGCATGTACGCTCACACACCGGAGAAAAGCCTTACCGCTGTCACCTCTGTGGAAGGAGCTTTGTGTCTGCTGGAGTGCTTAAATCACATCTGAACACGCACACAGGTGAACCTGCCAGGAAGATTCTGACAAACCATTTCTAATACATGAGCCTCTTTAAACCATTTTGTCTTATCTGGTCTTTCTTCTTTCAGGATTAAAGGCTTATAAATGTAATGTTTGTGAAGCTTCTTTCACCACTAATGGCAGCCTGAACCGACACATGATCATTCACATGAACACAAAACCTTTCAAATGCACGATGTGTGAAGAGAGCTTCCGCACGGTCATGCTGCGCAGGAAACACATGAAACTTTATCACGCTGTAGTGTCCAGAGGTAACCACGTCACATCACACTTTACCTCAGTACAGTCAAGCACAGTAGTTAAGTATACAGTGTTTGGTCATCTTACGTAACATATATGATCAGACCATGAGCAGTATATTTACTGGAATGTTAAAAAATAATGTTTGGCTACTGGCATGCTGCCGATTACCATGGAAACCAATTTCACCAAACAACCTTAATAAAATCAATTAAAATGTATTTGATGTTCTTTTACTTACACATTTCAAAAAAATTAACATTTTAAAGGCCGCTCTATTTATTTGTGAATTTATGAGTGTCCCAACTTTTTCTTGTACTTACAACTTTAATTTGTATTGAACCCTGAAATATCTCATTGACTTAATTATTCTGCACAGTTCTGGAGGCCAGTGAGACCGGTGAAGACGAAGATGCTTCAGATCGCTCCGGCATTAAAAGAAATCGTGCCAGCATTATCACATTAACAGAAGAGCAGACGGCAGAGCTGGCAAAGAGCATACCAGGAGACGGGGTCTCGCTATCAGAGAAGGTGCTTGCCCAGACAGCTGCTGAACGAGATCGAATTAGTGAAGTTAAAGATAAATGTGTTGAGCTCAACCAAGAGCCAAAGTTTTCAAACCGCTGCCAGTACTGTCCAAAGAGTTTCAAGAAGCCCAGTGACCTGGTGAGGTAAGTATTTTAAAGCAATAGGTATTAATACACTTTTAATTGCCTTTGCGTTTTCTTTTGAGATTGATGCACAGATTCTGTGTTTATATGTTGTTTTATTGGGATATCTTTGTGTATAAACGCAGTGAACTACACCAGTTTGTAGAGGTTAGCATAAAGAGATTGTATACAGTAGGTATATGCAGGTATGTTGCAGGTATATGTGGATTTTAGCGCCTGTCATTGACAAGCATACATACAGTTGTGGACAAAAATATTGGCATCTAAAATGTTTCTCCTTTTGATCTTTGATTAAAAAAAGAAAAATATAATGTTTAATGGAAGGAAAACTATTGAAAGTGTGTTTGAGGCGATATGAAATAAATGAGACACTTTGTGATGAGGAAAATATAAGTGAGTAAAAGAGTATGTGAGTTCATGGTTGGGCTTTTTTTAAGATAAAGACGTCCGATCATTGAGATCCAAGAAAATCTTCTCTTTGATGCAGTTTGCCAATCACAACACCTTTCTATGTCACAGAGGTTCATTGGAGAATTTGCCACAGCTGGTGAGAATGTTCATGTAAAGTGTAAGCTGTCTTCTACTGTTTTCCAGACATATCCGAATACATACAGGCGAGAAACCGTACAAGTGTGATGAGTGTGGGAAGAGTTTTACAGTGAAATCCACACTGGACTGTCATCTTAAGACACACACAGGTGAGTCACATTTAACAGTGTATGCTGCCTTCCAGACATCTCAGATCCCCAAAACTGGAAATAGGTCCGGATTAAAAATATTTAGTAACATTCAAATATTAATTTTACGAATTATTATTTCTGTGATGAGATGGGAAATACCCTAAATTCGAGCTGTCTGGAACGCAGCAAAAGGCTGTGTCTAACTGTGCGCCTGTGTTTAATTATCATTATTATTATTTAGTGGTACTTGCTTATGTTCTGTAGTGATTAAAAGACATTAAAGGTGCCGTAGAATGTAAAACTCTATTTATTTAAGCATAGTTAGAAACAATTGTCAGAAATGACTTTACTCTGTCTCATATGTTTGTGCAGGCCAGAAGCTGTTTACCTGTCACATGTGCAACACATCCTTCTCCACAAAGGGCAGTCTGAAGGTGCACATGCGTTTACACACAGGTTCCAAACCCTTCAAGTGCCCCCACTGTGACCTTCGCTTCCGTACGTCTGGTCACCGCAAGACCCACATTCAGTGTCACAACCGACCCTCTGAACGGAAGGCCAAGCGGACCTTAAGCACCGAGTCACAGGGAAGACAGGAGGACCATCAGGCTCAGCATTCCTCCTCTGGTGCAGACTCTCAGCCCTTGGGATTGTTGCAGAGCACCACTACAGATCCAAATATCTACATACCTGGAAACCAAGTGCTCATGGGCCAGTATGACCCACATCTGCTGCAACAGGGGCTGGTGGGGCAGGCCATACTGCCAGCTACCGTGTCAGGTAACAAAAGATGGCAGCCATTCATCGCTATATGAGCCATATGTGAATGATGGGACAAATAAACTTGGTGAAAGTTTCACCTTGAGGCGGGGTATACATTGATTTGTGCTGTTCTTGTTCTGTCTTGACCCAGCCGGGGGCGATCTGACCGTCTCTCTGTCGGAGGGTCTTGCTACACTGGAAGGAATTCACTTGCAGCTCACGTCAGCCAACCTGGTTTGTCCAAATGTGCAGATATCTGGGATTGACCCCAGCAACATCAACAATATCACGCTGCAGGTAGAGTCTCCACTTCAGAAGAGATTGTTACATAGGTTTTGAGTGAAGGTGTAAAGTGTTTTTGTTTTTATGTCTCTGTTTAGATTGATCCCAGTATTTTACAGCAAACACTGCAGCATGGCGGTTTGCTGTCTCACACTCTGACGACTGACACGGCCGCTCACCTCATGACCGCTGGAGATGCTTCGGTTCCTGCAAATGTGGTGATCCACCCTCTCGGAGGCCTCTCGCTACAGCCAGCCGACCCCTCAACCAGTGCCACCACTAGTAACCTGACAAACGAACAGGATAACACGGGTATCTCCGCACTTTTACACAATCTAAACAAACAAGTCCATGTCACATTTCACTCCACAATTTCAAATCAATGAATAAGAAAAAAGAACAATTTGGGCTGATTTTTCATGATAAATATCCTGTTTCTATCTGAAAGACATTGGAGAACTGAACTTGGTTGTGTTTGCATAAACACAAATTACAGATGTGGCCTTTAAAAACGCGCGTTTTCTCCCGCGGCATTCGCCAATTCGTCTCGCAGAGTCCCGCAGCATTCTGCAAGTGCTTTCGGGGGGGCTACTTTTCCCTTTCCCTTAATGTGTTTCGCTTCAAAGAATATCCACCAGGTGGCGCATAAAAACATTGTCATTGCCGTTGTTTCCAGAAGTTAATAGGGGCATTGCTGAATATGTTACATTGAATTGCTGTTTTTGAAGTGATATGTCAACCCCTTCTTGCCAGCATAACAGCGCATACAAATATTAAGATGACTGTACGTGCAATGCGCATTTATAGTAAGTGCAACAGATAATTTAGTGTGAGCCTAATAAACGCGACTCGTGATATAGGGTTGCTATTTACAATGAATATCTTAATTATTTGTGTTGTCGAATTTTGACACCGTTTCATTGTTTGTTCATAATATTTATAATTGTCAGTTTTTCAAAAAAGTATCAATATTTTAAAGAGATTAATGTGGTATAAAAAAGACATGTTTTAAAGTTTAAAACGTTGTAAAAAATACAGTAGTATTCTTATATTTTAAGAATAACAATATGATACATTTATACTCCGCTAAAATGCTTTACATATGGAAAGAGGAATTCTTCTCATAACAGATATTTTTATGTTATTATTAAGACGTAGGCTACATCTAATAAAATAGCGAACAGAGAAACTGGGCCTTTTGCGGACGAAAAACACCTCAGAAATATTGAGTTTATGAATATTTACACTTACAATATGTACTTTGTGAAATGTTGTGTAATAATTTTATAACATGTGGCTGTAGAGACAAACACGCTGCGTCGCCTTTCAGATATCTTACACGTTCGCATTCAACACTTTTCAAAACGTATTTATATTAAATCTAATGAATAATTATAAATTATGACATGAGAAAATTAGAAGTGTGCAAAAGAGCACAGTTCAGATATTGTTAATTAAAGCGGTTTTATACACCTTTCTGCCTTGTTTAAATTAACAAGAATTTTATTTGCCACTGTCAACACGTTTTGTGATTGATTTAATGATTTATTACAGAAACAAATCTATTGTACTAAGCATCTATATATATATGTAAATAAATAAATAAATATATATATATATATATATGTTATAAATGTTGTAAAAAAATATATTAGTATTCTTATATATTAAGAATAACAATATGATACATTTACATTGCGCTAAAATGCGTTACATATGGAAAGAGGAATTATTCTCAACCACCACCAATAAAGTTTAAACATTATTTTTTAGAAAAACGCCTCGGAAGTGTTGAGTTTATGAATATTTACACTTACAATATATACTTTGTGAAATGTGTGTTTAAAATAATAAATTTCATAACATGTGTATAAAGATAAACACGCCGCGTTGCATGATTTTATAAATACCGAGGTCCATATAAGTATTTTCTAGGGCATGCACCCCAGGAAAAAAACTTCTTATTTCCCTGCTCTACATATATGAATTTTAATAAATCAGAAAACCAAAGAATCAAATACCTATAGATTTCAAACCATATTAGTATGCAGAAAACTTTTGTTGGTCATTAGGAATACATTGTAATAATTATTTTACCATCCTGGGCACACTGCTGCACACTTTCTCTTCTTTTGTTATTTAATTAACTTTAATGACTTTAACAGGTAGGCCTTAGGACTAAATGCAATAAAATGTTCAAGCCAAAATATGAACATTTAAACTCCGTGCACGCGCACTACGGGTGGATGAAGCGTTGTACCGCGCACGTGATGCATCGTTTTCAAGTTCAAGCTTAGCAGCACAACACAGTGAATCTTATCATTATACAGTAAAAAAACATATCTTCAAGAATTAAAGGGTGGCGTTGAATTTTGTTAATAAACACGCTGAATAACGGAAAGTGAATTACTGAAGGGAGTAAGAGCAGCGCATTAAATCTGGACACCCATATGTGCTCAACTGCAGTAATGTTTCTTGTCCTGTCACCTTGACAGTCACTGCGGTTTCACATTTCTCGTCATTAAACTGCTGTATATAATAGTCAGCGTTTGATTACTTAGGCTACATCTTTCTTGCACTACCACTAACTGCGCATCTGACCTGTGTTGCACCTCTGTCTGACTGGTTTGATTTTATTGGTCATCTCGGTTTCATTTTGACTTCATCTTAAAACTTAATAGACCATTTAACTGTTTGTACACAATGATGACATGGCACCGTATGCGTGCGCATTTGGGCAACGGAGCTATGGCAAGAATCAGCAGCAACTGACCCATTTCACAAAAAATTCACACGGCCGCGCCGCTCCATTAGCATGCTACACTTGCTACTTTAGCGGGTTGAAATGCATATATATATTAGGCTATATATTTGGTGTGTTTGACTTTCTGCCGAACTGCGCGATCCAATCGGCATATGAAATTACTATAGCGGCGCGAAAGTGGCTGGGGAGCAGACTGGTGTAGCGCTACAAAAACCCACAGCCGAGTGACAGCAAAGTACCGCGAGAGCGATTCCAGTTATCACGTGGAGAAATCCGCTTTGAATCGCTCTCGCGGTACTTTGACATCACCAAGAGGTCTGATTAGAGCAAACTTGTGACTTGCATAACAATGACTTTGTCCCACCTCTGCTAAAACGTCACATGCCGATCGGTCTGCGCGGTGCAGGAAGAAGCCACACGAGCGCTGAGCGTTGAGTCAAATTATAAGACGAGCGTAAGAAAATGATCGAGGTCTGGTCAGGGAATTAACCCAACACAAAGTGAAAATGATAGCAATGACTCTAAGATCTATGGACATGCACATCAGTGTTTTATTTGTGTGGAGAAAAGGACAATTTGAAATAGTGTCCAACACAATACTCTACCATTATACTCAAATAAGTAGGGCCTACATGCACTGCTCCCAAACGTGATGTGTTTTGGTGTTGCTTGTAATCTGGAACTTGGTGTATTTCAAATGTGTTTGTTAAGTGTCTCCACATGAAAACGGAATGCCCTCCCCCCGCACAGTCCTGCAATGAGAACCAGAAAAACCGGTTTCTAACCATTTTATTTACATGTGAATAGTGAGAGAGCACCCCCTCAGGAGCTGTAGGACGTTTTTTTATAAGCGTAAACCAGGACTAAGCCTTAGTTTAAATAGAATATAAAATTAGTTTTAACAAACATGCCTTACTAAAAACATTATTTGTCTGCATTTTGAGGCAAAACAAAGGGCATGGCCGTCCGGACCTCGGTAATTTTCTGACGCTTGTCTTATTTGACTCAATGCTCAGCGCTCGTTTGACGATCTTGCGGCGCCACGCAGACCGATCGGACGGCATGTGACATCTTAGCACCGCGAGACAGCAGGCCTACAGCATGCTTTTGAATAGATCTCACGGTAGTGTGATGTCACAGACCAACGGGTTTGCGCTGCGCCCCATTAGGTAAAATAAAGTGAAAATTATTCCTAGATGACCAATAAAATCATACCAGGCAGACGGCAAAGGAGGACGGATACCTCAGTTAGTGGAAGTACCAGAAAGATAGGTTAAATTGGGCAGGAGCACAGCTCCGCCTCCTCGGGTCCACAACACACCTTGCCGGAGCTCCGGTCCGTCTCCTTCAGCAACAGGGTTTGGTAAAATATAAAGTGTATAAAGTGTGCAGTATACAAAAAAATGCCAACAAATTATTTCTAAAAGTAGCAATATTTTAAAGAGATAAATGTGGTATAAAGAAAGACATGAGAAAAGTAGAGGTATGCAAAAGAGCACAGTTCAGATATTGTTAATTCAAGCGGTTTTATACACCTTTCAGCTTTGTTTGAATTGACAAGCATTTTATTAGGCACTGTCAAAACATTTTATGATTGATTTACTGATTTATTACAGAAACTTGTTGTCAGAAGCAAAGCTATTGTACTAAGCATCTTTATATGTATGTTTTAAATTTAAAAGTGTTGTAAAAATATATGAGTATTCTCTTATATTAAGAATAACAATATGATACATTTATATTGCGCTAAAATTATTTTGCCATATAAATTATTCTCAACCACCACCAATAAAGTTTTAACATTATTCTTTAGGAAAAAAACGGCGTTTAAACCCGTGGAGCGAACAAGAAAACATATGTTTATATGCTCATTCGGCATATCATATGATATTTTTTATTTAGTTTTACAGTTTTAAAAGTGGCAAAAAAAGTTCTTAAAATCTAACTGGTCTCTGTAAATATAACTGCAGATGACAGCAGATTAGATTCAGTTCACCTACTAAGAAATAGGAGAAGCGATGATTTGTGATTGATTGGGGCTAATAGAATGACTGCCACACTCAAAATACACCAAACCAAATGAGCACTTTATATTACACTAAAGCAACACACAATGTGCAAGTCATGACCATGGCCGGGTTTCCCAAAAGCATCGTAAGGCTAAGTAGATCGTAAAAACGATCGTACGAATCATCTTAGAATTACGGGCTGTTTCCCAAAAGCTTCGTAACGTAAGTTGCACTTGAAAATCATCGTAGATCTACGAATGCTCTGGAGTAATCGTTCATTCATAAGTGCTTTTGGGAAACCGGGCCCAGGCCTTGACGCTTTGTGTGTTCGACTTTAAATGGTGGGGCGCTGACTGGTCGGCGTTTGACATCAGAGTACCGCGAGAGCAAAGGTAAAGTCGGACCATTTTGTAACATTTCGACTTGCTCTCGCGGTACTTTGATGTCTTCGGTGCCGAACTGTCTGCGCAGCGCCACAAAGAAACGCCCTTTGACTCTTTACAGCAGAGTACCAGCAACATGAGAAGTGGTGGCATGCAAAAGGAAGTGAAGGTACGCAGTACGCTAAAATATAAAGTGTCTGTACTGCGAGCACTGGTCTAGTTATTTACATCGTGTGTTGCTCTTTCACCATTGTGCACCCGCGCACTCGCTCTGTAGTTTGTAGCTCGCGCTCCGGCTTCTGTAGCCGTTTCTTAATACAAAGTACAGGAGAGTGGAGCAAAATAAGCCTTTATCTAGGCAACCATACAGATTTGTAGCCGTGTGACCACAAATACAGGTAGCAACCATAATTTATATTTGGCTATGTTAAGGGGAAGGACAAATTAAAGAGTTATGATTAAAGTGATTTTTTTTACAAAAAAATCCTATCCTATCAAAGTAAAATTTATACATACCAGGTGGTTATGTCAAAGTAGATTTATTCAGGTCTAAATATACCATAAATATTGGTGATAGGCGAATGATTTAGCTAAAGATTAGCCTGAATTACTAAGCTAGGCAGTTTTCCCAAAATGGTGGCTGTGGGGCAAAGTGAACCACCACGAGGCACTGTCTGAAACCACTGAATATGTTTCATTAAAAAAAATATATCTGTGTAGTTTCGCACAACTGATTTGAGAAAACATATCATGCCAATACATTACCATATTACTACATTTTTATTTTATGCATTTGGTGTTTTGGTCCATACTGAAAAAACAAACTTACCACTAAGAAACGTCCATTGACAATCTCCAAACAATAAGTTGTTCCTCAAAATCTGTATTTTCATCTGATACAGACTCAAACATGAGTGGATGACATCAGAGTACTGCGAGAGCGATTGAAACCAACCTCCTCCGCCTTATTTCTCGCGGTACTCTGATGGCATCTGCTTGTCTGCTCTTGCGGCGCTGCGTAAAGTTGACCACACCTAAAAACCATACTGCTAAACTCGACAGGAATGCTCTGTGTATACCAGCACCTCCTTTATTGTATAGCAGGAAAACTTATTTTTTACTTCTCAGCGTGAAAAATAGCTTGGTTTGGCGTGTGAACTGATTATGTCAAATTAAGTTATCCGATATCCACTTAATTTTAGTTATAGAAATTCATTTAAAATAACTTACAGCGTAGTAGGCCTAGATTTGCGTTTAAACAAAGCAACTGCAAGGTTTTCTTTTGATTCGCTCGCTGAGAGGAGATTAGAATTGGGGGTTGGCAAAGAATTGGCAGACCTGGGGGTGGGTGGTTTTTAATTTCTTGACTTTCTGTGTCAGTGGTAGCTGCTACTAGACGCATTACATTTTGTAATGAACTTCCTTCATGTCGTTTTATTTATACACTGTAAAAAATATTTTCTGAATTTGTAAGTAAAGTTAGCATTAAATATGTATTACAATTTTAAATGAATTTTTGCTTTTATTATAATTATAACTTAAATAACTGTAAAAATATTATGTGTAATTTTTAATGTGTAATATTAAAAATAATATTACACATTTTTTATCAAAAAGACAAATAACTTGATTCTCATTAATAATAGGCATGGAAAACAAACTTCTAATTTTCAAACCCTCATACAGCTTGTGCCTATCTTGAACGTGAGAGCGCTGTAAGCGTTTATTGTGTCTTTCAGCACATTACATATATGACCCATTCTGTCTAAATGAGTGGGATGTTTTCAAGTACTCTATTAATTAAACATCTAATACGTTTTCTGAGAGTGAAATGATTAATACTAAGATGCATGTCATGTCTGACATCTTGGTTTCGGTTTAAAAACATGCAGGAATTTGAAATTAAAATCCGGAACTTGCTTGATGTTTAAAAAGTTATTAAGAGAGATAAAGTTCGGGACTGATTTATGTTAAAAAGTTATTAAGATCAACAAGACTCGTACTGACTGACAGATCCGAAACCAACGCACAGACACGCAAGTACCTGCAGACAGAATAGTAAAAAAATCTGTTTTGGCAAGAATTTAAGAAAGCATATTAAGCATTACAAAAAACTTGTTAAGCTCATTATTAAATATGTCCATAGCCTACAGCGTTTGCGCGAACAGAACAAATTGTTTAAAAAAAACTCTCTCATTAATCTTCATCTAAATTAATAAATAATCAGATATTCGTTTATAATTTTAAATAACAGTATTCTCTATTATTTAAAGTCAGTTTTAGTTCAAAACAAGCAAAATTATTTTAAACAAGGTAATTAGAAAGTTGTAATTCAAATGTTTCAGCTGTTATTTACTAACTTTTTTATGTTAATTGCAATTCATGTCATAATAATCTTCAGTATACATTTTGCTTTTAAAATGTTACATTTTCATATTTTTATCTATTTACTTGTTTATTTTATATTCACCTAGATTGACAATGAAGCTGGCTTTAACTTGAAGTAATTTAAAGATCATCTGTGACCGAAGTCACGGAGACACGGAGTTATTAACGAATATTTTATTATCAGAGTGCAGCATTTTATCAAGGGTTTCTGGTCTTGTGTAATTAAATAAAACAAAAAAACTAAAATGGTAATTTTTTACAGTTGGATTAAAAGAAGCTTGATATTAGGAGCGTTTTAAAACTAATTCCAAAACATCTCGAGTTTCTAAATAAGGGACGCGCAGAAAATGTCATTCATTCATGTAATTTTATAGATTACACTCATTCACTTAACACACATATTATGCGTGCTTTAAGGGCTTTATAATTTAGCTGTAAACACTTGATTATGTCTGGCCGAATATTTTTTCTGCTATTCGGATGAATTCGTTATTCGTTTTAAAGCCATTATCCGTGCCCTTGCGAATAACGTATTCGGCTTCGGGCACATCCCTAATATATATATTTATTTATTTATGTTTGACGAATGCTTATCAGTACATACTTTTTGGTTTCTTCAACTTTAAAGATGAATATTCTCCTTTAGAGATGGGCAATTTTTTGCAATCACGAAAAAACAAAGAACGGCACACTGCTACTATAGCTCTCAATATTTATTATTTAAAAGACAACGTTTCGACCAAAACGTTGTCTTTTAAATAATAAATATTGAGAGCTATAGTAGCAGTGTGCCGTTCTTTGTTTTTTCGTGATTTAGTGTTTTTGTGATCGAGCACCTGTCTCATAATATTTTTGGATGTGCACACTTCTTATTCAATTTTTTGCAATAGCACATTATATTCAAAATTTTGAGCTCATAAAAAAGATTTTTCGCTTATTTAAATGACATGTTCATGTTTTTATGCACGTTTAGATTTGGTGCAATTTCCCAAAGGCTTATAATTAGGAAATACACACAACACGCTTAACTTATATTTTCTTATATTTCTACTTATATTCCTACTGTTCAGTAATGCAGAAAAGCGCAACACAACCATGTTAAAGCTATTAAACGTTCAGATGCAAAAATGAACTAAATGTAAAATTAGATAAATTAGTTAATGATATTGCGTAAATGCGCTCGGTCTCTTCAAAGGTCTTCGCGAGTTATTTTGTTATAAGACTCAGTTATCATACATCACGTCTCTTCTACTGTAAGTACACGGAAAAAAATAAGACAAATGATGCGCGTTTGAGTCGAAATTTTATGAAGAATATGTCACTGTTTATGTAACTGGCAAAGAAAACTTCGCCAACGAAAGGTTTGCCAAAAAAGCCTGCATTTGTATGGCATCAAAGAGTATCTCCTAAACACAGAAAATCCGTGTCATGTTACTTCAATATCATAGAGTATACGCTCAGCAGTCAAGCACACAAATTGTCGTCAGTATGGCCTACATGAAACACGACTGCCATCTACAGGTTTTTGTATTTCCTGCATCCCCCACCGAACCCCCCTTCTGCGGGATCTCGCAGAATTTCGGAAGTCCTCGCGGCATTCTGCTCTCAGAGACGCGCATTTTTAAGGGCCACATCTGTAATCATTAGTAATTGTAAACACAGTTCTCCTCTTTTGTGTCTGTTGCAATATGACAGTGCATCGTTTTTATTCTTTCAAGCAGAGTTTGTGAATCTTGGGGAAAAATTCACTGTAGGTGACCTTTTATACATCTGCTTCTCTCTTAATGTCTGGAGTTCACTTCAGGCAGTATTAAAGCCATTTCAAACCCAAGTCTGTGTTATATACCTAAGGAAATGTTATATACCTAAGGAAACGTTAACAAGGGTCAACCCACCTCCAAGAAGGCCATCAGTAAATTAATTGTGGAGGCTATTTTGCTAGCTTATGAGGTGCACAGATTGCCTTCACCTCTGCTAGTCAGTGCACATTGTATTAGGAGTATGACATCTTCTCAGGCCCTTTTATCTGGGGCCTCCGTGCAATATGTGTGCAATGCACTCTACACGCCTACTTTTACAAGGTATTATAGTTTGGACCTCTCACCCTTACCTGCTAATCAGGTTCTTAGGTGCATGACACTCTTTGCAACAGGACAGACACAAATCCTTATGGCATAGTGGGCATTCGTTCCTCAAAGTGTCATTCCATGACGCAGCGTCTCATTCCCTATCTCAGGGAACCATGGTTACAGTTGTAACTGAGACATTTTCTGATACACATATAATTATGTATTCAAATAATCTCTTTTATTGTTTTTACGCTCATGTATATCAGTGGCGGCTGGTGACTTCTTTTTTTTGAAGCGCACGATGCGAAGTTCGTCACAACATGTATGTAGTTTGTCATGTGTGTGGTTCATCATTTCAAAATATATGTCTCTTTTATCATAAACGGTTTTGACACGTGTGCAGCAGGCACTTATTTTGACAAAACACGTGATGCACACAGGATCTCTCCACACGCATGACACATATTTTGGAACCACATACGTGACAATCCGAACACTTATTTTGAATTAGCACATCCTCGGAAGAGCAGTCGCGAGCCGCCACTGATGTATATGTAAACAAATTTTTTTTAATGTCTTAAGAATTGTTCTCAAATAATATTGTGATTATTACCTATAGGGTGTCAGCTTCAACAAAGTGATCACATTAATTTTAAAATGGAATAAGTAGCTAAATGTAATACAATATAGAAGAAATGTTTGTCAGAGAAAAAATGGCAATTCAAAAAATGATCTTAAAAATTTTTTGAGTCAGATGTGACCAAATATTTATTTTAAAATCCTCTATTGTCCATATACCAGATTGTATTAATTTTGTGTTGATGACTGTAAATGTCAGCCGTCAAAGCAAAGTGTGTTTTCTATCATTTCATCAGGCAGGTGTGCAACTCATTGTTATTTTTGCCTCCTGTCAGTTTCTCAGGAGCTTTCTCAAGTGTCCGGCGCTGGAGGTCTTGTGAGTGGTGCCAGCAGTGCTTCTGAAATCACGCTTACCATCAACAACTCCAGTCTGACACAAGCTTTAACGCAGACCAGTTCAGCTACATCCACATCCACCAGTGGTACACCAGAGATCACACTCACCATAGCAGGTGATACACTTCAGCTTTTATACATCAAAGGATTTGTATCGCACTGTGACGGCAATAGATCAATAGATGTTGCAAAAGGACCTGTATTCTAATTAAACTGGATTCATATTTGAAATTAGTAATGATTCCTTGTTTTTCTTTTCATATTTAAATTGAATAATTATCTTCTTTCTGTAACCTTAACATGTACCATTGTAAACATAGCATCTGCCAAAAATAGTTATTGCAGATAAGATTCTTTAATAAAATAGCAGCAACTTGGTTTTAGCCAGAATTGCTCAAGCATTATGCACCATTTAAAGGGATAGTTCACTCAAAAATGAAAATTCTGTCATCGTTTTCTTATTCTCGTATTTTTCTAAATCTGTATGAATTGTTAGAAATAGAAAATATTTTGTTAAATGATGTTAGCACACAGCTGATTGTAACCATTGACTTCCATAGTAGGAAAACTAATATTATGGAAGTATTGTGATAAATGATGAAGATATACATCTTGTTTGTTTTTTCTACTATGAAAGTCAATGGTTACAATCACATTTGTGCTTATCATCATTAATTAAAAGATATTATTTTGTGTTCATTAGAAAAAATAAATTCATAAAGATTTAAAACGACATCCATGAGGTAAATACTACGTAGTAGACATGTCTTGTAAAAGCGTGATTGGTTTACAATGATCAAATGCTACTGCAAGCTGTCTTGCTTCATTGGTTGTCTTGCTCTGTGTTTTTTAAGGTCAGGAACATTTACCCCTGCACTGCCCTCCCACTGCTCCAGAGATGAACTCTGGCATCAGACTGACTCCAGGCAGAAACACTCTGACACTGAACAGTGACCAGCTCCTTCCTCATCCCTCAGCAATGACCGGTGAGTAAACTCCACACCAGTCACCTCTTCTTTCGCGCGAAAGGGAAACACGCTATATGAGGTCACATACATGGCATGAGGTTACATTGCGCATGCCAAATGAACCGTTGAACCGTGCGACGCACACGCGCTCCGAACCGAGACAAGCGAACCGAATGGTTCGGATTTTTTTCATGAACCGTGCCACCCCTGATATTTATAGAAGAACATTTTCTAGAAGGTATTAAAACTTGATAAAAATGTTGGCAAACGCTAGCAGGGAAAGAGTTAATACCCAATCACATTAAAAATCTATTGCTTTCTTTCTAAAAGTAAGTAAAAGCAGGAAAGTACATTATTTTTTGATGTACTTGGGTATTAATTGTAAAACAACAACTTGTTTTTATGAAATGTAATAGAGTAAAAAGTGCAATATTATTCTTTGAATAATAAAAACATTCTGATCAAGTATAGGTACTTAAAATACTTCACTACTGTCCACCTCTGTCGATGTGTTTTTAACACATGCCTTTCAGGGACACGGACGAGAGAACCCAAGCGCAGACGATGTCGGGGAAGTGAACAAAGGACACTTTATTAATACAAAAACACAGAAAACAAAAGCCCACGTGGGGGCAAAACCACATGAAACAATGTTTTACTAAGAGACTGACTAAACACTAAACTTGACAAGACTTTGATATAAACACATGAACAATACAAAATGACCCAGCACAAGACAAAAGACAAGAGGGGATTAAATAGGAAAAAACTAAACAAGATAACAAGTAAAAAACAGGTGAGGGGAATGAACTAATGATTACAAGGGGGCAAGAGACGAGACACCGAAGGCACATGACCCGATTCACAAGATCATAAGCCTTCACATAGAACCTGAGGCTGTCAGAACCCTGCCATCATGACAAAACATAAATATAAAACAAGACTCTTTGGCAGGATCCTGAAAATGCCCCTTTAACCAATCACATGCACAGATTTAAGAGATTGCACAGATCAGAGTTTGGCATTTCACTTCTGTATGCTGTCGTTTTGTGAAGAGTTTGTTAAATGTTTTATTTGTCAGTATTGTGTGGCGATTAATTCTGTCTTTGACTCCCATCAGTCAGCGCACTGGCACCCAGCACCTCCCTATCTCAGCCAGTCATATCATCTCAGAATCTGGTGATGTCATCAGCTGCCGTGGCCAGTGACGGCAGTGTGACTCTGACTCTAGCCGACACACAGATGCTGGATGGCGTCTCGCTGAACTTGAACACACAGGTATGAATTGCTTCTTACAGATCCATGAACAGTGTTTAGTATTGTTGATGAGGGATGTGCATTTATGTCATTTTTTCATTTCGATTATTCCATAGGTCTGAAAAAAGAGTACTCGATTAACTGGGGGTGGGGGCAAATGTCATTGTGAAAATGAAAATATTTTTATTAAAAACACTCAAATAAAACGTAATTTTAAAGAAACTATGACAGAAAAATGAACACATACTAGATTATTAATGAATTAAATGTTTTTACCAGAAACCTCTAACTGAGGTAATAAAGCTGCGTAATGAAGTAAAACTAAAGGGTTAACAAACACAACTGATGCGCTTTCTTTACTGACACACTCTACATAATATTAAGCCTTAAACAACATAGATGTATTATACAATGTACATAATATATCTGCACAAGATGCAAGACTTAAACTAAGTTATGTACTGGACAGAAAGTTTAACTCCCATTGTGTATGTGCACCATAACAGCGCGCTTTAAAACAAATCCAGCCAAAACACAAGCTTCATAACATTAAGCAGCTTTTGCTATTATTTTAGCGATTAGCTGTGTTGTGTCGTCCACTCACCTGTTCTTAATCGAGAAGTAATGTTGATGCTCGTATGGCTCTCTGGTATCTCTTGACATTTGATGTTTTTAAATATGAGATGATATGAGGGAACTTGTGACGGTGCTGTACATTTTCATCTGGCTGACTGTATTTTCGTCTTACCGAAGTGAATCCCAAAATGGCATCCTTTTAAACCATAGTGCCTCAGTGATGTGAGTGATGCGGGTGCGCGGACTTTATCTGTTTGTTTTTGAATCATGCATGGTAACATTACTGATGTCATACACCGGTCTGCGTAGCTCACACAACGTCAGCGTGTTTGCTCGCACGAAGGTAAAGCTAGTCTTGCGTTTAGCGATGACGCTTAGTGACGAATTTGTCGGCCTGGCTAGTCGAAAACACTTTAGTATTGAACTGTAATTACTGTAAAATATACACCATTTAATTTGCTGTGTGTGTGTGTGGTTGCAGATGGTGGCCAGTCAGGCAGAGGAGAGAGATGCAGAAATGCATGAGAAACATCAGTGTTATTACTGCAGTGAAACGCTGCTCACAGCCAATTCTCTGAGGAGACACTGCAAACAGGTGCACGGGAAGGACCGCTGCCACGTCTGCAGTATCTGCAATAAAGCCTTCAAACGAGCTACGCACCTCAAGGTATCTCACTCACATGCATGAGTACACCTGGTGTTCCTGTAGCTCAAATGACATTAGCACCTTAAAGTACGCACATGAAAAGGATGTCCAGATTGAACGCACAGTGATGTGAATTTGTTAAATGCAACATTTTGTCTCCTCTCTTTCAGGAACATAATCATGTCCACAACAAGGCACCCAAAATGATCTCGCAGAAACCTAAAATGTTGAAATGCCCCAGCTGTGACAAAGCCTTTGCTAAACCCAGTCAGTTAGAGAGGCATATTCGCACACATACAGGTACTTCACGCACCCACACTTTCTGTCATATGCCTCCTATATCTGTACGCCAGACGCGTTCATTGGCACGTTTGGTTGGTTTCAGGTGAGCGGCCTTTCAAGTGTTCTTTGTGTGACAAAGCATTCAATCAGAAGAGCGCTCTACAGGTTCACAGAGTCAAGCACACGGGCGAGAAACCCTACAGATGTGAAGTCTGCACAATAAGCTTTACTCAGAAGAGCAACATGAAGCTGCACATGAAGAGATCTCACAGTTATGGGGATAAACTGATGGGTAAGTCTGACCAGAAAACACATTTCTCTCACTTCTTCTGGTGTCTGGGACTCAAAATTGTGATTAACATTCTAGAAATAAAATTGAATGTTAATGTTGTTACATACTGTTATTTATTGTGACAAGAACTGGATTCAGCTGAGTCAAGTCAAACGTGATCTGCTCTAGTAGACAAAACATTTGTTGTGCCAAACATAGACATTTCTTGTTAAAGAAAAAGCAGCATTCAGTATTGTTTAAATTCATCTCAAGGTGAGACATATCAAGAGTGTTAAAATGCAGACAATTTTGCAAAGGTTGACTACACTTCAAATGATTAAATATAACAGTTCTGATTTATTTTCAATTAGGTCTGCAAAACGATTAATCGTGACTAATCAAATGCAGAATAAAGTTTTGTGTGTGTGTGTGTATGTGTGTGCGTGTACTTATATATACATAATTATTATACACAGTACACACACATATGCTGTGAACAAAAACATTTATTCTGCAAATTTTTAGTTGCGATTAATTAATCGTTTTGCAGCCCTATTTTAGATGCTTGTAGTCACAAAATTATTCTTATAGTTAGATTTGTATTATACCAGTTTTAATGAGCTTACTGTTATTCCAGGTGTTTCGAAACTTTTGACTGGTACTGTTTACCAGAGTTTTTATTTTTGGATTAACTATTACTTTAATATATAGTATTTTTAATATATAGTATTTAATAAATAGTATTTTTAATATCTAGTATTTAATTTCTAGTATTTTTAGAGTAATATTTTTTGTATTCTAAGTCTGCCCAATGACAACCAACCGCTTCCTTTACCTTTTTAGATTTAAAATAGTTTTATTTAATTTCCATAAGATTGTATTAAATCTAGTATTTAAATATATAGTATATTTTTATAGGATCAGCTATGTGTGTCTTTCTCTCTCTAGGGTTTTTTCTTCCTAGGACCCCACAGGGTTTTTCTTTTTCTTCACCCACTATTATATTACGTCACATATATGCTCCATTGTTACTCTGCTAACTAGTACGGTTTAATCTTAGCTGCTGTACTTTGTTATTTTGTTGTCCTCAGATTTTTTTTTATTTAAAACTTTAAGCTGCTTTAAAACACTTTGTGACAATTGCGAAAAGTGCTATATATAGATAAATGGAATTGTTTAAGCAAATATAAGCAACCGTGGAAAAAACACCACATGCATGCAATATGCTGTCCTAAAAAGACCGTAATTGTTTTGTCTATCTTCCTTTCTATTCTTCTTAGGTAAACCACAGGAAGTAGAGGTGGTGCTGGAACAAGATTCAGAGTCAGATTCCCAGCAAGATCCGGCCTCAGAGGGCAGAGATAGTCAATCAGGATTGGATCTGGAGGAGGTCGTGCAGGAGTCTTCTGGAGACTGGCAGTGTCCCATCCCAACAGTTTTCCCATGAGCACACTTGACCGTAGCATCGGGTGTCATTTAAACTGTGCCTGCTACTTAACCAAGCAGTCAGACACAAATCATACATTGATTGATTTTGTAGTTGTATATACTTCTTATTTCGCTGGAAATTTCCCTTGAAGACGTCTGTGTGCAGATTTTATTTTTAAAGCCTTCAGTTTTAATTTTCAAATCCAAAGTAAGATTGCGTAATTGTATATTGTAAAAGACTGTATGTAGTACATAAAATACAATGTGCTGTTGATGTTGAATGCAATTAAACATAGATGACCGCAAACTTCTCTGTTAAGCTGATTATGCCATTTTCTTTTTATTTAAAGCATTAGAGGTGAATAATTAAACTTTTGACACGTATTGTTACGGAAAAAGGACATCAATTTAGCGCCAGCCCGTCAGACTGGCAGTGTGAATGCTGTAAGCTGTAAAACAAGTGTTGACTGGTCTAGAGAATGAATTTCTGGGATGATACATGTGTAATCTTGATGCAGTGTTTGTGTTGTGGATTCATTTGTGTATTATTGAATGCTTCTCTTTAAATGATTAAAATGTGTGTTGTGTAAGCTACATTTCATTTTTAAATAGGGATTGTCTTGCATATTTTGCATGTAAGAGAGTAATGGTGGCTGTAGTATTTTCTGGATACTAGGCTAATGGTTTATTAGTGTTGTAGTGGCAACGAAATTGTACATTAGTGTAATTTTTTCGCTGGGATAATCCAATTTTGTAATATGCTAAATTCTTTTATAAATGTTTTGATAAACAAAAACGTTCTTTCATTTATAGCTCTCATTTAAGTTTTCCAGGTTTAGTTAAATGGTGCTTATGCACAGATTTTAAACAGCCACTGTCAATTCTGAATAATATAACTGCATGAAGTTTAAACATTGTTTGATCTGCATTTGTCTCTAAACATTTTTAAAGTAAACACTGGACAGAATACAGTGAGTTTAGTTCAGCAGCTCTATATGATGCTGTGGGAGAGAATACAGCCTTGAATCCATGCACCATACATTCGGCCCTTTTAACACTACATTTGATTTGATTGACAGATCTATCAGTCTGTGAGTTAAGTAAGTGTCATGGAGGAGAAGTGAAGCCTGTTGTCCAATTACACGGCAGAGGTGTAAAAGTAAATTCACTGTTGTTTGTTTAGTGTTCAGTTTTGAGGCAGAATCTGCAATAAAACACTTTCAAGACGAAATGTCCTTGATATGAACAATTCCCATCTGTTTTTTAGATTTGTCTGTCCACTGATTTTCAAAGATGTGTGTTGTTTAAATTTGGTTTAACTATAATGCTATACTCTGTTAAATAATAATATAATATTAAATCATAATACAAGAAGTATGTTTAATTTGTTTATTTGGTAAAAGAACTACTTGGATTCAGGCAGAATGTGCTGAAATGATTTTTGTAACCTTAAAGGGAAAATTCTGTCATCATTTACTCATGCTGTCTCATGTTGTTACAAACCTATATACATTACTTTGTTCTGATGAACACAAAGGAAGACACCTTGTAATCAAACTCTTTGTGGACCCCATTCACTTCCATAGTAGGAAAAAAAGAATACTATGGAAGTAAATGGTTTGGTTACAAACTTTTTTCTTCCTTTGTGTTCATCAGAACAAAAAAATGTATGTGAAGGGGAGTAAATGATGACAGAATTTTCATATTTGGGTGAACTTTCCCTTTAATGTATTTGAAGTGTGCACCTAGTTGCACTAGTAAATACAAGTATTAGACTAGGAGTTTAGGCAAATACTTAATATTAAATGACATGAAATCGTAGCACAAGAACTGGAAGTTTAAACTAAAGTGTGTGCAAGTTCAACAAGATCAGGCTAAAGAATAATCAATTTACTGCTTGGTTAAAAGTATAAAAGCTAAGTGATGTGAATTGAGAAGTGCTCAGATGGATGTAGTTTAGTGTATCCACACACATTACTCTGACACACTTCTGTTTAGTCATGTTAAGTAAATTGTTCATTTTGACTTAATTCACTTTCAAAGTAATTCTGTGACTCTAAGTAAAATGGACCTTCCAAACATTGCTCAGAGGAACAACATAATTTAAAAAGTTGATTTGAGAGGGAAAACGTATAAAGAAATTAAGAAAAGTTTAGGATGCTCAGCTAAAATGATCTCAAATGCTTTAAAATGGCAACAAAACCCAAACCACATGGAAGAAAACAAGCAACTACTGTTAAAACAGATTGAAGAATAGCCAGAATGGCAAAGATTCAGACTTTCATCACCTCTAGAAAGATCAAAG
The DNA here is from genome assembly GCF_027580225.2 of Misgurnus anguillicaudatus. Lineage (NCBI taxonomy): Eukaryota > Metazoa > Chordata > Actinopteri > Cypriniformes > Cobitidae > Misgurnus > Misgurnus anguillicaudatus. The sequence continues at coordinate 1,215,445 of NC_073346.2, read as the reverse complement.
ATGATCTAAAATGATTGAAGATGTTTGCAAGAAGTGTGCAGAATCCCATCAACTGGCCCAAACACGGAGTCACATTTATTGGCCTGATGAGAGTAAAATTGCTCTTTTGGGGTTTATTGACAGAACCTCGGGCGTCCCCTCGGGTACGGTACTGAATTCAAGCCACAGTACACCGTTAACACAGTTAAAGATGGTAACTGGATGTTTTTCATACTAATGTGTCATATACAAGCGAACATGGATCAGTTTAAATACATCAGAATACTTGAAGAGATTATGTAGCCCTTTGCAGAAGAGGGAATGACCCTAAAATTGGTGTTTCAACAAAAATCTTGGTTCCAGATAAAAAGGATTGAGGTGATGCAGTGGCCAGCTCAATCCCTTGATCTCAACCCCATTGAAAACTTGGGGGGTGACATTAAAATGCAGTTTCTGAAGCAAATCCTAATAAATGACAGAACTGTGGATCCGGTTCTGAAATATCTGTTTCTTTGTTGGTTAAATCAATTTGACACAGATGTGCAACAATGGTTATGCAGTTAAATAGTTTGAAGTGAAGAAATTTCTTAAGAAGTGTCTACAGAGAAAAATGTTGACACTGCTTTTTTTAACAGCTTAATGTTCTTTTAAAGGGAAGCAAAGAAAATGAATAAGACAGACTTGTAATGTGCAATGTTTTCAATGCCTTTGCAATAAGGACACTTTTATTAGTACACTGCTCCTTTTAATAACCAGAGTTGTGTTTTACAGTAATTCTGCCAAATCATATCTCATATCTTTCAAGTATGTGTGTTCGTGCTATTTAACATTTCAAGATACAAACACAAAAACTTGTTTTTGCACTTTTATTTTTTGCCTTAAAATAAGCAGACTTGTAACATCAACATATCACATTAGTTTGTAGACAACACTTTTTCTTTAGTTTATATGGCATATGTTTCCTGATGAAATGACAAGCATATATTTCTGTTTGTGCTTTTGCAACATTGCTAACTAATAATACATTTGAATTGAATGGAATGAATCCTTGAACATACCCACATAAACTATTAAACACATTGCAAATCATTGTACAAGAATACTGTAGTGTTGTTCACAGGTTTGTCTGTTACTACATTCATCAGCAAAAAAATCCACCTACACTCTGTACAGAGACAAGACGTCTGTTAGACCAATACTAGTGCTGACCTAACCAGTCCTAGAAGAGCTGACTGGAGTTCAGTCTTTGGCCAACACACACACACACACTAGTTTTATTCTGACAGTGACAAAAGTTAAACAAAACCAGGTAACACTTTACAATAAGGTTGTATTTGTTAAACATAAGTTAATGAATTAGCTACCATGAACTAACAATGGACAATGTGTCTACACAATTTATATCTTTGTTCATGTTAATGTCAACATTTACCAACACATTATTAAAAACCAAAACATTAGTTCATGCAAAATGAACTTTCATGAACAATTCTATTGGAATGCTACATAAACTATATTGCTCATTGTTAGTTCATGCATTTACTAATGTTAACAAATACAGCCTGGTTGTAAAGTGTTACCCACAACCATATTAGTTTAAATTAACGACAACAAACAGAGACAGACTATATTGTCACGTATCAATGCAAAGCCTGATCAAGTCAGTTACTATATTAGACAATTTAAAAAGAAAAGACAGAAGAGTTTATCTCATCCTTAAATGGGTTTTCACAAAAAAAAACTGTGATTTCAACGCTTGGATGAGGTAGACTGGCTTCCTCCCTGTAAGAGACAGACGGTAGGCAAAGTCAAGCCAAATAAAGCTTTGACACGATTTCCATTAAAGCTGAAAAATAATCTTACCCTTTTGAAGATCCTGGTTAATGTACCTTGACTGTCTCCACGCCCTTTATGACCTTTAGCAGAACTTTGTGACTTCTGATCTCCCTGTATAAACAAAAGGTGTAGAATGACTCTTTAACAGGAAGCTGTTTAAAAATGTTGAATATATAACATAGTGTGTTAATAACAAAAACGTCTTAGAAAGCTGTGTACTGTAGCAACACTGAACTATTGACTATAAACAGAAACTAATACTGTATTTTAGCAAAGCAGATTCACAGTAAAACAGATCAGTACAAGCATGTGACATTAAATGTAGAGAGATTTTTTTTGCTGCATCATCAGAAATGCTTACAACATTTCCAAACCCCAGTACGGTCATGTGACACTTCACCAGAATCACATACAGTATGATAAGGTCAAATTAGGTGCAGAAATGCATTCCTCTAATAATTTTATAAAAATTATTTTTAAATGTTTTAATATTTGCAATTAAAAGAAAACATAACACAGTTGTTGTGCAAATGCATTAATGGCAAAATTAAACAAATTAATTAAACAGAACGTAAATAAAAAAAACAAATTTGCATGACGCCCCTGTCTGAAAGTATTCCATACCATAAAATATAATAGGCCTATATACTTTCATACATTGTACTCCTTTTAAGTCTTGTTTTCTTGCTTTAAACTTCAAAAAAATGTGACTTACCCTAGATTTGGGGGTGGAAGGAGAAGCCTGGTAAGAAAGAGAATATGTTTACATCCATACTACAGCAGTGATTGTCAAACAAACATGCATGCCAGATTTAGATAAGTGACAGATACATACAATGTTTCTGAAAAAGTGTACCACAGCATTCTCATCAGCACGGCGGCGAGGTGATGAGCTTGATCTCTGAGGTGAGGAGGACAAAGCACCCCGGAAAGATCCCTGTGATGAAGACGACACCTCGGATCATTAAACATCACAGACACTTAAAGCAGTGGGATAAACGCAGACAGTCATCGCAAATGCAGATAACCTTCAACCTTGATGTCAAGATCAAATGATGTAGTGAGAGAATCCTGAGCATCAAAGGAATGTGATTGCAGTGAAAGCCTGCTGTCGTAGATATAGATTAAATGGTTCCTATAGCCGTCACTGGGGCAGTACCCTTTAAAAAGGTCCTTATATGACCTCTTCAGGTACAAAGGGAATTTTTGAAAGGGTACAGCCCCAGTGAAAGCTAGGGAGTCTAGTACCCTTACACAAGATTAAAGTATTTTATTGTTCTTCCTGTGCACTACGTGTTCTGAGTAGGTTTAGGGGAAGTGCAATTACACACAGATACTCTCAATGTATCTACACAATCGTTTCACTGTATATATTATGTGCGTAGTAGTTTAAATCTCCGTATATAAAGTGTGACCAGCAATTTTATCACCAAATTCTAATTTGGATAAAAGTCAAGTGACCACAGTGCCCTTCCATTAAAGGTTTTCTGTCTTTGCATTTTCTGAGGCGCAAAGCAACAGAATACTGTACACAGATCAGCCACAACATTAAAATGTTACGTAGGCAGGGGTGTCAGACTGGAGGTAAAACCAGTACTGATTACCAGGCCCCAAAGGAAGAGAGGGCCCTTGAAAAGTCTAAAATATATTATGGGGTGGGGCATGGGGGCCCATCAGGACTGCCTATGCATAGGGCCCGAGATCTTGTGCAACGCCTCTGTACGTAGGTCCTCCTCATGCAGCCAGAACACTTCTGATGCATCAAGGCATGAACTCCTTAAGACCTCTGAAGTGTCCTGTGGTATCCGCTACAATGACTTCAGCAGCAGATCCTTTACCTCCCACAAGATGCGAGGTGGGCCTCTACGTTAAAATAACATCCACGTGAATGCCAGCCGGTCTGCCTTCTTCCCAAAGTGCATTCTGCTGCCGTCTCTTTCCCAGATAAACATTACACACGCACCCACCTGATCTAAAAGAAAAAGTCATTCATCAGACCAGGCGACCTTCTTCCACAGCTCTATGGTCACGTCACGTGCAGATTATAGGTGCTTTTGCCGTTGGACGAGAGTCACTGCAGGTACTCTGACCGATGCGCTGGGTGTTCTGCTGTTTTTCAGCAATTTGAGCTACAGTAGCTGTTCTGTGTATTCAGACAGATTAGGCTGCCCCCCCCACCCACACGCATAAGACTTGGGAGCCAAACGTCATGATGCTGGTTCACTGATGCCGGATCCATGCACGACTTTTGGTGGGTATTAATCACTGCACCATATACATGGTACACAATTTTAATTCCCGATAACTGCTGATACGTGTTATATGTGAAAGAAAAATAACCTTTTGTGGGAGGTTTGCAGTTGCGCTTCAAACTATCTTAACGTTATTTAAGTTAAAGTAATTGTACATTGTAAAAAAAATCTTTTTGCACCTACATTTCCAAGTTCAATCAACCAGGATTACAAGTCATTTCAACTATCTTGACTTAATAACTAACTCATCATCACTAGTCAATACAGTTGAAATGACCTGCACATCCTAGTTGACCAAACCCCAAAATGCAAGTGCAGAAATATTTTTTTACAATGCAAGTCACAGACTACTGCCATCCTTGCCATTTTCCTTTCCCTGCTGCCAGTTTGATGCAAAAGCTGTCAAAAAGAAGATGGCAATAGTCAGTAACATACTTTATTTCAACTAAAATAACATCAACACAAATTTATGGGCAAACGACGGTTTCAAATGCATGCCTTTACCTAACTGACAACTACTAAATTGCCAAACGTGCATTATAATAGTGCATTTCCTTCTTGGTACAATACAGACATAACTGTTGAACATATTTTAGAGCAAAAACTCACTTAATGCATATTACATTAATAATTAAGCTGATATTGTGACCATAAATTTGAATTGTGTTACATAAAATATTTAAAGATGTCTACATAAAAAACAAACAAACAAAAATGCAGTGTTGTTAAATAGATTTTAATCAAGCAAACTTAATAAAGCTCAACATGTTCAGGTTAAGGGGCAGCTTCAGGGTTGACAAGAAACGTGGGTTATCACAAGCTTGTGTTGTTACAGTTACCAAAAAATGGCACAATCTTTAGTACTGGTGAGACATTAACACTTAAAGTTCACATTGTTACACCCAATAGATTTGTTAACCTGAGGTTTGTTTGAGATGTGTTTGAAGCAGCATTTAACATCTATAATACAGCTTAGACCAGAGGTCTTCAAACTCGGTGGTCCCGGAGGGCCGGTGTCCCGCAGAGTTTGGCTGAAACTTCCCTCAACACACATCCCTGAAGGTTTCTAGTCCTTGATACGCTGGATCAGGTGCGTTTGATGAGGGTTGGAGCAAAACTCTGCAGAGACACCGGCCCTGCAGGAACAAGACTGGATACCCCTTTATATTCACCACATCATTAAACGCAAAGATTTTTGGAAAAAAATAAGTAGAAAATTGTATGAATATGTATACTGCATTACACCAATTAAATCAATGACACACACTGTACATGTTGATACTCTTACAGATGATATGCTGCTGTAAAAATACCATCACAAAATAAGCATACATAATAGAGAAGCTATTTGGATTTTATGAATCTTATTTCACATTTTACCAAAACCCATAAAAAATCTGTCAAAAGTCTTTGTAGTATGTGACATCACTGCTGTAAGTCTCTTTACTGCTGGACTCAACTCTTACTGTCTATAATATAAGGCTCTGGAAATTGCATAATCAGAAATACAAGAATAACAAGACCTTAAGCTACTATTTCAAATTGCAAATTCAGTTCATGTACAGAGATGATGATGACCTGTCCTTACAATGAAAACTGTTTTTATACAATGTTTAAAAAATGTTGCTGTAGTTATGCAGCTGATGAACTTTTTAAATATAAATTAATGTTAAATGAACATTAAACATTAACAAGTCTTTATCTTTACATATGCATGCAAAGCATTCTGGGAATCAAAATCTGAAGAAAAAAAGGTTGATGAGGATTTCTGGTTCCCAGAATGCTTTGCATGACGAGGTTATTTTAGTTTTATTCTGTAATGATAAAGACTTGTTCATGTTTACTGTTCATTTAACTTTGAACAAACTGTTGCCAGTAAATAACATCCATTTAAATCTACAAACAGCTGCATAAAAACAGCAAATGTTTTAAAGTGTACAGTATCTCTCTAAAATGCCTTGTGTTTCAGAAATTAACTTTATAGAATTAAAAACTTTGATCATAATTGTGGGATTAAAACACAAAATTTAACACAAAAGTACCATGAAGATGAACCAAATCTCTGAGGTAAAAAACGAAACAAAATTCTGATACAATGTTGCTTAAAAGTCTTTAGATAAATGAACTGAAAATGTCCTCTTCACTTACAGTACCATTCTGTATTGATTCTGTATTATTGTACACTATGCTACATGTACTTTATATGTGCTGATTAGTACAAAACGTTTCAATGTGTGATTTATTATTGGAGTCAAAGTGGTAAAAATACTGGATTTGTACATTTGCAGGCATTTAAGGCATTTTATAAAAGTCAGTTTGTTTATAAACATAATCTAACACAATTAATCATCCACAATAAAATACTCTGATACCAAAATGCAGCAAATACTCAATGGGCTATAAACTCAACATCATTACTGGATATATGACAGCAGTGTGAAAGTCTAAAAAAACAAATAAAGTCTAATAAAACTTTGTTGAAGGGACAAAAGTCATGAATACGTGAAATTATAAAATCACACAATCATTGCAAATCCAAACAAAGAAATACTCCATAATTCAAGCAAACTACAGCAGGAATAAAAGGCTTGTGTGGAAAGATCTGAACGCTCGCTCAATCCTCACCTTTCCCTTTTTCTTCTTGTCCCCTCCAAAAAACTTTCCGATCTGATCCATGACAGTCGGGTTCTTCTTACTGCGACCCAACCTGAATGTGGACTGCGAGGAGCTTGCGGATGCCATATTGAGCGTTCACTCGGATATTTTCGGCGACGTTTGTTTTCAAGAGAAAGAGTAAATTTACTCTGGGTCCTGCTCGGCACACTCCGAACCACACTCTGATCCGGCTCCGCCGTGCTCCTGGATGGTCTCCAGCTCGTCGGACTCCGATGGGCGGTCTTTGAAGGTGTTGTCTTCGCGTCCCGGAGCGTCCCGAGAGAAGAGGCGGACCAAGTGTGGGCGGGGCTCTGCTTCATTTGGGTCAGCTGCGTTCAGCTGGTTCCAGCCGCTCTGATGTACTACAGGAGTCGTGGAGTCAGACACCAGCGGACTCTTGCCGGAGCAGTCATTGTTCTGGTTCATGTCGGCCTCACCCAGGCCTGCAAAGAGACAGTGAGAGAGTTCACAGTAAGATCATTGTCAGAACCAGCGCCCTGCTGTCAACAAGTTCAGTACAGATCTTCTCAGAAACTTACAGAAATCCCCCAAAATCTCCTTCATAAACATTAAATATTACACAGATACAAGGCCGTATGTTGTTAATAAACAGGTACATGATATTTATCAATCTTTCAATCTTTATAGTGGGAGATTTCAGAGGAACGCAGTGAAGGTTGTCAGGTTTTGAGACAAAGCCACAACTGTACCGCCAAACACAAGAGAATCTGCATACTAAAGTTTCTTACAGAGGTCCTTTGTCCAAACCACACAGTTATTGTAAAAGGACAAAGGAAACAGTGTGACTGTAATAACTTCCCCAGGCTGGACTTTCTGAACTCATTATTTCTGAACTCATCATGTAAGGTTTAGTTGGAAATGATTCTTTTGGGCACTCAAAACAGTACCTCAATCCCTGACCAGGCTTATTTTAAGGAAAAAGAACGGTCTTAATCAATGAAATACAACACTCCAAAAATGTCTGTGTTATTTTTGACCCATGTTGGGTAAATATTGGACACACTGCTGGGTTACAATTGACCCAATGCTGAGTTGTTTTAATCCAACTGCTGGGTTAGCCCATGGTTGCATAACAACAACCCAACATTGGATATTTTTAACCCAGCAGTGTGTTCTGTCCAATATTTACCCAACATGGGTCAAAAATAACCCAGACATTTTGAGAGTGATATACAGTACTGTGCAAAAGTCTTAGGCCACCATCACCAGCTTTGTTGTTTTAGCAAAGTTTCAATATCTAGCCATATTTATTTTTCACTCTCTTTAAGTTACAAACTACAGGAAAATACAGGAAATATGTACACAAAATTAAAAACAAAACAATTTTCATTACTAAATATCTTCTTCAGGCATCAGTCAGTATTTAGTGTGACCTCTCTTGGCATGAAACACATCTTGAGCTTTTTTGAGGAGACTGAAGTCATTCGAATACATTCCTGTATTTTCTGGTTGCATTCTAATAAAGAGACTGAGAAATAATTATATACGATCACTATAACATTGCAAAAAGAACAAATCTAATGGTAGCATGGTGGCCTAAGACTTTTGCACAGTACTGTAGATATATAAGAAGAGCTCAGATGCAAAAGCCCATAAACACCACCTTCGTCAAAAATGACTTAATCATATTGACAGAATGCTCTCGGCATGTATTATATGTTCATCAAATACTTTTGCTTTGCATTATCTTAATCTCGGGCCTAAAGCCAGTCAGAAATCTATTAAAGACCACAACAATGTTCACAGTGCACTTAACCCCGGGCTATCTTCATTATAAACCCTAGGTTACGGAGCGTTTCACACTTGTAAGTTAAATCAAGCACCACAATGGTAATGCACAAAACTAGGGATGTAATCGGCCTATCATCAGCATTGGCAGATATAAAGCATTTTTTCTACTATCGGACATCGACCGATTGTACTTTTAAAATCACCCCCCAAATTACATTGGTACTACAGAGTACAGATTTACATTAAATCAATCTATACCAAATTTTGGTATTTGAGAATCCATCTGGTCGCCGTGCGAGAGTAAGCTACGAAAGGTAGGTAGAGAAAGAGACCCTGCTGTGACGTGATGTCACCCCTGCAACTTGCTCAGAGACAAAAAAAACAGAGCAATGTGCGGCATGGTCAAAAAAACGTTTATTTTTTCACCTGCTTTTATGCCTTGGCAATTTAAATATTAAAGCAAAATAAGATCGAAGCATAACACATCTCAGTTAACGACTCACAAGCTGTTTGGGGAGCTTTGTGTGTGCGCAAATCCGAAGAGCGTCCCCAAAAGGTCGCATCTCAAGACTTCAAGCACGCAATGGCTAACCGAGTTCATGTTTTCTTGCGCTTGAATGGACATATTTACACAAAATGATTTAAAAATGCAGTGCTTATCATCGTAAACACAGTCTGTTATGCTTCCTCTTAAGTGAATGTAAGCAGTTGAGTAATAAAACATGTCTGGAGCAGTATATTAGGTCCTTAGGTATTAGGTGTAAATTGAGAGGTATTTGAATTTTTCTCACCAAAATAAATGTTTTTACTAAACAGGGTAAAGTACTAAAAAAAGGTACCACTGGATACCGTTACTGCATTTGAGCTACTGACACTAATACCAGGTAAAATATGAGATACAAGAAATGTGATTTATTTGCCTTTGTTCATGATAGTAAGAGCAGTACTGTGTACTAATACTGCAGTTTTACTAATGCTGCTTCTCTAAACTAGAAGATATTTCACAATTTGATAACATTTCTGAGACAATGTTACTGCAGGTCTTCAGCTTGGCTGGAGTAACAATCAGACCCACACAGTATGTGGCAGTGGGACTGAGGCATGGAAAGCATGTCTCTCAGAAGGGCTGCAGGCATTCGCTCCATGCCCAGGCCTCCCACCCGTGCACAAAATCATCTCTATGATGGCATTCATGAAAGCCTGAGGGCACCCACAGGCCCTGCAGACAGATACTCGTCTGTTTGACTATCCTCATCGAGCAGCTATTCCTTCAGTACGTCTCATTCTCTTCATAAGCTCTCATTACACTGCAAACTAATCACAGCTGAGCTCACAACTTACAGTAATGACAATTATACTTAAACTAGGTTTCTTAAACACAAAGAGTATTTAAAAATGCTAAATATGAAACCAAAAAATTACAATTGTTGTTAGCAATGCTTGCCACCATGATGCTAAGGTGTTTGGGTAAGCAGCATAACTGCAGACAGTAAATGATCAGTCCGACAGGTCTGTTAATGTATTATTATTACACTAAGTAAACCAGAGAAACACAAAAAATTTCCTAATAAATAGTTCAGCCTTAGCAAAATATTAACAAAGTGACAGGCTGCTTTTGCATCACAACTTTTAAAGTGTTCTTGTTGGATTTTGTATTGAATCTAACAGAAAGACTTTCCCATATAAAATGGTCCTATTATGCCCTTTTTTGAAGTCTTGATTTAGTTTTTAAGTTGTACTAGACTAGGTTTCTATGGTTATTGGTTGAAGATTTTTTTTTTTTTAGATATTTTACATTATTACAGCATGTCTCTGTTACTGCCAGACTCTATGAAACCCCTCCTTCTGGGCAGTCATGGCCTAGAGAGGGACAGCCACAGTGCAGCCTGAAGAGGGACAGCTGCGACGCGCCTGGAGAGGGACAGTCATGGCTTAGAGAGGGAAAGTCGTGTCATGGCCTAGAGAGGGACAGTCGTGGCCTAGTGAGGGACATTCATGGCTTAGAGAGGGACAGTCGTGTCATGGCCTAAAGAGGGACAGTCGTGGGGTGGCCTGGAGAAAGACAGCCGTGTCATGGCTTAGAGAGGGACAGTCATGGCTTAGAGAGGAACAGTCGTGGCTTAACGAGGGACAGCCGTGTCGTGGCCTAAAGAGGGACAGTCAGGCTTGGCATGGAGAAAGACAGCCATGTCATGGCTTAGAGAGGGACAGTCGTGGCTTAGAGAGGGACAGTGGTGGCTTGAAGAGGGACAGTCGTGGCTTAAAAAGGGACAGTCGTGGTGTGGCCTAGAGAGGGACAGTCGTGGCTTAAAGAGGGACAGTCATGCCATTGCCTAGAGAGGGAGAGCCGTGGCCTAGAGAGGGACAGTCGTGGCCTGGAGAGGGACAGTCGTGGCATAGAGAGGGACAGTCATGTCATAGAGAGATACAGTCGTGACTTAGAGAGGGACAGTCGTGTCGTGGCCTGGAGAGGAACAGTCGTGGCGTGACCTGGAGAGGGACAGTTGTGGCTTAGATAGGGACAACTGTGTCGTGGTCTAAAGTGGGACAGTCGTGGCCTAGAGAGGGACAGTCGTGGCCTGGAGAGGGACAGTCGTGGCCTGGAGAGGGACAGTCGTGGCATGGCCTAGAGAGGGACAGTCGTGGCGTGGCCTAGAGAGGGACAGTCGTGTCATAGAGAGATACAGTCGTGGCTTAGAGAGGGACAGTCGTGTCGTGGCCTGGAGAGGAACAGTCGTGGCGTGACCGGGAGAGGGACAGTTGTGGCTTAGAGAGGGACAGTTGTGTTGTGGCCTAAAGAGGGACAGTCGTGGCCTAGAGAGGGACAGTCGTGGCGTGGCCTAGAAAGGGACAGTCATGGCGTGGTTAGAGAGGGACAGTCGTGGCGTGGCCTAGAGAGGGACAGTCGTGGCGTGGCCTAGAGAGGGACAGTCGTGGCGTGGCCTAGAGAGGGACAGTCTTGCCGTGGCCTAGAGAGGGACAGTCGTGGCGTGGCCTAGAGAGGGACAGTCGTGGCGTGGCCTAGAGAGGGACAGTCGTGGCGTGGCCTAGAGTGGGACAGTCGTGGCGTGGCCTAGAGAGGGACAGTCGTGGCCTAGAGAGGGACAGTCGTGGCGTGGCCTAGAGAGGGACAGTCGTGGCGTGGCCTAGAGAGGGACAGTCGTGGCCTCGAGAGGGCCAGTCCTGGCTTAGAGAGGGACAGTCGTGTCCTGGGGTGGGGGGGGACAGACGTGGCCTAAAGAGAGACAGTCGAGGCGTGGCCTCGAGAGGGACAGTTGTGGTGGGCCTGAAGAGGGACAGTCGTGGCTTAGAGAGGGACAGTCGTGTCGAACTGTCCCTCTCCAGGCCATGTCACGACTGTCCCGCTCCAGGCCATACCACGACTGTCCATGCTTTCAAATGAGACCAAACTTATGCTGTTAGTGCATTCATAAACTGTATCCATTTTAGTTTGGCTATGACATCTTTGGGGGGTTCAAAAAACAGGGAATCAGGTTAACAGGTTAAAAAAACATATAACACAATTCAGTTTATATTTGAACACAACCCATAAGATGCTGTTTGTAGAGAAAAGTGTCATTAACCCTGATCAATCAATTGCTACAGACATATCAGATAAACACATGAAAAATAAATGGGTATTAGAATAAGTGGAGGTGCCTTTACAGTTACCTTAGTAAAATAGTAATAAAATAAAAATGGTTAATTTCCCAACCAGACAGAAAGAGAAGAGTTAACAGGATAGAGAAGAATGAGGTTGAGAACAGTGAGACAGTGACAGACAAGTATGCTGAACTGCAGCCTGTACCAGCTGGTGTTAACAGCAAAAGCCTCAAACGTGCTTTATCTGACTACAGAAACACCAGTGTGACATCACATCACTCCCACACACACACACACACACACACACACACACACACAGGCACGCACGCACACACGCACACACACAGTGACACTTCTTCAGTCTGCCTTTTGTGTGACTCAGTCATCTCCCTAGGTCGTAAATCAGTATATCGACTACACAAGATTGTGTACTGGTAAGAACACAGCTATACATGGAGACACTGATGACATGTTTTCAAGTGATGTAACTAAACGTAGTAAAACGTCACTCACCAACAGACAGAGCAGATATCTTTAATACTTATAAAAGCTATATAATAAACATGAAATGATCGTGTAATGTGTGATGTTTACAGACTAAATCAGGCCCGATCATATCAAACATGTTACATCAGTACTTTCACAACTGTCAATAAAAGTCAAAGGTGAATGACAGACCTTTTTGAAAAAGCAACCGCAAAAAAGCTGCTGTATGGGTCCATTAGACAGCAAAGACATAGAAATGGCTTCTGAAAGTCAGGACTGCCACAATAATGCAACGGCCCTTAAAGTAATAGTCTACTCATTTTCAATATTAAAATATGTTATTACCTTAACTAAGAATTGTTGATACATCCCTCTATCATCTGTGTGTGTGCACGTGGGCGCTGGAGCGCGCTCCGACGCTTCGATAGCATTTAGCTTAGCCCCATTCATTCAATGGTACCATTTAGAGATAAAGTTAGAAGTGACCAAACACATCAACGTTTTTCCTATTTAAGACGAGTAGTTATACGAGCAAGTTTGGTGGTACAAAATAAAACGTAGCGCTTTTCTAAGCGGATTTAAAAGAGGAACTATATTTTATGGCGTAATAGCACTTTTGGGAGTACTTCGACTCGGCGCAGTAACACCCTCCCTCTCCCATTATGAGAGTGAGAAGGGGAGCGGACTTTTCAGGCGAGTCGAAGTACTCCCAAAAGTCATAACCAAAAAATGGGCTAAATTCATTCCAATCCCTTTGACAGGTCGTATAACACTTGATTGGATTGAAAACTGAAAGTGGGAAGCATGTGCAATGACATAAAAAAAGTAAAGATGCACAAAACAAGCAGTTGTAGTTGAAGAATGATGTACGGGGTCCGGTTGAGCTGCTATAGTAGCATGTTGTTGCCAAGTCGAAGACATGCGGTTTATTCCACCCCCTTCAACGCTTTTTGTTCAGCCTTTTTCTGAGATGGACAAATGCAGCGGGTCACTTTTCCACTATAGTAAGCATCTGTTCAACACTTATAATTTTGCCAGTAAAGATTCAGCTATGTTCTATGTCAAGAACCGAAATGCTAATGTTTTTCTTCTGCAGTGATCACTATGCCCAAATAATCCCTTCAAGAACTTTATCATCTGCTGTGAAAGCTATTCTGTGTGTAATATACAGGCTTGCACATAACTGGTACGCAGGCGCCCATGCACGATACTGCTCTAAAATGGTGCTTTTGCCTATCAACATTGCTGGCATTTTGTTACCTAGTTACATAAGAGGTTTCTACCTGCTTTCCTACAAGATAAATAATACAAACGTGTTAAAATGAATGTGTGTTGTTAGCAGCGATGCAACTGTCACTGGCCTGATTGGCCAAATTAAATATTTAAACATAAAAAAGATGCGAAACAGATCTCAACACTTTAATCATACATTGTTTGATAAGTTTTGTTCGCGCAAGCCTGAAAATCCACATTTGAAGGCTTTAGTTTAGGCAGCACGCAAATACAACCAAATACAACTGAGTTCCTGTTTTCTTGCACTTCAGCAGACATAATGTCATGATTATTAGTAGTACACAGTCTTTAACACATTAAGTGAATATAAACAGTTGAGAAATAAAATGTGTGCGTAACAATTGGATCCATGCACTTAAAATGACAGTACAATGTGAAAAATGCTGGGTTGTGCATTTGTGGACACTGATATTGACGGACTATAACATAACTTCTTAAATGTATAGGACATAATAAAACAAAATAAAAACACACCTCTGTGAAAAGCCCTGTTCAAGTTATACTTGCAAACATGATTCTGTTTGATAAGCATGTACTTGATTTATGTTATCTGAGGCTTGAGGTGAAAGGACAAACTGATGCAATTCTCATGAAAACTCATGACTATGGAAAGGGGCAGGACATTTCTAACAAAACAGACAGAGACAGCTTGACCAATCAGAGTAAACTGAGTGTTTAGGAAGAATGGGCTTTAAAGAGATGGAGCTACAACAGAACATTACAGACAGACTTGGTAAAGAGGTGCTTCAATAAGTCAAATAGATGAAAAATGTGTTTGAGCAATCTAGGCATGAAAGCCTATTCTAGTACACCCTAAAAACAAAACCAAGACTTGTAAAGGGCATAATTGAACCCTTTTAAGTTTGCTTTTTAAAACAAAATCATTCAGATTGATGAATCTGATCATAGAGATATAGCTACTCTAATGCTGCGTTCAGACCAGCCGCGGTAGAGGCATCAAGCACGAGTGATTTCAATGTTAAGTCAATGTTAAAGAAGTCTCGCGGCGTGAATGAGGCGTTTAGCGCAGCGCGATAGATGCAAATCCGCCTCATTCGTGCGTCTAGTTTGCGCGAATGGCGTGAATTGAGCGTTGCCGCGGGAACTGTGTCAGTTGAAAAATTTGGCTGAAAAACGCGACGCGTTAACCAATCAGGAGCTTGCTCTAGTAGTGACGTGATTTCAGGCAGCGAGCAGAGTCGCAGAAGCCCCTCCAATGACGTGAATTTGCGTGTGAATGTCTCGATGACTAGAATTTCAGAATGAAGCGATTAAAGTCAAAATGCTCAAGCAGTAAACTAGACACGGGAGACGCGAATTTGACTCCTCAAACGCGGCTGGTGTGAACCCACGGTAAGGCCATCCTGCATGTTAGTAAAGTCAAGTGCCCATCCCATATTTACAGTAGAGAATGAGCTTTACTGTACATCATCCTTCGACCCTGCATATACAACCCTGTATTATTGTTTTGTAATGAAAGTAAAAAATACTTACCAAATACCTCATCTTGTGACTCAGGTGAATCTGCTATGTGTTCAGATTCTTTTGAAGAGCCCTTCAAAAACAAAGGCAATAGGTTAACAGATAAGATACTTTATTAACCTAAACATGCGGTTAAAAAAGAAAACAGAATTAATGTGACGAAAACAAAGAGAATTTAACTACTAAAAATGAGTCTAATTGATAAAGTTATTAAATAACTCCTAAAAACAGGTCCTAAATTAGTCAAGCACTTTCATGTCTTTTCTTGAATCAATGTCCTAAATCAGTCTGACTGTCTGTCCAGGGACAAACTGCTCAGTGCAACACAATCTAAGCCAATACAAACATATTATGTTTATGACAAAAGGAATCGCCGGTGCAGCACAGATGTCCATTTAAAAATAATTGAATAAAGGTGCAAAACATTGACTAACGTTTCGATGCACAATTACTACATCTTCAGAGTGGACTGATGAAGTTTTCGATTGTGTTTTATTAAAATTCAAATTATTAAAAATTCAAAATAAGATACTTTTGCATTATTTTACAGTATTAAGTTTGAAAACAATCTTGGGCCTTTTATTAAAAAGTTAACAAGTATAAACAGTAAACATTATATCACATCATCCAGTGAAGCCCATGTGGTCTTTGTGGCTGAATTAAAATTATGTAGATTTCTCACTGTTACTTTAATATAATGGGTTGGCTGGTTTCTGTGTCAGTTGGTACAACCAATGTAAAACTAGAAAACTAGAAAAAATGCTATTTTATCAAACACATTTTAATTGTTTTTTAAACAGTATATGAATTTGAAATCACAGGGAAAACCTTATACCAGCATCCAAGCAGAAGTCTGTTCAATATAAATTAATTGCAGAGGTCAGGTGGTGCAACCAGAAAGTTGAAGGTTGCAATTGCTATTAAAACATAAGGCTAAGTAATCTTAAAAATTAAGCTAATAATGTTAATGTTATAAATGCAATCTAAGGTCTATAATTATTTAAGGTGCTATAGAATATAAAAAAAATGTATTTACATAGGCATAGATGAATAATAAGAGTTCTGTACATGGTAATGACATATCGTGTACCTCAAACACGTTTGTTTCCTCATTCTTATGTTAACCTCATGCATGCAAAAGACCGCTGGAAAACAGACCAATCTCAACATAACACCAACTGTGATGTTACAGTCGAGATGTACGCCCCAACATGTTTACTAATGTGAGCTACTGGCATGAGCCTCAGAGAGAGCAGAGCAGAGCCAATCAGAACAGAGCTCAACATTATTATTCATGACCATTTCAAATAGGGCAAAAATAGACCAATTGAGTCAAAGGATAAATTCTAGAGATGCAAATAGACATCTAAAAATGGTTCCGAATTAATTTTGCACATAATAAAGTTACATAGCTTCTATGTAAATATCAAAGAACAATTTAACATATCATTTCAATGCATTCTTTGGCACCTTTAAATGTATAGTTCATAAATGTTAGTTTTATGGCAAAGTTGTTTTGCACTTTCAATCTATTTTCAGGATTATAATTTTAAATGCCATTATTAAATAAATAAACAATCAGCATGACACGGGGAGCACATTAATAGACAATGATTGGTTGTACCACCTGACTTTTTTAAAGGGGATACAGGATCAAAAATCTTATGAAAACATTCATTAAAATGTACTAAAATGTTGTTCAATAAACAAAATGTTTTAAACACATGACTCAAAACAATGCGTTTTTAAAAAAAATAAGTTTTAGGAGCTTGTTTTGTCATTGACCCCATTACAAACTTTATCAATATATCTCAGTTAGGTTACAGCGTTCTGTGCTAGCATTCTGTAACTGACTGCTTTGCTCTTTGGCTGTGCTTTGTTCACTACTAGTGTCGCTACTGGACAAGCATGTCATGACCACACTGTATCTGTATTCTCACTCTCTGACCCAATAAGAAGTGGAACGACTGTCACAAAGTCTGGCCTTTTAATTGACATCCGTATCAACTTTGAGTCTGGTCTCAGTACAGAAAGGCTGACGATCATACACTCTAAAAATGGCTGGGTTAGTTTTGAGTTATGTTGGCTAAATATTGGACAGAACACATGCTGGGTTAAAAATTACCCAATGCTGGGTTGTTGTTAGAAGAAGAAAAAGAAGAAGTTTTATTTATATAGCGCCTTCCCATTGCTCAAGGTCGCTTCACATAGTATTATACAGTACATTAACACTTCCACCTGCACAATACAACACATAAGACCACATACACAATACAAACACATTAGGACAGATTTAACAACATTATCCATAATAAGTATTGAAGAGATACGTTTTAAGTTGGGTCTTGAAGGTAGACAAAGTTGATATATTGTGAAGTGAAAGGGGTAGGGAATTCCATAATTTAGGAGCACTAAAGGACCTACCACCTAATGTGGACATCCGAAAACAAGGAATGGACAAAAGAACAAGCTCAGATGATCTGAGGGACCGGGCAGGAGAATAGGGGTAGAGAAGGTCCATGTAATGCCTTAAATGTTAGAAGTAATATCTTAAAGTTAATGCGTGACGCCACAGGTAGCCAGTGAAGAGCAAAACCCATGGTGGAGGTGAGAACTCTTGCTGCAGAGTTTTAAACATACTGTAACCTTGCTATGAGTTTTTTAGGCAGACCAAGAAACAGTGCATTGATATAGTCCAGACGTGATGTGATCAATGCATGGGTTAAAATTTCAGCATCACCTAAAGTCAGATAAGATCGAAGATGAGCAATATTATGGAGATGGAAAAATGTGGGAGTTGGGAGAACCAGTTGGGAGATCACATTGTCTTTCTCACATTTTAATGGCCACAATGGTTATGCAACCATTGGTTATAATAACCCAGGGTCAATTTTAACCCAACGGTGTGTTCGGTCCAATATTTATTCAACATGGGTCAAAAATAACCCAGCCGTTTTTAGAGTGTATGAGATTGGGATGCATTTATGAGAGCAAGCACCAGAAATAAAGCCCAGCATGATTCACAGAGTGATATGAATGCCAAAATCTTACTCCAGTCTGTCTGGCTTATGAGAAAGTGTCGCTAATCTCACTGTAACAGGAAATGAATTTGGACACATATAAAAGCTGACAATTAATTAATAGCTGAAAAGCTGGCATTAATCAACAGTAGAGTCATCCTGGCATTTGGTGTAAAACTTATTTGGTTTAATTTTAAGTAAACATTTTTCTAAGTCTTTATTGCATTTTCCCAAACAGTATGCCATTAACAGTTTTATGGTTTCTGTACTTTGTAGTCTTGCATTCCACACATTTTTAAAGACCGTTCAGCCTGTTTCACTCTATAAGGCATGTATGAGCATGAAGATCCAGATCATCACTTATTATTTCACATGCGTTAAAAACCAGCCTTTCCATACAGGATTTTGAACGCCTTTGTTTTCAGCATGTCCAAATATATGCTCTAACATGTTAAAATGACTTTTTTATGATGAAATGTACTTTGTCTCAGTATGTAGTGTTAACTTTTAAAATAAAATGAATAGAATTAAAAAAAAATTAAACATACCTGAGAAACAGAAAGTGGTTCCCGTTTTACGAGGTGCTGTCCCATGCTCCTACAACAGAATGAAAACCAAAGTTTTATATAATATACTAGTCAACATACACAATGGTTTTTATAAGTGGGAACAATTTTAGTTCTTGAAACATCTTTTTAGGGAACTAAATTAGCTCCTACTTCAGGGTAGGAACAACTTTATTTATTTAACCTAATACCTGCCTGTTCTGAGCAGGGATCGAATACACGCCAACCGTTAGGGAAAGCGGCTGTGTTAACTGCAACACTACAGACTCCTTCCCCTGCCATATATTATAGCCATTTAGTAGATCACAGGGGAGTGACATACTAGCTGACCTCTGTTATTGTTCAATGAAATTATAACATATCTAACCAAACAGTGATTCAATTTCAGAGCCGTAGCTTTTGAATAACACGTTGTCAATCAGTATTAATGAATGGGTTTAACTGTTCAATGCTCAGGGTTCTCATACTCCTTCAGCCGGCTAGTGTCTAACATAAAAAACAAAGTGATCAATGTGAAAATATTTTTTTCCATCCCGGCACCCACAGCCATGTCTTCTGTTCTGTAGAAATCAGTAAATGTGGCACGACTGCCACCTAACAGACTTGACTCACCAGTACCGATGAACCAGATGGGAGATCACATTGTCTTTCTCACATTTTAATGGCCACATCTCTAGATAATTGTAGTTTTCAGTTGTTGCCCAGCTGGAAGTTTATCTGCTTATTATATTTATATTTGATTGGTCCTTGAAGTCATTTATACAGCAGACTATAGGCAGTACAAAAATAAAATCTTGTATTTTTACCATGTCTAAAACTTGAATAAAACGTGTGAATGTGAGGGGTTTGGTGGCAGTCTTGGATTACCTCTACAAGTGGACTACTAGGGCACGGTCAAGCGGTCACACAAGTGAAATTAAACAGATTTTAGGGGTTAAACATAGTTGGCTTCAGTTCGCATTGTATGAGTAAGCCCACATGTGATTAAACAGGAAGTGCCTATCAATCCCAAAACAATTCCACACACAATAATCACCCTGGTTATTACCTTTTTTTCTGAGTGTCATCTTGGCTATGCATTATTTTCAGGTGCACCGGCTACAGAAGTGAAACAAATGATGCATCAGTGTAAAATACAGTTCTTAGTTTTGATATCTTTAATCTATTAAAACTTCTTAACTGTAGGACCAGAGGTGGCGTTTAACAAAAATTTTCCCTCTGTGATGGAAAAATTTAAAAGCCATCCGTCATTTTGAGAGGTTACACTTATAACTGTCCAGTTGGTGGGAAGTGGGTATTTGACCAAATGCCCAAAGTATAGTCGGACAATCCGTGTAAGTTCGTCATACGATTATGTAATTATTGTCATCAGCGCTCAGCGGCAGTCCATGGTCGTCCTCACACCCCGTCCGGATGCAGCCCAAGCTTTAAACCGCAATGACGGCTCAGGTACAACAGCGCATATGCGAGAAAATATTGTTGAAAAGACACTGGACGACAAACAACATACACAAAGGCAATGGACCATCGTCTTTTCTTCTTTCATTTTCACTTTCTTCCAAGAACAGAAAGCGTTCTTGGAAGAAAGTGAAACGTTTGTTTAGCAAATAATGTTTGTTTTCTTGTTGTTTGTCCAAACTTTGTTTGGTGGATGCACTACTTTTTTTCATCTATCCTGATTCTTCGAATATCCTGTAAATGACGCGAATCAGTGCTGCCCTAATGACCTGGTAGAGTAATCACTTGAACAAGAAATCATTTATACTGCGTATGTGTCGAACGTGGCCATCCGTGCGTATCTGTGGTCTCGAAACTCTCTCATGATACTTTGATGTCATAGACTGATAGATCTGCAAGTTTAACACACTCCAGTTTGATAAAAAAGCGAGAGATTAATCGCCAACTTTAGATTTAAAAGACTACTTTACCACATCTGGGCTAGAGACTAAAATATATACATCTACAGGGCTCAACGTAAAAACAAATTCTACTGGCCCGGTCGGGCCAGTGGTTCAGGTTTTCACTTGCCCTGCCAAAATTTTCACTGGCCCCACCAAAAAATATTTTTGTGTCACATATTAAAAATAATTATTCAAAAGTCAAATATAATTTTACACATTGTATTCATCATTAGCCTTTCATGGCTATGGTCTCAGATATTTCAGCATAAAACTGGACAAAAGATAATTCATAAAAGAAATCTTGTTGCAAGAACATTAACTAACCCATATTACTAAAACAGTGTTATTACATTTTATACAGTGTTGTTTTTGTTTCTGCCTGCATGCTAATAAAGTGGATTGCCTTAATCTCACTTAGCATCTCTTTCCAAAGAACCTCAAAGATAGTGTCTGTGAATCTAGAATTATACATATTTAGGTCAAAATCATAGTGTGATGGAAACAAACAGAAGTATGGAAAATATATAACGTTACTGCATATATTTCCATGCAGTTCTATCCATTTTAACTAATAGTGGAGCATTTACTGGACTTATTTCTTTAACGCCAGCAGATTTTTTTTTTAAGTTGCCAGCCAGCGGCAGCATTTTTTATGATTTTCACTAAAGTTTAATCCTGATCCCTCTGCTTTCAAACAAAATACAGTTTCATCCCATATTCATTTTTATTCATCACCTCTCAAATATGGGTGGGTTTTAAGGACGTTTGTTAAAGATCAGATTCAGTGAATGCTCCAGTGTTTTATAAGTTGGGTAAGCGCGCCACCTAGTGGGTAATAGCGGAAATATAGATTGCCTTTAACTCATCATTGGTGTGGGGAAAGAGTTAACTATTAGTAAAGACGTTAAACCAAATATTTCTTACCTCCGACATGCAATATCTGTGTGGTACCGAGATCCCACATAAACTCTGGTTTAATTTTTTTAAGCAAGTCAATACATCGCTCGAATGGCTGTTCCTTCTTGATGAGGTGAAATGCAGTGTTGATATGTCTCTCGATGCGCTTGAAATTCTCATCATTCATACGTCTCGCCATTAAGTTCAGTGGACCAGATAAAGCGTTATCAGACTTTTCTCATCGGCTTTGACGTTTTGTTTGCGGTAGTTGCTAGTCCTAACGAAAAAGGATCCCGACTTGTCTGCTATACCTGAAAATTGACGGAAAACTGGTCGAAACATTGCATCGTTTCTTTCGTCGTGTTTTATTTAAGTAAATGTATGCTTCCGAGATGCTAAAAAATGTTTACTTTTGGCCTTATAATCGAAGGGGGCCGGCGCCTCCTCCATCTTAACGTATCTTTGCTCTAACTTACTACTACCAGCTGAGTATCACGCAAAACACGCAACGGTCACCACAACAACCAATAAGGTAAGAGAAACTTTTATGATATTGCTAAGAAGTTTACGTTCGCGCCACTTAAAATGCTTCTCGATGGTAACATTGCGTAAGAGTACATACAGAAAAACGGCCGCAGACAGAAAATATATTTTAGTGACTGAGGGTGAAGCACTGGCCCGATCGGGCAAGTGACAATATGATATAATGGCCCGAGCTTCTCTCCCACTGGCCCCGGGCAACCGGGCAGTCCTTTATGTCCAGCCCTGATCTAGAAATATCTAGAATCACTGTTCTTGCTATGACTGGTGATTGTGACATCATGAGTCTCTTAAAGTTTGGCCACTTGAAGAAAATGAATGTGATTTAACTGACTGACCCAAACATGACTGGGGTTCTAACTATACAAAGCTTAATGCAAATGGGTGAATTGTCCCTTTAAGCAACCACTGATTCAGAAACAGATAAAACTTTGTGTATGTTTTGATCATGGTTCTGAATCTGATAGTTAACAACAGTGCTTTACAAAAAAGCAAATATCCCAGCTTTTTGCTCAAAATTTTATAGTTTTGAAGAAACCCACCCATATTTGAGAGGTGATAAAAGAGAAACAAATGAAGATAGGATGAAACTCAACGCATCGTTTATTTGACTCGCACATGGACCCTGTAGGTGCACGTGATTTCACCAAGTAAGATGTGATCCTGGATCAACACCATTGTTGATCCTGGATCAACATTTTCATTAACCAATCAGATTGCAGGATTAGGATTAGTGTGTATGTTAGATTTAGGTTAAGAATTGGGTTAGGGGGCTTTTAAGAAATACCCCTCAAACTATTATTTCACACTAATTTAAGGGTTTAAAAATGGTTAGGGTTTGAGTTAAGGGTAGGTTGGGGTATCTTTGATTAAAACGTTGATCCAGGATCCACAAAAAATGTTGATCCAGGCGACCGTACACTGTACGCGAACAAATCGCAAACTATTCTGATGACAAAATTTGCATTAAGTGCTTGTGCTTATCTGTTGTTCTGGGTAGATTTATGGTTGGGGATTGATAGGGTTAGAGATAGGATCAGAAGAAAGATACCAAGTTAAATGTAAGTCCAATATAAAAATATACACATAAAATTGACATTGTATACGGTTTTTTACGTGGTAGTTAAATACACCTTATATAAGGTGGGA
Organism: Misgurnus anguillicaudatus; assembly: GCF_027580225.2. Classification (NCBI taxonomy): domain Eukaryota; kingdom Metazoa; phylum Chordata; class Actinopteri; order Cypriniformes; family Cobitidae; genus Misgurnus; species Misgurnus anguillicaudatus. The sequence continues at coordinate 1,192,034 of NC_073346.2, read as the reverse complement.
TTTATGTATGTTATTATGTTACACGATGTTTCCCCATTATGACGTAAATGTCACATCAGTTTTTCATCTGAAATGCCGTCACTCGAAACAGTACAATTATTTAAAAATGTTTGTTACTGAAGTTCTGCTGTAATTGTTCACTGAAAAACTGAAAACATTTCCTTATTTGAAACGTCTTCCTCTCAAAAATTCCCCTCCTGTTGTCACCTGCCCACCTGTCAAAAGAAAACTATAATCGCTACAAAATTTTACAGTGAACTGAACTGTAAAATACAACAACAAACATAAAGCAAAGCAAAGCAAAAAACAAACAAACAAACAAAACGCAAGCCCAGTTGTTAACGGTACCTGTCCTGCACCTCGCGCGCTTACTGTAGTGCGAGCACGCGTCGAGCTCGTGACGTTATTATGGTATTTTTCGACAATTATTTAGGGCCTCTGGTTACTCGAATAAACAAACAGTAATGATACTTTTAACTACGGGTACATAGTATAAGTCTACGTGAAAGATGCGGACAGTGTGCTGCTAAACTGTACGATTTGTTTAACCAAATAACAGCAACAGCGCAGCCATCGCTATCTTGCGTAACACGTCCGTCCATCTCATCGCAACCTGCAGATTGTTGTAAGTTGCAATTTACAACAAAATCGTGACAAGTTACAAAATATACCAGCCAGTCATTACTGAAATAAAGCCACGGTCAACCATCAGCTCAGTTAATACTGATATGCGAGCACACATTGTAGGTTATCTTGAGCATAGGCGACCATATGATGTTGTGATTTTTGAGTTCACGTACCTGTCTGCTAAAACGCGTCCTCTGCGCGATGTGTTGATATCAGTTTTGCCTCAGTAACACATGAACAAGTCGACACATGGACGTAAATTGAAGAGCTGGCTGCTTTTGTTGTACTATTTTTGCTGCATGAGGTTTCGATTGATGATCAGTCATCTACTTCCTGCTTTTAGGTAATGTAGGGTGGGGCTGTGAAAGCAGACAACAGACGAACATCTAGTAGCTGCACGTTAGTTGACGTACATGATAACAGCCCGCTTTTACTTGCAAATAAATTCACATAATTCTTCGTTTATACACATATACTGTACATATATGGAGAAAATGTTTATTCATTTGCCCTGCTGTTAAACCCATTTTGTTGACTATAATATTGGCTATTTATAGTCAGTTTTTATAAATATAAAAATAATGTATGGTTTGTTAGGATAAGACAATTTTTGGCTAAGATATATTTAAAAATCTATTATACTTATACTGTATAATATAAGAAAATCTGAGGCGAAAAATCAAAATATTGAGAAAATCTCCTATAGAGTCCTATGATAAATACATTTTTGATATATTAACAGTTTGAAATCTACAAAATATCATTATGGATCTTTGATTTTACTTAAAATCCTAATGATTTTTGTAATAAAAAATCTATAAATTTGACACATTAAGGGTCGGTTTCCCGGACAGGGATTAGACTAGTCCTAGACTAGAATAAATAAATGTAAGAGCTGTCCAAACTGAAAACAACTTGACCTGACATATCTTAAAACACATCAGTGCCCTTTGTTTTGCTTCAAAATGCACCAAAGTAATGTTTTTAGTAAGGCATGTTTGTTAAAACTAGTTATATTTCCTAATTAAACTAAGGCTTAGTCCTGGCTTAAACTAATCTCCGTCCAGGAAACCACCCCACGATGTATTTTTGTCTATTGCTACAAATATACCCATGCTTTGTGGTCCAGGGTTACATATGTCAAAATACTAAACAATTTCATGTCACAAATATAATACAATTCTTCTTGAACAACTTGAATATTGTGTATTTTACATTCAAATATATTTTAAAATGCATGTCTCAAATATACATTCATACTACAAGCCGTGGCCAAAGGTTTTAAGAATGACAAACATATTACTTTTCTGACTGTACAGGTTATTATGTATTGTGAGGTCCAAATGTCCCCACAATGATAGTAAAAGTCTTGAAACCTGCAATTCAAATTGAATTTTTAAACATACTAAATTATATTTAATTGGAAGTGTAAAAAAGTGACTACCCCACAGACACCTGTGAAAAGGTGTTTATGAAGTATGTGATTTGTATGTCGTGTGACCTGAATTTTCTGAGAGCTCCAACTTAAAGCACCTGATCACTGCAAGTTTATGAAATTTAAACTATGAAAATGTTTTGGTTCAGTAATTACGGATCTCCTGATTTTGCCAAGTGGTAAATGTCCTCAGGGCAACATATTGTGTTGACCCAGGGACAACATTTTTCTAAATAAAACCTAAACCTACCCCAAATCCAAACCCTAACATAACCAAACCCTAAAATCAGAGGAATATGATAAGTGAAAAACAATGGTCTAGAAACAGCTAATCCTGGTTGTAAGCTTAAACTTAAAACAAACTGTAAACTTAATTCTGATATCTGATTGGTTGATTGAAATGTTGTCCCAGGGTCAACATAACGTTGCCCTGAGGACATCAACCACTTGGCAAAATCAGGAGATCCGTAATTACAACATGGATTAAACACATTGGTAATTGAGATGATTAAACTGGAGACTCTGGAGTCTGTCAGTTGTTCAAGGTTATTTCCTGTATCTGGTGGTCCCCTACGCAGGTCACTCCTGTTTCGTCTTGTACCCAAAAGACCATCCATCCATGGACTATCCCTTCCGTGTCCTTAGTTTAAGTAAATTATTTTAAAGTTTCCTGTGTTTGCCCCCTTGTGGGTATTTTATGTTTTGTGTCAAGAAATGTTGTCTGCACCTGGGTTTCACCTTACCAAACCTGACAGAAAGCCCTTTCAGGAGGCTCATTTTTATTATCAATCTAGTTTAAATAGCTTTGAATTATTTGTGTTGCTTTCTGACCACAGTCTGCCCACCACAAACCATTGTTTCTGATGGCTGTTGGTGAGGTGTAATGTCCAACACACAAACGCAAAAATAACATCCTGTGTTGTGAGGTTTAGATTGACTGTAATGTTAATTGATTATAATATTGTTGCTAATAATGGCAACAGTTTTCGTACATTATATGTGTATGCTGCCATAATACATAATAACATAATTAGTATTATATTTGTAATTAGTATAGTATAATAACAGATTTAGTTTGATGGCTTGTGGAATGTTTTTATGATCAGCCCTTTATAATAATCATTTATCAACAGAGGGGTTTAAAATGACAAAAAAATACATTGTTGCTGTTTAGTTACACTACTAAATCAATCATGGCAGACAAACTCAAATGCAGAGGAAGGTTAAGTTTTTATCTATGATTTGTTTATCAGCGTCGAATTAAGTGTTGCAACACAACTTATGCAACTTAATAAAAATCAACAAACTTTAGATTGCAGTAGCTATTAGCTCCTTACTGGTGCAACCTACTCTAAAAAATGTAATCACTCCATCTCAAATGATTACACCAAACAAATCCACTGTTTATTAAATAATACCCACTGGCATGACCCCACAAGAGCTAATCATGTCTAGCATTCCTGCTCTTGGAGGTGTCCTGCTGAGGTCCTGTGTAAAGAAGATGTCAAATGTTTTTAGCTCGTCCACTTTAGACCACATTACATTCAGAGGTAGTTGAAAACGAATTCGATCATATTGCTTTTGTGGTATAGACGCTCATGTGTTTGAATGTATTCGAACCACCACCAAAGACCGCCTACTCTCTGCCTATTGATCTAATGTGATGAACCGAGTACAATGTTTTTCCATTGGTCCTGACTTCTAGAGCAAACCCACAGTGTTCAGCGCTACCGTTGAGTGTGTTTACATGCACAGAATAAGTGAATAACTTTTAAAATCTGCTTATTATAAAACCTGTTTTCATGCGTTTACATGCAAATCAATAAACCTGCTATGCAGAAAACTACCTGTGCTGATCAGTTTTTGCTTAAACCTTTTATGGGCTTTCCCTAATAAAAGAAAACCGTTTTATCCATTAACATGACCCCTCAGTGTAAACGCACTCATTGATAAATCAAATGTGACTCCGCCTTTTAGTTTTGTTTCATTTTGCAAGCGTGTGAAAGTTACACGAGCTTATTTCATCAATTGCTCTGAATTATCTGAGAAAGCTCTTATATGTAAAATACATTGTGCAGCATGTTTACTAACAACACAAGAAGCGGTACTCTGACATAATATTAGTGTGTGTCATTTCTTCCACTTGTGTTTTGCGGACTAGCCCAAAGACCATCCCCTCAAACTAATCAGGACAGAAAATACCAATGTCTCTCTCTCGTCCACTTGATCTGATTGTCCAAAACATCTTAATACCAGGGGCATGTTCAAGTTCAAACCGGTGCACAACGTTTTGCTACGGTTTTCCGGTTGACATGTTTCCTGGAAATGGTGTGAACCGGTCTGCAACAGGGTTTGAAATACGTTTTTTCTTGTTTAGTGAGTGTGACAGAACTGCAGTCCAATCAGCAGCAACATGTAAATAAACCACGCGGTACTAAAGAGACAGCTCTTAGATTAATGGATCCAAATTGTAATATTCTCTTTCATTCTGGATGACAGGGGGAGTGACTGTAATTTCTAGGCTATTTTACTGTTCCTGCTAAAAAACAATAGACACCATCACAGAAATTCTATTGGTTTTATTGGGAATTTTATTGGTTCTAATGGAATATGGCCCAAAACACACTACAGTGTAGTGGTTTTAATGGTAAAAGCTAATGGTTTCTATTGGTATTTTAATGGAAACCAGTAGACTTTTCCGTAATGGTTTTATTGTTTTTTTCAGCCGGGGTATTAAACATTCATCAGGCTCCGGAAACATTTCAAGAACACAAAGAATGGCCTTCTCAGCAAGTTGCAACCCTTGCGTCATCAGAACGCATCACCGTTTCTGTGTAAAAAACATTGTGCAATGTTTTGTCAGGGCTGAACACAGCCCAGGTGTGAATGTGCTCCGAGATTCACTCCAATCTTAATCCAAGACATCTTATCCAGCTAATCAGGAGCTTTCTTTGCATACTAAAAACTTCCTGTCAGGTGTGTTGAGACAAGTTGGAGCTAAACTCTGCTGGACAGTGGCCCTCAAGCACAGAGTTTGGAAACCCCTGGATTAAAACAACTAATGAAGGGCACTTTTGAAACCCTTGTGTGAACTGAATGAATTTTTTTGTTTAAAATCAGTAGTTCGGACCGTGTTTCAGATGGGCCAAGTCATGTGATTTTAGCAAACAAGTCTTTGTTATGTAATGTTGTTTCAAAGCAGTTTGAAAGTATGATCACAACATAAACCCATGTGCCAGTGTGTGTACTATGGTTTTAACCAGTGATTCTCAACTCCGCTCATGGGTACCCGCTTTTCTTCACATTTTGTTTGTCTCCCTTATTTAAACACACCTGTGTCTCAATTAGCTCCCTTGTTCAGTTTTCTGGGCACTGATCCCCCATTTTAAGGGCTGTCTCAATCGCAAAATCTTTCCAGTGCACTTGAACATTCATTCCCTAAAAATTCCCATAATTCAACGCAAAAAAATCACACTCTAAAAAAATTGGTGCTAAATAGTACTAAAAACTAGTAATCATAGGGGAACCATTTTTAGTGCTATATAGCACCTACATAGCACCTATGAAGAACCATACGGGATGATATAGCACCACATATGGTTCTACATAGCACAATAGGGTTCTACAGAGGTGCTACATAGGTGCTATATGGCACTTAAAATGGTTCCTCTATGATTACGAGCCAGCGTACCACTTTTAGTGCTGTTTAGCACCGTTTGTTTTTAGAGTGCAGTGAACATTGATGGTCCCTATGTTCCTTTATCTTTTCTAAAGACAAACGTTTGTTTTAGTTTTATTATAAACACACATAGCTATAGGACCAATCTACTTAATGTAATATTCCTCCAAATTTATGCACAGATATGTAAGAGAATAATGTTTTCATAATATACTTTAACATGTTTAAAAATGAAATCAGAGAGATGTTGGTTTTGTCAGTTATGAATAACAGCTGTGAATTACCACAATGCGCTTAAGCAGCTACGTCACAGGAAAATAAGTGAACAGTGTCCCAATGTGAAGTGAGCTAAAGTCCTTATTAGTGCCCGAACCTGCATACATGATAGGCCTATACTGATTCACAACCTTGGGAATGGATTGAGACACAGCCTGTGTCTGTCAGATAACAGAGACATACAACATTACAGAGCAGTGGGTCGCCAGGACTGGGTCTGAGAACTAATGGTTTTAACTAATCTCAGGTCATTTTATTGCACTCTATAAATAGTGCTAAATAGCACAAAAAGTGGTTCACTGGCTTGTAATCATAGAGGACCACTTTAAGTGCTATAGCACAATTTTTTAAAGGTTCATAAAACTGTAATGAATCAATTGTTTTTGTACTGATCTATGGTCAGTGCTCACCTAACGACGCCTAGTTAATTGCCTGACGTAAACCTACTATATTTTGCTACAAAATCAAACAATATGATGTTATAGGTTATTGATTCGGTAGGAAAAATAGGACAGTATGGTATTTGAAGTACATTATATCTAAGAGGATGGAGTAAAAAGATCCAGGTGTATTGTAAGGGGGGCATTTTTAAAACTTTGAGAGCAGCTTTGTGAGGTTCATAAGCAAATTAGTTACTGATAACAACACCTGTGCTCCAAACACCCTTGTTTATTGGCAAACATCTGGTGGAGGTTAAAAACACATATTGATGTTTGTAGACAATGTAGGAAATGTTTTCACATCTTTTGGGCATCCCAGAGGGGAAAAGAAGAACACAACCTTTTTGTTCTTAATTTTTTTTTATTATAAGCTTTAATTAGAATAAAAATACATAAGAAAGGAACGTGAGAGTTAACTGTCTATTATGATATGATTATCCTTAAATAAAACACAGAATAGACACAATTATATTTAGCTGAATTTAAAGGGTTTATAATAAAACATTTGCAATTGTAAAATGCGTCAAGCCTGAAATCTCGTTGCTTTTCCAAAAGGTGTCGCTAGCACGCAGTGTTTCGAGGGCTTCAATTAATTCACTACTTAAAAAGCTTCGTTTCTCACACCACAACAGTAAACTTTAACAGCTAACTATTTCTGCTTCTTCTTTATAACAATACAACATTCAACTAACATTTGAAACATAGATGAATGTTAGTAAATACAAACACATGATTATGACATAAAAAAAATATTTTTCACCATACTCATAACAGCTGGACTATTACAGTTTCCCCTCAGATTTCCTCATAAAGCAATGCAATGCAATTCTCATAAAGCAATGCAATGCAATTCTGTTTGACCCTTTCCCCCCTCTCTACTCAAACTTTTTTTTTATTATTACCTGTCAGTAACAATTAACATTTGTATTATACATACAAAAAGTATTATACAATAACATAGTATTATAAAGTAATAAGAACAAACATTCTTTTATGAGGGATTTACAGTTATAAAAATAATAAAGTATTAATAATGGAATAAATAAACAAATAACAATAAAATAAATAAAGAAAATAAATAAAGAAAAAACATACATAGACATAAAATAATTGTTATATTTTTACTCAAGTAGGGGGTAGGAAAGTCCATCTAAATATTATATCTCAAATTATAGGTGAATTCAAAACCTTATTTAAAATCTGGTATGATTTAACTGCTTTTTTGTTATTCTTTAATTTACAAAGAGATTCAGTTAAACTTTTTAATTCTGAGCAAAATGCAATAAAATTAGGTTTTGAGGCTGTAACTTTACACTTATGAATATGACCTTTTCCAAGCAAGCACAGGATATTAATAGTATTGTTTAAAGGAACAGAACCAGTATTACATGACAAAAACAGGACCATTTCTTCAGTGAAGTCTCTCTACTCAAACTGGTGCTTCCTTGATTCAATTCTTGCACCATGAAGAGGAACGAGGAGGCTTCTAGAGTAGTCATGATACACAGACTAAACCTGACCCATGTATAACCCCCCCCCCCCAAAAAAAATCAAAATTCTTTAAATCATATTCAAGCACGTTAAAGTTTTTTTTAAATGTAGACTTATTTCAGGCTATATAATTAATATTGATATCATATTCATTTTAAGATGTTTTTATTAATGTTGTTTTATTTGAATGTAGTGGCTTATAAACTCAAGTATGTGTTTAATATTTTTTATTGTTTTAGTGGAAAGTTTTAGTGTTTAATGCACTTGATATTTCATAATAAATTGAGAATTAACTTCTTATGGATGGAGAGTAAGGATATGCCTTTTCATTTAATGATTTGATTCCCCTGTTTGAAATTGTGTCCTACTCCTGCCCATGCAAGAAAATGAAGTGAGGAAAGGACATTAGGATGAACAGATAAGAAATGAGAAGTATCCGTGTGAACCTTGTGGTGACGAGGAGAAGTTTTCCAGCCAGATGTTGAAAAGTGATTCTCGAGGCTTCATGCACGCTAGGGACACCTGCTGGACAATGCAAATATTGCGTGCTTGGTTCAAAGGCTTGATACACTAACATAATATTGACACAAACACAGCATGCACTATGCTGTGCTGACTGAGATTTATGAGGAAAAATGATTGTAGTAGCAACATAAACCACTTGGAAACTTAATGTGGAAACTTTGAAATTACAATTTGTTGACTTGATGATTAGTTTACATGTAGGCCTACATGAAACCGCAATTGGGTAATTCGTATTAATTGATGCGTATTTGGCGTTCTGTCTGGGGAGGGCTCTGAGCTCGAAATTCGGCCCGAACCCAGAGAACCCCCCACCCCACCCCTTTATAATCACTGGGAACAGAACTAGGGCCGTGCACAAACCTTTTGAGGGGCATGTGCTGAAACTGAAAAAGGGCACCCCCTCCAAATAAATATCACATAATAATCGTCTTAAAAGCTTTATATTTATTCACTATTAATGAATGACAAATGACATTTTATGATCGCTTGGCATTATACAGTGCAAAGGATATCTGGCCTTCCAAGTTAGCTTTAACAATTTACCTCCTGGGTTGTTGTCTGTATTAGGCCTATTTGTAGTCATGTGAACTGCTCTTGTGTACTCGCTCTTATTTAATTGTATAATATATTAATGTTCATGTTTTTCTCTGCTTAAACCCAGGCTATAGAGTGAGGTGAGGGGGTGGTGGAGAGATGCTGTGGAACTTGTCGCGGGATAGAGGTGAGAGACGGTTTTATATTCCCTGAACGTGTGCCTTCTAAACTTTGTTAAAATAAAACTTCATTTAATAAATAAGCTCAAATTTTTAAATGTTCTCTCTCACAATAATGTTATGTTTGTAGGCAACTGGAGTCATTTCAATTACTTTAATCATGAATGTATGTGGTTTTCAAAACGTTGACCACCTTTCAATGGCATTACAAATCTAGAAAGAACCAGGATATGATTTCAAATAATATGGTTGTGCTCAGCTAAAAAAGTCATATACACCTGGGCAGGTTAACTATAAGGGATTCTCTTTTTATCTTATAGTAAAGCGGACAATTTGATGTGGTTACCACCATTAAGAAACATCACAAGCAAAGCCAACAATATTTGTCAAAGTAAGGTGCCTGAATGTTTACCTTTCTCTCTTTAGCTTGATTAAACAGTTAATTTATGAAGCAGCAGATATTACAGTGTAGGTCAAACCATATCTTCATCCTTATTTGTGTTAGCTATAGCATATTTACTAAACTTTATTAGGGAACTATGGTATCTCATAAATCACATATGTGTGCTACTTCTTACAGATTAGGTGTGTTTTCCCATGAGTCACACACAGATATTAGTTCTCTTTGTTCATTACTTGTTCATTTAGATTTGAATAATTCCACAAATCTTTGTGCTTTTGCATATTTTTAAAGGAGTTCCTAACATGAATGTAATAAAATTAAATTGACTTTAATAAAAATAACTTCAAAGTTAACTTTAGATTATCGTTTAAGGTATACGCAGCTGTTACATTGAGGATCTATTTTCCTTCATCTTTGTGACCTGATTTGGTCAGGTTGATGGGTAGCATGGGAAAACATTGTATTACAGTGTGTACCAAAAAACGTGATATTTCTGTAATAAAGTTACAACAGAGTGGTTTTTAATAGAGTTGAACAGCTGGGTGCACATTGTATGATTTTAAATATTCCTTTATGATTGTTGCTTGTCAGATTGTATGAACATCATCCGACCTAAAAGCCACGTCACAATGTGGGACCTGACATGTATGTCATAAATGTCAGACTACAGTCAATACTCAAAAGAAGACTTGTTGAGTTTTTTGGTCATAGGTTATAGCAGGAAACTCTGCAGAGCTATGTCTTGAAGCTTCTGACCATAAGAGAATTTTTTTTGGAGAGAAAATGTTATCGTGGTGGCCATTAATTGGTTGTCTGCAAACATTTTGGCCTAGGATCGTAGAAATCTTTCAAGATTTTCCAAATTCATTTTAGATTGTCCATACCGGTGGCTTCATTTTAATCTCCCACATATTTGCTTGTGTTTTCCTTTGCTGATGAGGTATGTGCCAAGATCTAAAGATTTCTGTGAGGTCTTCCGAAGGTTGTGAAGAATACAATCTTCATAATATTTAAAATGCATCATTCCACTGTTAGAGAAAGAAATGTCCCAGTTAAAGGGGCCATGGCATGAAAATCTGACTTTTTCCATAATTAAGTGCTATGATTGGGTCCCTGGTGCTGTTATCAACCTAGAAAATTTGAAAAAGATCAACCCAGTAACTTAGTTTTGGTAAACCATTCTCTACAAGCACATGAAAAAATAGGTCGTTGAAATGTGGCTCTCCTTATGATGTCATAAAGAGCTCTTATTATAATAATACCACCCCTTAATCCAACCACAGCACTGCCATTTAGTGCAGAGAAAAAAATAATTCACAAAACAATTGAGTTTCAATTTCAACAAACCACCATCATTTGTGATCAGTGTTTGCACTTCATCCTCTCATGTGCATTTTAAAGGACACACCCAAAACGGCACATTTTTGAACACACCTACAAAGTGGCAATTTTAACATGCTATAATAAATAATTTATATGGTATTTTGAGCTAAAACTTCACATATGTGCTCTGGGGACATCAAAGATTTATTTGACATCTTAAAAAATTCCTGTGACATGGCCCCTTTAAATTTAGCCCACGAGCAGTATAAAAAATAGAAACTAGAACCAGAACGTCATGATTTCTCATAAAGTTGTTTATTCACAACAGAACATAGAAAACATATCAAATAGCACTAATAAAAATACAGATGATCTCTTTCCTCTTTAGTCGTTCACTTTGTTTTTTATATAGTCATACCTGATTGTTGATATTGATTTTCCCCCTAGTCCTTTCCACATAAAGATTTCTCCAGATTTTTTGAATCTTTTTGATGATATTATAAAGGATGTTCAGATATTTAAAGTCTTTACAATTTTTTGTTTTGAGGAGTGCAAAGGGGGCTATTTCAGACACAGCCCCATGCAGTCAATATCCCATTATCAACAGTGTTGTCAAGTCTGCGTTTTTAAATTTTTTCTAGATTAAGAAATAGTTAAAGCAGAGTTCATGTGTTTTAAAGGAGGCGTGGCTTTGAAGAGCAGTCTGAAGGGAGGGTGTTTTTTCTAAGCAAAACCCGGAAGCGAGCTAAAATTTTAACACTTTCGCTTCTATCATCCCAAAGTCAATTGTTTTTTTTTCAATAGGGTAACTCCTTAAATAAGATCTTGGGTTTACATAAGCCCAATATATATTTGTTTCATTCTATGACATAGACACACCAGTAATACCCCCACTTTTGAAAGCTTTAAAGTGTCTTTAAAAGGTCAGTTGTTAAGTTGCCACATGAGACTTCAGATTTTGTCTGACACTTTACCTGTCACCACACATGAAGATCTCAAAAACAATGCAACAAGGGCAAAATTCCCAAAAAAGTTTAATCCATGTCCTTATCAGGGAACATGTTTTTATGTGTTTAATACATTTTAAAAGAGCTGTCAACTTCCGGATTGGCATACAAAAATGCGTCGCCCCTGGCTAGCCTTTCAAAAACTGCTTATCCTACATTTAAAGTGCTCAGTTTAAACATATGTTTTATATTCTGTTTTGAATCAAATCTGTGTTTATGAGATTTGGAATTATTGCATTTTCTTTTCATTTACATTTTAGACATCCCAATTTATTTCTGATTTGGGATTATATTACCAAACATTTAAGAAAGTTAATAAATACTGTAAAATATTTGCTGATTGTTAGTTTATGTTAGCTAATGCATTAAATAATGTTAAGAAATAGAAGGCTTACGGTATAATCACAAATGATTTAGATGTTTAGATTAGATTTAGATAGAATAATGCTTATGAGCGATTAGAAAAGCATTAATCGGTTTAGGGGCCGTGCTCTTAACATGAGTGTTTTGTTGCACTTTGTTGAGGATTTCCCTTGACTTCCCTTCTTGAACACGCACGCACACACGCACACCATGTGGCGCATCCTGCTGTGCAGTCTCTACTGTAGCAGCTGTGATGGGCGGAGTCTCTCGGTGTTTGCCTATTTTGATAGGTCAAGCGGCTGTCAATCAGAGAAATACTCGCCTGCTATTGGTTGAAAGTCTGATTGGGATCAGTATCACACCGATGAAGGCTGTTGAGTTTCCTGTAAAAAACGCTTCATTAAACACAGAGTTTCCTAAAGACTAAATTGTGGATAAATTTACACGCATTTTTATAATTTTATATCTGTCGTTGGATGCTTATTTACCGGGTACGCTACAAACCACTGGATTTTAAACTGCCCGGCTCCTGTTGGTGGAGCTGATTTTATTTCCTCGGCATGTCCCGTCCATCCGAGCCGTTACCGAAAACACGCCATGAAAGAATGAAAGATACGAATCAAAAGGTGAGTTATAATCGAGTTATAACGTTTTAACGCTTTATCTTTGAGCTTATTATTGTCTTTATTAAGCACACACAACTAGGTAAATGCACCATTATGCATACACGTTTGCACGGTAAGCAAAATCGTAAACTCAATGACATCAATTTAGTACATGTATGTTGATAAATGGCTCCTGACACGAACGTGTTGTGAAGGTTTGTTGCGTTTCATTATTTTCCCCAGGGTCTGATAGGTCTTGCTTTGTGTCTTTATTATGCGACCAGAGGTAGAAAATAAATTAAATGTCCACTTATTTATATGTTTTTGCTCGTACAGTTCACTCTGTCTCTTATAAATGGTCTTTTGTATATCACAGATATGTATGTATGTGTATAACGTTAGTCCATTGTGCGGTACTATGAACACGTTGTCGGGAGCGCTGAAGGGAATCAATGGGGGAGGGAAATACAAAGAGAGTCACTGCAGTGTGTTAGCCAGCGCATTTAAACAAATGCTGCATTGCCGTACACATTCACCCGAAGTTTTATTTTATCGGATTCTCTTCAGGGTTTCAATATGTATAAGTTTATCATCCTAATATACCGGTCCCGCTTTCTTCCTGCCCGTCCTTATCGCTATGGTAGTATCATCGTATCTTTGTTCTTATATTTAGGCTACTTATTGACTGTGCTTTGCTTTGCTATCATGAATTTGTGAAATCACTTTTTATTAACACACACATATATATATATATATCGAGTTTAGTCTGTTCAATTCTTTGCTTCTCGTATTACTTTTGATAGCGAGCCGATGTCTGTTAAGTGACGTAATTACTTCCCTTTGTAGCTACACTTCATTTGCATGCTTGCGTATGTAAGCTTTGCATTTTGTTGAAACCTGTAAAATTGACTGTATTTGATCTGACCCATTTTTAAAGTTAGATCAAACTTATTGAATGAGATATTTAGACATTGCGTACTTGCTTTACAGTAAGGCACTTACAGTGTACAGTGCTTTTGACCTTGTAGGTGCTGTGTGTTGTCCTTTTACAACTGCAGCCATGTACATGGTCAGACATAACAGGTAAAATGCAAAGTACATCTGTTGTACCATCTATGAAAAATGGATAAAAGGATTTTGGCGAGAAAAAAAAGCACAAACACAGCCTGAGAGCCTTCTCAGAAAAGAGCATAAATGTGAGAACCTGAGGTTTGCAGAAGATGATGTGGAGCTGCTAGTATTTCCTCTGCCGTGAATGCCCCTTTTTCACTTGGGCTGGTCCCAGAGCCTGTGCCAAATCTGAACCTCGGTTGCGCTTTTCCACCAAAAACCTGGTGGTTTGGTGCCCATATCCAATTTCAGAATTGGCCATGTTGGTCTTGAATTAGGGAACTGGTGATGGCTTTCACTACAGACTGCAGTTTGAAAGGTGCCATTTTATGTGGGGTTACAATTATTGCCTATTACCAAATAAATAGACTGTAAAGAGTTCCACAAACGTTTTATGATTGCACAAATGCATATAAAGCAATACAGATATGTTAGAGGTTGCACAAAATTGAATGGAATTCATTCACTAAGACTTTGTGGATCTGGATATATGCACACATTTCCTGATTCTATTTACCGTAAATTAAAATAACCATATATTCTATTTACACCATAAAAAACTAGCAGTTCTTTGCAATAAGTGTAAATAGTAATTTGATGCTATCTGTACTTACTTTATATTACCAAATACTTTTTTACACCTCAGTATTATTGTACATTGTGTACATGATTACATTTATTAAAAGTATTTAATTGATGCTGCAGAATGTGCAATGATACCATAAACAGCAATGTAAAATCATTATCATTAAGAGCACCCCAGCAACACACACTTACAAAAGTGAAATACACATTTCACTTTTGAGTCACGTGACGTTTATCGACCCGCGCTGTTTATTTTCCCCTATAGTAAGGTTACCACATACAATCCGGTAACTCTCTCGATAAATGCACAATCAACATCAGTTATCTTGCAAACAGACAACCGCATAGCTCTTGGCCCGCCCACAAGAAGCGGAGTTTGCCTCTGACGCGCGTCAAATGCTTGCTTTTTCCACACGTCTACTCCGCTCTACACGCGCGAATGCATTTAAAGTATTCAAGCGGCAAACTAGGCGCGGTAGACGCGATTTTGACGCCCAAAACGCGGTTGGTGTAAACTCAGCATTAAGGGTGTCACGATTTCGATTTTAAATTGAAATCGATTGAAAATAAGTCACAACCTCGAACTTCGAATTAAAAAATGGGATCGTCAATGCTGCCATGGCCCCATGTCACGTCCGGTCAGCTTACCAAGTGGGGGAAAAACTCTCAGAGGTGCCTTTAAAAACATTCAGCGGGACGCGATTTATATTTTAAACACGAGGGATGTATTGCTACAACTCCTTGAAATGCATATCATAAACAGGATTACTACCTAGTGATCTGACTTCAGACAGAGCACAGCTCTCTCCACGTGCACGAGAGAGTTAGAGAGGCGCCAAGATGCAGCGGGTTATAAAACAAAAGAGATAGTTTGCTTCAGCTCGCATAAAACTGAACAAATACGTAAGGATTACTGCTTTAGTTTATGTTTAGACTACGGACAGATGCGAGAGCGCGTGCACGTGAGACAGAGAGAAGTGCAGCTGCATGATGCGCTGCATTTAGATGCTAGAAGCTCTAAACCCCCATGCAAGGAAAAGCACGCAATGTGCATGTTAAAGGCGGAGTGCACAATGTTTGAAAAACGCTTTGGAAAAGGAGACGGGCCGACTACCAAAACACACTTATAGCCAATCAGCAGTAAGGAGCGTGTCTACTAACCGACATCCTTGCCGGGTTGCGTATGTGTGGGGCGGGTCTTTTAAAAGAAGGTCCAGATTCTATTGGGATAGGGGCGTGTTTGTTTAGGTAATTTCAAATATCAACATTGGCTTTCAAACATTGTGCACTCCGCCTTTAATGCGAAACTATAATAATAAATAAAAATGGCATAGCATTTTTTTGTCTTGAAAACATTACTTGGATTTAGGGTTGTTGTGGTGACCGAATTTTCCCACCGGTTAATCAGCGTGTGACAATCCCGGTGATACCGGTTTCACCGGGTGGGAGGGGCTTATAAATACACATACAGACGTGCTCATTTTACTTTCACTTTTGAATTAGATGCAACTGTTGTTTATATCCAGCGCTTCCATACGCTGCGTTAAATCGCGTATGAATTTGCATGCAAATGCGAGTGCAACAGCTGGTTTAAGTGCTTGGGTCAATGTGCGCAGGTACTTCTGACAGAAACCCGCCAGTCCCAAGCAGAGCAACCGGCTATTCCTCCATAAAGAGCTGCTTGAATGATGGGTTTATTATTATTCTTAATGAAAAACACAACAACAAAACAATCTCGCTTATATTAAACATCATATATGTATATTATAACAAATGCCATCTGCCATCATCTGGTCAGTCAGCTCGCCGCAGTCT
Source organism: Misgurnus anguillicaudatus (assembly GCF_027580225.2). Taxonomy (NCBI): domain Eukaryota; kingdom Metazoa; phylum Chordata; class Actinopteri; order Cypriniformes; family Cobitidae; genus Misgurnus; species Misgurnus anguillicaudatus. The sequence continues at coordinate 1,175,637 of NC_073346.2, read as the reverse complement.
GACAGGAATAAATGAAATGTTCTGTGATGCTTATCGCGTCACCATGAAACGGCCGATGAAACAGTCTATATGAAAACCGACGTATAGCCTACTATGTTGAGGCTACGCCATAGGACCAACGCACAACTATTATGAGCTCTTTAGCCGGGAGGGCCTGATCTCCTATGACAACTGAAAAATTAATGAGTTTATAGTAAAATTTTTTATTATGTATTGGAATAAAAGATTGAAGCAAATGTCAAGCAGTTGAGCAGTTGTTAATGTTTTAAACAAACATAGCGGAAGAGGCATAATGTGACTGCCATTGCTTACAAAGAATAAATAAGCTTATTGTTTTGTAGAATCTAACTAAGCTGAACGTTTACACAGAAAGCGGAGTCAGCCCGGCAGATAAGCAGGCAAATTAAGCTGATTGTAAAGAGATAAATAAAGAAGACCATCTCATATTGCTTTTTGGTGACATAGGCTATAGCCAAGCTATTGAATGTAGTCATCAGTTGGGCAGCATAAGGATGGGCATCAGGCAGAACCGGATCTGGGGTGAATGTCAGGTGGCTTTGTTGCCACTACCCATTTGCTCTTGCAGGCTGAGGTGCCTCTTTGTTATGTGAAACAGTAGGGTAGGTTGTATGAGTGGATTGGATTCCCGATCCCCGCCGAAAGCATTGTGTTATCAGTTCGCCAGAGATCCACTGATTCTGCTTCACGATTTCTATTTCCTGCTCACTCCTCACAGTCTATGTCCACTCATGGTAAATAAAAAAAAGTAAAAAATAGTCCCTATTGTTATCATTTATTCAAAATGATACAGAATCCTTCTCTGTAAAAGCCTAAAGGTCTTGGTTTTACTTTAAGCCAGTGGTTGCCAAACTTTTACCACCTGTCACCCTTTTGTACAGAACAATGTAATTTAAACAGCACTGCGACTTCAGTAGGTGACGTCTTACTATAAAACAAAGAAAGGGGAAGCATAAGATTATGATTCAGACTGTTTTAACAAACTGAACAAAGAAAGACCAGCAAATGACGTTGTAAGTTGATTATTACCTGGATTTATAATGGATATCACACAACGCTCATGTTCATATTGCATAAACAAACTTATTGTGAGTAGGGCTGAAATGATTGTCCCGTTTGACATAAAGACCCCGACCCGGTCACACCGCAAATTGCACAGTTAAATATAAACCTTTAACAGTCTTCAGACAGAGCTTAAACACAAATAAGCACAGGGCCATTTAAAAACTGCTACCTATCGGAATCAAGTCGAATTCTGGTTGTTAGACCCGCAGTTCACGCTCGCCTATTGAGTCCTGACCTGACCTGCATCTACAACAAAAATGACACGTTAATATTATTAAACCCGTTACATCAAATATATGCGCTTCACCCGCGGGTACCCCGACCCTGCTGTTTCGTCTGAAAACAGGTAAAACAGTCTCACCGTCTGTCTCAAGTTTTTATTACCAACGTCCTTCTCTTCCCACATGAATTATGTCCTTCCACACAGATTCGACTATTAATGTCTTTTAGTCCCATATAAGAAGTATTCAGTATTTAGCCTCTTGTTTTTGGACAAATATCTTGTTATTTAATGTGAAACTTTGTGAGTGTCGATCTGAAGCACAGAAGATTGACTGACAGCTGAGCGGTCAGCAGCAGCCAGTGCGCTGCGTTTATAGCCTATATTCTGAATAACGAATGGCCTGATAACTTGATAATAATACAGTGATAACAAATGAATGTCCAAATAAACTCGTAATATGTTAAATCAAAAGTTTAATCTTTTCTAGCAGCCCTGCGTTGTGTCCGTGAATACGCAAAACAGAGACGTAATCATCATCTGTTGATTTAAATCTATTTGTGCATGAAACTAATGCACAAATATAATATTTTAGGAAATTTATTTATAAATGAGTAAACAACACAAATCCAGAAACAAATGTATTTATTTAAGACAGCCCGTCTGACAGTGCGTACATTTCGGTAGCTTTATTTTGCGAGCTAGCTGCCGCTGTGGGTTTTGTCTAGAAGGGATACAGCAAATGCCGAAAGGTTTATGATTATATTTGGAGGTAGGATTACGATGGAAACAGCGGCTCTGCCTAAATGAGATACAAATACATCCTAAATCCTGTGAAATGTTGTGTTTAGAGTTGGGTTTGGGTGAAGGATTACTAGAATAAAACAGTGCTCATCCAGCGAGATTTCCTTTGCTGTATCCCTCCTTCCACAACCGCAGGCGTGGCGGGGAAGTTTTAGGCGTGGCGGGCCGCCACGGTAGAATGTATATAGCGGAAACACTGTTATGGATATGGCAGCATTGGATGTATGGTTACCGTTACAAGCACATGTGGTTGTAAAGACTGGGTCTGAAGATGCGTGTTTGACGTTGTGTTGAGCTACGCAGACCGGCGTATGACATCAGTAACATTACCATGCGTGATTAAAAAACAAACAGATAATTCTGCGCACCCGCCGTGCACGCGGCAACCCCCCGATCCGCATAATGCGTGGCAACTCACCGATCCCGTGAAGCCGGCCATACCTCACATCACTGAGGCACTATGGTTTAAAAGGATGCCGTGATTTTCGGAAATATAGTCAGTCAGATGCAAAAGTACAGCGCCGTCAAAAGTTCAATGCGTTATCATCTCATATTTAAACATCAATGTCAAGAGATACCAGAGAGCCACAAGAGCATAAACAATACATCTTGACAGAGAATATGTAAGGGGACGACACGACACAGCTAATCGCTAAAATAATAGCAAAAGACTTAGCTGCTTAATGTTATGAAGCTTGTGCTTTGACTAGACGTGTTTAAAAGCGCGCTGTTTATGGTGCACATCCACAACGGGAGTTTTCTGTACATAACTTAGTTGAAAACTTGCGTCATATAGAAAGCAGTTTATGCTTATCAACTCTTTAGTTTCACTTCATCACGCAGCTATTCCTGTAAGAGGTTTCTGTTAAAAACATTTAATTCAAACATTTAATGTCATAGTTTCTTCAAAATTAAGTTTTTTTCAGTGTTTTTAATAAAAATATTTTCATTTTCACCATGACGTGTACGCCCCGCCCCTTTGATTGCCCCGCCCCCAGTTAATCGAGTACTCGTTCTTCAGACCTATGGATTAATCGAAATGAAAAAATTACATAAATGCACATCCCTACTCGCAACAATGAATTAAGCCGATTTTAACTAGTAAAATATAAATGTAAATGGGAATCATGAAAAATCTATTTGTAGCGCACGGTGTTGAATCTGTGGCGGTGCGCCATGAGTTAATCAATGTATTGGAAACACTGGTGGAAGACAAAACAACATTGCAAACATCTAAAGAAATGTTGTATTTCACCAATCTTTGTTAGAGGTTAAATAATAAGCACCTCTGTCTTATTAAAATGAAGCAGAAGGAAATTGTTGCCATCCACTCTTTGTGATTCACATCTGCCACATGCAGCATGACCTGCACAGTTATGAAGTGATTCGCATTTGCAGCTGAGCTGTGCAGTTATGAAGTGATTAAGTCTGCCCCATGTAACACGAGCAGCTCGGTTAGGGTAAGCTTGTAAACTGTATGAAAACCACAATCAATTATTACTCTCAAGTATTAACTCCCTGGGGTTGACGGCAACGGTTTCTACCTCGCTTTTTCATATCACTGCTAAAAGGGACTTGAATATTCTGCTGATTTTGGTCACATAAATTTTTTACTGGTTAAAATTGGCCTAATTTATTGTTGCGAGCGCTCAGCGTTAAGTCACTACTTTATAGTCTACTCATCTTATGTCTGAAAATAAAACAGATATGTAAAAATAGCATTTAGTTGTGGCGGCAGTGGCTCAGTGGTTCATGTAGGTTGTTTACAAACCGGAAGGTTGGTGGTTCAACCCACTGGCTCCACCTGACCAAGTGTTGAGATATTGTTGCATGGCTGACACCGCCGTGTGTGTGTGTGTGTGTGTGTGTGTGTGTGTGTGTGTGTGTGTGTGTGTGTGTGTGTGTGTGAATGAGTGAGTGAATGTGAGGCAAATTGTAAAGCGCTTTGGATGGCCATGGGTCTATGAAAGCACTAGATAAATACAGTCCATTTACCAAATAAAAGTAATAGATCATTCAAAACTGTAAAAAGTATTTTTGAACGTAAAATTTTTTTATACTGGCCGGTCGGGCTATTGGTTCAGGTTTTCACTTGCCCTGCCAAAATTTTCACTAGCCCCACAAAAAAGATTTTAGTTTCAAATATTTAAAATAATAATTCAAAAGTCAAATATAATTTAATTAATGATTTGTTAAGACAATTGTCAAATTTTTAGTGCTGGGCAAAGATTAATCGCGATTAATCGCATACAAAATAAAAGTGATTATTGGTATAATATATGAGTGTGTGCTGTGTCTAATTATTATGTATAAATATATACACACACCTTCATGTATGTATTTAAGAAACATTTACATGTTTATATATATTTATTTATATTTTTATATAATCTATATTAAATAAAATAATATAAATAAAATAAAAAAAATGATATATAAATAAAACAATTCTGAAATGAATATATGAATGTGTGTGTGGTTAAATATACATATAAAATTAGACACAGTACACGCACATATATTATGCAAAAAATCACTTTTATTTTGTATGCGGTTAATCTTTGCCCAGCACTACAAATTTTAAATCTAAACTCAATAGGGCTCATTATAGCGTACGTCCTACGGCATAGCCACAATGGCGTAGGATAGGGTTGTGCCGATAGACGATAGTATCGTGTATCGACGATCTTCAGACATATCGCCAAGGGCAGGCTTTCATGGCAATAGTCATGACGATAGTTGGTTATTATTATTATTATCATCATCATAGTTTTACATTAACGTTTAAAAAGGCTCCTCTGAGAGCACCACTGCTTGACACGTGTAGTCTTCTGCAACAGCACTAAATAAATGCATTGAATTGTTTATGTGCGCGCACGTGTGTGTTTTTGCGCAGATGCATGTTTTTACAGTTATTAAGTAATCATGGTTAGGTTTTAATGACGCGCTGGCATTAATGGCATCAGTTTTAAGAAGGTTGCTGTCATGACGGTGTTGCTCTTGTTCTTTTTTGTCCACCCATCAAGTGACTTACAGGGCTTGACATTAACTTTTTGAGCAACTTGTCCCTCGGACAAGTAAATTTGTGTTTCACTTGTCCATGCACAAAAGTCACTTGTCCAGGTAAAGATTTATAATATAATGTATTTTTTGTGTTTTGCTAAATCACTGGCGGAGCAAGGGATTTTCAGTGGTGGCCAGGCAGGGGCCAGCAGTTACTCTGGGGTGGCACATAAAATCTCTATCATCCATCCTTAAAATACTTTTAAGTATAGGTGTGTTAATAAGAATAATGTATAACATACAATTGCTACAATACTTGAATTTTAATTAAAATGAATTGAGATTAACATAAAATCTATAGTCATAATTCAGCCTCATGTTTTTTTAAACTATTTAATCAAATAAAACTTTTGAAATTTACTTTGAAACCAGGATTTATATCTCCCATTGCTGAAAATACTATAGAGACCAGAAAATCATGTTAATTTTGTAGGCCACTGAAATGTATTTTACTAAGATTCATTTGGCTGCTTCTTGTTACTCTTTCTGAAGAATGATGCTATATCTGCTGCCTTTCTCTTCATTTTTCCCACATTTCAATGATTGTAGAAAAGTCTCACCTTTAATAAATGGACTAATCCGATCACCCCTGTTGTTAAAGGAATAGTCTACTCATTTTCAATATTAAAATATGTTATTACCTTAACTAAGAATTGTTGATACATCCCTCTATCATCAGTGTGCGTGCACGTAAGCGCTGGAGCGCGCTGCGACGCTTCGATAGCATTTTGCTTGGCCCCGTTCGTTCAATGGTGCCATTTGGAGATGGAGTTGGAAGTGGCCAAACACATCAACGTTTTTCCTGTTTGGGACGAGTGGTTGTGCGAGCGGGTTTGGTGGTACAAAATGGAACGTGCAGCTTTCCTGAGCGGATTTGAAGGAGGGACTGTGTTGTATGGCGTGGTGGCACTTTTGGGAGTACTTTGACTCACCTGAAAAGTTCGCTCCCCTTCTCACTCTCATAATGGGAGAGGAAGGGTGTTACTGCGCCGAGTCGAAGTACTCCCAAAAGTGCTATTACGCCATTAAAATATAGTTCCTCTTTTAAATCCGCTTAGAAAAGCGCTACGTTTTACTCCCCTAGCCTCGAGAAGCCTGCTCTGGCCCTAAGCTGTTCTAAGCTGGTCCTTCCAGCCTGGTAAAGCTGGTCCAGCTGATGGGTCAGCTGGTCTTCCAGCATGACCAGCTAAGTCCAGCTAGACCAGCTTGCTACACCAGCAATAACAGCTCAAACCAAGCTGGGAGACCAGCTTAAACCAGCTTACGCTGGTCTAAGCTGGATTTTTCAGTAGGGTGGAGATTTGTGTTTGATGTCGTGTGGAGCTACGCAGACCGGCGTATGACATCAGTAACATTTTCATGCATGATTCAAAAACAAACAGATAATTCCGCTCACCCGCAACTCGGCAACCCCTCAAAACACGCAATCCTATGAAGCCAGCCACACCTCACATCACTGAGACACTATGGTTTAAAAGGATGCCGTGATTTTTTGCATCAGTCAGGTGCAAAATGTACAGCGCCATCAAAAAAAGTTTAATGGGTTATCATCTCATATTTAAACATCAAATGTCAAGAGATACCAGAGAGCCACACGAGCACATTACATCTTGACTGAGAACAGGTAAGGGGACGACACGACACAGCTAATCACTAAAATGATAGCAAAAGACTAAAGCTGCTTAATGTTATGAAGCTTGTGCTTTGACTGGAGGTGTTTAAAAGTGCGCTGTTTATAATGCACATGTACAAAGGGAGTTAAACTTTCTGTATATAACTTAGTTGAAAACTTTGTTGAAGTCTTGCATTTTGTGCAGATATATGCATGTTGTTTAATACTTTTATGTTGTATAAAGGCTTAATATTATGTAGAGTAAGTCATATATAAAGCGCTTCGGTTTGTGCTTATTAACCCTTTAGTTTCACTTCAACACGCAGCTATTCCTGTAAGAGGTTTCTGTTAAAAAATCTTTAATTTAATTCATTAATAATCTAGTATGTGTTCATTTTTCTGTCATAGTTTCTTCAAAATTAAGTTTTATTTTAGTGTTTTTAATAAAAAGATTATTATTTTCACTATGACGCATATACCCTGCCCCTTTGATTGCCCCGCCCCCAGTTAATCAAGTACTCATTCTCTTTGGACCTATGGATTAATTGAAATGAAAAATTTGCTAAATGCACATCCCTAATGGCTAATAAGTTCTACTGTACATTTGAAACTCCCAGGCTAACACCCCACACCTGCTCCGATCATCTCTCCACACAACCACTAACACCTCCAGCAACCCCCCTCTCCCCAATACCTGCACCTCAGATCTGTGAAAAAAGGTGTGCGCCAAGTCTTCAGAAAAACAAAAGAAGAAAGGCACCAGGCCCAGATGGTGTAACGCCAGCCTGTCTGAAAACCTGTGCTGACCAGCTGGCCCCCATCTTCTTACAGATCTTTAACAGATCACCAGAGCTGTGCAAAGTCACCCCATGCTTTAAATGCTCTACCATCATCCATGTCCCAAAGAAATAAAAAATTAATGGACTTAATGCACTATCGGGCCTGTGCGAGCCAGGGCTTCAAACGGGCCTCACGGAGCCAATAGCCTCCGACCTTCAGCTGCGTAGCCAAAATCAAGACGCGTTTGCATTGTCAAGCCAATAGCACCGCAGCGCTTCAGAAAACCCCGCCCTTAATACACCTACCTGGATCTAACGTCACACAACTCCGCCTGTTTTACAGTGTGGAAGTCACTTCAAGCTGACAGGAGACGGGAGTTAGATCATAACTGAGGTGAAAGCCAAGATGAGAAGATAGAGACGTTTGCTCCATCCGCGGTGTTACTCTTGAAGTTTATGTTGGCTGCACACGAGCAATCTCACGACGAGACAATATCAGATCAATATAGTAAACTTTATTAAGTAGGATAATTACAAATAAAGCGTTCATCTACCTAATGTGCCATTAAACTATATACACAATATTTTAAAGAATATAACGAGTCCTAATTTTACATTTATGTAAAATAATCTTATTGTAAAATACATGTATGCACGTGTGTCTAAATATGTATAAGTTTGTAATTATAGTTCTATGGCGATGTAAACATACTTACACATTATAAGAAGTGTGATATCTTTAATCATGAAAACGTTAATAGTTGAGCATCACATGAAACACAAGGTAGCTGTCAAAAAGCTATTTCAATAATGTGTCAATCAATAAATACTTACTGCCTCGCATAGCTGAATAGGACTGAAAATCATTTACTTGCATCTCAAAAATCAAAACGTTTGAGAAATCATTAGAAAATTTACTCGTTAAGAATCAACTCTGAATATACACAAGTATTTAAAAAGCTATGTTACAGTGGTTAAAAAGTTAATGATGGTTATATTTAACATTTTGTTGCATCTTTGCATTTCTGTGTTTCATTAGGATGTAATCCTTATTAAGCAATCATTTTCAATAAACTGACAAGCAGCTGTAGTAATAATAGCGTGTTACTTTATTTACATATGAAGTTTATATCAGTGCACAAACAGGTGTATTTAATGACATCTCCTCCCGTCGGATTTCAACAACCATGGCTTCTGTTGTCTCATCATCATCATCTTCGTTTCATCTCCTGATCTTGCATCTGTTGCTGTGTCCTCTCTCATATACTACAAAATAAAAACTCCTGGATGATAAACTGAAAGCTTTACGTTGGCATTTTTTCTGTAAAACGGACACAAAAGAATAAAGCAGCACATCTGTGACGTTTTGTATAAAGGGTTTGTAAATACACATACAGTATACCGACATATAAAGTTTGCTACATTCATATAAGAGTTAAATTAATCTCCAAAATTAATTTAAGAAAGTGTTTTGTATGCAAACGTTATGTAGCAAGTTTACTCACCGACTGTAGATACCATCGTGACTCGAGTGATCGCTTCTTTAATACATGGATGATGAAACGATGATCCAACACACATCCTTAATTTCTCAGCACTGCTGGACTTTAAACACTTTGTTCTGTGCCTGAAACTTTATAAACTTCTCCCGAACCGGTAGCTGTGTTCGGCGTTGTAACGCGTCTTTGTTTTTTACATATGCAGATCTTTTTCTTCAGTCCGAAGTAAAAACATAGCAGGCATCTAACAGTAAATTACTGGTGATTCCGATTAGTTTTAAATCTGCAGTTTAATCTGCAGACAGATGAATGCGCATCTTGCCAGAGACTCAGATAAACTCCGCCTTTGACCTTTACCACTCCCCTAGCCCCGAGAGGCCTGCTCTGGCCCAAGGTATTCGGCGGGCCAGAAAAGCCGGGCCTTAAGTCCCAACGAAGCACCAGCGAAGCACGATCATGCCCCGGAAGTGACAATGCAAACGCGAGAGGCCTCGGCAGGCACTGGCACGCCCGCTTGAAGCCCGATAGTCCAAACACGGCTAAAGCCGAAAGTATACTAGGGGCGTATGCGCGCCGTCCGCATGACGTCATTTTCGTCATCAAGAGGGTCCACGGCCAGCCCAAAATTTGAGACCGCAGCGCATGCGCGTGAAAATATTTAGACAGGGCACTCCACTATAAACAATTATACAAAGGAAATAGAAAGCATTTGCACACACACTATCGTTTTTCTTCTTTAACTTTTACTTCTTCCAAGAACAGAAATCTGTGGAGCATGTTTGTTTGATTCCTGTTCTTTGTTGTCTTGTTGTTTGTTCTAAACTGTGTTTGCAATGGTGGATCAGTTACTTTTCTTCACCTATCCTAATGTTTAAATGTACTGTAAATGTCGCCAAATCAGTGCTGCCCTGACAGCCTGTTAGACTAATAATTTGAATAAGAAATCATTTGTATTGCGTATAATGTCGAACGCGGCCATCCGCATGTAGCCGCGGGGAGTATACTCGAAAATGTGCGCGTCCGCGGAAAAAAGGTATACCCCGGCCTTAATGACATTTGACTGTGGTCATGAAGTCTTTTCTAGAGGTTCGTGTTGGCTTTTCTAAAGGACATCACTGGACCCTTACTAGACCCCCTGCAGTTTGCTTACAAAGCAAACAGGTCGGTGGATAATGCAGTCAATATGGGGCTGCACTTCATCCTGCAACACCTAGACATTTTATTTCACGGTAGCGGTATATTTCATACTATACATGTTTTTCAGTTTATGTTGTATGACATTTGGCACTCACTCTAGCTTTTAACTTAATGCTCACCAGAGTTTTAAAATTAAGAGAGTTAAAGCTAGTGTTAAAGTTAAAATGCCAAGAAGATAACATCAGATTAAGTCTTGATAGACAGAATCTTGTTTTTAATTGCGTTATTAATTGTATACCTATTGAAGCTATAGTATGCATTCATTGTATTTTGTATTTATGTATTCAGTCCATTTTAAGGTCTTGACACACTTTACTTTCTATTACACCTTAACCGTTGTTGCGTCTCTTTCTCGTCTGTCTGATCAAAGATGTTTGTACTATAAGCAAATGAGAGTTTTGTCTTTGCTTGCTTAAAGTTAAACTCTACAACTATTAGCATTGTGTGCGAGAAGAGCTTTCTTAATTTGGTGATGCAGCCGCTTGCGCAGACCTCACGCGAGAGACTGCTGCTGCATGAGCACAGATAGCGGGAGAACGAGCGAGAGAGACCCACGGTGGATTCACTGGTTCTTACTATGAAATTACACAAATAACTCGTAAAATAATCCACTCATAACAAATGAACATGTTTCTCCGTCACACTCAGTTGAACATGCGGGAGTGCAGAGTTAGCCACGCCCACTTATTTACATTCTGCGGTATAGACGGAATAGAAAAATCTGTTACGTCTGACATTTTACTTCACGGTAACGGAATATACTTAACTTTTGTGGAGTGCAACCAGTGCAAAAAGCTAATCAGAGCCCTGATACGGTTTACTGGCCCGAGCGTCTCTCATGCTGACCCCGGGCCATTGGACAGTACTTTATGTTGTGCCCTGCTGATCAATTAAGATGAACTATTCTTCAGTGCAAATTTGTTCCATCTACACCGGATTAACTGCAGAGTGTTTTGTGGACTGCACTGCAGTGAGTCTCATGTTATATGAGATTTACAAAGACATTCAAATGTGATCTTTGCATGAGCTATATATGCAAACCTGAATGACTTAACACAGGTTCTCGTGAAGGATTCGCCTGTTTATGCCTGTTTATTCTTCCACCAGGAATTAAGTGGTTCAGGATGGTCAATTAGTCATCCACTGTCCAACTTGTCTTTTAGGGAGCTTGACTAGTAAGTCAAGTAGTTTTTGTAATCTACATTTGGTAATAAAACCCAGGTCTTTGTCTAATATCTTAAACCTGAGGGTACACTTTGAAGGTAGGTGCATGGCCTGACAGAGATGGAGGAGTGTGTGCTTGCATTGTGTGCATCAGGATAGCACTACCTCCACCTCATTTTGAGCAAGGAAAAACCCTGACCAGAATCAGTACTTCCTGTAGGACTGTTTCTTCACAAAGACACAAGAAGATACATCAGCAAACAGAAGTGTTGGTAGTAGCATTAATAATTAATAATATTGGCCCGGGGCCAGCGTTAGAGACGCTCTAACTAAAATATATTCTGACTAAAATATATTTTCTGCCTGTGGCCGTCTGTATGTAATCCTATGCAATGTTACCATCAAGACTTTTAAGCTTTGCGAACGTTAGCTTCGCAGCAATGTCATGAGATTTTTCCTACCTTATTGACTGTTGTGGACACTGTTGCATGTTACGTCAGCAGGTAGAGCAAAGAAATGTTAAAATAGCGGTGGCGCGACCGCAGTCTTTGATTATGAGGCCAAACGAAAACATGATTATTAACATTGTGGAAGCAGACTTTTACTTGCCGTTAGTTTCCAGGTAAAGCAGACAAGTCGGGAGACTTTTTTGTTGGAACGAGCAGCTGCCGTAAAAAAACCTCAAAGCTCATGAGAAATGCCAACAGCACATAGCGTGCATGGTGTCTAAAAGGGTTGCCAATAACCCTTCATCGGATCCACCTAACCGGACCAGTATAAAAAATTATTTGCGTTGAGCCCTGTTTAACATTTTGCACTTGGCTAATGGTGCTTTTCCTTACTGTTGGGGGGTTTTCCACTTAGTACAGTATGTAGTATCCGATATTTTTTTTAGTACACCCTCCGTTGGGGTTCCAAGTGAGCTGAGCTGATACTAAAACGTGACAAGAAAACACTGTAGATCATTGATTGGTCTGAAAAAAATCAGCACTTCTAGCGTCAATGCTAAAAACAAGATTAGCTTTACATGCGTGCTTGCACTGTCTCAAGCAACATGTAGTCATCTGTGCTTTGTTGTAAGTTCCCAAACTCCCTTTTAACTGTAAAAAACATCCACAGGTTGAGAATCAGGAACAACATACCAGTGTTTTCCTTGCAGTTTGTGGCAGCACATCAACTAATGCCACAGGTGTTTGTACAGAAACTGTCATGTGAGACAGAGACAGCGATAAACACGATGTACAAACATCTATTTGTGGTGGTTAATTTAGATTTTATGGTGGACTGACAAATAAATGTAAACACTCCATGCACAGCAGTAGCCAGGCTGCGCTAATATAACTACATGCCTATAATCCCTCCCATTCTGAAGTAATGCTAAACTCAATGGAAAATCTAACCAAGCCAAAGTAAGGTGGGCTAACACGACTTCCTCAATGGGTTCAAGTTGGAATGTTGTCTTTCATTCTGGACGGCAAGGTCAGTGACTGTAACATCGAGTGTATTTTACAGTATTAAACACACATTTATAACGATTTCATCAGGCTCCAGAAACATTTAAAAAAAGAACACAAAGAATGGCCTCTCAGCTACCTTAGCTGCAACTCTTGCGTCATCACAACAGGGTGTTCAACACATCACCGTTTCTGTGCAACGTTTTGTCGGGGCTGAACGCAGCCCTGATGTTATACAAAACTGTCCCTTAATGGCCAGCTAATCTGTACGTTGTGATTGGCCTGTATACCTCTGACACCAGCCAGAATAATGTCGATTCTTAACATGTTTGAAAGATTCTCTCACAATGTAGTGCTAACAGGAGTTAACTTACAGGCTGAGTCTGAAGCTGGAGGAATTATGATAATGTCGGTCTTGTCAACGTCAACAGGCCCAGGAAGTAAACTGTTGTCTACAATCCGTTAGGGTTGCCGCGGTGACAGAATTTTCCCACCGGTTATTCGGCGCGTCACAAACCCGGTGATCACGGCTTGCGTACTCTGCATTAAATCACGTATGAATTTGCGTGCAATGTTAGTGCAACAGATGGTTTAATTAAGTGCTTGGGTGAGTCAATGTGCGCAGGTACTTCTGACAGAACCCGCCAGTCCCAAGCAGAGCAACCGGCTACTTCTCCATAAAGCGCTGCTTGAATGATGGGTTTATTATTTTTCTTGATGAAAAACACAACAACAAAACGATATCGCTTATATTAAACATCATATGTATATTATAACAAAAACGAGTAAGCTTGCGGATTCTGCCATCGTCTGGTCGGTCAGCTTGCCTCGCACATTGACAGATAAATGAATTCTGACACCTGCTGCTCTGTGACGTGACGCTCAGCTGAATTCAGGCAGCAGACACATTCAGTTGTTAGTGTGTTTGCTCTCTCTAACGAAACTAAATGATTTAATTACATGAAAATATCAAAACAATGGTGAAAGACGGTGTCGCGGTGGGCAAGTGATCTAACCGGTGACAATCCGTGTGTTTGTTGAAGTCCAAGAAAAGAGATTTACATTGGAAACGATAACTTGTGTCATTGTTTACTTTGGGATTTGTACCTTTTGCATATCCTTAACATGTAATATTAATACACACTTACACAACAAAGGAAATGTAAAAACGTGAATCAGACCATAGTTGCTCTTTAACAACAACAACAAATATGCCCGCAACAATTACAGGGTCAGAGATGTTCAGATATCCTTTTTATTCCCGATACCGATTCCGGAACATGGGTTCAGGGTATCGGCCGATACCGAGTACTGATCCGATACCTGGGTGTGTATCTAAATATACAGCTGTATATACTTCTAGCCCTGTATGAACTGATAGAATAAGTTTATGGTGTGCTTCATAAAACAATTAACTGCATAGCCCTAAAAATTTTAATATGAGTCATTTTTCATATCTATTAAAAAACGTGCACGTACCCTCAAGTGATGATTTTGATGACATAGCAATTTTCATATCAGTACACAAATGTTTTGTGAAGATACAGCTTCACATTAATTTTTACATGTGTGTACAAGAACGGACTGGTCAATCGATGTTTTCAGTGTTTCCCACACATAGACTTTAACAATTGACCAAGTATATCTGGCATCAAATTTTGTCTTTTTTCCTTCCGTGATAATGGCATTTTGCAAAGCTTCTGAACTTAAGCCGAGTTTCATGCATTTGAGGTTTTTATGGACGACCGGGACCCGTACGATTCTGGGTCTATATTTTAAATGGTCGGCCTTTTCCAACTGAATTACTTTGGGTTCCGGGTCTGATTAAAAGTGTGTGCAAAACCCGAGTCGATTGGAGAAGTGGCCATGATCAGAGTCGGTCTGTGCTAATGCACTAAAGCGCATGTGCAGTCTCAAGCGTGCCTTCGGTTTCTATGGCGATAACAACTGGCTTGTTTTGAAAGTTACGACCCCGCAATGCACTTTCTTTTTTCCCATTTTTTTATAATAATTTTATGAATGAACCATCTTTTATATCCAAAATGTTTGCTCAGAGAGCACATAGATGGTAGCAAACAAGCAATGCTAATGTCAAGCCCTGAACTGTCAGCCCCTACATTGAAAGAGCAATTTGCAGCTTTTTTATGTAAGCTGACTCTACATATAAAAGTGCAAAGCTATAATGGTGTCCCAGTGATGGGTGACTTCTGAATCTAAAAATAATGAGTGGATTAAGCTCTTTTAATCTGCAAAAGAGGAACAGAAAGAGAAAGGGACTTTTACTGCTTCTGCTCTATGTAATAGACATTGAAGAAAGCTGCATAACCAGTTATAATACTGGTCACATGTATAATATCTAGACCTATTTATAATCTATAGACCTGCACTGTCTATCATTAATATACTATACATATTATTGTATTCAATAGAGTTTTTCTACACCTTTCACAGTGTTAATAAATCCATTCAAATTTGTCATTTTTACAAGTATGCTTCGTGTATCAACGCAAAAACTGTAAAGTGTTTTTGTGGTGCTTTGACAAACAGTGTCAGCTTTGTTCATGCCAAAGAGAAGGCCAAGAGAGTGAAATTAATATAAATGTTCAATAAATCAAAGTATTGAGTATCAAAGTAAATCAAACTAGTTTGTTTGTAGGGCTGTGCAAAAATATAGACCCCATCACAGTTCACGTCACAAGCAGTTCCCACTGCGCATGTTGGGGTCAGAAAAGTCATTACAGCAGATTGAGTTGCGTATTATTTGGTATTGTCAAAAATGCCTACTTGCCTCGTGGGCTGTGAAAATCGCACCAGGTCTGCCGTTAAGTTTTTCGGGATTCCTGCAGAATCTCAAAAACAAAAAATACAACATCTGCGGCTGCAAGCAATTAAACATGCAGACTGGGACAATGCAAAGATCAAAGAGGCTTGTGTTTGTAGTGCTCACTTCATTTGAGGTAAGTCATCATTTTTCAGCCCTGTTAGATTAAACTAGAAAGCCTAAATGGTATGAACTGTTTGACCCCATGCTGCACGCGCACCCGATAGTCATTCAATGTTTACAAACCTTGAAGAGGTCTATTGATACAGCTAACTATCGTGATACATTTTTCCACGATAGTGTGTCGATATTTCGATCTCTACTACCCCTGTGTACATCAAACGCCACTGCTATAGTTGTCGCTGTCCAGTTGTCTGTCATATACGACCATTCGGCCAATGTCTCAGACGTTAGCGGGAGTGAGAAAATGGCAGAAAATTGAAAAACGCTTCAAAGCCGACGTGTGGAAGCACTTTGGCGTTAAGAAAAAAGTAAAACAAAATCTGCCTCTTTTTTACATGTTTGATAAAAAAAGAAAGTATTGCAATGTATCGCAGCGCGAAACGTATATTGTATCGTGATACATTGTATCATGACCCATGCATCGTGAGGCCCTTGCCATTACCCAGCCCTATTTGTTTGTCACCAAACAACCATTTTTTGTCGGTGGGTTAGTCCTGGATTAATCTAAACCCTGTCCGGGAAACCAACCATAGGCTACCTACAAAATTTCATGCAAATCTGACCAAAAAAATAATGTTTTAAATAAAACAGGAAGTATGGATGACAGGGATAATTTTTTATCATTATACTTTGCATGATCCTCCCAAAAAAGTAATGATATCAGTGTCAAGAAAACATGGCATATGGTTTAGCATTTTCCTAAATTTTGTTAAATCTTGTTAACACTAGGGGGCACTGGGCTAAAATTGAGCTGTAACTCTCAGAGTATGGTACTGATATTCCATATCAAGTCCAAGGAACATTGGGTATTATTAGATTCAGCTGCCTCAAATCAAATCCAAGAAAGGCACTTTTTATCACCCCTAAGCAGCAGCCACTGCTAGTAGAGGTTATCCAGAGTCAGATGTAACAGCGTTGAGCTTCTTTGAGATCAATTACTCATTAAATGCAATCAACATAATGTTAACAGCACCACCCACTGCATTAACTTCAATCTATTTGCCAGTAAAGCAAAATGTTGAAAAGTTAATGTTTTTCTCACTTTGTACTGGTATTAAACTTAAAGCAATTGTGTTTTTGTTTCTTATCTGTGTGCAGAACAAAGAGAAGGAGCGGATGAAGGCTCGGGAGAAAGAGACAAAAGAGCGTGAGGCGCGTTACAGCAATGGTCACCTGTTCACTTCCCTCAGCGTGTCTGCTACCACACTGTGCTCTGCCTGTAACAAGAGCATTACTGCAAAAGAGGCCCTCAGCTGCCCCAGTGAGTAATAAACACAAATACTACATAACTCATCCATTCATGAATGAAAGGGAGTACTACAGGAAGACATTCCAACAGTAGATTCTGGACTGTGTTTCTTCATAACAATGAGACCAGCACTTAAGAGCATTTTCTATTACCCTTTAAACAAGCTGTCATACCATTTCTTTTCACATTTTATATACGTATATGTTATATTTATACAGTTTTCTGCCACACTTTGTACCAAATATGTGGTATTTTGTTCAATTTGCTGGACATTGTGGCTTTGTGAAACTTTTAAGAAATGAATTAATTGATTAACGGCACTTTATCCAGATCAGGTAGAAAAAAACGTATGGAATAACTGAATGTTAAGGAAACAATATGGAAGCATAAAAATAGCAAAAAAAGTTGTGCCACTAGGCAACCATGTTTGCAATGCCTCTGGGCAGTTATTTCAGTCATGTAAAACTAAAGTCATATCTAGTTGAATGTGGAAAGACAAATCTCAAAAAATGCATGATAAAATCCCAATTAAACAAAATATTTCTGACCAACAATTAATCTGACAATAACTGTACCATAAATCTTTTCTTAAGCTGAAGCTAAAACCACAATTCTTAGGTAATTTCTGCTACTGTGCATACAACTCTGTATGTTTCTGAGCCTGATTTGTACTTATTCTGGATTTTATGCCAATTAAGATCCACTGTTGCCAATTGCATTCATGTGATTGTCCTTAATTATCAACATACTTACAAAAGGGTGAATGTTTGTAGAACAGCTAACAGTGCAGATAGTCAAATGTGCTGAAACGTTTGCTTGTTTATGTCTATTTTTGTGTCATGGACTTTAGAAAGTCGGGCTTGTAACCCGGAGTTGCTGGTTCGGGTCTAGATGCACAGACCATGTTTCTAACTTCAACCATAATTCAAAATCAATATCAACATAATAACCAGCTATAATACTGCTAAATTAATACAGTCAACAAAACGCTTGCACTCCAGGGATTTATAAACATTTTAATAGAATAAGTGAAAGTGACGTTATGTCCAGTGTATAGTAACCCATACTTGGAATTTGTCTTCTGGTGAATGAAGGAAGGCATAATTTGGCAAATTGGGCGGTACGATTGCCACAAAAACACGCTATTCGCCTCAAATCTATATTTGCACAACTTGAAAATATTCAACTCGAGCGAAAAATTTGCATGACACGAAGGTAAATCCCATGAGTAATAAAGAGCGAGGAACTGACTGAGAGGTTCAATTCACATTTATACCTGTAGCACTTTTCACAGTATTGCATTTGTATCAAGCAGCTTTACAGTAAATACAGGAAATATATGAAGAGTTTGGTTCCAAAATGTGATAAACCCCATTTAAAAAAATGAGTTACCGCCATAAAATCAGTATTGTATCTGGTCAGTATTAAAAAGTAAATTCTTAATTTTATGCAAAATCCAATAGCCGCCGTGTTATTCGGTAATCTTTTCTCCCTTTTTCCTCAAAACGCGATAAACACCACTCCTCCTTTTCTGCAGAATGCAATAAATCCGCTCAACAAATCACAGCGCACCATTCCACGCATTGTAAATAACAATGGCGTCGCATTGAGTACACGGAAACCTAGTTTTCCTCATCTACTTTGTACTTCGTGATCAAGAAACAAACAAAAACAAAATAATACTTTTATGACATTGATAAACCTGTGGCGGGGAAGAAACATAAGCCATCAAAATCGAATAATTTACACGAATGGCACTCAGGCGAAGGAAAAATGACGGCTGTTGCTTGTTCTCACACGACAGCATCAAGCTTCTGCAATGCAGAGGATCTTATGAAAAACTTTCCATTATTTTCCTCAAAGTCAATGAAAATTCTAGCCTGACGTTGTCATACTCAATTCTAGTCAGAATTTGAGTCTGATAACGCTCCATTGAGCTATTTCGGTTGAGGCGTGTCTCAACCGAAAAATGCCTCTGCACTCAATTGGATAGACCTACGACCAATCAGAGCAACCGAGTGTGTGATGTTGAAATGGCGTCTTTAGCAGCCTGACCGAACTGCTAGTAATTTCGCTACAATGACACTAACATTGTGATTATACTAAGTATGAGTTAGCGAATGTATATCAACACCTACTATGTTAACAACATTTCGTTTATATCACAACATGAAGTATTTACTAAGTCATGGAGTATGACTATCTCTTACCATTTGTACGTTAGGTGAACTTCATCCACGACGATACCCTACGTTGGCTTGAAAATATTGGAGCCTAGCATGTCCCTCCACTTATTCAGCAACCACGACTCCGGGCTTCCGAAAAGAAGCTGGCAACGACCGCTAATTATATCCATCTCGTCGTGCACGTAGAGTTGCATCGCCATGATAAGGTTGCCCATTTCAGTTGCGACCAACCTTTGCCGAATCCCATAGGAAGGACGGCAAAAACATAAACAAATGCCTTGCTCGCGTTTCTCTGTTCCTCTTTTAAAATCAATGCTCTGTCGATATCTGTTAGAACAGACTCAATGTCAGAATCCACACATCTGAACTCTACAGCAGCAGCCATTCAACACACACGCTCTTTGTTGACGTGGTTCATTACGTTACTGTCGTTTATCTGTCAATCATCGTATAAAGCCCGCCCTCACAATTTAATTCGTCAGCCTGTTTTGATATTCTCATAGTAGCTCCTCAACGGTGAATCCCCAGACCGATCTTCCCCGTATTTCAAATCGTGGTGGGCGGGGCTAAGATCGGCTGGCACCCAGGCTATGAAAATTCAGCAGGACCAAAACATTTTACAGTTGATCACTGTCAAAAAAGTTAAGCAACGACGTCCCAAGTATAACAGCAGCAATGACAGTGATCTTAATACGAAAAGTAAGTGTTTTGATTAATGCAATTAATGATTATTTTTTTTAATCAGTATATACCACTAGTCAACTAAATGAATATAACACGGCAAAGATGAATGCACATTTATAGATTGATTCAAAAGATTTGTAGCATTTTGAAAAAAAAAAGTTTTTATAATAAATCTTTGAAAATCTAATTATGGATTTGAATTTTTAATGTTTTTACAACCTAAAGATGCTATGTGAAAGATTGTAACAGAAAATAGTGGTTTTTATCTCTTCACTTTCTTAGTATAGGTAACACGTTTTTACCCAAATTAGTCAAAATGGATTTATTACGTGTTGGAACCAAACTCTTCATATACATATGAATATGTGATTTTACCTGAACTCTTTAGTGAAGTTACACAGAACAAAATTATAAACACAACACTTCTGTTTTTGCCCCCATTTTTCATGAGCTGAACTCAAAGATATAAGACTTTTTCCTATGTACACAAAAGCATATTTCTCTCAAATATTGTTCACAAATCTGTCTAAAACTGTGTTAGTTAGCACTTTTCCTTCTCCCTCACATGTATGGCACATCAGATGTTGATTAGACAACATGATTATTGCACAGGTGTGCCTTAGGCTGGCCACAATAAAAGGCCAAATAATGATGTTATTTTATGTTCATTTGTTTTCCCAACTTGTAATGTAACCATCCACAACCGTTGCAGGGACACATTGGCCAACTGTGCCAAAATGAAGCAGAAGGTAAGAATCAACTAATGGTTTAACATTGAGCTGGTGACAAAACCTGTTTTAGGAGGTATTACAGATATTTTATATTAAAATTTATGGAAAACCAAAAGTTAGTTTTATTGTTAACGTTTTATGGTTTCAAGAAAACAATCAGATAAATAAATAACAATGAAGTAATACAGTAACTCATGATGAAGATGTTCATTGCATTCATAAGCTAAAGCTAAAACCATTTGTGCTATGGTTAAAACAATGCTAATGCAGTTTATTAAGACCATCTCTGTCAAGCTCCAATGTAATAAAAAACCCTTTCATATAGGGGCGGTTTCCCAGACAGGGTTTAGATTAATCCAGGACACTAGGCCTTAGTTATATTAGGACATTAAAGTAGTTTTTACAAACATACAAGACAAAAAACATCACTAATGTGCATATTGAGCAAAAACAATGGCACTGATATATGTTCATATATGTCAATACAAAGTGTTTTTGTTTAATTTAAGGCAGCTCAAACACCCATTTTAGTCTGGGACTAGGATAAACCCTGTTCGGGAAACCGCCCCATAGTGTTCTGAATTCATACATTAGTGTCATGCAAGGAACAGGCACATTTTTGTGATAATTTTGTTCTCTAACACTTAAATACGCTACTTTTATGGTAATTCTGTTAAATGGATGTGAATATTTCAGAGATCAAATGCATGTCTTAACTTGTGTATAAATTGTAGCAACAGAGGCTGGCGCTGGTCCGAAACGCAGCAACTTTACCAAACGTGGCCCTCCGCACCAAAAGTGAGTGTCTGTCTCTCTCCTGTCCCAGTTTCTTCAAGTTCTTTCATAAACAAATCCGTCATGAATTCATCACAACAATACAAACCAGTATCTCTAACCAGTGCATGTATTGACTCTTGACCTGCTGTCCTGTGATCTGGAGCTTTAATAGTTTGATGTGAACAAAATCTGCTGAAAAATGATAAGTAAAGGATTATTACGCTGTTATTCATTAGTGTTGTTTTTCTTCATCAGACCCGATAATGAAGGAGAGGCCAAGTTCAGCGATCTATCCGTCAGAGACACTAAGACAGTCTCTACTTGGTTCTCGTAAAGGACGCTCCACCCTGTCCCTCAACAAGAGCATTTCCACAAATAACTTAGCGGGGTATGAATGTCTTACACTAAACATAGACTCCATTATGTGCAAAGTGTTGTGTGTTCAACTGGGTTTCGCTTTCTGGCCAGTGTCTTCTAAAGAAAGAGGTGCAGTAATCCAGTATCAAAACTGAACTTTAATCCAATAGTTTGGAATAGAAGTTGTGATGAACACGAAAGAAGATATTTGATAAATGATGGTAAACACACAGCTAATTGTAACCATTGACTTCCATAGTAGGAATAAAAAACATGATAGAAGTCGATGAGTACCGTCAACTGTGTTTACCATCATTTATCAAAATATCTTCATTATCATTTATCACAATACTTCCATAATATTTGCTTTCCTACTATGGAAGTCAGTGGTTACAATCAGCTGTGTTTTGCTAACCATAATTTATGAAAATATCTGCTTTTGTGTTTTATCAAAATAAAAAGACAACAACATAGGGGTGAGTAAATGATGACAGAATTGTTATTTTTGGGTGAACTATCCCTTTAAGGTCCACCCTATTTCACAGAGGTCCACTCAGTTCAAAATGTCTGGCCTCACCACTGGTTGTAAGGTAGTTGAAGCGATCTTGAGAAGGTGTTACAAATGCTATCATATACTGCATGTTGTCAACACAGCTCATTTTTGTTTTTGTGATATGTTTGTAATAGGAGTGTGAACGATGACTCTCCTCTTGGACTCCGGCGGATTCTCTCTCACTCCACAGACTCTCTGAACTTTAGAAACAGAGCCATGTCAATGGAGTCCCTCTATGATGAAGGTACAATTGAATACTTTTAATAATAGAAGATATGAGGAAATGTACCCAGTTTCCTTAAACGGATTTGCTCTTACCTTCACAGGAGAGATGTATTACGCGTCAATGCTGGAGGAGCTGAAGAAGGATGGGAAAGATTTTGAGGCAGACTCCTGGAGCCTAGCTGTGGACTCAACTTATCTGCAGTCTCATCGCAAAGACGTCATCAAAAGACAAGATGTTATATATGGTGAGACATGGACTAGAGCATAAGTACACTGTTACGTAAAACCCATGGGATAGGACAGTGACTTGTGCCACATTCAAATGTGGTTTGATATTTGGTCACACACTTGAGGCACACAGCATTTAACAGTATGTCCTGTATGAAAAGACAAACAGTCCTAAAGGTGACAATATTAATGCAGACCCACTCCCCAAATCCATTTATACTTACTTAAACCTCATTCACACAGCACTTTGGTCCCAGAAAATATCCGTAAAATTGGCAGAGAAGCTTCAGTGTGAACACAGACACGTCCGTAAATGTTCTGGGATTGCTCTCGTAAAGAGGACCTCTTAACATTGCCGTAAGATACCCAGAAAGCGTTGTGTGTGAACAAGATGCAGAAACGGTGGCATAAGGGGCGTGCCGTAGTGAGGACGTGCCTGTGAAGCTGAGATCATTCACCAGCCCATCACGCGCTCCTTCATATCATAAACAAAAATGCATGCGCATGGTTTCTGGAGAGATAAATAACGGACAATCAGCAAACTTCAGACGTATCAAGTGCAGGACTATGTCATGTGTCTTTACGGGATCTTTATGGCATTGTGTGTGAATGTATGCACAGATTCTGGAAAATTATTGGCAGTGTGAATAAACCAAATATCAACTGATCCCAGACAAATCCCGGATTCACTTTTCATGTATTTTCTGAAATATCTGTGTGAAAAAGGCTTTAGATTATTTAGGCAATGTAATTGCTTAAAATTTAGACATTACGTAAAATCCACTTTGTTTCAGAATAGCACAAATAGTCATTACAGACTTTTGTGTATTGTTTTCTTTTGTGAACTGATTGCATGCATCTCTCCCAGAGCTCATTCAGACAGAGCTGAACCATGTGCGGACGCTGCGGATCATGGATGGGGTGTATCGCAGAGGGATGCTGGAGGAGGTGTTGCTAGAGATGGGTGTAGTTCATGCCATTTTCCCCTGCTTAGACCAGCTGCTGTCTATTCACTCACACTTCCTGAACCTCCTGCTGACACGAAAGAACCACAGCCTGGCACCTGGCAGCACCCGCAACTTCACCATCCAACAACTGGGAGATATTCTGGTGGAGCAGGTGAGCTTCACACACATTAGGGCTGCATGATTAATAGTAAAAAGATCACAATCTCGATTCAAGCACCCACACGATATCATTCCTAACCTTTGACAGAACATGTGTGAAATGCTTGGTCATCATGTAAAGGGTGATTTTTTTTTAAACGCTGGCGGGGAAAGAGTTAACAAGCACCATCACACTGAGTGTGTGTGTGTTTGCATTTATGTCAGATTTCCCCTACCTTCTTTACATCGAGTCTAAAGAATTTTGATTTATTATTAAAAGATAAACAAGTGACACTAAAACACTAAAGGATTGCAGTGTTGATAAAGTGCAAAGATTAGAAAGAGGCTGAATCTCTCACAAATCTTAAATAATTGTAGTTCCCCTATCTTCCGGTTGGAGCAAAAACGTGAAACTCCACCATGGCCGTTTAAAGGGTGCCCTTCCATAAAGCTTCTGACCTGGAATGCCTTGTCCGCTGTTCACTATGATAAAATTTTTAGAAAATTGGAAATTGAAGTACAACAAAATGTGTGCACTAAATTCACCAAAAAACTTTTGATTCAGAGCTTTAAAATGTAGCGGTAAATAGTAAATCTTTTTTGTATATTGCTTAATCTTTTCAATACATTTACAAAACGTGAGTTACATGACTTTCAGTTGTAGTACATTTGTTATTGTTTGTTAGTTTTCAGGTCAGAATGCTGAAGAGATGAGAAAGTGCTATGTGGAATTCTGCAGTCGACACCTTAAAGCTGTCAAGCTCTATAAGGAGCTATTGGCCCGGGAAAAGAGGTTCCAACAATTCATACGGGTGAGATCAAAATACTCATGTAATAGCAGCCTTTCTTACTTAAAGATGTAAACTGTCCCTGGTTTGTGCCACCTGGTGTTCATTTCATGAACTAGTTTCACACATACAGTGAGGAAAATAAGTATTTGAACACCCTGCTATTTTCCAAGTTCTCCCACTCAGAAATCATGGAGGGGTCTGAAATTGTCATCGTAGGTGCATGTCCACTGTGAGAGACATAATCTACAATCACAATGTATGCTTTTTTAACTATTTATTTTTATGATACAGCTGCAAATAAGTATTTGAACACCTCAGAAAGTCAATGTTAATATTTGGTACAGTAGCCTTTGTTTGAGGTCAAACGTTTCCTGTAGTTTTTCACCAGGTTTGCACACACTGCAGGAGGGATTTTGGCCCACTCCTCCACACAGATCTTCTCTAGATCAGTCAGGTTTCTGGCCTGTCGCTGAGAAACACGGAGTTTGAGCTCCCTCCAAAGATTCTCTATTGGGTTTAGGTCTGGAGACTGGCTAGGCCACGCCAGAACCTTGATATGCTTCTTACAGAGCCACTCCTTGGTTATCCTGGCTGTGTGCTTCGGGTCATTGTCATGTTGGAAGACCCAGCCTCGACCCATCTTTAATGCCCTAACTGAGGGAAGGAGGTTTAATCCTTTCCTTAATACAGCGCAGTCGCCCTGTCCCATGTGCAGAAAAACACCCTCAAATCATGATGCTACCACCCCCATGCTTCACAGTAGGGATGGTGTTCTTGGGATGGTACTCATCATTCTTCTTCCTCCAAACACGTTTAGTGGAAATATGACCAAAAAGTTATATTTTGGTCTCATCTGACCACATGACTTTCTCCCATGACTCCTCTGGATCATCCAAATGGTCATTGGCAAACTTAAGACGGGCCTGGACATGTGCTGGTTTAAGCAGGGGAACCTTCTGTGCCATGCATGATTTCAAACCATGACGTTTTAGTGTATTACCAACAGTAAACTTGGAAACGGTGGTCCCAGCTCTTTTCAGGTCATTGACAAGCTCCTCCCGTGTAGTTCTGGGCTGATTTCTCACCTTTCTTAGGATCATTGAGACACCACGAGATGAGATCTTGCATGGAGCCCCAGTACGAGGGAGATCGACAGTCATGTTTAGCTTCTTCCATTTTCAAATGATTGCTCCAACAGTGGATCTTTTTTCACCAAGCTGCTTGGCAATTTCCCCGTAGCCCTTTCCAGCCTTGTGGAGGTTTACAACTTTGGTCTTGGCCATGTTAGTACTTGTATTCTTACTGATTGTATGGGGTGGACAGGTGTTTTTATGCAGCTAACGACCTCATACAGTTGCATCTGATTTGGGATAATAAATGGAGTGGAGGTAGACATTTTAAAGGCAGACTAACAGGTCTTTGAGGAATTCTAGCTGGTGTTCTAGCAGGTGTTCAAATACTTATTTGCAGCTGTGTCATACAAATAAATAGTTTTAATAAATCATATACGATGACAATGTCAGACCCCTCCATGATTTCTAAGCAAATATAGCAAAATAGCAGGGTGTTCAAATACTTATTTTCCTCACTGTTTAATTCTGGTTGACTACATATTGTATGTATTATGTGAAATATTTGTTTAATTTGTTGTCTTTTTCTCTTAAGCGAGTGGGCAGGGGTTCTTTACTTCGTCGTCATGGTGTTCAAGAGTGCATTTTACTTGTCACTCAGCGCATCACTAAATACCCTGTGCTGATCCAGCGCATATTGGACAACACTAAAGGTGAGACTATAGTCAGATGTGTACTCTGGATGTACAGCCAATTATTGTTAGACTATGGGCCCTATTTTAACGATCTAAAACGCAAGTGCAAAGCGCAAGTGACTTTGTGGGCGGATCTTGGGCGCTGTTGCTATTTTCCCGGTGGGAGAAATAACTCTTGCGCCAGGCGCAAATGAGTAAGGGGTTGGTCTGAAGTAGGTTCATTATTCATAGGTGTGGTTTGGGCGTAACGTCAAATAAACCAATCAGATCGCTATCCAACATTCCCTTTAAATGCAAGGGCGCAAGTTCCATGGCGGGTTGCTATTATTATGACGGATTTACCAGGCGCACGGCAGGAGCGTTCACAGCCGAGGAGACCCACGTTCTTGTAAGAGCAGTCAAAGACAGAGAAGTTGTTTTGTATGGGGAGGGGAGAAACCCGCCCAAATCAGCGTCGGCAATTGTCTCATCAGCTGGCATCCCCATCGTTGCGCCAAGCGCTACAATGATGTCAGGAGACGGGGGAATCCCAAGCTTGCCAGCATAAATCGGGAAAAGTGAATCTGCCTCTCCACATGACCTGACGCCAGCAGAGGACATCGCTGCGTCCACCCTCACCGCTGAAAAGGGTTTGGGGGCTTTGAAATCGGACCCAAGAAACGCAAGCAAGGTCCAACCCCAAAGTACACTTACAAATCAAGTTCATATACGTTAAGGTTTCTTATGAAAACATTTTAATTATTATTTACATAAAATAAACATAATTCAGCCACACAACAAACTTATGAAAATATTTAAATCGTTAATTGCATGAGAATTTTTTAACGCAGCCACACAATAAATAAAAACTATCACCACAATGCTCACCACTATGATTTCCTTTATCTCATGTATTAATATTTTTTTATTGTAACAATTTATGATTTGCAAAAATAACTGTTTCATCTGTGTAGATTAGATAAGTAAAGTGTGTGCGCGTTGTGCACGCTATACATTATGGTCAAGCATGCGCCCTTAAAATCGTACGTACGCGCAACGCGCCACTGACTTTAGACTAGTTTTTTTTTTTTTGGTCAATGGCGCAATTGTTTTTTGAAACTGCAAACTAGCATCAGGGATGGTTTGCGCCGGAACACGCCTCCTTTTTTGCGCTGAACCGCCCATGGAGCGCAAGTTCATTCCCTAGTTGGCGTCTGTGGAGGGAAAAACCCGCTGTGCGCCGGTGCAAAATACGAATGATACATGCGTCACTGACAACGTCAATTGCGCTGGGTGCAAGATAGGGCCCTAAATGTGTATAATGTTACGTTGTGAATATACTCTCTGCTGATGGGCGTTATTTACATGTAAACAACTTGAATACGCAGTAACTAACAGAGGTTTCACTTCATAGCATTACTGTTTTGTGTATTTTACCATGGCTGAAACACTATGTTGTGCAGTCAGCATCTAGGATCTGTTTACATGTCCTGCTTTGCAGTGCATGATTTGTTTATTGTCTGTTTTTATTGATGATTTGATTTCTCAGGTAGTGAAGAGGAGAGTAAGTCTCTGGTTCACTCTTTGACTCTGATCCGGGAGCTGCTGCGCTCTGTGGATCAGCAGGTTCAGGAGTTGGAACGAGCACAACGGCTGCAGGAGATCCAGTCCCGTCTGGACCCGCGGGCTCAGACAGGGGTTAAGGGTGGTGGCGTGTTTCGTGGAGGTGAGCTGCTCCGCCGTAGACTCGTTCATGAAGGAACATTGCTGTGGAAAACTGCTCAGGGATCCAGACTCAAAGGTACTTTGCTTTAGTCTTCATGCGTGTATGGTAACTAACTCTGAAATCACTAGTGTAAATGATCTGTAAACCCTTTTCTTTTTGTAGATGTGCATGTTTTGTTAATGACAGACATCCTGGTGTTCATGCAGGAGAAAGACCAGAAATATATTTTTCCCTGTCTGGTGAGTAATCAATCAAAAAGATGAAGAGAGCTTACAGAACAAAATACATGTTGTTTTTTATTAGATACTAAAGATGACCTGCATGGGTTCCTTTTCAAAAGTCTTTACACCATTTTACACACATTTTCCAGATCATGAGCATCAAAAAGACTGATAGGGTCCATATGCTTTTCTTCACAGGACAAACCAGCAGTGCTGTGCCTACAAAATTTGATTGTGAGAGATATAGCCAATCAGGAGCGAGGAATGTTCCTAATCAGCCATTCCACGCCTCCAGAGATGTATGAACTTCATGCCTCCTCCAAAGATATCAGAAACTCCTGGATGAAGATCATTCAGCAGACAGTGAGCAAGTCAGAGTCAACCCAAAACATTTGCACCATCCTTTCTGCACAATCTACAACAAAACACTCAAAACATTTCTACAACTCAAACATCTCGGCACAGTTAACGCCTAACATTTAGTTGTGGCCTGATGGTTAGAGAATTCTCCAAAAATACATTCATATCAAAGTACTCACAAGGGACACAAGTTTAAATGTTATCCACGGGTGTTTCGGCACTTAGAGGACATTGCTCATTTTGCTGTTTAATATGAAACCTAATAATGTTATACAATTCACATATATATTTTAAACAAATATCACAGTTTGTACCTTTGTGGTGGCTTTTTTTAAGCAGTCTGCCCACCACAACACTTTATCCTAGGGCTGCACGATTATGACAAAAATCATAATTGTTGATTATTCACCTGTTCACACGCATTGCATTATATTATTATTGTCGTTTAATAGACTTTTCATTGTCATTTTGAAATGTTTTATAACTTTATGTGAAGCAGTTGCACGGTCCATCTTTGGGACTTCCCCTGTAGATCATGCAAGTAAGAAAATAAACATATGTCCAGGCCCGGAACATCGGGATCACTGGGACAATTCCCGGCTGCGGAGTCATCAGCTTTATTGCTTTTATGTACCAATGTCATATTTTTATATATTTTTTCTGAATTCAGCATTTGATAGAAAAGTCATTAAGTCGGCAGTTATACTTCACTGCATGCGCGAGCAGCATTATTATCAGACAATAAGTCATTATTATGATAATGTTTCTCATTGTTATGACATACTGACTTTGTTAAGAATGTTAAGAACTGTGTCAATGAGCGGTGGTTCATGGTTTCCCCTCATTTTGCCACACGGAAAGTGAAAACTTTAAATATTAATGAAAATTTGAAAATTGGATCAATGCATTTTATGTAATTCAAATATAATTAGCCTAAATCAAACGCCTCAAGTTGGAGGTTCAGTCTGGGCGCTTTGATAGGTAGACAGATAGACAGCTGGAATTGAGGCTTTTGGTGATTATGTTAATTATTATCCTGATTAGTTTTTTGATTAATTGTGCAGCCCTACTTTAATCGCGTCCACTGCACAATGTACAAAGGTTATTAAACGTTTTGTACTACACCAGATAATCTATCCTTAAAGCTTACAACTCAAATAAGATATCAAACTCACCATTGATTCCCATTGTTCATGCCATTCATATTCTTTTGTAGCAACTTAATAGTCAAAAAGTTTTGACACGACTCAACATTCATTCTCTTCCCTCTTCCAGAATGGTCTTCTTCGTTGTTTACACCCTTTGTCAATATCATTTTCTGTGCTTTAGCAACGCCATATCGTCCTATTTTGTAACATCAGTGGCTCTGGGAGAAAATCGTTTTCTCGCTGTGCAAATGGCTTTATGGGATCTATTGTTTGGAATCTAGCGCATCATTACGTTTCACTTTTGTTACACAGAATCTGTCAAGCGCCTTTTTCTGCCGTTAACTTTTAATTCCACTAACACCGGGGTTCTTTGCTCAACCTTTTTTTCACTTTTTCCATTTCAGTTGTCCTTCAAGGGATGACTTTCCTCTGATTGAGACTGAGGACAAAGCTTTGCTTCGCCGACTTAGAGGTTTGTATTTAAAGGGATAGTTCACCCAAAAATGAAAATGATCTTGTCGTTTTTTGTTGTTTTTGTTTTTTTGATGAACACAAAAGCAGATATTTTGATAAATGATGGTAAGCACACAGTTGACGGTACCGATTGAATTCAATAAGATTTGTTTTTCCTATTATGGGAGTCAATGCTTACAATCAGCTGTGTGCATTTATTAAAATATCTTTATAAAAAAGAAATTCATACAGATTTAAACAACATGAAAGTGAAAAAATTATGACAGGATTTTCATTTTTGGGTGAACTTTCCCTTTAAGGGGATCTTCTTCAATTTTGTAAGCGTTATCTGTTAACAGTGTATCTGTTAATGCTGTCAGATCTTAATTTCTTTGCTGAAATGTATTTTTCTTTCTCTAGCTGATATCCAGCAGAAGGATCGTGAAGTTTTAGAGCTGCTACAAGAGCGTGTGACACTCTTCTCTGATCTAGCAGAGGTCACTGGAGGTCAAAATGTTACCCTTCCTACAAACTCCAGAAATGTATTTCGAGCAGATACGCCGTACGCTCCACAGGCTGAACACTTACTGAATGATGCCATCTCTGAGGGTGAGAGAGCAGAGAAATGTTTGGCATATAAAGAATAGAGCTCACTATACAGGCCATTATAGTTGTTGTTTTTTTTCAACATTCAGTGGACAGACTGAGTGAAGTGCTCTTGGATTCCAACAATGACCGTCGACAGTCCTGCAGGCTGAATGGTGAACAGACAGAGACACAGTTGATCTCAAAAACTACAGGTACAATATACATTGACAATTTCATTCACACAGCACTTTTGTCCCAGAAAATTTCCATAAAATTGTCAGAGAGGCTTCTGTGTGAACACAAACATACATTTCTGAGATCAAACCCTTAAGAGGACCTAATAACATTGCCGTAACATTCACAGAAAGCATTCTGTGTGAACAAGAAGCAGAAACAATGGCATAAGCGGTGTGCCGTAGAGAGGATGCGCGTGTCATGGCAACAAGAAGTTATGGTTCAGCTCTTTGACAACAGGGATTTAAACGCAGATCATTCACCGGCATGACCGAACAGAGCATCACAAGCTCCTTATGATTTTATCATAAATGACAGAGAGAAATAACAGATAATTAGCAAACTTCAGACGCTGTGCAGGACTTTAAACACATCACATGTCTTTACGGGTTCTTAACTGTATGTGTGTGAATGCATGCACAGATTCCAGAAAATCATTGTCAGTGTGAATGAAACAAAAATCAAACGATCCCGGACAAATCCCAGATACATTTTCTGCATATTTTATGTAATCTCTGCGTGAAAAGTCCTTAATAATGTTTCTTACTATATCCATATGTCAGCATTACCTGTTTATCAACTGTACATTTATATTTTGGTGGTTCTGTGACAGTTTAGGTGTCTGTTGCATAAAATAAACACATAGCTGTTCGAGTAGCTGTCTGTATGAACTCAAGTTTCACTGGAGTATTTTATGACATTCCTATTTCCTTATGTCTTTCTTTAAAATAGATGGAGTGAATTCAGTTAACGGGACTCAAGATATGAAGAAACAATCACACAAGGTAAGACAAAAACCTGCAAAATCTTCTCATATCTGCTGTTTTGTCAGCGAGGTTGATTTCAATGCATTATTTCCTGCATTTTACAGGACAGGAATGGGAACCAGCTACTGGACAAGACATTAAATGAGGTACATCTTTATTTAATCTCAAAAATATGCCCATCATTTTAATATAGGGGACATTTTTTCTTCAGTAGAACAGTAAAGATGTTTTGCTGAAATCAAGCTCCTTGCTCTTAATTCAAATCCTTGTGTCTGAGGCACGGCAGATACAGGCAACACAAAAGTCATTCTGACAATATATTGAAGTCTTACTGTGCGTTCACACCGCGCGTAGTTGGACGCTTGAACATTTTGAGTTTACTTTTTAGATTAACAAAATGTTTTATAACTTCTGGGCCTTATTTGTGAAACAAGCTGAATGAATTTGTTTAAACTAATTGGACTAAGAATGCTTTCATGTCTGATTTACACAGAAATGATGTCTGCTCATGTTTCATGAATAATCTCAAATAATAATCCAGACTAATCATCTGATTTAGAAAAGAACCATTTTAAATAGAAACCCACAACATCTAAGCATTATATCAGAACTGGGTGATTCCTGGGATATCCTTCACAATGGTGATTCGCAGTGCATTCAGACGCTCAGATACAGTGCAGCACAGGCCATTACTTTTAGCTGATGTCTATGTTTTTTTGATTAAACTGAGAGCATTAGCACTATCTGTGCTTAGTGTGGTTATGATGTGTTTGTGTGTATTTTAGGAGGTGTGCCAAAGACTTGTAAACCTCAGCACTCAGCTGCATGCCCTACAGGTGAGATTCATGACTTCCATCAAGTCTTCGGTTATATAGCCACTGATATTTACCCACCATGCATAGTTTTTTTCAAGAGCCACCATGTAGAGATCTTTTTTCTAAATGTTTATCTCTCTGTGTCAGGCTGCAGTGATCAGACAGGACTCGTTCCTCGAACTATACATGCAGGAGGACTCAAATCATGCTACGTCAGCGCACACTATATCCCGGGACGCACCGCCGGAGGGGGGCGGTCCAGTGGGTGCACAAGAAGATCTGGTACAGCTGCAGCGCAAATACAACCTGTTACAGGAGGAAGTTATACGACTGCGTGCCAACCAGGACAAACACAACAAAGCACAAAATCAGCTAGATAAACAATTTCAAAAGCTGCGTGTTAAAGACACAACGGACGCCGGAGACACGCGTGACCTATTGACCTCTAAGGAAACAGTAGATCAGTTAGACAGGGTACAGGAGGGTGGAGAGACGGCCACATCCCCGCGGGCTGACAGTCCCAGAGGTGAGTCCTTCATCTCTCGTCAAATGAAAGAAAATTAGAAATTGTATTTGCATGAAGGACACGGATAATTACTATATGCTAACATGATGAAGTCATGATTCTTATTGTTCGCTTTTTTCGGAGGGGGAGAATATGACTTAAATTTGTGTTTCTGAGAGGTTTTTGACCTCTATAATACCTCTTGCATGCCAGACCTCATTAACGCACATATGGCTTTATCCAGAACTCGGTCCTCAACAGTGTTTTGTGTGTTCAGATCTGCAGGATATCCCAGAGGAGAGCGAGTGTGGGCCTGAAGTTCACAGTTAACATCAAATCAGCCTGAAGACCTCTCCACTCATTGACAAATGATGTAAAATAATGTCTATGCTATTACATTTCATATGAATGTAGCTTAGAACAGCTTTGTATTTTTAGATGATTGTGTTTAATTTAAATGGTGTTGTATTTTTGATGTTTGATGAAAGAACTGAATACTTGATAACAGGTAAAAGAAGTTTGTAAATGCTTTGGCATTACTTGGATTTCTGCATTGATTACTCATAAATTGTGCTCTGAATGTTATAAATATAGACAAAGACATCACTAACCTAATAACAGACAAAGATACTTTCCGAATGACACAAATATTGATTTCCACTAAGTCTGCTGCTTCCGGGTTTTGGATCTTTTTGTCAGATATTACTATGGTATACTGACGTACAATTACAAGCATTTTATAAGTTTCAAAGGCTTTCATTGAAAATGACATTAGGTTTATGCCATGACCTTTGCCATTTTCTTGTATTCTGGTGCCTTTTAAACGATTGCTTGTATAGCCTAAAAGCTTTGTTTACCTTGTTATGACTTGTGCGAGTGACACAGGTGAAGGTAGTGAAAACACGAAATGGAGTTTAAATGATATGAACTCTAAATGAGTCAAGTGGAATGGATTTGAGGAAGCAGCAGCGCTGAAGTCAGAGCGAAGTTTAATTGATTAGGGCTTTCCTCTCTAGTGGAATGGATTTGACTGGTAGCGCTCTCTGCTAAATTAGAGAAAAAGTGAAAATATCATTGGTCTTAAAAAGTGTGTGGGTCTTGTTCGTGTTGATGACCATTTTTTCCCAAGACGTCTGCAATTCGCCCTGTCATGCTGTCAATCAATTTCTAGGCTTGACTGACAGCAGCACATTCTTGCATAATCAATGCTCGGAGTTTGTCAGAATTTGGGAATTTAAATTCTTCTTAAGAACATCAAAAATAAGAATTTTCTTAGAAATATTCTTAACTTTTTCTTAAAAGTGATTTTTTTCTTAAGAATGTATTGTGAATTCGGCCTCAGATTCAGAGTAATCACTGCAGATATCCAGATCATTCACCGATGTTTTCTTGGAATTGTAAAAATGAAGGAAACTTTTACAAGTGAATCTATACTCGATATAACCTCTTCAGAACTGTGTTTCTGATGTTGATCTGTAGATTGTCAAATGTAGTCGTTTCTATAGTGTATCGTCCAGTCAGCTGTTATAATGTTGGGGGGATTACTGATATTATGGGATATTACTGAGATGTAGCATGTTAAATGCCCCCGTGGGTAAACTGAATGCAGTTATACTTCAATTTAACACTGGTGACATCCAATGAATGAAGGTTATGAAAAGCTGAGATTTTGTTCTGCTTAAAGAATTGATGTTGATAATAATAATCGAATGAAATGGAGAAATAATCAGGATTTCTTTACTGTCCACTTGAAATGACACTAAAGCTTTGTTTTAATGTTACACTATTGATGATGATATACTGCATGTTTGTACAATGTTGGAATGAGTTAAAACTCTTTAATCATTGCTGTTCAAAACTTTTGTTTTGTATATTGCGTTTTTTTACTTGACATTATTTGTTGGTGGCAATCATGCATTTTGTCACTGAATTTTACACTGTATCTATAAAAATACATTTATAAGTTTTAGTCTTTTTCAGACACTCTTTCTTGCAAGAAAAAGCACATTTGTTGCAACCACCTGGTAGGACTAAGGTGAATATGTGGGTCAATCTTACAACTAATGCAATCCAGACAATAAATGTTCATGGTCTCATTGACCAGTTTATCAGCCCTAATACTAAAATTGCCTGTTTTTTGTCATTATGACATTTTTTATGAGACTGATGTTTGGAGGACAAGCTCGCTGTTGCTGTTCATTTTAATCCTGACATGAGATAAATTAAATGGATCAGAATCTGAAAGAAAATAGTTCACACACTGCAAAAAATGACTTTCTTGTGTAGTATTTTTAGTACTTAGTCTTGTTTTCAGTACAAATATCTAAAAACTCTTAAATTAAGATGTATTTTCTTGATGAGCAAAAGAAATGCAAATGCAGTAAGCAAAAAACTTTGAACTTAATTCAAGAAGAAATTTCTTACCCCATTGGCAGATTTATTATTATAATTGTTTGCTTATTTTAAGCACAAATTCACTTTAATTGTTTTTCTTGTCTAGAAACTAGACTTATTTTCTAAAAGTCATTTTGCTCATCAAGAAATGTTGATTTAAGATTTTTTTTATATTTGTTCTGAAAATAAGGCAAAAGAAGTCATTTTTTGCAGTGCCCACTTTTAGACCCAGAAATCACTCCCAAAATGTATTCAAAAGTTACACGAATTACCAGCCAATGGTTGAGTACTTATCTAAACAGAAAAGTTTTACCTTTGATTTTGCTGTTATATATGTATCTGGGAAACTGCCCCATTGTGTGCTATCCAAATACTTGGCCAATTTCGAACAGGCCAGAAGTATTGTCCAGTCCAGGGATTATAACCCCTGGTTTCTGCCCTTCAAATGTAGTAGGACATAAGGATGCTCACTTCAGTTTGAAAAATCCCCAGTGTGTGTTCCATGGGATTGAACCCACAACCTTTTGAACTGCTAATGCAATGCCGTACCAACTAAGCTACATAAACACAATGATCACTTCCAAAACATGATTACATATTTATTTGATATCAAATATTTTAATTTTAAAATAAAATCTTTGCAACAGCTCATGTGGACAAATTCTCACACCGAACATGTCAGTCTTTTTTGCATATGGAGCAGTATACTGCCCTACAAAGGCAAAGCACAGTAACTATGCATTTGGTTACGGGATGAAATGGTCTTTGTGTCTTCTGGTTCAATTTTGTCACATTTCAGAGAATTGTGTGTGCCAACATTGCAGTAACATGTTTGACTGGCTGGTTTAAAAACTTTAAGGGCATTTTTCTCAGTTTCAGTGTTTGCATAGTTACTGCACTTAGCTTTTGGAGGGTAGTGTACATTTCTGTCTTTTTATCCTCAACACAACCACAAGTTTTTGTACTCATCATCTTCCAGCCAGTTATTGTTAAAATTACAAAGAGGAATGTTCATTAAAATTATACCTAAGATTCCAGATTAAGAAATAATAACAAATAAATAAAAATTTTAAACACTGAAATCACACAAACTAAAATATATATATTTTTTCAAGTTTCAAGACCCTTTATGAATCCTGATGATTGAAAACATCTTTTAAACACACTAATTATACTTTGTCTATTTCCTTGATATAAACTCTTAGAGAGAATGCTGTTTACAAGAGCAGCACAAATGTTTAGGTTTGTGTGTTGTGCTTTGCTTTGAGCCACAAATGAAGTTTTGCTGGTTGTAGAGCCATGAACAGCACACGTTGATCCTGAGCTTTGAGATAATGTTGGTACACATCCTAGTATTACTATTTAACACATGAATTACAGCTAAATTTAATGCCATCAGAATCCATCAACACTGCAGTACTACTTGTCCTGAAAGTTAAACTCATAATCGTTTTAACAGCATCATCCTTACAAACCCTCATTGTTTTGCGTAAAAAAGCCAATTCTTGCACCTTGCCACCTGACTATGAGATATTAAAATAAATATTTTAGGCTTAAAGGTGCCGTAAAATGTAAAACTGTATTTACCTCGGCATAGATGAATAATAAGAGCTTTGTACATGGTAATGACATATCATGAGCCTCAAACATGATTGTGTCCTCATTCTTATGTAAACCTCATGTAAGACTGCTGGAAAACAGACCAATCTCAACATTACACCAACATTGACGTTACAGTCGAGACTGTACACCCCCCAACATTAAATTGCACATTATATTAAGTACCGTGTTGTTACAATGTGAAAAACAAAGATGTGACTGCTGAGTTAGCGCTATATGCTAGTTAATGCTACATGCTAACATTCAGCCTGAATTTCTACTATTGACATTACAGTTACGTTTTGCAGGTCCATCATAAAATGCAAAACTTTTTGCACTTGATAAAGCCACATACATTCTATGTAGATATCAGAGAACAATTTAACAGATTATTTCAATGCATTCCTTGGCACCTTTAAGGAAATTTGTTGCGGTTAGCTTGTAGTATTGCCATATTTATGTAAAAGAATAGATTTAGTTTGCATAACTACATGTGGCTTCAAAGAAGAGTTAAGATCTGTGAAACATCTTTATCAAGTTAGTTGAATCCTTTGTGAGGTCTCCCGTGATTTAACCAGTGACAGAAGTCCTTGCAGCTGTTTCTCCAGAACATCATCTTCATCGTTCTGAATGATCCAGTCAAACTTTACTCCTTCATCTAAACCACACTCAGACTCAGCATCATCTATACCTGCACAGACACATTCACACTACATCATTGGCTAATATTTACAATGTGTACAGTAGCTAAGTGAACGCAACAGAAAGTAAATAGGGAGAATGAAATAAATACAGGTATGGAAGAGGACAATAACTAACTGCAGTGTGTTTGGCATTGTTTTGTGGTGTTTTACCTGCAGTAAAACTCCAGCCCCTCTGTGATCGTGTTTTCTCAGACGCTTCAACACGAATGCAGATGCATTTATCAGGAAACTCCTTATGAAACCAGTGCACATCTGATGATCTTCTACAGTCACTGATTATCTGAGTCATGAATGGTGTAAAATATGCATCAGTCACACAGAGATAAAGTCTTAATATGTATCTTACTAAAGGCTGGAATACACTACACGCGTTTTTCATCATACACTGCTTCACTTTGAAAATGGTTACAGTGAAAACTGGACATCAAACTTAGATATAAACGCCTCGCGTCAGGTGAAACAAACGTGAATATGCAGAAGATGACTACAGTAGTTACACTACGATATGTGTTTTATACTCAGCTCAAAATATCATCAAGCATATCATTTTGTTAACCTAAAGCTAAAGATAATCAGAGTCTGTGTCCATTTTTGACCATCTCATTTTCTGTCAAGTCTGTCTGACTACACAAAATCTGCAAACTGGCACACTTTCAACAACTATTTTTGACTTGTCCACACTACAAATTAGGGGAAAGTTTGAGCAAAAGTGTAGTGCATTCCAGCCTTATGATTTACTACTGTGATTGTAAGATTTACAATTTAAAATGAAGTAAACATCAATAAAAACTCGTTTTGTGTTTAAAACTACATTTTTCAAGAAGACTTAAAACTCAGTCAAACGATCTCTTCATAAAAACTCTGGGCAAAACAACATGTTGTTACTCATACCCAGATTGGTTGTATGGCATTTTGAATGGCCAGTCTACAGAAGAAGCCAGAGTCCTCCCGCCTCTTCATCTCACCCCAATGAATCATGTCGGCCCGATACTTCTCCTTATA
The DNA here is from genome assembly GCF_027580225.2 of Misgurnus anguillicaudatus. Classification (NCBI taxonomy): domain Eukaryota; kingdom Metazoa; phylum Chordata; class Actinopteri; order Cypriniformes; family Cobitidae; genus Misgurnus; species Misgurnus anguillicaudatus. Next base: position 1,136,611 of record NC_073346.2, on the reverse strand, counting down.
CTGACCAGAACCCAAGAGCTCCTTATAACTTAAATTATGATCCTGATTTTCAGAAATACATCAACCCAATTAGATATGTAAACGTCATCCATAATAGCAATTGAAAAATCCAACAATGTCAAAAACGATTTACTATGTTAACTGTAGTTTACACCAAGTCTAACAGGTAACTCTCATGAAACCACTAATAACGTCATCTTCAGTTGAATTTCTAGTAATGGTACAGGTGTACGTTACCTGAGCATACTGCTGTTTGAGAGGTCCAGACAGTCTGATTATGCAGCACATTTCTGAAGTCAGTCTGTAATGTAAAATACAGCGCATCTACGTTCAGTCATGTCATACATGCATAAAACGTCAACAATGATTATGTAAGTACCTTTTTTGCATCAAGTCAGTCACATAATCCTTCCCTGATTTTCGTTTTCCACTGAATAACAGAACAATGCTCGGTTCAGCTGGTGACATGGTTTACCTTCATTTACTCGCACATATACACATGTGTCATCTGTACCGAAGCGCTCGTGTTGAAACAGGAACGCCTTCGAGACGAGATACCGTAATAAAACAAAGATCGTGGACCCATCATATTTGCAAACATGCTTTGATTCTTTTATTTCGGTTTTCTTGCCCAGTCCTGATGATTTTGTATTCACGGCTCTAGTTTAGGAAATAGTAGAGAGTGTTTGATTTAATTGTAAAGTCTGTGAATATATATGCGCGACAGAAGTGGAAGTAATTATAAAATAGTTACGGTAATCGGACGACCGTCACGCCATCAGCAGACCGGGCATGTGTTAAATTAATTTATAATTCAATATTATAAGAATTGTATAATCTTTGTTTAATCATAATAAAATACTGAAAGCGAACACTAACCTAACAACAATGTTTATTAACCATCGAAAGTCTTTTGTTTTGTCAATGTGGACCCGGAAAAGGAATGACGCAAACGTTTCCACGGATTTTAAAATGAATTATAATATTACTTTTAGTTATTTGTTTTTTTGTTGATTGCCGCACATCATAGAATTTTACAAATAATTGTGCTTAATAAATCTAATAAATACAAACATTTTACAAATAGCATATGTATTGTTGATTTATTTACCTATTGAAATATATGGAGTTTGCGTAGTGAACAATGTAAGTGTATTTTTTAAATAAATAAAAAGTGTATTATTTCTGTGGCCCGGAAATACCTCATATCATTTATATCTATCAGCTCCTGTTAGAGAATGGTCCAAAGCAATACAGAATTTACCATAAATCAGTTATTTCAAATATAAACTCTTTTGATCAATATTTTTTATTTTTCTGCGCCTCATACTCCCATCCAATAGGTGGCGGAAATGCACCATGTAAGTTAGCTGCCAACCACATACCATAGCCAACAATACGACATATGCCTAACTTAGACATTGCCTGTGAATGTCAGCGACACCGACACTTTGGCCTGGGCACGAGTGTCCCACATCGTTGCCCATAAACACATACAAAATAACGTGGGAGCTGCGTTTTCCTCACAATCTACGTGGAGTACAAAATGACGTATCGCAGCAACAGGACCAAAGCGTTCGATGCCCCATCTAGGCGTTTATTATATCTATGCCATAAAGTACCAGAAGAAGTAGAAGTGACCCGGAAACGTTAGTTCTGTCAGGGTTGTTTTTAAACAATTTTTAATTTCTAGTTCGCCAAAGGTTAATTTCAATTTTAAGCCTAATATTAATACACAAAGAATTGATGTTTAACTGGAGACAGGTGTGATGTGCAGTGATGAACGGCAGCTCGAACCCGCCTCTGGATAAAGACGAGCATGTATTAAAGCTCGGAGACAGTTTTGAGAAGAGACCAAAATCATCTTTTCACACCATCAGATGTGAGTCTGCACATATGAAGACAAAATATATTACACACATAATCAACAACTAAGCAGCGATATAATACAGCCTTGTGTATATGTGCACGAAATGTTCAAATGTAGCAAAAGTTGCCATTTGTTACTATGTGTAACTTACATTACGTTAATTTTCTGAGATACTGAATTTGGAATAATCATATAGTTATAATCATGGCTCAGTAGGTAGCACTGTTGCCTCACAGCAAGAAGGTTCCTGGTTCGAGCCCCGGCTAACGTTAGTTCCTTTCTGTGTGGAGTTTGCATGTTCTCCTTGTGTCAACGTGGGTTTACTCCCACAGGCCAAAAACATGCAAATTGGAGATGCCGCATTGTCCCTCCCCCAACCCGTGTATCGATCAACTTGTCTAAATAAAACTTGTGTATGGATTAACTGGTTCTCGCCATGCTGGAATGGCGTAAAGAAATAAAGGAAGAAGAATGGAATTAGTGAAATAAATCACCTTTTTAAGGATATTCTAATTATATGACCAGCATCTGTATTTATTTTAAAATAAAAACAAACGTAATTGTCATGTGTTTTCAAACATGTGCTGTTTTGCACAGATGATTTTAAGCCAGCATCTATTGATACGTCTTGTGAAGGAGATTTACAAGTAGGAAAAGGAGATGAGGTCACCATCACATTACCACACATACCAGTAAGAGCAAAACTTTTTTCTGTTTATGTTTTTTTTTTAGGGCTGTCAAAAGATTAATCGCGATTAATCACATCCAAAATAAATTATTGTGTTTACATAACATGAGTGCATTTATATACTGTATATATATGTATACATTTTATATTATATATATACATATTTTATATGTAAATGTATATTTTTTTCTTAAATATGTACATGCTTGTGTGTGTTTTTATATATCAATAATAATATATTATGTAAACACAAGCTTTAATTTTGGATGTGATTAATCGCGATCAATCTTTTGACAGCCCTATTTTTTTAATGACTAAATTCACTAAATGCTCGATTTTTTTCTAAAGGGCTCCACTCCACCAATGACAGTGTTTAAGGGCAACAAAAGGCCATATCAGAAAGACTGTGTCCTGATCATCAATCATGACACTGGAGAGTTTATGTTGGAAAAGCTCAGCAGCAGCATACAAGTCAAGAAAACAAGGTGAGCAGCTAAATGAGAGCCAAATGTGAACGTCCACCCTAATTTTTTCAAGTTTACATTTAACTTTATAAACACTTTCATCCAAAGCTATTCATAGTGGGTGCTTCTCAGTTCTTATTTGTGCATCCTCGTTTTCTTTCCTCATGTCTTAGCTTAGCTCCACTCTCCTTGAAAGCAAGCGAGGAAAGACGCCAAGACGGAGATGAAGTATTAAATGAAATGGCATGTCCTTTTTCCTAACTCTCTGTTCATTATCTGTTATCAAATTATCATGCGCATTAAAAACCCAAAATATTTAACAAGAAATACAAAGGTAAATACATACTGTAGTTATGTGGCACTTTTAAGACATTCTTAAAAGTGCTGTAAATTTATATTTGTTTCTATGCCATTGATTATTTATATAAATATACTGTCTGAAATTGTCTACATTTATAATAATGTAATGATTAATAGCAACACGTATGCGTGTTTAAAGACGTGATGATGTGAAGAAGGAGGAGATTTATATGTGGGTCAGGTTTAGTTGATAAAACACTTCCGCATCGCTCATGACTCCTCAAAAAGCATCCTAACTCCTCATTCCTTGCCTCCTTGCGTTGCAATTGAAGAATTGTGATGTCCTATAAGGTTGCGGAGCTCGATTGGTTTCCGGGTCTTAGGATGTTGGACGTAGGAGCGAGGAGACGAGGAAGTATATTAAGAAGCACCCGGTGCATTCAAGCTGTACGTTCAGCCATGATCTTTGTGCTGCTGTGGTGGTAACATTGCATGTGTACTGTGTAAGCTCTTGTTTCCTGAGTGATGTCTGTTGTACATGATGTTGTTTGTGTGTGATTGTCAGAGCTGAGGGCAGCAGTAAGATCCAGGCTCGCATAGAGCAGCAGTCAGTGAGAACCAACCAGCTGACCCCACAGTTTCGGGCCCCTGTCAAGCCAGGAGCAGGTACTAAGACCTCGCCGACTAAGGACAACCCTTCGCCTGAGCCTCAACTGGATGACATCAAACGAGGTTAGAGCTTTCTGCTCATGTTATTAGGATTAAGCAGGAATAAGAGCTAGGCATTTAATTCGGGTGGAGTATGGTCATGTAATCCAACCAATCAGTGCATAGAGGTTTCTGTATATAGCTGTCCCTCACACCTGTCCCATCACAGTTTTTGCAGCATCCCTCTCCTCCACCCCATCGCCGGTTCATTTTTAAATCTATTTTGTTTATATAGCGCTTTCACAGTTTTTTAATTCTTCCAAAGCAGCTTTACATTAAGAAAATCAAGAAAATCAAGGGACAACAAAAGTAGCAAAGCACTGCGGTCAAGATTAAGCCATACTAGTGAGCAGAGTATTAATGTAACATATAGAAGAGAGTTCAAAGTTAAGCCAATGTCAGCTGACTTCCTAGTGGGTAAAAAGCATGCGGACAGTGATGCGCTCAGGACCGAGGTGCGGGTTGAGATATTTTGTCACCCTTATCGAAGCATACATGAATATTTATTTTCTGGTTTCACGTTCAAGCTCCCTGTCGACAGTGTCTGGCTTTATTTCAATGTTTTAATTTGTAGCTTCTGCTAAATGTATCCATGTTTCTTAAGCTGATCTTTTTACTTCTGTAATGTTTCAGAGCTGCGTGCCGAGGTGGACATAATTGAGCAAATGAGCAGCAGCAGCAGCTCTTCAGACTCTGGCAGTTGTTCTGGCAGCGGTGACGATAGCTCGTGCAGTGATGGAGAACAGGAAGCTCACGTCTCACCCAGCAGGAACAGCGTGGCAAATGGCACCAACACATCACAGGCCAACAACCAGTTGATGAATACACTGAGTGAGTGTTGAGCTATACAAGCTTATCATTGTCGTATCCATCACTTTAATAAAACAACAATGATCTGATATGAAATTTCACATTTTGTGATGTACAAATGATAAAGAGGCATTGTTGCATATTGTAATGATTTTTGTTGTTGTTGTTGTTGTTTTAGGGAACGATCTTCAGCTGAGTGAATCTGGCAGTGACAGTGATATCGACTGATCTGCTCTTTGATGTCCTGCTATTTAAATAAATTGTTCTTTCTGTGTTTTATATGTTTAGTAATACTTTGCAGTGATTTTATTTCATATTACAGGTCAGGGATTTCCAACTCTGTTTCTGGAGATCTACCCTCCTACACACTTCACTTCCAACCCGGTTACTAAAGAGCTTCATTAGTTGATTTTGCTCTTTTTGATGGGGGTTGGAGCTGAACTCTGTAGGATAGTTGTCCTCCACGAACAGGATTGGAGACCCCTATTATATAAGATTTGGAGGAGAATATATTATCAACTTTTTTTGCATGTAATGTAAAATGTGTTTTTTATTGCAAATTAAATATTTGAACGATAATCATCATATGTCATAGAAGTACCAAAAAACCATAAAGTTTGAAATTGCCCTTTTTAAATGTTTATTTTTATTAAGCTTTAACCAGTCTATATTTATTACTTTTTCTGTGTTCGTTGTTACATACACCAACATACAGGCTGACTAAAGCAGTTTAAAGTTACTTATTTTTTATTTTATTTACTTTATTTTTTGGAGGGAATGAGGATTGAATACAGATGATGTAATTCTTGTTTGCAAAGCCTCTTTTTAAATCTGTAATATGACTTGTTTACTGTAATAGTTTGTGTTGCTGATTTTAACTAAATGGAAATGTATTGATTTAAACAGTGCAAACAAGTTAAATGATGATGTAAATGGTGTATAAAAAAAGTACAAATCAGATGAATTAAACATGTATTAAAGTGTCAATAAGTGTAAGTCATAATCATTTAATAATGTTTATTTAACCTCACTGGTAAGTCTACTTCATCACTGCAACATCACTGCTTTAGCTCCAAAAGTGACTCAATCCCCATAGACCCCCATGTTAAAATGCTTAAAATGCTTTACAGCAGAAGATAATGTTTTTGGTCTATAGCTATTTTTGCCCTTCATGACAATTGTAGGAGAGGTGAATTTTTTATAACTTATCTGTTTAAATTATATTTAGCCTTAAAGTTCTGTAGAATTAAGGGTGTGGCCACTTGAGTGACGGGTGAACTGCCCCTGCTGTTACTACTGTCAAGCGAGGTGGGCGTGGTTTCAGCAAGCAGCCACCAGAGCCAAAATAGCAGGGTGTTCAAATACTTATTTTCCTCACTGTATATATATATGCCATGTTCAGGTCTGTTCTAATTCTTGTGTTCAGTTTCATGTTTTTTTTTGTGCATGCTATACTTTAAACTAAAGGTTTGGTATGTACATGATCTACAGAGTAAAAGATCTCCAAAATGCAGAAGTTCAGTAACAGTACAAATATGTATAAATTATTAATTCATTTGGACAAGAATGATGCATCCCATTTGATACATGAAGCTGCAGATTACTCATGTAATGTGGACCTATTATCATAAAGATTCTTAACATGTGTTCTATGGGTTTGCATGCGTTTACATTACCATTTATTAAGACATTTACTAATGGACAGTAGCCTACTACAGGGTATTAGAATGACATTACACTTTTCTGTGTTAGGGAGACATAAACCACCAGCAACTCTTTCAAAACCAGACCGGCCTGATGAATACAGCGCTACTTAATCTCTACGACCAGGTTGGTATACTGTATGGACAATGTACACATGCCGACTCTAGTGTAAGGATATGCCTGTTCCTGATCAGTGTTATTGTTTCCCTATAAGTTCCCTTTGTTTTAGTGAGGGTACCTTTGCCAGGACCTCCAGAGTTGCTTGAATTATCTACAAGCAAACCACATCACCATTTGGGACCAGAACCAATGTTCTGTCAGGGTAAGGACTTAATTTAACATCATTTTACTTAATCAATTTATAGCAGAATAAGTAATGCTCATCTATGACTAATGTCATCCTGCATCCCTTCTCCTCCCAGTGACCTCTGCACAGTCTACAGCAGGGGTCTTCAACTACTCTTCTTCGAGGGCCAGATTTTAAAATTGTAAATATTATGCAGGCCAAACTTTTACAGTTGCAGTTTAACATTGCAAGAGCCAAATGTTAATACCGATAGTTCAACTATGAACATTGCACAAAAAAGTGCAAGTGTAAATAATCAACACATATTTTTTAACTGTAATGCAGAGCTCTTAAACTTCTTTTGTTTATAACTGTTTAACTTTTGTAAATTGTTACATTTCAAGTATTCACAACATATAGTCAGTCTTCTTCTAATGACTAAAATTGCACTTCATATTTTCTTTTTTAATATTTTGAAGATATATAGGATAAACCGTTGTTTCTGGTTCTGAATGTATGTATTGTAATTATTGTATCATAAAAAATATGACTGTATCTTGTTTTTATGGATGTCTGTTCAATGCTATGTTCTTGCCTTAATTGACTTTGTTTTTGTTTGTTTTTTTACTTTGAAATGCCATGTTGACTCCATGCATGATTGTAAAATGAAAAATTCTGCAAAACTTTTACTGTGTTAAATATGCATCATGTTTTATTTATCAATGAGAATGTTCTTTCAACACATTTTCAAAACTCTGTGAATATGTAGATGACGGGATGCATATCATATTTCTTAAGTATGTTTTTATATTGTTCTTACATTTTATTAGTTTATTACTTTTGGCACAATCCTATTTATAACTGTAGGCTACTGTATACATTCACATGGGCAGTAAGATCATCTGTGTTTAATTAAAAAGTACTGTGTATATAGCCTGTTTTTGATTTTTCCATAGATCTTTGTTCAGTATGTGTTTTTAAACAGTCACTTGATTACTTCATATTTCTTTTGGTCATCCTGATATATCCCCAGTATGTACAGGATTTTTATTTTTTTACATTTTTTTTATTTATTCCAATTGCCTTTTTCACTTTATTGTGTAATTAACATGTTCATATTGTTATAGTAAAATTATTGTATTTTAAAATGTAATAGGCATGTATTTTATTTTAATCTTTTGAATGTTTCGTTTTTATTATAAAAATAACTGAAAATGTCCCGAAAAGTCTTGACTGTTATTTTGGAAAAACACAGCAAGTTCACACATTGCATCATTAAGTATCCTTCAGAAACAAGTTTCATATTAGAAAACAAAAGTAAATATATGAATGAGTGAATGTGTCAAAATGTTTAAAAAACACCTTCATCTTTACCTTAACTGGGATTCTAACCTGTGTGGAAAACCTGGGACGCGCCCTCAAATTTTGTTCACTCCTGATTGGCTAGTCACCGTTCTACACGCTCAGACATCTCTATGGCTCTGTACACACTACTCTTTGCCCAACCTCCTCGCCGAAAGGCACAAGCAAGAAGCATCAAGAGGAATCGACTAAATCTGTGTGGGTTCAGGATATTCACAAGTCCGGTGGAGCAACTCACGTTCGACTGCGTTGGTGGTATAGTGGTGAGCATAGCTGCCTTCCAAGCAGTTGACCCGGGTTCGATTCCCGGCCAACGCATCAAATTTTGCTCGATCTTATCGAGATAATTAGATTCGTAGCGATGCCCACGCGCGGAGAAATCAAAGGAAACTTCCCTTAACTTTTCCCATTCATTCTCTAGGTTGTGCTTAACACTACGGATGCAATATACTTTTGGTCACACGTAGACGTCATGGCGCTGTTTCGTCTTTTTTGTGGCGGGGAATTTAAGAAGCCCAGTTTGGAAACACATACAAATGATAAACTTTCTATATAAATAGTTGTTTATTTTTGAAATATGCACTTTTAAACAATTATTATTATTAAAGAGAATATTATATGTATATGTATGTGTGATTTATTCTGTTTTCCACAAAAATATTTTGTCTCTCTTTTGACTGGGTGGGCCAGTTGTCCATCTGAGTAGGCCAGTCCCACCCTGGCCCCTTATGTAGCATTGTGACTGCTCTATAGTTATTGTACATTTATTGTTTTATTCTAGAAAAGGGATGGAACTGTGAATACCATAAAGATGCTCTTCATGAGTTTTGCCATAATCAGTCAATTTCTTACATTCCACCAAATTTATTGTATGAAAAACAATACATTCACAGTACATTCAAATGTTCAATAAGTGATTCAATAGGATAGTCAATAACAGCTTAACTAATTGTAGCAAATCTTTCTTTTATCAACACAAAAACATGAAATTCAATATTATTGCATAAAATAGTAGTTCAGGTACACTATTAAATTTTTTTTACCCCAGCTGTCACTGTGTGCAGTACCCTTTAAAAAGGTCATAATATGAACCATTATCATCCACAGAACCGCAATTAAAGAAAAACTAACAAATGAAAATTCTCAATATCACCTGATTTATGGCACAAAAGAAGATGGTTGAAATACTATATGGAATTAATTCCGATAATTTATTAACCCTTATCAACAGTATTTTAGATACATTGGTATAAATAAATACTAAGACTAAAGGCTTAAAATAAGGTGTATATATAACGGTATATATATTAAATATGTTTTTTTAAGTCTTCCAGCTCTTTCTGTAAAATGGGATGTTAAATTCAATAATACAGGCAGCTGGAAGACAAAGGTAATGGACAACATTTGATCAAATGAATAACTTATTTTTCTCTCATTCTTTAAAAAAACATTGAGGCCAATTTCCAAAGACAAATAACAAAATATATTACTAGAAAACATATAGATCAGCAGATTATTAAGACTGATATTGAACAAATATCAAACGAAGATTTGGCTGCAGTTTAGAGATAAAAGTTGAATGATTAATAACTTTCATGTCTAATAAAGTGTGTAGTTATTATTTTGAACAAAATCAAGTTTTCTATATTTTCCCATATATTATTTTTAAGATTTTCCTGTTTCATTATCTTTCTCCTTCTTCTGTGCAAAATAACAACATTGCACATTGCGAAAACTGCTATAAAAATAAAATAATCACAGATCTGAGTTTGTTTAAAAGACGTTGCTGGTTATGAGATTCATTGCAGCGGTTTTACATTCATTTGTTCACTAGTGATCATGACAGTCTATTGCAAAAACTGGCCAAAGCCCCAGTTCAACTTGACCCCAAATTCCCATCAAAACATTATCATAAAAGCACAAAGATAAACATATAATACATTCAAATGTAGTCAATAGACAAACCTCTGCAGCAAAAAGACATTTAAGTAGAAACTATTTGTATAATAATTCAGTGAAGAACAATGAATAAGAACTACACTATTCTGTTGATTTAGTAGTTACTTCTAATGCAACAATATTTCTATGAAATTCCTGAGAGCAAATCGATTCCTGAGTGTTATACCGTAATAAAAATGACATTCAGTAATTCTCTTCTGTTGCTTTTATAATTCTGTTCCAAAGGCAGCATTTTTTTCAAGTATACACTGTAAAATGTGAAACATTGGATTCACTTAAAAAATGACTTCAACTGTTAATGCACTTTAGGTGAAAAATTTAAGTTACATTTTTTAGGTGTTACCATTTGAAGTAACCTTTTAAGTTGCATCAACTTTTTACAGTGTAGTGATATGATTGGCTTTTAAGCTTTGATTTTGCACTGCCTCAGTCGGTACTCCCTGCATGTAGTAGTGGGTCACCCTTCACAGAAACAGGCTTTCCCTGAGCTTTTGCAGGGCAGCTGGCGACCATATGCGAAACACTTTGGCAGAAATGGCACCTTTTGGGTTGAGGAGGCAACTTGCACTCTTTGGCATGATGGTCCAGACCACCACAATTGTAACACCTGCAAAACATTGATAGTGTTTAGATTTAGTTAGTAAAATAAAACAAATAAAGTAGGAGTACTAATACCACTAAAGTGTAGATTTATAGAATGGTTTTAGAAATAGAAACAGGTACTGCCTGTGGTGTAGTGGTGCATGCAGAAGTGGGAATACACTTCATTTATGCCCCATTTTTTCGAAGTGTCCCAACTAAGATTAAATGCCCTGTGTTATAGACAGTGACATGAAAGACTAGTCTTGCATATTTAACTCCAAAATGTCCCCATAATTGTCACTTAACTTCTGCTTGATTTCTCAGCATAAGGATCATTATGAAATGAATATTATTACAGTAATCAATGTTTAGAATTTAGAAGTGGGTACACCCCATGCCATCTAATAAGAAGTGGGTATACCCCATATACCTGCGTATACACTACACCACTGGCTACTGGGTGTATTTAAAGAGTTTGGTTCCAAAATGCAATAAACGCCATTTAAAAAAATAGTTACTGCCAAAATCAATATTAGGTCAGTATTTAAAAGTAAATTCTTAATTGTACGCAAAATCCAATATCCGCCGTGTTATTCTGTCATCTTTTCTCCCTTTTTTCCCAAAACTCGATAAACGCCACTCCTCCTTTTCTACAGAATGCAATAAATCCGCTCCACAAATCACAGTGCACCATTCCAAGCATTGTAAACAAACAATGGCCGCGCATTGAATACACGGACTCATAGTTTTCCTCGTCTACTTTGTGATCAACAAACAAACAAAAACAAAATAATACTTTTATGGCATTGATAAACCGGTGCACTGTAAAAAATAAAAAGTTGACTTAACTTAAATTTTCAAGGCAACTTGCTTTTTTGAGTTTACTCAACTCTTAGATGATGTAGTTCACCTCAATTTACTGAGTAATGTCAACTTACACCAAAAAAGTTGAACCAACTTAAACTGATTAGGTAATAAGCAAATTTCTATTTTTTCTCAACTAGTGAGTAAGTTGGGTAAAGAGTAATTTAGTATATCCAAATTTAACTAATCTACATGTTTTGGACAGTACACAGAAAGGTCTTTGTTTAAGAAAATGAACTTGTAATGGATTTATTGCATTTTGTGGAAAAAATATCAGTTTTTATAATAAATCTTTGAAAATCAAATTATGGATTTGAATTTTTCATGTTTTTATAACCTAAAGATGCCCTGTTAACAGAAAATAGTGGTTTTCATCTTGTCACTTTCTTGGTATAGAAAACACGTTTTTATCGAAATTTGTCAAAATGGATTTATTGCGTTTTGGAACCAAACTCTTCATTTATATGTAGAACAAACCAACATATATTACATGATCAGGCAAACTTGACCAGGCACGCACAATAAAAACATACAATAAAAATGTCTCTGGAACACTTTAAACTGAGATCTTCTCCTGATAAAAGAACACAGTTTGCTTAAGATCTGTTTACAAATTCAGTTCAGTCATGGCAGTGTTTATAGTTCAGAGGAGGGCAGTATAAAAGTAAAATAATGACAGTTTCTAAGTTCTAGATGTCCAATCTTTCTACAGTTTCTAGCGCTTGTTGTATATGTACCCACTGTTGTAAATAACTAAATGCAAGGTGAACAAATATTCTAATTCAACAAAACACAACCAAAAAGCTTTTTGATGTTAGCTTTTAATAAAGTGAAATGAAATCCATTAGTTCCTGGCATGAAGATTGCATTTATGTCCAAAGTGTCAGAGTTTGCTCACTGACTTTCAAAGAAGCCCATGTGTGGAGGTCCCAGTGGCATATGGGTGCTTGGTATGGGGCAGTCACCGCTGCATTGATGTCTGCTCAGCTGAGGTCATGTGGGTGACTGCAGTTCACAGGGGAGTTTTGAGGGACACTTTTTGGTGGTTTATAGATGCTGACCTGTGGCCTTTTTTCAGCAAAGTGTGGGGCATGAATCGACAGCCGGTTTGAAAAGAGCTGCAGCAGCAACCTATGACCTCTTGCTGCTCTTAACCCACAAACACCCCACCCAGCCCCTAAACATATGCAGTTTCCATGGCAATAATGACCCTTGACCCCTCTCGAGTACCTTCATCTGTTATCAATTAAATGAACTGCAGTGTTTTCCCCTCTACATCCTGAGACTAGACCTATACCCATACCATAATAAGTGAATATTCTTCAGTGTAATTCTGTATGTATTTGCTTCTTATTGTGAAACAATACCGCAAAATGCATTTAGCAAAAAATGAATAACTGTAATAGACAGATGTGCTTCACTTTAAGGGCCAACATGCTTTAGGCCACCAAAGACCCTTTAAGGATATAACAACACTAGTTTCTTCCCTATAACCAGAATGGCTAAGTAGACCTATTCCTCTAACTTCTATCAGTTATAATGCATGAACATGTATTCATTTAAATTTCTGCATTTGAAAGACGCTATTAAATAAAGATACTTAAAGTGCATCTTTAATACATTTTTATCTGTGTTCAAATGGCATCCAGAACCTTTGTACTGCTAATGAAATGATCTACCAACAGAGCTGCAGAATGAGGCTGCAACTAACAATTATTTTACTAATTGATTAATCTACCAATTTTGTCGGAATAATCAATTCATCTCTCCATTATTATGATTATAGGCGTGATCTTAATGACATCAAGACTACTGGCGATTTCTGAGTTTATGAGCAAAACCAGCACACACTAGATGTGCTGTCACACTCAAAGCTGCAGATAGTGCTAAAAGAAATTTAAGGCTGATAACACAATTTTTAAACACCAGATTTAAAGAGAAAACACCTGAATTTAATGACATCAATCAAGCATAAATGCATTGCTGACTGGCTATTTGAAACAGTTATTGATTCAGGTCACATTGGAAATCCAGAGGTGGGGGAAGGGGAGGAACTGGTGAAAGGGGTAAGATAACCAAAACACATTTCTGGAGAGATTAAAGTTAAGGGTTGCCGAACTTCTACAAATGACTAATGAAATAAAAAGCATCTCATTCTGTAAATTGAGTCATTTCCACTTTGATTTTTTTTTTATATCAGAGGGGCGGTTTCCTGGACAGGGTTTAGATTAATCCAGGACTAGTCTTTGGTTATATTAGGGCATTTAACTAGTTCTTAGTAACAAACCTTACAAAAACCAATATTGATGTGCATCTTGAGACAAAACAATGGCACTGATATATGTTAAAAAATGTCAGTGCAAGGTGTTTTTAAATTTAGGCAGCTGAGCTCAAACACGCATTTTGGTCTGGAACTAGGATAAAACCTGTCCAGGAAACCTCACAAGAATGTTTTAGGTCTTAATAAATTGCATTGTGACACCTTTTGCTAAAAAAATATTATTTACATGAATTATTAAAAAGAAACAAAAATGTGCATAAACAAAAATTCATATATGCTAATGAAATATTGGAAACACCAACGTGGAGATCTATGGGGACGTTTACTTAAGGAATGTGCGGAGGAGTTGGGACCAATATTTTATGAAATTGTTGCTTGGTCCCTACAAACACAAAAAGTACCTGCACGGTGGAAGCAGTGATTCCATTGCCAAAAAAGCAGAAAGTACAGTTATTAGATGACTTCAGACCTGTGGCGCTCACATCCCTAGTGATGAAATGTTTAGAAAAAGAGAGAAATAATGAAAAAGACTGAGAGTTCTCTAGACCCTCTTCAATTTGCGTATAGGAATAAACGAGGCGTAGAGGATGAAGAAGCAACTCTCTTACATTTAGTATGTTAGCATTTAGAGAAGCCGAAAACTTTTGTTCAATTAATTTTTATTGATTTTTCATCTGCCTTCAACACCATTCAACCACATATCTTGATTGATAAACTCATTAAAGAATTTGGGTTGGATTTTTATCTGGTAGGCTGGATTCTAGATTTCCTTGTTAAGAGAACACAGAGAGTCAAAGTAAATGACTGTTACTCTGAATGGCCTCAAGGATGCGTCCTCTCTCCCTTATTATTTATTTTGTACACGTATGACTGTAAGAGTAGTTTTAGTAATAGGCACATTTTAAAATTTGCTGATGACTCTGTAATTGTTAGCTTGTTGAGCGAGGTGGATTCTTTGCATGGTCCTGTTGTTGATGATTTTACTGACTGGTGTCAGAATGCTTTTTTTAAAACTAAATGTTCTGAAAACTAAAGAGATGACTATTGATTTTAGATTGAGAACGAAATCAACTGATGATAAACAAATAAGTATAAATGGAGCGGGTATCCAGAGTGTTGAACAGTACAAGTATTTGGGTACTATATTGGATTCTAAATTGACTTTCTCTGCAAATACTGATGCTTTGTGTAAGAAGGGGCAGCAGAGATTGTATTGCATGCAAATTACTGCTGTGCTGGTTAAATTCTCTGAATGTGAAAAATAGAAATGGTATTGAGAGGATGGTGAATCAGGGAAACAAAATAACAGGGAGGAAGCAAATGGCTCAGCTATATCAGAGACAGGTGTTGGGTAAAGCACAGAACATTTTGTTGGATGTTTCTCACCCCTTGTTTGAGGAGTTCAAGCTTCTTCCATCTGGTGACCGGTATAGAACTCCACTCAGTAAAACAAATCGGTTTAAAAATTAATTTATACCTTCAGCTGTAAAGTTTTTAAACTCTATAAGTAAATGTATTTAATCATGTGTGTTTAATGTGTTTTATGTGTATGCCTGTTTGCTGCAACCAAATTGCCTTCGGGAAATAAATAAAGATGAACTGAACTGAAATACTTCTTCATGTTAAAAAGTAAATAAAAAATAACATTATTTTAAAAGATTCTTATTAATATCGGTCAAACGTTTAAGGTCATAAGGTAAAAATATGTAACAACAAAAAGGTACATCATATGTAAACATGGAAATGATGTTGCCACCATTCGCCAAGAATTTTAACAATTTTGAAATATTGAGTATAAAATTGTTCTGAGATGTGTATTTATGTATGTGTGCTCACCTGTCTCCTTTGGGCCGGCGTTTCTGGATGCTCTTGCCTTTAGGTCTCCTCTCACTGCCCATACAGTGAGCTCCTCCAGGCCCAGTCACTCGCAAAGACTCGAGACCTTTGGAGGACTTTTTAAATGTAAATTCAACATCTTCACCCTCCCTCAGACTCCGAAATCCATCCATGTACAGTTTACTCTGAATGCAATAAACACAGAAGACAGAAATATTGAGGAAAACTGTTTGACCCATATCTGGTTCAGCAACTTACTATTAGATTTGTAATGCAAAACATTTTCTTTCATTACAGTCATTAATATTAAAAGGGTGAAAGGTGAAAACATGCTTTACCATCCCCCGACCAGAATTCTTATCATATTAGATCTAAACGCTTGCACATTCATTATATAAATATCTTAAACAATTCTGGTGTGATTAAATGGTCCTATACAAAGATCTAGTTGTCTATGTGCTAGAGAAGCACAGCTGGTTACAGCTCTGTTAGCCAGATCAAATGTCTCCTTGTGTAGTCCATCTAATGTATGTCAGTCATAGTTACCAATAACCTATTTCTCTAGACACGTGTGACCCTCCAACCCCCAATTTCCCTTCCTCCCTCGGACATGACCCTGATGTCCCACTCAATGGACACCCAATGGATGACCCAAAAACTGCTCTTACCATAAGCCTTAAGAAGTGGCCCAATCGTAGTGTGTCCTAACATGGATGATGCATTATGAACTGTATCTCAGGTTAAGTAAAAAAATTATAACGATCAAAGTACAAGGACAACACAAGAAGGATGATTAAATGACAGGTCACAAGTGAGAAGAGCTCTTTATCTTAGGACATGTTTCCTTTGTCTGCTTTTGTCACAAAAACCAGAGGACCTCAAGAGTTCACTACCACAGCCTAATGTATATAGAGCATGGATTACATTTAATACAGAATGACTATAGCCACTGCAGTCAATTGGACATTAATCCCAATCCTTTTATCTGAGATCAGTCATTTTGCGCAAACTTACATTGTGCATTTAACAGAGATGATACTGTCTGTAGCTCTTCATTAGATCATTCACATTTTGTATATTTCAGACCTTAATTAATTTACTGCATAAGAGAACACAAGGATTTAAGATAAATAAAACAATCTGTACAGTGACTTCACAAGAACAGCTGAACACTCACACATTATAAACGGTTTACTTAATTACTTCACATTCATTAGCATTCAAGCATCTTTGTCTAATGATTTAAGGACAAAAAAACAAGATTATAGGTGCATGTTTTTTATTTAGGACACTCACATGGGAAATGAAGGGGAAAAGTAAGGTTCACTGAAAATAAAGTTATGTCAGTTCAACTTAGAAAATGTACTTAATGTGGTAACGTCTAAATTTATGGCTTTTGTTGAACTGAAAGAAATTATTAAGATTTTATTATATAACTGAATTGAATCAATCTGAAATACCAAGGTGTGAGTAGGCATATTTTTTTTTGTCCTAAAACATTTTGTTAGTTTTTGTTTTGTTTTATGTGAGAACTTTTATTTTCACCTTGATATATAATATTTGTTTAAAAAAATGATACATGATGTATCTTCGTGTTCTGCCATGTAGGTCTGTGGCAGTCGCATGCATTGATTTTGTCCATCCAAAGCTCTGTTGGAATTTGTGGTTTGATGCAACATTCCACTATTATACCTTGCAGCATTACAACAGCCCAAAATAATTGTTGTAGTTCAAAACAGATAGAAATATCTCCTTAAAGCAACAAATGCATGTTCACTTGAACCTAAAATAATTCAAATTTAAAACAGACAGTGGGCAATTCAACAGCTGAACAAATAATAATCTTTATAATTTAAATCTAATGACTTGCTATTCATTGTTTGTAACAAAACAATTACCTGGTGGACAAACACGTCGACTGGAGTTTCTAAAGGCACACCATCCCGTGTGGTCATGGACAAGAATCCAAACCCCATCCGAACATTAAACCACTTACACACGCCCACACCAAAGTACGACTGAGGGTCTTCCTCAGTGCTCTGCCCCTCCTCCTCCTCCTCCTCCTCCTGCTCGGTTTTTGTACAGCCTCCTGCAAAACCATTTTGATTAAATTTATGAAATCACAGGAGGCTATAAAATAAACCACACATGCGTGGTGACAGTATTGGTTGTTTATATTTAGGTTTACTGTTTGTTTACATTTTCATAAATACAAATATTTAATCAATAATCTCTTGTTTGTTTGCATAACAAAACGGTAATAAAATTATTAAAATCCTACTTTTCTATAGCCTAATTGCACAGCAGCACGATAATATTTTATAGCTGAGGAGAAATGAGTACTACTATTATTTAAAAAAAACAAAAAAAAAAAAACAGGATAAATATTTAGTTTAATAACAGTTGTTTGTGTGTGAAACAACATTAATTTATTATATTATTAATGTATTTATTAATTTATATAACCTATATATATTTATATATAGGCTATATTAAAAAAACGCAATAGAAAACGCAGAAATCAACTTCATTGATGCGCTGTGTTGAATCTGCTTGATGTGATTTTCTCCACTGTGGTGCTCAGTTTTAAGTCGTTAGCGTGGTCTTAATCGACGCAGAAAATTGTAGGCTACTCTTTACAAAATCACCTGTACAGTTCTGCTGTAGACTAAAACTGAACCCATGGTGATCTGAATTAAGTCCAATCACTAACTAACATTTTCTTTTCCGACCACGTTGGTCTTTCATACAAAACATTAAAAAAGTTTGTTTATGAGAACGAAATAACGTAAAACCAAATTGAACGGGACTCTCACTGACATGCACGAGGATGTGGGGGCATCAGAAGACAGTGAAGAAGCCCCAACTTTAAAGACAATGCAGACAACCCCAGCCCCCCACGATTATATACAAGCAACAAGGTGTCCCTTTATCAAACGAGCAACAACGTTTAATAAAAAAATTACATACCTTCTGCCATGAATTGCTTTTGCTTTGCCTTCCTAACCTCTTCTTCTGCTGTCCTTTGTATGTCACCTTTGTGTTTGTTTTAAAACTCGGTTTTCCAGGTGATCTCCAATTGAATCGTTGATGGCTCCTTACTGATGCTACTCATTGTCGACCCCCTCTCTCAATGTATCGTTCAAGTCCACGTGATTTCAAATGACTCTTCCCTCCACGATGTCCAGCACATTCCTCAATGGATAGCCTCCAAAGGAGACCACTCACATATGGAGACCGCTGAGCAAAAGTCCACCCCCAAACTCTCTCACACATAGGTGACAAAAGCCTCTTTCTTAACAACATTAAATGTTAATTAGACAAATACGTCACCTTAGCAAATTAACAGGATTAGGCTATAACTGGTCGACCCAATAGTAGGCATATTTAATGCAACCACAAGAGGTAAATTTTTTAAGGCAGCCATTACAATTAAGTCGTTTTTTCTTTGTTTTACAATTATACATGTAGGCTACTATTTGCACTTCCTGTTTCTTTAAATAAAACTATTAAAAACTATTTAGTTAAACCAAGGTTTTAGTAAGAGACAGAAGGCGCATGATTTGTTATTAAATAAAAGACAGCATTGCGGTCAGAATTCTGGTAGCCCTTTCAATATTTTGCAAATGATGACAGATTATATTTCATTTATTTTTCTCTGTGACATTATTTTTCTCTACTCTGCTGACAGTAGGCTACAATGTTTATTTTTTATTTTGAGGAAATAAAAGAAGAAAAACGAATGAAGGTAAACAGGTAACATTTTTGTATACCCTTTTTTATTTGTTATACCCAATCTCTCTTTCTCTCTCTTAGAGAAATATAAATGTGAGATTCTGGAAATGAGATAAACTTATTTAATGGTATTCGTCGGGAAACATGCTGTCATAAGAGTTTGAGCATGTTTAGGCTACTTCTAAAACACAATCGATGTAACAATTGCAGAAGTATGACTTTGTGAATCATTCGCAAATGTACCTCGCAAATAATGTTAATACGTGAAGACGTTAATCTCTGTAATAATCGCATGAAATGTAATTGCAGGCTTCTGTAAAAAAAAAAACGTTAAATGTATCCAGCGATTGTGGCCTCATAATCAAAATAAACTATTTTACTGCAGTAATAATATTTTAACGAGTAGCCTATACTTTTAACGGGTTGAAAGGAACCACATTTAGTGCTGTGTCAATTATTATCATTAAAAGCATATGGTAAACGGGAGTCTCCGTGCCTCCGCGCACAGACGCAATTCTTCTGGCATCTCTCCTCCTCATCTCCTCCGTTTTTTCTTCTGTTTCTTGAACTTGGGGCTCGAGTCCGACCTAATGTTCGAGCTGCCTTTAAGAACAGCAAGCTTAGTTCGTTTACCGTTAATTATTAAGACTAAATGGGCAGGCAAACTCGTGAAACATTGAAAGTAAAACAATTCGCCATTAAATGGTTTTACACGTCTATAGAACATATAGCCTACTATAAATAAAGCAGTTATTAATTTTCCTAATGCATGGATGTTTGACCTTTACTTCCGTTAAAACGTTATACATTTCGCAAAGGAGGTTTTTCAGAACTTTGTTTGAACAGCAACTCAGCGACACCTCCCTCCGCGAATTTTATTTAAAAGCTGAAACGGGTCCGCTGTGTAAAAAAACAAAGGTTGGGGATCCCTGCACTAGTGGAATGGATTTTGACTACAGCGCTTTGATAAGTGAACAGACAAATGCGCTAAATTAGAGAAAAGGTGGGTGGGTCCATTATCATTGGTCTTAAGAAGTGGCTGGGTCCTGTCCCACCCACGTATAATGGTTCCGACGCCCGAGGTTATGGAAACAAGACATGCACCCATGGCTCCTGATATTGCACGTAATTTTAGAAATAGCCATGACTCAAAGCATTTAGCAAGATCTAATATTTCTGTCAAAGTAAAAACCAAAAATAAATCACTTTAAAGTATCGCTTTATCACTTCGGAAATAATAGCCCATAAATAGACTACAATTTATTTAATTGTCCAATTCATTTTTTTTACTGCATATACAAAGTCAGTCATCATATAAGCCTAGTACAACAAATATATAAATCACAAGCATTTACAGCCACGGCCTATTAGTAATTATTGTGCATCAAATCTATGCACCACCATTTTTCATCTAATTTTGGTTTAAATCGACGTGACAAAAAATGTGACCATTTGGTTGAAGGTGGTGAGAAATGCGACATTAATTCATAAATGTAGCTTACATCTAAAGGTACATATGAAGACTAGATAAACATTTGTTGCAAACAGCGGGTTAGAAATGGGCCAACGTTATATATAATTTAACTGATTTATGTTATTATTGCTGATTCTCACTCTATACACATATTATAAATTTGCGTTGTTACACGGTCTGGTTACTAAACATTTTGTATAACCGCAATATTTATACGCTTGATGTGAGTAGCTATAGCTTTCAAATCTACCCGGGCTGTCCTTTCTTGTACGCTTAAGTGCAACATTACATTGTTTGCATTTCATTTCTATAATATCAATTTTCAGATCAGAGGTAGCCTAAAAGAAAAGGAAAGCTACACCCCCGTCCAAACGATCAATAATCAAACAAGCATGTCAATTAATCAAATCATTGTTGCTATGGAGATGCAACAAGTAACCCATCAATCAATAACCCCTGATTGCAATTATATTTGTCTATAGACAATGAGCAAGATAATTAGTGTGCCAAAAGGACATATGGCATTTCTATTTAAAATGCAAGAATCTTGAAACCCTCAATGTGTGCAATTTTATGATTTTTGTTCGTTAACATTGATCTCTCCCTGTCTACACTGCAAAAAGCATGCATGACACCACAGGGTACCAAACGTTGCAAACTGCAACATAAGAAAAGTTTTTCCGCTATATTTAAATTGCTATATGAAACTGTACAGCTGTTTCGTCTGTACAATAAAGAAAAAAAAGGACCTGATACTTTGACTGTAAATTGAAATGATACAAATATAAATACACAGATACACCTATTCCAAGTAAATAATACCAATAAAATTATAATAATGTGCAACTATCACGAAGTACAACTGTCTGCAGGGATTGTTTATTCTGGGGAAACAAAAATTATCATTATACAAAGAGACATGGTTGTTAAATATTAAACAGATTTTACCGTAAAATACTTTACTTAAAAACAGATTACACACACACACACACACACACACACACACACACACACACACACACACACACACACACACACACACACACACACACACACACACACACATTCACACACTTTCTTACAGTGCATTATCGTTTCCTTCCCTCACAGTCACAGTTTCTACTATGAGCCGCAGTTCAGTTCAGTACACATTCCTGAAAAAAACCAACCAGATACAAAATGGTAAAACGTTAAGCTTCTGGCCTAACCACAACCATTGTTCAATAAATCAATGAAACAAATAAATAAAGCAATTTAGTATAGTGTCGTTTTTTCCCCTTCAATTTCTTTAAGTGTTTAAACGTTGTGGATAAACCTGTGGTCAGATGTTGTTCCACTTGATGTTGATGGTTTCAAATGAGTGATTGATAAACATTTACCACTTAGACTGAGATTAATGCATGACCAAATATTCTATTTAAATCTGACCAAGCCAAAGCATAGGCCCAATGAACTTCTTATGCCATGTCATGTATTGTTTTTGTTTTGTTTTTTCAGTAGCATTGTCTTGTTAAATAATAACATCTGATAACAATTTAAAAAAGATGAGAATATTCTCTGCACTCCAAATCATTCACAGACTTGATTAATTCACAGCAGTTTACCAGTACCAGCAGCTACCTGATACCATGGCATATTTTCTTGCGTTGTACTTCTCACCAGATCTTTGAAGACATCATCCTGTAGCTCAAATCATCCTCACATCTCATTTGGTTTTTCTGAACAGCCATGTTATGTTCAATGACTACACCAAGGGTTCAAGCTGTTTTGTTAACCTTAACCTCCTTAATTCACAATCCAGATTCTCAGTGTTTAGTCTACTTACTAGAGGGTCCCTTTATAAAGGGCTCTGTCAGAGTCTTTTTCAACCTCAATAAACAAATATTATTTATTGTCTGTAGGTTAATTTGTTTTTTATTGTAGGCTATGTATTGTATTGTATTGTATTGTATTGTATTTTATGTCTTTATTATCTGCCAAGGTGGAAATGTAATAACAAAAACAGACAATTTAATTATATATATATTTTTAATCTGCTATATAAGTATAAAGGGAAATAGAGAAAGATAGCAAGTCCTATATCATGAAGTGAGGTAATGGTGGAAGAGATGGGTTTTTAGACTAGTCTTAAACACAGCTACAGTGTCAACAGATCGTGTCACGACCGGCAAATCATTCCAGAGTTGTGGAACAGTTCCTGAGAAGGTATGCGCTACACTCTAAAAAACAAACGGTGCTATATAGAACCAAAACTGTTGCCCTGGATCGCAATCATAGAAGAACCGCTTCCAGTGCCACACAGCACCGGTGAAGAACCAGCGAAGCACCAGCGAAGCACCCGTGCAGAACCATATAGTGCCATGCAGAACCATATGTGGTGCTATATGGCCCCTATATGGTTCTTCACTGGTGCTTCACTGGTTCTTCACCGGTGCTATATGGCACTAAAATGGTTCTTCTATCGTTACGATCCAAAGCAATTGTTTTGGTGCTATATAGCACCGTTTGTTTTTTTAGAGTGTAGTGTTTTTTCCCTTTTTGAGATGGCACCACAACCATTGCTTGTCTGTTTGCGGGAGGGCCAATTGCATGGTTTAAAGTAGATAGAAATACACTAAACGACTTACATTTCATGTACACACACACTATTAATTTGATAGAAACAAACATGTATAGCCTACATGATATTACATTACAGGGTACTTATAGGTATACGGTTCTCTATTTCTTGGTGCATTTACACACATCTGACAGAAGATGTCGCATTGTTCTGAGGTATTTTTCCGCACAGTCCATAAATATCCAAAGAGTTTGTTGTAATTGATTTTAAAGCTTCAAAGGCCAGTTCATTCATGAAGTAGAGAAAACAACAAAATTACATTCATTAAAAAAAAAAACATCATGATGTTATATCATTGTTTTATGATCTACTAGACAAAGGCACTCCCATTACGGAAGAGGGCGGAGCTTCATACATTAACAGCATCAGCTTGTCCGGTGTTGTGTGCAGTCGAGAGATAATCGCGCATTAAACAACATGAATTATCCGGGATACGGTGCACCAGCTCCTGGAGGGGTAAGATTTGTGTCTTTTTTGAGTGTTATGTAAGAAACATCAGACGCACTGCTCGAGATCTTGTATAGTCGAAGTCTAGTCCGAGCTTGCTCAATGTAAATCAAGACTTCACTTCTGACCAGTCGGCTGTAGATTAAAGATATATCCTTATTTTATTTTACAGTGTCCACAGCAGAGAGCTGTTCGTTATTATGTTGTGTAACTAGTCTGTTAAGACCGGAACAGTTGTGAGAGGTTTATGAAATAGATTTTACATTTACTTGTATATTTATCAGCTATTAAACCTCGGACTCGGACAACCTCTTCCTGTCCGGGAAACCAACCCCATTATGCTCCTTAAGTTTCTCAATATTAAATGCAACTTTATTGCACATCTGCCATTTACTGCTGTAACTTGAGCTGGGTGTGTCAATGACAAACATACATACATACATGCAGTAAATAGGTGTGTTCGAGATCATCCGGCGCTGCGCAGACCGATCGGCGAGGTTTGCCGCTTGCAGTCGAGGGAGGAACTGAAGACGGAGCCGTCAAGCCGGACACCTGCTGCTTGCCGTAGTGACGTGTGCGCCGTGTTTCCTTGTTTTTAATCGCAAATGAAGTGAATTAGATGCTGAATTTGATAAAAACAAACCTTTTAATAAAAAGTTGCAACCAGAAACATTTTATATCGAATATTTTAATTGCTGCTTATACTGTATACCCGAAAATAACGGGAAACAAGTCTATATTATTAAAATACCAATATAGTTTGGAATTTTCCTTTTTATTTTATTACACGACACAATATAACATATTTAAGCATATTAAAGTGTTTTTTCCTGTTTTAAAACATGAATTTAGAATGTTTATTAGTGGAACTAAAGGTTGGATTAAACTTGAAACGCACGTGATCGTTGTCATCAGTGAGGCAGCCAATCACGTAAAGCTGTTACGTCATCACAACTCCGTGCAGCCGCTCTGGAGAAGCTGCACCGGCTGAGCTAGCCGGCTACTCTCGAAACGCTCTCGCGGTACTTAAAACCCATATGACACAGTCACGTGCCTGCAGCGCCAGCTGAAGTCGGACAAACTTACTAACCAAAATGCACTGCTTCAAGTCAGCCGCCGATCGGTCTGCGCAGCGCCGCATGAAGTCGAACACACCTAATGTGTAGTAAGACGAGGTTATGCATTGTGGGTAATCTGCATGTTTATTAAAATTAACCTGACTTAAAATGTTGTGACTGATATTTAATCAGCAGAAAAGTTTAGTTGTATCCTGTTTTCTGCATGATGTTTAGTCTTATTGCAAATACATTTATATTTTAATAAAAACTAAAAAAATAAAATGTTTTTGCTTTCAAGTGTAACTAACTAATCACTTATGTTACAAGTTATCCTTAGAAAATATGATCAAACTGATGTTTCAAATTTACTGAAAATATAAGTTCAGTAATAAGGTCAGTAGGTATAGGCTACGTGCTGCACATTTATCCACTATGCAATTGTATAAAAACGGTTTAATTTTGATGGCCAGTCCATTATTACAGCAGTCTTTTCTGACAACAGAGAACTATAAAGCAATATTCTTTTGCTTGGTTTGACACTTTGAGCTCTGTTTGTGATTACTCTTAAGGAAGGAAATGACACACTGACTAGGATTAGATTAGGATTTTGTAGATGATTTTGTTCTGTAAAAAAACTACATTGGAGAACGACAATTCATTTGTGTTAAATCTGTATCCATGATTTGAATAATGTAAAAGATTCTTAGAAGAGAATGTCATTGGTCTTATTTGCATAATGTGCAGATGTAAGCACAGTGCATTTAAGAAGGTAATGAGAGAAGAGACGACATCAGATTACTTTCACAATAAACTTATTTGTACGGTATTTGATTGTAATTTCTCTGCATGTTTTGTAGCTAACAAAGTGTTATATTTTGACAAATATTATATAACTGTGAGGGATGTGACACCTATTTTGAATAATTTGATCTTGTGTGGGACTAAAGCCAGCCTCTTCCACGTTTTCCCTGTAGTTTGGAGGTGGATTCCCAGGACAACAGCAGCAGGACCCTCTTTATGGATACTTTACTGCAGTTGCTGGTCAAGTAAGATGGTCTCATGTACTCTGCCAAAGTTATTATATGTAGTTAATTTAATTAATAAAGACCCTCTTAGAGCTTACGTCATGGTTATGTCACGGCACTAACTGGAGGCAAAAACAAAAGGTTTTTTTGGTGAATTGATTACTATGAGCAAAACCATGGTTTAACTATGGTTTTTGAAAACCATGGTTGTCAAAACCACGGTTATTTTGTGGTTACCATGGTTTTACTACAGTAACCATGTTTTTTTGGTTTTAACTGTAGTAAAAGCATCGTTAATTTTCGTAAGGGTGCTGCCACTACCAGGCCAAAAATCAGACAACAGGTTAAATGCAGTAAAAGCAAGCAGTCTGGACAGAAACGATCATCAAAAAACTTGTACCATTCAGCACGTACTTATAGACATCTGTTGATTTATACTCCATTAGTTACTTTTTACTATACATGCTCAGTTTCTCTACGAGCTAGGTGTAGAATAGGATTTCCCAATCCTGGTCC
The DNA here is from genome assembly GCF_027580225.2 of Misgurnus anguillicaudatus. Classification (NCBI taxonomy): domain Eukaryota; kingdom Metazoa; phylum Chordata; class Actinopteri; order Cypriniformes; family Cobitidae; genus Misgurnus; species Misgurnus anguillicaudatus. The sequence continues at coordinate 1,110,022 of NC_073346.2, read as the reverse complement.
TCGAGCCCCCCCCTCCCAGAAAGTTTTAAGATGTCTCCTTATTTAAAACACCTGATTCAACTTATCAGCCTCCTTCCAAGGAGTGTTCTTGTGGACTTGTAAAACATCATCAAACGCAGCCCAAGTACTGTTCCAAATCAAAGTTCGCATCAAGCCAAGTTCACATAACATCCCCAGATGTGTTCTTGATCCGCCCATTTTATCGAGGATGCATCAGGAGGGTACTTGGGCTCTGTCCCAAATGGCACACTCCGGACTTGTGGTCCTCCACAGAGTCCACACTTTGATAACATCATGTAGTGCAGACTTTAGGGACCCTTGATGTGAGTCCACGTGGGTGCACCGGAGTCGTATTTTGCATGAGAACTCCTCACTTCCGTCGTCTGATTGGTCTGATTGTTCTTTCGCAAGGACTTCTGGGTTGGTAAAGTGCACAAAGCCTGCTGCAGTGCGGGCTTCGCTGAAGACCGCATCAAGGGGGCAAAGGAGGCGCTGATGAGCACACTTAAAAGCATAAAAATGACAGATGGACACCCTACGGACTCGTAGACTAAGCGAGCACGCGCAATTTAAGGCCACGAGACCGAAAGTCCACATAAGTGCGCCATTTGGGACAGGGCCTTGTGCGGATTTCTGACAGCCAAGTTTCCCAGAATGCATTTCGCGCCAACGACTATAAAGCTTAAAGCAGCTTGCACAATATTTGAAATATTACTCTTTCTGTGTCATGAAATGTAGTTTTAAGAGCTGTTTAGTCGAGAATATAGATGAATTAACTTCAAATATGTGGTCAGTTAGTAAAGATATAGCGCCTGTATTAAACTTTTCTTTTGGATATGTGAGTTCCGGACAATCAGCGGGTGGTCAGCGGCGTTTACACCGACGAGGGCAGCCTCATCTCGGCAAGTCCTTCTGAAATTTGCCGTGATCTCAGTGCAGCTGCTCTGCCCTTCGGTGTCTTATGGTCAAACATAAAATATTCCCTTTGGTTTGGATATATATCTAACTGGCATTTATTTATAATTATCTTTATTAGTCATATGAAGTCTGTTATTTGTTATCCTTTTAACTGTAGTACATCACTGTGCTTTACTTTAACTGGATGATTTTCTTGTGTTTATTTCATGTTGTACAATCGTTTAGTGGTATGAAAATAAATGGTTTTATAATAAATAAATTGTTTTATATCGTACTTCATTTAGTAAAAAAATAGATTAAAGCTAATCAGCGTATTCACGTGTTGCCTTAACCCATATTAGGGTTTTTGCATTTGATATATTTCGTTAAAAATACATTAAAATAAGAATCTTTTAATAATCTTTTTCAAAGATTAATAAATGATGGAAACTATATTGCTCATTGTTACTTGATGTTAGAGAATGCATTTATTCAAGTTAACAAATAAAGAGTTTGGTTCCAAAACCAGATAACGCCTCTTTCCATTTTTATAAAATATGTTTATTATTATCATCCTATCATGTTTTTTTGTATTTTATTTTGCTACGTAGCTGTTTTTTTATTTATTCATAAAGGCTTAAATCAAAACAAACCAACTGCAGTTTGATTGATATTAATTGGGATGCAGAATAAAAAAATCAAAAAGTTGGTTTTGGAACCAAACTCTTCAAATATAACTCTAAAGTCTTACAGAGTTTCACACATGCCGGTTGCTTCGCTTAAACCAGGGTGGGGTTCTTTTTAAATATAAAGTGCTTAAACTCTTATAATTGCTGCTTGTGGGTAAATTATACAATTGATCATTTTGTTATTTAGGATGGTCAGATATCTGCTGAAGAACTTCAGACTTGTCTGACTCAGGCCAACTTTTCTGGTGGCTACAGACGTAAGAAAGTTCACATCCGTGTCTTAATGTCATAAGTTTGCCATAGTTATATACTGCATGAATTTTGTTTATTAAGATTGTATTAGAGGAAATAAGAATTGCGTTCTAGTTAAATTAGTGAGCTTCATAGTACTTTTAACACTCATTTAAATTTTTTGCAGCTTTCAACATTGAGACGTGTAGACTGATGATCAGCATGCTTGATGTATCCTTGATGTCACACTGAGACAAATTATAAACAGGAGGTTACATACTGGGCGAGAAACACTTATGTGTTAAATAATGTGTTCACGCGACCCGACGCTTCTCCCCAGCGCCTGGTGTGTGACCTCCTTAGGTTTTAAAGGCATCATACTACTGTGCCCTGATTGTTGAATGTAGTGCAAATTTTCTATCGAATTGAAGCTTTCATTTTCCATAATTTAACTGTTCAATAGAAAGACATGTCTTGCTCAATGGGTTTTAATGAGTTTAAGGAGTTGTGGATGGTGCTGACTGGATGGAGGCAACACTTTATGAGCATTGACAGAGACATGAGCGGCACAGTTGACTCGCAAGAAATGAATCAGGCTGTCACCTCTATGGGTAAAATACTTATTTTAATAATTATATTTCACTTCAATTATTTGTAAAACATTTTTTTTTAAATTGGGTCATTAAAAATTTGGTTGAATAAGTTTCTTTTTATGATTGAGTTTACACGGGGTAAATGAAAAAAAGATCTGTAAATAAAAAGTTTAAAAAAAAAGCATTTCTAAAATAATCATCTGTGGTATCTGTGAATTGTTCTTACTTTTCTTTAAACTGAGCCTAGACCCAAAATGAAAATTCTGTCTTCATTTTCTCATTGTTCTAAACCTGTATGAGTTTCTTTATTCTGTTGAACACAAAAGAAGGCATTTTGATATCTTTAGCACTTTGTCTAGGATGTTTTCCCCAGAACTGCCAGCTTTGATTATTGCTATTGTTAATTGTTTCTTTTGAGAATAATAGAAACCTTGTGATGTGTGTGCAGGCTACAGGTTGAGTCCTCAGGCCATGAACTGCATAATTAAGCGTTTCAGCTCTCATGGAAAGATCGCATTTGATGATTATGTTGCATGCTGTGTCAAACTGAGGAGCTTGACTGGTAAGTATCCTCTACTTTTTCAGGGTATTTTTAATAAAATTCTGAATGTAAATGGGGCAAATCATTTGCATTGGTCTTGTGTTCAGATCTGTTCAGGAAGAGAGACCAGGCTCAACAGGGAATGGCAACATTTCAGTATGATGATGTAAGTATTCAGAAGATAATATCCTAAATATTATGGAGTAAAAGGATGTCGTTCTAATAGAGTATTTAGTACAATTCGTATTTTTTAATAATACATTTAGTTATATAATTCCTTTTTTATTTAGAGTACAGGTACGTGTCTCTGTAGTTCAGCAGTTAGGGCACTGATCAGAGAGTCAGCAATTTCTTTCTCAATCACAAAATCCTTACAGTGCACCTAAATGTTTTCCCTTAAACATTCCACAATGCACCGCAAAAAACTGGGAGCACTGGTGTCCACTATATGTACCTGGAAGTCGCATTACATTTCCTGAAGCCTCTCAGATAAAAAGCGCACAAGCCAAATTAATGAACATCATTAAACTGAACTTTGAAAAAGACTTCCATTGATCAACATTATCAGAAACACACATGCCTAAACCGGTAGGAAATACAATACATTTGAAAATTCCTATATATGGACATCAAATTTTTTTGTTGTTTGCACCATAATACTTAATTCTGTGTAACTGGAACCTGTTGTACACAGAACATGAAGCGGTGTAATTGTCCATGTTTAAGAAAAATATTTGGTTATTATATTTATTAGTTCTTCCTAACCATAAAATAGCTGGTAGAAATCTGAAAAAAGACAAACCAAAGCTCAGGAGGTTAATAATTATTATTCATAATGCACTTTAAACCGCATTTAAAAATATAGTCAGAAACTGATTGGTTCTGCATGTTTTTGATTAATACCAGTGATAATGAGTGGTTATAATAAATGGAAAATGACTAGGTATCCTATTGTGTAGTGAGCCAGGCTTTTTACTAGTGCCTGAACTAGTGTATGCATTAAACTGATTCATGATTGAGGGAGCTACAGATCTGTTCAATCACACTGTATCTTAATAGGTATTTATACCATGCTGTCGATAAAGCATATTTGAACATTTTTTGTGTCTTCATTAAAAGAGAAATTAAATTCAAAGTGAATAAATGCTACCTACAGAAAAAGAAGATGTCATAGCTAATGGTTTTGGGAAAGCTGATGTAATTAATGCTATCACAAAATGCAGATGCCTTAAAAATACTTACTTCACAGGAATGCATTATTTATTATTCATTTATTTTTTGTTGCATTTCTTTTTTACACAGTTTATCCAGTCCACCATGAGCATCTGAATGAAGACTCTGGGTTCCTGCTATCCATAAAAACCCATAACGCGTCAAAATGTTGTTTTTTTACTAATTTGTTTCCTCATTTTGTGGAAATCGTGAGCACATTTTTGTAGGTTAAGCAATTTCATCCACAGCTGCAGTTATGGACATGGAAACTTAAACCCTAATCCTCGGTTCGGGCCAAATGTGGACAAATCGTAAAACCAATTTTTTATACAAATGGCTTTATACTGTTTATACACTGCTTATTTGAACAATTTAAATATATAATAACATTTTATAATTTCTGAAATTGTACTAGATAAATTAGAATATCAGTCTACTCAAAAGCAGTTAAATTTCCATTTACCAAAACAAGTGGCAAAGTCATAAAATGTGCTCACAATTTACCTTACACTCAGATATATTTGATAGAAGTCAACACAGGCTGCTATGATGTATGTATGTTATATGGAAATCATTTCTTATATCACCTTTGTCTTACAATTTCACCACAAGCTAGTACAAATACTCTAAAACGAAATAATATGATCATTTTTGTTTAAGACTACACATAGCCGGACTTCACTGTTAAAACAGTATGTCAGCGTGGAACAGAGCTCCATCTCATTTCATATTATAACGCTTTCAAAGTGGTTATTTAGCACTGTCAACATCAGAATTTTATTTTGTTTAATTTTAGACTTCCTGTAATTCTCTGTGATTCTCCTGTTGCTAGGTTTGACCAAAAATGTGAACACCATGAAAATAGCTGAGGTTTCTATATTTAATAAGGTGTTAGACCACTGTATGCCTTTAATGCAGCTGCAGACCTTACAATAGATTCATATATCTTTTGAAAAGTGTCCAGTCAAATGTTGTACCATTCATCTATCAGATCAAGAGAGATTGGAGATCTAGAAGCACTTGTTTTGGCATGCGCCCTATATGATATAAACGATCAGTTTGTTTTTCATAGCAGCTACACAAATAATTCATATAACCACTAGGGCTATAACAATGGGGGTTTGCACATTTATTTTGCTAACTCTTGTATCTTATTTCTGTAACACTTTACAATAAAGTTGTGTTTGTTAACATTAGTAAATACATTAGCTAACATGAACTAACAATGAACAATTGACAATGACTAATGTTAGCAGTTACAACTTTTCATTAAGCGTTACCATTATTTCTAATTTAGCACAATATGTGTTTTAATATCTTAGTAATGTAGTTATTGGGTGTGTTTTTCCTTTTTGTTTTAATATAGGAAAAATGATTTAGCATCATGTTCAGGGTCCCAGATCAACAATAGAATAATTCAAGCTCATTTACAGTCATGTTCATTAATGTGCATTGTTCCTGTAAATAAAGAAATCAAAATGTGGCGTGTGCTCACTGACTGAATTTATCACAAACAGTGTTATGTAAGGTAGAGATGAACCGTGCAGTGTATTCAGACTCATTCTTTATAACAGGACTTTCACACTGTCAGCATTATTTATTAGCCTTTGCAAGACATTTAAGTCATTTAGCCTACTGTTTCAGTGAGGAAAATCATTCTTTACTCGCTTTCTCTACAGTTTATTCCTAGTTTAAATAGTGTTGTTTATCATGCTGCTAAGAAAACTGCTAACTTTCAGCTTGTTTTGTCTTGTCTGCCTAAAAGAATACGATGTGCAAACAATAAAATTGACACATAAAATCAACAAAACATTTTTTTCTTTAACCTTGCAGCCTTTTGTAACACAGGTATCTGTTTTTCATATTTCATGATACCTTGGTTTAAATACGGTTCTGATGCAGTGATGTTTCTGTGTAAATAAAGGGACTTTAGTCAAAAAGTATTAAGGCCACATACTTATACTCTAGTGGGTCAGCTAGTTAAGTCTTCCAGCCTGACCAGCTAAGACCAGCTTGACTATAGTTAAAAAATGGCCAAACCCCTCTAAAACCAGGCTGGGAGACCAGCTAAGACCAGCATCCAGCCAAGGCGATTTATTCAGCGCAGACATACTGTAAGCTCCCCATCATTACATCATTTGTTAAGATATCAACAATGCTTTCACAATTTACCATACAACGTCTAAAGTTAATTCCAAATCAGCCACATCTCTCTAGAATACTGACCAAGGTTAAAGCAAGAGTTAGAAAAAATAGGGGTTTGAGATGTTATTCACTTTACACAAACTGTATTCAAATGTCAGTCAAATTCAGTTGAGGAATAGGGCCCAGGGTTGGGTCACTATTGGACAGAACACACTGCTTGGTTAAAATGACCCAATTGCTGTTTTTAAACCCAACTGCTGGGTTGTTTCAACTCATGGTTGATTGAAAATACCCCAGCAAGTTGGGATAAAAACAACCTAGTACTTTTTTATTTTCAACATGTTTAACATGAAGTTATCATAGTTTCATGCACAGTTTTAAACACTATTGTAATTTTCAAATTAAGAATTATTTGTTATACACCCACCTAAATCATTATTAGGAACACCTGTTCAATTTCTCATTAATGCAATTATCTAATAAATCAATCACATTGCAGTTGCTTCAATGCATTTAGAGGTGTGGTCCTGGTCAAGACAATCTCCTGAACTCCATGTCTGAATGTCAGAATGTGAAAGAAAGGTGATTTAAGCAATTCTGAGCGTGGCATGGTTGTTGGTGCCAGACGGGCCAGGCTGAGTATTTCACAATCTGCTCAGTTACTGGGATTTTCACGCACAACCATTTCTAGGATTTACAAAGAATAGTGTGAAAAGGGAAAAACATCCAGTATGCGGCCGTCCTGTGCGCAAAAATACCTTGTTGATGCTAGAGGTCAGAGGAGAATGGGCCGACTGATTCAAGCTGATAGAAGAGCAACTTTGACTGAAATAACCACTCGTTAGAACCGAGGTATGCAACAAAGCATTTGTGAAGCCACAACACGCACAACCTTGAGGCGGATGAGCTACAACAGCAGAAGACCCCATCTCCACTACAAATAGGAAAAAGAGGGTACAATTTGCATGAGCTCACCAAAATTGGACAGTTGAAGACTGGAAAAATGTTGCCTGGTCTGATATATCTCGATTTCTGTTGAGACATTCAGATAGTAGAGTCAGAATTAGAAGATGGATCCATCATGCCTTGTTACCACTGTGCAGGCTGGTGGTGGTGGTGTAATGGTGTGGGAGATGTTTTCGTGGCACACTTTAGGCCCCTTAGTGCCAATTGGCCATCGTTTAAATGCCACAGCCTACCTGAGCATTGTTTCTAACCATGTCCATCCCTTTATGACCACCATGTACTCATCCTCTGATGACTACCCAGCTAGAAATAAAAAGTTCTAAGAACGTTCCCTGAAAGTTCCAGAATGTTCCCAAAAACATTCTGCCAACGTTAAAAGCGGCTAGTTTTTTTTAAGTTCTAGGAACGTTTCTGTTGTCTGAACGTTAGAGTAATGTTACATTTTACCATTTTAAACGTTATGACAATGTCATGTTTTAATCTTCAAACAATGTTTAAAACAACAGCTGTTTATTATATTGACTTGTTTGATGGTTATGTAAATGATAGAGAAACATTGCATTTTATTATTTTATAAAACATTATTTCTGTATGCAGTAAATATATTGCTGTAGAAAACTCAATTCACTTACTAGGTTTAGATGTTGATGTTTGTTTCATTTTAAGTCACCCTTATTGTGATTAGTGTTTGTTTTAGTTGGTCTCTTGACACTTGACTTTTGGCTTGCTAGTTTTTTCCTGGTTGTGTTAACTTTGTGTTAATGCACCACATTTGTTATGAACATGCCAAGTTAATAGTGTTATTCTGTGGCCGTTGGTACACAATGGTAAAGATCATCACCCAATTCATTCACCAATCAAAACTCCATCTTCTGTCAAAAATGTAAACGAGATCCAGCACCTTCACAGCAGTTTGTCATTAAGGAGTTTTAGAAACTTTGGACAAAAAATATCTGCTGTATAACTGGGATGCACAAACATCAAGAATCAGACTATGAATCTCAATCATGGTGACAATTAAATGAAAAACTTCATGCTGCATTGCATGCTGGGTATTAACAAATTACAAACCTCTTTCAGGACTCCCAGCATGCACTGCAGCATGGATAAATACAGATTTTTTAAACAATTTTAATTGTCACCATGGTTGAGATTCATAGTCTGATTCTTGATGTTTGGGCATCCCAACTATACAGTGGATATTTTTTGTCCAAAGTTTCTAAAACTCCTTAATGACAAACTGCTGTGAAAGAGTTGGATCTAATATACATTATTGGCAGAAAATAAACTTTTGATTAGTAAATGAACTAGGTGATGATCTTTACCATTATGTACCAACAACCACAGAAATACACTAATAACTTTTCATAACAAATGTGGTGCATTACCACAAAGTTAACACAACCAGGAAAAAACTAGTAGGCAAAAAGTCAAGTGTCAAGAGACCAACTAAAACAAACACGAATCACAATAAGGGTGACTTAAAATGAAACATCAACATCTAAACCTAGTAAGTGAATTGAGTTTTCTACAGCAATATATTTACTGAACATTCAGAAATAATGTTTTATTAAATAATAAAATGCAATCATTCTCTATCATCTACACAACAACCAAACAAGTCAATATAATAAACAGCTGTTGTTTTAAACATTGTGTGAACATTAAAACATGACATTGTCATAACGTTTAAAAATTGTAAAATGTAACATTACTCTAACGTTCAGACAACAGAAACGTTCCTAGAACTTAAAAAAAACTAGCCGCTTTTAACGTTGGCAGAATGTTTTTGGGAACATTCTGGAACTTTCAGGGAACCTTCTTAGAACTTTTTATTTCTAGCTGGGTACTTTCAGCAGGATAATGCACCATGTCACAAAGCTCCAATCATTTCAAACTGATTTCTTCACTTCACTGTACTAAAATGGCCCCCACAGTCACCAGATCTCAACCCAATACAGCATCTTTGGGATGTAGTGGAACGGGAGCATCGTGCCCTGGATGTGCATCCCACAAATCTCCATCAACTGCAAGATGCTATCCTATCAATATGGGCCAACATTTCTAAAGAATGCTTTCAGCACCTTGTTGAATCAATGCCACGTAGAACTAAGGCAGTTCTGAAGCAAAAGGGGGTCAAACACAGTATTAGTATGGTGTTCCTAATAATCTTTTAGGTGAGTGTACATCAGAAATGTATAACAATATGATGAAACAATATAATGTAATTATTTATAATTGAAGAGCTCAGATGCAAAATAAGTGTGAAGTTAAAATGCTTTTTTACAAGACAATATAAATCAGACGCTTAATGGATTCTGCCAACCAAAAGTGTTTCCGAATGGCCTGAGGCCGGAATAAAGCGGATTTAAAAGTAATTGATAAATTTATAATACATGCAGAGAGCATTCGGTCAATATCATTATCTCAATTTTTACTGAGGGGGCTTTTAGCGGCTTTTCTATCTGAGCATTGTTATAATACCACCTATTCCCTAATCGCCACAAAGATTTGCTTGCTTCTTAAGTGACACAAGATCCATGAGCTTAAAGGATTACACCACTTTCATAAAAAAAATCCAGATAATTTACTAACCCTCATGTCATCCAAAACGTTGATGTCTCTCTTTTGTTCAGTCGAGAAGAAATTAAGTTTTTTTTTTTTTTTTGAGGAAAACATTGCAAGATTTTTCTCAATTTAATAGACTTTATTGGACCGCAACAGTTTAATGCAGTTTAAAATTGCAGTTTCAAAGCAGCTTCAAAGGGCTCTAAATGATCCCAACTGAGACATAAAGGTCTTATCTAGTGAAACAATTGTCATTATTGCCAAGAAAAAAAGTACTTTTAAACCACAACTTCTCATCTTGCACCAGCCGTGTGACACATCAGTGCGACCTTACGTAATGCGTAAGCCTGTTGAAAGGTCACGCATGACCTATGCTCTAGCGTTTACAGGTGTGGAGAAGAGAACCGTCCCGACATTGTTGTTATAGGAATTATTGTTGAAAATGGTCTGCAAATGTGCGATTTAAATTTGTGACACGTGACCTTTTCACGTAGGATGCAGAGGATTTCAAAATAAGACAAGAGGACATTGAGGACATTGAGGAGATTGAGTGATTAGCTAAAACAAGTTAAAACTACAAGCTTATGCATCATACGCTCGGCATAATGTGCATTGGCCACTACTGGAAGCAAATTATTATAGTTTATAAAGTTTTAAAAAGGTATATTTTTCATACAAAATCACATCAAATGCCCCAGAAGGCCTTTATTAAACCCCTGGAACCGTGTTGATAACTTCTGTGAAGGACCGATGCACTTTTTTGGGCTTGAAAGTCGTGGACCCTGTTTTCTACTGTTATAAGCTTGGAATAGCCAGGACATTTTCTAATATAACTCAAATTGAATTGTAAGATAATGGACAAATGTATCTCAGATGGCTTTAGGGTTAGTAAATCATGGGGTAATTTTCATTTTTTGCTGACTTATCGCTTTAAGTCCAGCTGCACATCTTTGCTTCATCATCCTCCATTATACAGTATTTGCAAGCTGTTCTTAATGGGAAGTACTTGTCATCAGGGACTTTTCTTATTCTGTCCATCTCAAAACAAAAGAGAAAAGATGCATCAGATAGGACCACACAATAAATTTAAATTGCGATGTAGAAATATTGGAGCAAGTGAAGCAACGTATTGATTTCCAGACCAATTTAACTCTGGCAATGCATATGATTTCAGCACATTCAATTCAATTCAATTAGTACTTATATTACTAATATTTGATTATTTCAAAGCAGGTTTTTATAAAAGAAAACATATAAAGTGGGAAAGTATCAGATATACAGTACCTAGAATACAATAGAGTATATGTCGAGCGTCAAGTGACCAAACCAGAAAATGTGCTATCTTAAGCTTGTTATTGTTATTCAGAGCATTATTTTCACGCTGATATGTAGAACTTCCGCTTTCAGCGATCTTTGTGCATGGCTACTTCCGGAGAATGACTCAATTGAAAAAAAATAGATTAATTTAGGGTAGTAATTTATGTTAAAATAGCTTTTATTTGTGTAGACGTCACTAGTTCACTTTTGTAAGCGTATGGTGCTGAGATGCACCTAATGATGTTTTTTGCACTGCTATTCTAGCCTGACGTTGTCATACTCAATTCTAGTCAGAATTTGAGTCTGATACCGCTCCATTGAGCTATAATTATGAGGCGTGTCTCAACCGAAAAATGCCTCTGCACTCAATTGGATAGACCTACGACCAATCAGAGCAACGGAGTGTATGTTGAAATTACGTCTTTGCAGCCTGACCGAACTGCTAGTTATTTCGCTACGACACTAACATTGTGATGATTATACTAAGTCTGAGTTAGCGAATGTACATCAACACCTACTATGTTTACAACATTTCGTTTATATCACAACATGAAGTATTTACTAAGTCATAGAGTATGACTATCTCTTACCATTTGTACGTTAGGTGAACTTCATCCACGACGATACCCTACGTTGGCTTGAAAATATTGGAGCCTAGCATGTCCCTCCACTTATTAGACAACCACGATTCCGGGCTTCCGAAAAGAAGCTGGCAATGACCGCTAATTATATCCATCTCGTCGTGCACGCAGAGTTGCCTCGCCATGATAATAGGTATGTTGCTAACTCCGCTGTCGCGGCTGATTTTTTGGTTCCGCTCAACGAAACCCAAGATTTCCTCAGGCGGCGCGCGGTGTTGTGGAAAATACTGCTTCTGTTGGTTTGTTGATGGTGAAATTTCTGAGTTTTAATTCTTAACATCACCGGAAGAAGCATAGGTACCTTCTCGTTTTCAGTCACCACCTTTTATGTTTCACTGCTGGCCGTGCGAGCTCGCCAAAGTCTGTTGTTTGTAAAATCATCGCTGTTTTTACTGAAGTTGAGTAAAGACATTCTTGAAATTGTAAAGACATTTAGTTTAATTGCTAAACTACAAGTGGACGAAATTTTAATAAATTTGAACGACTACCAAAGGTGGTTTTACCTCTACCAAAATCTGCTTGAATGGTAAGAATGGGGAGCAGCCATGCAGCCATGCAGTAGATGTCTGTATATATAGACTGAATAAAGAGTGTTATTTGGTGTAATTAGTGGTTTGTTTTTTTATATATCTGACTTTTCAGAAGTAGAATATGTAGAGGATATGGCAAACAGCTTATCCTGAAAGATTCAGGTCAATATCTTAAAAATTTAAAAGGTTATAGCTAAAAACGTCATAATTTTCATGATTCGGTCACACATTTTCTTGAATTTTAATGGAAAACATGGGACCAAATAAAGTGATGATTTTCGAGTTTCAAATGGCCAGTACTTTGTTATTCTTTAACCCATATACATGATCTTGGTCTCATTTAAAAGCTTGTTTCAAGCTCTTTCTATCTGAACAACTCGTTTTAGCATTTAACCATTTTGAAAATTTTAGCAACATACCTAATGATAAGGTTGCCCATTTCAGTTGCGACCAACCTTTGCCGAATCCCATAAGAAGGACGGCAAAAACATCAACAATCCTGCTCGCGTTTCTCTGTTCCTCTTTTAAAATCAATGCTCTGTCGATATCTTTTAGAACAGACTCAATGTCAGAATCCACACATCTGAACTCTACAGCGGCAGCCATTCAACACACGCGCTCTTTGGTGACGTGGTTCATTACGTTACTGTCGTTTATCTGTCAATCATCGTATAAAGCCCGCCCTCACAATTTGATTCGTCGGCCTGTTTTGATATTCTCATAGTAGCTCCTCAACGGTGAATCCCCAGACCGATCTTCCCCGTATTTCAAATCGTGGTGGGCGGGGCTAAGATCGGCTGGCACCCAGGCTACTGCTATTCATGGTATTGTTGCAAAATTCTTTATGTACCGGTAATATAAAACCCTGCTATCATCTAATTCTTTTGTTAGGGGCCATTTTCACATAATATGGATCATCATTTAATATGATGCCTGTCATTTATCATATTGACTAAACATCTTATTTATTACTAAACATCTTAAGTCACTAAACGAAATGAGTTTATTCAACTTATTGTTTTTTAATAAGTTAATTTCACTTAATAAAAACTGTGATATGAACTCAAAAACTGCAAATGATTAACCATAACTTAAACCGAATAAGTACTGAATACCAGAATCACGCATTTCTGAAGTAAATAATGGCTTTAATTTTGACAAGCGCCCATCCCCCACATCTCTCGCGGAGTTTCACAGAGCAACAGCAGCCAGGACACAGACAGCTAACAGGTAAGCCCTGCAATTCAACGTTTTAAAAGCATCTTTAAACTTTAAAAACATTTGTCGTGACTCGTTATTGTAACTGTCTCGGTTAAGGAAATGTGTGTAATGTTACCACGAGAGAATGCGACATTGACACAACAATATTTCCTCAGACACCTTCCTCTTTAAGGCATCTTTAGTTTAAACTTTAAAAACATGTTGTTTGTCGTGACTCTTCATTGTAATACTGTCTCGGTTACAGTAATTTGTGTAATGTTGGACATATTGACGAGACACAGCAATATTGCCTCAGACTCATTTTTAACAGCAGATTAATGTGCATTGAGTACACCACAGTTCTGTAACGTTAAGTGGAAAATTACTTCATATTTTATGTGTTTTCTCTCTCAGTAAGGACCTAACGTTAACTGTCTGTCTGTCTGTCTGTCTGTCTGTCTGTTCTCAACCAAACAGTCATTCAAGACCTTTTAAAGGTAACATTACCATGTTTATTCATTTATTTGTTTTGTTGCGAGTCACCACAGTTCTGTAAGTGAAAAATTAATTAATATATTATTGTTTTTTTCTCCCAGTAAGGACTAACGTTAACTGACTTTCTGTCTGCTCTCAACCAAACAGTCATTCAAGACCTTTTAAAGGTAATGTTACCACGTTTATTCATTCATTTATTTTGTTGCGAGTACACCACAGTTCTGTAAGTGAAAAATTAATTCATATATTTATTCATGTAGTGTCAGACACAGTACTAAATATCTTTAACTCATCTCTAGAATTAGGATACGTTCCAACAGCCTTCAAACTAGCAGTTATTAGACCGCTCATTAAAAAACCAAACCTTGACCAGGGAGATCTTAATAACTTTAGACCAATCTCAAATCTACCTTTTCTTTAGAAAATATTAGAAAAAGTAGTGCCAAGCCAGCTACGCACATTCATAGCGAATAATAATACATACGAAAAGTTCCAATCAGGATACAGGCCCCACCATAGCACAGAGACAGCGCTGCTTAGATTTACAAATGACCTCCTATTAACATCCGATCGTGGTGAAATCCCAATCCTTATATTACTAGACCTTAGTGCAGCCTTTGACACATTAGATCAGATAATCGTACTCAATCGACTAGAAAACTATGTTGGCATCAGTGGTCAGGCGTTAGCCTGGTTTTGATCGTATCTAACCAATCAATATCACTTTGTTTATGTAAATGAGGAAGAGTCATATCACTCCCCGGTTAAATACGGCGTACCACAGGGTTCAGTTTTAGGTCCTATCCTGTTCGCGTTATATATGTTACCTCTAGGAGACATTATCAGGAAACATAACATAAGTTTTCACTGCTATGCGGATGATATCCAGCTTTACATCCTTGTCACATTAGACTGAGATACTTATTATTGAACCAATTCGCTCCAAACAGAATATGTCAGATAATTACAAGTTGCCCATAGATGGCTGCACAGTGGTGCCATCTTCCACGGTTAAGAATTTAGGCCTAATGTTCGACAGCAATCTATCTTTCGATAGTCATATCTCCAACGTCTGCCGCACAGCAATCTTCCATCTTAGAAATATCTCAAAAATACGGCATATGCTCTCTGCATCAGATGCAAAGCTTATCCATGCTTTTATGACCTCTAGAATAGACTATTGTAACTCGTTACTCGGGGGATGCCATTCAAATCAGGTAAACAAGCTACAGCTGGTTCAAAACGGCGCCGCAAGAGTGCTTACTCAATCTAAAAAGTATGACCACATTAGTCCAATTCTGGCATCTTTACACTGGCTACCAGTTAAATATCGCATACAATTTTAAATATTACTAATCACCTTAAATGGCCTAGCACCCTCGTATATTAAAGAACTACGATCAGAATACAATCCACTACATAAACTGCGATCACAAAATTCTGGTCACTTAATTATCCCTAGAATATCAAAAGTGTCTAAAGGTGGTAGATCCTTTTCCTACTCAGCCCCTAAGCTCTGGAATGATTTACCAAATAATGTTCGAGTATCAGACACAGTCGATCAATTTAAAGCTAAACTTCCATTCTAAAGACATTCTTCTTTAACAAAGCATTCACATAAAATGTCCAGTAAATGTACTTATCCCGCAATAGTTATTTTGTCTAGAACAAAGCACTCACATACCTCATATGGGTAATACACTATTGTCGCAATAGGTAGCCAGTCTGGAACTGAGCGGTTTTTAAACCACAATACTGTATAACACTTGCATCACAAGCGAATGGCCCCTACGCTAATAGAATTCTGTTTTTCTCTCCCTGTCTCATCCTCGACCACGAGGACAATGAGACAAACAGACCCAGTTCCTGTTGCTGTGAAGGTCATCACACCACTGATCTACTGGCTGTCCCTCAACGTGATGCCTAGCCGATACGCGACCGACGACCACCGGCTGAACCAGTTTAATCCGCTTACCCGCCTCCTATCCCTACAGTGTTTATATATACATACATAAATATATATTAATTTCTTCCAAGGGTTTTTGTCCATCTAGTAGTTTTCCCACTGGGTTTTCTCCTAGAGGGTTTTTCCTCCCCGGGAGAGTCAGCCAACTTTGGCTTAGCTTAGCACTTTACTGTATACGTTACATTATTACTACGCTCGCTTGTACGGTTTATCCTTAACTGCTATTTTCTACTTCTTATATTATCTATTGATTTTCTGTGTTCTCCCCTACATCTTCTCATGTAAAGCTGCTTTGCAACAAGTAACAATTGTGAAAAGTGCTATATAAATAAAATTGAATTGAATTATGTGTTGTCTCTCTCAGTAAGGACTAATGTTAACGGACTGTCTGTCTGTTCTCAACCAAACAGTCATTCAAGACCTTTTAAAGGTAATGTTACCACGTTTATTCATTCATTTATTTTGTTGTGAGTAAACCACAGCTCTTTAATTGGATTGGAAAAATAATTAATATTTGTGTTTTCTCACTGCTTAGCACAAACATTTCCCGGGCAAGTTTGAATTTCTCTCAGTGAGTACTGACGAACAGCTCTTCACTCATAAAACCTTTACGTTACCACATTTATTTATTATGTTGTGAGTACAGAGTTCTTTCAATGGAAAATTTATATTTTCATATTTGTGTGTGGGTGTTTTCTTACTGTTTAGCACAAGCATTTCCCGCGCAAGTTTGAATTTCTCTCAGTAAGTACTGACAGATGGCCATTCACTTATAAAACCTTTTAAAGGTAATGCTACCACATTTATTATGTTGTGAGTATACTACAGTTCTGTAAGTGGAAAAGTAATTCATATTTGTGTGTTCTCACAGGTTAGCACGAATGTGTCCAGCATAATTTTGGATCTTTACCATTGAGGAGACTGGCTGACTGTTCTCAACCAACCATCATTCACACACAAAAACTTTAGATGTACCACATTTGTTTATTATGTTGTTAGTATATCACAGTTCTGTTAGTGGAAAATGTATTCATATTTTTGTGTTTTCTCACAGGTAAGTACAAACGCGTCTTTACCATTGAGGAGGCTGACTGACTTTCATCTACCAACCGTCATTAACACAACAAAAACTAAAGAAATGTTACTACAAGTGGACCTATTTATTTACTCATCATGCTGTAAGTACACCACAGTTTTGTCAGTGAAAATATAATATTTGAGTTTTCTCACTGCTTGGCGTAGACAAATGTGACCATGTGTAATTTGGAAAATACATGGAAAAAGTGTATGTCTTAATGTTTAAATGTTGTTTGAATTAAGGGACAGTACACTGATTTTGTTTTATAATATTCCTGTTTGGACAGTCTATTAAAGTCATAAAGGAATACTTGATTTATTTCATAAGGACTGTGTAAATCTAATATTAGTTTTAATGTGAATTTGGACTGAACAGCTCACTTTTGTTTTATGTCTAAAACAATGTTTGTAAAATAAATGATTGTTCAATAAACTGTAATAATTTCACCCTTTTCTGTCATTATTTTTGATACTAATGTTTTTCTGATCTTATGTAACTTCATTCATTTGAGTTAAATCAACTTAAACCATTTAAGGCAATCAGTTTCCTCAAACCATTTGAGTAGCTATATAGTTGTGTGAACCTATTCATTTGAGTTAAGTCAACTCAAACCATTTAAGGCAATCGGTTTCCTCAAACCATTTGAGTAGCTATATAGTTGTATGAACTAAATAAAATGTATTAAGTGGCGGTTTCCTGGACAGGGATTAGACTAATCCTACACTAAAACATTTTTAAGAGCTGTCCAAACTGAAAACAACTCGAGCTGACATATCTTAAAATACATCAGTGCCCTTTGTTTTGCCTCAAAATGCACACAGGTAATGTTTTTAGTAGGGCATGTTTGTTAAAACTAGTTATATTTCCTAATTAAATTAAGGCCTAGTCCTGGATTAAGATAATCCCTGTCCGGGAAACCACCCCTAAGTGAACTAAAACCATTTGAGTGGTATGAACTTAAGCAAGCTTAATACCTTTGAGTAAAGGTAACTCAAAAATGTTTAGTCATATGCACTTATAATTTACTGTTTACAGTAGGCTACTCATATGTATGAGTTTTAAAACTTAAAAATGGTTTAAGGCTATCGGTTTCCTCAAACGGTTTAAATTGAGTTAACTTATCGGGTTTTACAGTGTTCTCGAAGTTAGTACCATTTTATTAGTTAATACCGTTCTAATTTGTCTTTATTTGTGAGAACACAAAACTTGGCAGTAATACCATATGTTTAATTAGGGCCCAAGCACACCGGGGTGTGAGGACCCTATTGTTCTTCAAGGAGTTATTATTATTATTCTATTTTATTCCTTTATATTCTATATATAAATAATTTCCCCATTTTCTATGGTTTCTTCTCTTGTAAAGCTGCTTTTAAACACTACAATGTTGTAAAAAGTGCCACAGCCTTCACTTCTAGACTCAATTCAGTCAGAAATCCAAGAAAACTTAAGTATGATTGATGTTGTTTGTTCGACTTACAACAGAGCAGTGACATCAACCCTTCGTTTCAGCCACTGTTGAACTGTGCTGGAAGTGGCCATGCACAAAGTTGACAAGTCCCGCCCTCAAAACACGGAAGCCTGATAATCCCCTATTATTTGTGCTTTGTTCTTTTTTTATTCTAATGTCTGAATGTATGTGAGAGGAAAATGCCTTTGTCAAAAGCTATAAAGTATATAAAAAGTTAGTACATTTTCTTTTACTTAGATTTAAGATGTTAACAAGCATATCCACTGGACATTTGTTATTCACATCTCTTCATGTATAAAAACAGCACCATGTCAGTGTAGATCATACAGAACCGTAAGTGATCTACTAAGTTGCGCATGCCCTGTATACTACATGGTACTATTGGTCATTTTTACTGTCCTCATAAATACACTGTCAGAAATAAAGGTACAAAGCTGTCACTTAGGGCAGTGCCCATTAAAAAAATGTCCTACCATTTATTTAGGTACAAATATGTACCTTTGAAGTACTAATGTGTACCCTTTGAGTACAAAGGTGTACCTTTTGAAGGGGTACCGTCCCTGTGACAACTTTTGTACCTTTATTTCTGAGTGTAGGTTATAAAATATTACAACGGTTTTACCTTCATGACTATAGGACATTTGGTCAATTAATTATGTGTCACATGAAACTAAGCATGCCTTTTCAGCTTGCATGTAAATGACCCTAAAAAATTTTTTTATATGAGAAGTATAACATATAGGGAATTGGCAATAATACCATGAACAGGAAAGTAAAATGTATAGATTTACAAAACCCTATATGCTAAGCTAACGAAAGTTACATGATTTGTCAATTATGATAGCACATACTTAAAATGTGACCCCTGCATTTAACCCAGCCCAGTGAGTAGCGAACACACGCACTGCAATTAATGAACACACACCGGGAGCACACTGCGGTGCCCAGGGAACAATTAGGGGAAACATGCCTTGCTCAAGGGCATCTTAGTCGTTACCTGCTGGCCATGAGACTCAAACCAGCAACCTTTTGTTTACAATCCAGACTCTCTAACCCAGGGTTCCTCAGATACTACTCTTGAGAGCCGGTGCCCTGCAGTGTTTAACATCAACCCTGATCAAACACACCTACCTGTGATTTTCTAGTGATCGTGAAGACACTAGCCGTTTCTCAATATGCGTTCTTGTCTGTACTTGCGTTCTTGTGGACTTGTGAAACGTCATCAGTACTGATTAGCTTGCTCAGGTTTGTTTGATTAAGGTTGGAGCTAAACTCTGCAGGGCACCAGTTCTCTAGGGCAGGGGTCCCCAACCTTTTTTTCACCACGGACCGGTTTCAGCATTAAAAAAAATTTGCGGACCGGGGGTGAGATTGGGGAGGGGTGGTTGGGGTCGCTGAGTTGCTGTTCAAATGTACTGAAAATCCTCCTTTTCGAAATATGTACATTTTAAACGGAAGTAAAGATAACAACCATGCATTAGGAAAATTAATAATTGCTTTATTTAGGCTATAGTAGGCTATATTTTCTATAGACGTGTAAAACCATATTTTGGCGGATTGTTTTTTACTTTCATTGTTTTTACTAGTTTGCCCATTTAGTCTCAATAATTATTGGAACCTAAACGAACATGGCTTGCTGTTCTCGAAGGCAGCTCGAATCTTGGTCGGGCTCGAGACCCAATTCCAAGTAACAGAAGAGAAGAAAAATGCAGTGAAGAAGAAGAGATGCCAGAAGAATTGCGGCTGGGCGCAGAGGCACGGAGACTCACGTTTACCATGATTAATGATGATTGACAAGTTTAGGTTCCTTTCAAACCTACGTTAAAAGTGTAGCCGTTAAAATATTATTAGCCTAG
This sequence comes from Misgurnus anguillicaudatus, assembly GCF_027580225.2. Taxonomy (NCBI): domain Eukaryota; kingdom Metazoa; phylum Chordata; class Actinopteri; order Cypriniformes; family Cobitidae; genus Misgurnus; species Misgurnus anguillicaudatus. The sequence continues at coordinate 1,089,629 of NC_073346.2, read as the reverse complement.
TAGTTTATTTTGATCATGGTGCTACGATCGATGGATAATTCTGAAGTTGTTGTAAATAAGAATAAAATAATTACTTTTCAGTAATTTGCGCTGTCACACAGTTGAACGTCTCCGCATATGTACATCATTGCGATGTACATTTGCAAATGATTCATAAAGTCATACCTCCGCAATTCTTTGATCGATTGTGTTTTAGGAGCATACAGTACTTGAAGTACTGTATGCACAAACTCTAATGACAGCAATGTGATCGCAGATGCGCTGGTAGAGAGAGACGCGGAGAAAAAGAGAGAGAGCGTGGCTCTGTACAAAAGTGGAAATGATTGATGTTATTTGAAGTCGGCTCTTAAAGTACAAAATACCCGATTAGGCTATTACGTGGCTATTATACAATTTTTTTCGGGACGTTCTTGCGACCCGGTGGCAACTTGTCCACGACCCAGTACTGGGTCGCGACCCGGTGGTTGGGGACCTCTGCTCTAGGGCAGTGGTTCCCAAACTTTTTCAGCGTGCGGCCCCCCTTGTGTACGGTGCGTTCCTTGGCGGCCCCCCAAAGAAAATTTGTGACAAAAAACTGTTCTAAAACTCAACATTTTAATAAAAAAAAAACATTAAATTAATCAAAAGTGCTTTTGGTTAGTAGCCTTATTTTCTTAGGTTTAACTACACAGAATTCATGATAAATTAATTTATACAACAGTTCTTTCTGGTTCTCGAATCTGATTGGCTAAGAGCTATGCGATATTGTGCTGATATCGGCACTGTAACCGCTTCACCTTTCATATCATTCCGCCACCTAGTGAATGGAGGTCCTAAGCAGGCTCATCTCTGAATGGAAAAACACAGACGCGCTGTGTGAATCACTCTCCGTGTGTCTCATTAGTTTACTAGCTCATAAATCAGTCTGTGAATCCCCAATCGGAAGTTAATATTCCTTCAAAGATCAGCGCTCTTGGATGTTACGTTAAAGTTAATGGGAGAAATGTCTTGTCACATCGTGTGGACGATTAACACTTGGAAAGAGGAATATAAACACTCGTTTTTTTCTGGAGCTATATCTTTTATCAGAACGCGAAAACACCGTGGAACTGCAGGTAAGCACCGCAGCTTTTAAATGTGGACATTGATCATTTACTTTATCGTGACGTGACAATTAAAACATGTTATGAGATATCGCCACTGGTATAACGTTATTTATAAGCAGCATGCAAAAACATCTCTCTGACACTTATAAAAAAACTTTTTATATCGTACTGTTAAGAACAAAGTTTAATAATAATAATCGAGTGCTCGTATCACGTTAAGAATAAATGAGAAAGCAATAGTAACGTTATACAAGTAGTTTTATTAACTTTTATCTCGCGCCAAAACAATAACAACACAAAAGACACTAAATATGAATTAAAAAACAAGTAATAGTTTGATCATGACACCAAATACTGCTGATTTGATCTCATTTTGACGATCATAAACAAACAAGGCCAACATGAGAGCCAGGGTATCTCTGTTAGAGGTGTAGCCCAGAGAGGGCGGTGGTCAGCGGGGCGAGTGAACACTGACGTCCGCTCATGCTTTGGTTCTCATTCTTACCGAATCTCACTAAGCAAACGTTCAAACAGGCGCTATCTTTACTAATCGACTGCAGATTTAAATATAATACATATACATTCTCGACTGAACTAATCTTAAAACTACACTTTGTGACCAAGAAACGGTAATATAAAGTAACGGCTTTTCTGTCCATTGAGTTGTTATGAGCTTCAAAGCAGCCGAAAGTTTTACCTGTCATTCTGGCCGCCCTCAAATCCGTGGTGGAAGAAGTAGTTCTCAAACAAAGAGGCTTTTAAAATAACTCCGTTGTTGTTTTCTAGTTTTCGTTTTTCAAACGTGTGCCGTCGAACTGCTGCACAAAAGCAACATCGCTCTCGGAGTCGTGCGATACAGCTCTATATCATCACGGCTGTGATTAGGCCAGAGGCACGAGGCCGTAGGCTCGATATTGCTTTTATACAACAGTTCGACGGCACATGCTCGAAAAACGAAAACTAGAAAACAACAACGGAGTTATTTTAAAAGCCTCTTTGTTTGAGAACTACTTCTTCCACCACGGATTTGAGGGCGGCCAGAATGACAGGTAAAACTTTCGGCTGCTTTAAAGCTCATAACAACTCAATGGACGGAAAAGCTCGCCCCGCTGACCACCGCCCTCTCTGGGCTACATCTCTGACAGAGATACCCTGGCTCAAATGTTGGCCTTGTTTGTTTATGATTGTCAAAATGAGATCAAATCAGCAGTATTTGGTGTCATGATCAAACTATTACTTGTTTTTTAATTCATATTTAGTGTCTTTTGTGTTGTTATTGTTTTGGCGCGAGGTAAAAGTTAATAAAACTATACTTGTATAACGTTACTATTACTTTCTCATTTATTCTTAACGTGATACGAGCACTCGATTATTATTATTAAACTTTGTTCTTGTCAGTACTATATAAAACGTTTTTTTATAAGTGTCAGAGAGATGTTTTTGCATGCTGCTTATAAATAACGTTATACCAGTGGCGATATCTCATAACATGTTTTAATAGTCACGTCACGATAAAGTAAATGATCAATGTCCACATTTAAAAGCTGCGGTGCTGCAGTTCCACGGTGTTTTCGCGTTCTGATAAGAAATATAGCTCCAGAAAAAAAAAACGAGTGTTTATATTCCTCTTTCCAAGTGTTAATCATCCACACGATGTGACAAGACATTTCTCCCATTAACTTTAACGTAACATCCAAGAGCGCTGATCTTTGAAGGAATAATAACTTCCGACTGGGGATTCACAGACTGATTTATGAGCTAGTAAACTAATGAGACACACGGATAGTGATTCACACAGCGCGTCTCTGTTTTTCCATTCAGAGATGAGCCTGCTTAGGACCTCCATTCACTAGGTGGCGGAATGATACGAAAGGTGAAGCGGTTACAGTGCCGATATCAGCACAATATTGCATAGCTCTTAGCCAATCAGATTCGAGAACCAGAAATAACTGTTGTATAAAGAGCTATATCACACTCCTACTCGAGCGATATTGCATAAGTATTTCATAAAATGTCATAAAACTGGGGCCACCCTGGCACCATCTCGCAGCCCCCAGTTTGAAAACCACTGCTCTAGGGTAGGATGTGAGGAACCCTGCTCTAACCAATGGGCCACAACTGCCCCAGTCAGCAGTTACACTGGCTAACAGTTTGGTTAAAAAGAAAGCTTATAGGCTTGAAATGAAAATTTCCCCTCATCCCACAACTCATACTACTGTAAAATACTAACTAAATATAGTAAAACATTTGCATCCAGGTGCAGCTCGGTCCTACACCAAACACGAATCACATTATGACAAAACCTGTGAATCTGTTATTAAAGCCAGCAGTGCATGTTGTACTATAACTAACTGCCTAACACTCTTTACACATCTGTGTAAATTGGGGTTTGTCAGAGGAAAAGCATTCGCAGTAGTAAATACCCTTCCAGACAGTGCTTTGATGAATTCAATTTATTTTCTTCTGCATGACAAAAAGATGAGTGTGATGTTTTGTTTTAAAAAAGTGAATAAGCTTGCATTCATATGCATACAAATTAAATGTTGATATGCATTTTTTTTTTTGAGAATTTGATTTTTGCAGTTACGCACATCAGTGCACATTTAAGTTTAAGTAAAAGGACATGTCTTAAACATAAATCCCACAGACATTTTAAATCCTGAAGGATACAGATTATCTGGGCAGAAAAGAATCTAGATTTCACAAACTAAATCAAGCGATTTACGAATTATCTTATCCATCTTTTACAGGAATCAAATGAGAGCTATAAGAAAATAAGACACAAGTATCTATTAAACATCTATTATAATGAGTACTACATGAGTCGTTTGGGGTCGATCTTTTCCAGGTGCACCAGAGGTTTCAGCTGCTCTGCAAAGCTTCTCATATCTTCAGACACAGTGTCCTGTCCCGCTGGTGCCAACATACTCAACTCAACAAGGTACGACAAAGACAGCAGCTCCGTGTTCTCTGTGTTACCCGGCACCAGTACGCGGGAGAGTTTGCTTACCACGACTTTCATGGGCCCCTTGCGAAACACCTGGCCTTTGGCCACAAACTCATGGTCCATGCGGAAACCCATCTCATTGAGAAAGTCTGGTAAACTGTGCGAGGCAGCCACGTCCACACAGTTCCGCACCAGGGCATGACGGCTCTTGTCGCCAACCTCAGGCTGGCCCAGGTAGCGCAGGTGCCAGGGGGAGGTTGGGTGAAGAAGAGAACGACGGGCACGCAGGAGAAACGGGTTGCCCTGCTGACCCTTTAGCAGATAGACCAGCTCATGGTCAGCAAAGCTCTCAGGGTTCATGTTATCACACAGACCTCGGAGTCGATGTAGGAGACTCTCCAGGGACTGATCCAATACACTGCCTGTACCCAAGAGCAGAAAAAAAGATGACTAAACATCATCTATACTTGGGGACAGTTGTTCTTACAAACTTTTACAAAACTAACGTGTTTTCATGTTATTTCCCATTAGATAAAGAAAAATATAATTGCAAAGTGCATTAGATTTAACTTACCATGGTAAAATCAGATATTCAAAGAACAATGGTAGTACGGTTGGGTGTACAATCCAAACATTATGAACTAAATCTTATAACTATGTGGAAATTCGGAAAACATAGTGAGGTTGTAATCGTATACTGCTTGAGTTTACGTTACGTTACCTTGCAGCAGGTACTCCATCATATTGATGGTGCCACCCGTGACGGGCATCACAGTGACCGGTGGAGCCTCCATCACTTTACGTCTGATCCAACGTTCAACTCAAGTCTTACATTCAGCACCTGGTGTACAGTTATAAGTTGTCAAACTAAAGGACAAAATGAACTAACTGTAGGTCAACATCAACGTGTCCGAAAATAAAACTGCCGGAGACGGTTTAAGTTACGAAAGGATGCCAGATACCCGCTTCTCAACGAAATTTACACACCCGACATACCATACCCGTTTCTCAATCTCAACGAAATGTACACACACCCGATATACCGCGCACGCGCAGCATTGCTTTCTTCTTCTTTTGTCTAAATGGCGGGAAGGTCCAAGAACACATGCCGCCACCTTCTGTTTGGTTTCATGTTTGTTTACATCCATCAGGACTCGGGTATCAGCTGGCGTTGCGTCCTGCCCCTTTGTATCAAGCATGAAGCATCAAATAATAAATAAATAAAAATACAGTTAAATTGTATTACTTAATCGTGCATTATTTATTCACTGTATTAAGGAGTTTTTCTTTTTTTTCTAATGGAAATGTATGGGTACAGCGCCATCTTCTGTACATCTCAGCAGCAGTACTTTGTACTGTGGAAAAATATATTCAAGAAATATGAAGAAACTAAATGGGGAGGGAAATGTATATTAAAAAATTAGCTTGTACCTTTTTGGAACTATTACTAGAAGGTCGATCTTCATCACATAAATTATTGACGTTATGTATATTTAAATATGTAATACAATATAAACAGTATAGACACAGTTGATATGAAGCAGTTTTTTAGTGCTGGACATTTTAGAGCTGTTCAAATCATGGTTCAAATGACCTACCAAGTTTTATTTTGAAAACTCGTTGGGACTTTTATTATGAAGGGTGTTATCGTCAAACGACTGCACGTCATCGTTAGATTTCGAAAATGATCTGTCCGCTGTCGACGTTGAATTAATGTACATTATTTTTGCGTTTTCTGTCTATCATTAATGTTAGTAAGCACTGGTTATTGCATTTATTATCACAGGACTCTTGTGATAGCTACAAAGGCGCGTCTTCGTGTCTAATGCTGTGCTATCAGGGCTAACAGTTAGCCTAATTTAAAAACATCGTTGTATTTACAGATTCAGAAAGGCAATTAAACAGTTATAATAGCTTCAATTTCTGTCTACCAACATTTTCTGTTCATTAAAAACCTGAAAAAATGTTGGTAATGTTAAACGTCATGAAAATCAGATATTTCCTTTGTAAACACAGTGTATGTTGCTAAATGTTAACGTCTTGAGCAAAGAAACAAGTTCTCTATTCACTTGTTAGTTAATTTCCTGTGTATTACGTTGATGTGTCAAGCGGAACTGTCTGTTGTGTCGACGGGCAGAGTATTTGGGTAAGTTAATTGTATTAAAAACAATAGTTATTCGCGCAATATTTCCAGATACATTACCCAGTCTCTTGTTTTGAACAGCTCAATAACACTGTAAGACATTGTATGTGTCACCTGGAGAGAGAAGATCATGGCAGATGACAAGGATGTGCTGAGAGATGTTTGGTTTGGAAGGATACCGGCCTGTTTCACACTTTCTCCTGAGGAGACTACAGACAGAGAAGCTGAACCTTACTATGTGAGTTAAGACAAAATGTTTTTTCTTCAGCTGTATAATTGCTTGCTTAATTTAATCTAAGTGGAAATCATAATCATCTTTCAGCTTCTTCTCCCGCGGGTCAGCTACATGACACTGGTCACTGATAAAGTCAAGAAACACTTTCACAAAGTCATGAAGGGAGAGGAAGTAGAGATGTGGTTCGAGTATGAGGGAACGCCTCTTAAATGGTATGTTTCAAACTGCTTGAAGATTCTATTACAGACACTTTTTGGAGAAATTTGGTCTTGGGTGTGTAAAACTGTAAGTATGATCCTCACCAGCTGTGCTAAATGGTTTCCTGTTTGGGCTTTTCCTGTTCTGGCTAAATGCATACATTTTTATTTCTAAAATTTATATAAGTGATACGTTTAAAGTGATATGCTGCAACCTGTACAATTCATCACCCTTCTATTAAAGGAACAGTTTACCCAAAAATGAAAATAAGCCCATATTTTACTCACCCTCAATCCATTTTATGTGTATATGTCTTTAATCCATACAGTTATTAAAAGTCTTTTGAGGTGAAGTGATGGGGTTGTATATGGAAACATATTTCAAACTACGGCAGTACATGTGTTCACACACTAGAGACGAGGACAGGTTAAAAGCTTTACCTCAGAAGACTTTAATAACAATATTAGTTTTTGATGGATGGATGGATGGATGGATGGATGGATGTGTTTTTGGAGATTTAACATTTGGGAGCAATCATTATAAAGCTGAAAAGAGCCAGGATATTTATTTAATATAACTCAGAGAGACTGTGATTGGCTGAAAGAAGAAATTCATATACACCTAGGATGTCTTGAGGGTGATTTTCATTTTAGGGTGAACTTTTGCTTTAAAGGTTTATATGTTTTACTCTGTCAAGGACTGGTGTAGAGACAAGTGATTTCTCACAACACCATTGACATTCCTAAGGGACACATACCTTAAATCTACTGTGGGTCACAAGTTTGGATAAAAGTGACTACCGATAACATGCATATAGATGGGTAGAAGCAACATTTGTGTGTGTTATTCCTTACGTAAATCACTCATAGTAACTCTAATTAGATGTAATTCATTCATTCTTTTGTTTGGAGGTAGGGTGCAAGTGTTTGTCATATTGTTGCCCTGTGTCACTAGATGGCAGAAGAGATCAAAGCTTTGGGATTGTTGCCTGGACTGTTTTGTTTCTGCTTTATCATGCTCTGTGGAGAGCCCTGTCAACCACAAAAAGCATAAACTTTAATTCTGCTGACACTGTATTGTTTTATTTTATTTTATGTACTGTTAATATGATGCCATATTTTTTTAAGGCATTACCCCATTGGGGTGTTGTTTGATCTTCATGCCTCAAACGCCGCTCTCCCTTGGAATGTGACAGTGCACTTTAAGGTGTGTGGAATTTATTTATCATTAATTGTGACAAACAAAAACAAACAAAAATTGAGTTAAAATAACAATTTTTTGGGGAATTAAATAAAGAAAGACTTGATAGTGTTTAATGTTTATTTATCTTTGAGATTTAGAAGAGCTTATGTATTTTTTTTTAGTTTTGTGGTGGCTATTGTTCAGAAGAGTTTACATGATGTGTGATAATTCACTCAATGAGCAACAACTGTGCTAATGCCAGTACTGAGACCAGTCTCTTCTTACTTGCTCATCATATTGTGGTATATTATAATAAATATGCTACAAAGTTAATGAAGATTTATATGTTCCCATCATTTTAATGTGTAGCATTGTATTTTTACAGTGACGGTGTAACTAATTTAACATTTTGGGTAATTTTACATGATTAAATCAGATTTCTTAAAAAAAGTAACACTTTACAGTAAGGCTGTAGTTGTTAACAATTAGTTAATGCATTAGCTAACATGAACTTTCAATGATGAGCAATACTTCTACAGCATTTATTAATCTAAGTTCATGTTAGTTTTGGCATATACTAATACATTTATAAAATCGCGCATCTTAACTGTTGACATGAATTATTAATGCATCGTGAACTATCATGAATAACTGTATTAACTAACATAACAAGAATTAATACATGCTGAAAACCGGCATTGTTCCTTCTTTGTTCATGTTAGTTTTGGCAATTACTAATGTTTTACTAATACAACCTTAATGTAAAGTGTTACCAAAAAATAACCCTTAAACAGTACTTAAAAATGTTATGTGTAATATTGTTACCAAAGTATTGTTAGACATTTTTGCAGTTTACGCTACAGTTGTGATTTGCTTTGTTTTGTAGAACTTCCCAGAACATGAATTGCTTCACTGCTCAACAAACTCTGTGATTGAAGCACATTTCATGTCTTGCATTAAAGAGGCGGATGCACTCAAACACAAGAGTCAGGTTATTAATGACATGCAGAAAAAGGACCATAAACAGCTGTGGATGGGTCTACAGAATGGTAAGTATTGCTGCTGCACTTTAACTGCATTTTTGACCCCCGTATGTGGGCTTTAACAGCACTTTTATATGCATGTTCTAATATGCACTGTGTTCATTTATATACTTAACCTGCTATCCCATCGATTTCATACACTTCATAGTTTATATAGCTGCAAGCCGTTACCACAAGTTGTTATTAGTAGTTAATTTGAAGGTGAATATTTTGGCCATAGACTGTAAAAAAAAGATGGACGACGCCAGTATCCCGATATGGTGCTGACATCTTGGGTCTTGAGTCTGTGCAGTAGCGATTTCGGGACCAGTCATGCACAGTAGTGAGCAGGAAGTGAAGCCGCGAAATCAAAACCCCGCCCTCGCTCTCGTAGAATGCACATATCACACGATATCACAGCTGTCAATCATGACGTGACACCACTGTTTTTATATCATTAAATAACTTACTAAACACAAACCTATTTTAAAAACAAACATTTGAATGTACACCAGCGTGATAAAAACTAATGTAAATCACAGAAACCAGCTTTGGAATAAAGATAATTGAAGTGTAATTAATTTTTTTAGTTGGTCTCAAGTCCCATTGAATAACATAGGGAGGCGGGGTTTATGACCTATACTGGGACCAGTCACTGGGTGGCGATCGAGACGTTTGATTTTGACATAATTTACTTAACCTCAAATGGTTTTAAACAGGTTTTAGGGGGGGGGGGGGGTGAACTATCCCCCTCCACCCAGGGGGTTTCATGCAACTGGTGTCAAAACTCTCATGCCTGTAATTCTGCACACTTCCTAACTTAATGATAACATTCACATGTTGTTTATGAAGTGGCAGAGAAAAATATGCTAATTTTATAAGTTTCACCATGATAGTGTTGACTACTTAGCTAATCTAGAGGAAATTCTTATTTAGTAAACGTGTATATCATAGTAATTGTATACATTTTGCATTTGTCTGGTTCACAGTGACCAGTGTCTTCTGTAACTTACCTCATTGTGTGCTTTGTTGGAGAAGCTGTCTTAAAGTGAATGACTGCTACTGCATTTTCAAGTATTCCAAGAGAACATTACCTTTTGGGTTTTTGATACATCCCTCTATTATCTTTGTGTGTGCACGTAGGAGCACAGCTGGCCCGCTGCGACACTTTGAAAGCATATTAGCTTAGCGCAACCAGAAATTCATTCAATGGTACCGTAGAGATCAAAATGCTTAGAAGTGACCAAATATTCACATTTCTACTAATTTCCACTAGTTATACGAGCAGCTGGTTGGTACAAAATAACTTACTAAGTAGAAGATAAAAGACTGAAAATGTTGTCATGTTCATTTAGCACTTATGGGAGTACAAACTCGTTGCCAGTAAATAACATAGAGATGTAAAATCTTTTCAGGCGAGTATGTTACTGGCAAAAGCTAGTTGCCAGTAATACCCAGTAATGTAATTTCTACAATTTTTTATATTTTGTAATGATAGATGCAGAAAGTACAATGTGCTGTTTTCAAATTCAGTATCACATCACAAAAAAAGGTCAAATTTACTGGTCGCACATGTGCGACTGGATGTAAAATTCAGTGGCACACTCTCAAATTTTGGTGGCAGTCTGGAGCCCTGCATTGATAACATGTATTGTTTTGTTTTTACAAGATAAATTTGACCAGTTCTGGGCCATGAATCGTAAACTTATGGAGTACCCCACTGAAGAGGGTGGCTTCCGCTATATTCCCTTCAGAATATATCAGGTATTTAATTGTTTATTCTTCTTTAAACAACATTGTTCTCAATATTGAATTAACTGTAGATCCTAGCTTGTCAAACCTAAAATAATTTTGATTTGGAATAATGAATGAATGAATGAGGGCTGTTTGTAAGGTTATTTCAGAGGTTATTACAAGCATTACCAAAAACTTAATTTATCACTGTTTCATCTCTGCTGTTGTTTTGAGCCGTACATTTGCCAAACTTATGTCAATGCAAAGACGCGATCAGACTCGTCCTCGAGCGGGGCATGCGAATGACGTAAATTGGGCTGCGAGATTGCCGCAAAAACACGTGCTATTCGCCTCAAAACGCGCCTTTCGCGCAAGTTGAAAATATTCAACTCAAGCGAAATATTCGCATGACACAAAGTTAAATCCTGCGAGTAATCTAGTGCGAGATCTAAATTTGGAGGTCGCACATGAGCAATGGTTTGTAAAAAGCTTGCACTGCGTAAAAATTCAGGAGCTCTATGATGACAAAAGTAAATCGAAAGATCGTTTCTTGAAATTGGCAAATTTAGCGAGCACCGATCGAGTCACTTAATGCGATGATCGTCAGATACCGATCTACGGCCGATCGATCACAGCATCCCTACGCTTCAGTGCTTAATCCTGTTCTGTACACACAGCTCACTTATTTATAGGAGTGACAACTGCATTCTACTACCAAATTAACTCCTGCAAAATGCAGGTAGTGAAAACCGTATTAAAAGAAATTCTATGCAGTGTTATCAAAACTAAACTGAACAACTAGTTGTTAATGATGTATTAAAAGGACATTCCACTTTTTAAAAAAAATATACTCATTTTCCAGCTCCCCTGGAGTTGAACATTTGATTTTTACCGTTTTGGAGTCCATTCCGCTGATCTTGGGGTCTGACGCTACCACTTTTGGCGTGGCTTGGCATAGTCCATTGAGTCTGAGTGGACCATTGGCATCGCACTTATAAATAACCAAAGAGTTTCAGTATTTTTCCTATTTAGGGCTTGACTCTTCTGTAGTTACATCGTGTACCAAGACCGACAGAAAATTAAAAGTTGTGATTTTCTAGGCAGATATGACTACGACTATACTCTCATTCTGGCGTAATAATCAAGGACTTTGCTGCTGTATCATGGCTGCAGGAGGCGCTATGATATTACGCAAGCAGCCAAAAATAATCCCCTTAGCAACTTTCAATCACTACGCCTGCTGCAGCCATGTTACAGCAGCAAAGTCCTTGATTATTACGCAAGTTATTACGCACCTTCTGGGACTCTTAAATGGAGGTCCTTTTAGCAAGAAGCGCCCCAAGATTTTCTCCTGGATTAGAATCAATATTATGTTGAATCATGACTAGATGTGTCCAGTTTACAACCCTAATCTAATTGTTGATTATTGTAATCTTCAATTTGAAGAGTATACATATGATGTACATATGAGATGAATTTTTCCTGTAGTTTAATGAAGTTTACTTAACAGTTTACGTGTTTCGGCCTATGAAATGTGCATTAGTGTGCAAAGTAAACTTCATTCGCAATCATTGCCTACTGCAGTGTTCATTCATTTTGCATTTAGTGTTTGAAAAGAAAATATTTGAATGTTTGAAATGACTTTGAATGCCTGGATTAAAGCTCAGTAATACGGTCTGCCCTGACTGATTTAGCAATAATTATGTCATGAAACAAAATAAAACAATCTACAATTGTCTCCATACTCTAAAGAGTAGCTTCTTTTAAAGGGCGTAGACATGACAGCATCTTCTCTCTGGCCTCTTGCTTTTGGAGAAAGGCTAATGATGTCGGTTCATGTGCTACTTTGCCAGCTAGGGTGTCAGGGGAGTTGAAAAGAAAGTGTCGGCACCCAGCATATCACACTTCTCATCAGTATCAGGGACCTTTTGGATAATGCTAGGGTCAATAATTAATGGTGGCGTTTAAAAATGTAAGTTGCTGTTACTTGTCACACTCTCTCCTCTCTGACTCTAGAGATCCTCCTGGTAGAAGTGATCAGTGAGTCAGTTTTTCTGGTAATGTGATCGCGTCGTCCTGATACACCTTCTTTTCCTGAGACCTGACAGTGCCGGTGTCAGCTGCTCTACCTGAGCCATTGTTTTCGCAGTGCCTAGATTGACTCCTATTGTTTGTCAGGCTGTTGTTAGGCACCATGGGCCTAGATCTTAAAGAATGATACCTTGTGTCACTGACCGCATGCAAGTTGAAAACTGGATCCTGTCCAGCATTCGACACCTCACCTGCTCATTCAAGGTCAAAGGAAAGACTACGTTATAACTGACAGCTGTTAATCCACTCAGTATCTCATTCAGTAATTCCCAACGTTACAGGCGAATAGTGTGGGTTTAAAACAGCTGCTAAATGATGGCATAAAATTTTTATTTTTAGCCATCTATGATGCATGTGAATATTGGGAAATAAAATTATTTTTTTAGGTCTCACAAAGCCTCTAGTGCCATATTTGCATATAGTTTCCTCACAGATAAATACAGTTGAAAGAAAAAGTATGTAAACCCTTTGGGCTTACTTGGATTCCTTCATAAATTGGTCATAAAATGTGTTCTGATCTTCATCTAGGTCACAACAATAGAGAAACAGTCTGCTTAAACTAATACCGCACAAACATTATACGTTTTATAGCTACAAAAGTATCTCTAAAAGCCTTGATGTCCATGTGTCCACGGTAAGACAGATTGTCTACAAATGGTGAAAGTTCAGCACTGTTGCTACACTCCCTAGGCATGGTCGTCCTGTAAAGATGACTGCAAGAGCACAGCGCAGAATGCTCAATGAGGTGAAGAACAATCCTAGAGTATCAGCTAAAGACTTACAGAAATCTCTGGCACATGCTAACATTTTTGTTGACAAATCTACAATAAGTAAAACATTAAAAAAGAATGGACTTCATGGGAGGACACCATGGAGGAAGCCACTGCTGTTGAAAAAAAAAACATTGCAGCACGTTTGAAGTTTGCAAAAGAGCACCTGGATGTTCCACAGCACTACTGGCAAAACATTCTGTGGACAGATGAAACCAAAATTGAGTTGTTTGGAAAGAACACACAACGCTATGTGTGGAGAACAAAAGGCACAGCACACCAACAATAAAACCTCATCTCAACTGTGAAATATGGTGGAGGTGGCATCATGGTTTGGGGCTGCTTTGCTGCCTCAGGCCCTGGACGGATTACTGTCATCAATGGAAAAATGAATTCCAAAGTTTATCAAGACATTTTGCAGGAAAATCTTAAGACCATCTGTCCGCCAACTGAAGCTTAACAGAGGATGGACGATGCAACAGGACAACGACCCAAAGCATAGAAGTAAATCAACAACAGAATGGCTTCAACAGAAGAAAATAGTGGCCCAGTCAGAGTCCTGACCTCAGCCCGATTGAGATGCTGTGGCATGACCTCAAGAGAGCGATTCACACCAGACATCCCAAGAATATTGCTGAACTGAAACACTTTTGTAAAGAGGAATGGTCTGGAATGGTGCAGGTCTGATCTGCAACTATAGGAAACGTTTGGTTGAGGTTATTGCTGCCAAAGGAGGGTCAACCAGTTATTAAATCCAAAGGTTCACATACTTTTTCCACCCTGCACTGTGGATGTTTGCATGTTGTGTTCAATAAAAACATGAAAACGTATAATGTTTGTGCGGTATTAGTTTAAGCAGACTGTGTTTCTCTATTGTTGTGACTTAAGCCCTATTCGGACGGGATTCGTTTTACAGGGGGACCTCTGAGAAAATTGTGCTTCTCAGAGGTCCTCTGTGTTTTTAATCCTGTCTGAATCGGCCATGTCTGTGTTTTTTCTCTGACGACCTCCGTAAGAATTCCAGAGCAATTTACCTAATGTTTTTCGCCGAACTCTGAGGTCCTCTGAGAAATTGAAACCCGTCCTGATGCAAATGTCTGTGTTTGCCCCTTAATATCTTTTGAAAACGTGGTCCATTTCGTATTTTGGCCAACGTGGTAAGGTCTTACTAATGCATGTATATTGTATTTCCTGAGTCCCATTCATATGATATCAGATATGGATGTTTTTTCGCATTCAGCAAAATAAAATATTTAAATCAAGACGAGCTGAATATCAAACACTGTAAAGACTGGCCACTGTAATATCATTAACGTTATAAGAAACTCCATTCAAAGTTGTTCAACTCCGGAATGGTAATGTTAATTAATAACGATAATAAATTGTTATTAATCATTATTTCTTCATTTCTTTGGGTTTATTATAAGCAGACAGTTATATAAAACACGTAGGCTAACGTTACTTTAGTAGGATCGGTACATAAAATCACAGACGTGCTGGGGGACACGTTGAAACCCAAACGTTGTTTGGAAAACTAATCCCGTCCGAATAGTGCTTTAGATCAAGATCAGAACACATTTTATGACCAATTTATGAAGAAATCCAAGTAAGCCCAAAGGGTTCACATACTTTTATTTCAACTGTATGTTGTTGTTGTTGTTGTTGTTGTTGTTATTTTTTGTACGAAAATGTTAAAGCTACTGTGAAATGACAATAGGAACAGGGTTATAGGAAAAACTGAATTAACATGCTGTTATTAACAGAAAGTGTATCTAAACACTACTTTCTAAAAACTTTCATATCTCTCATTTTAGACGATGAGTGAGAGACCGTTTATTCAAAAGCTTTTTCGCCCCGTCTCCCCTGAGGGCCACCCGCTCACACTGGGAGACCTGCTGAAGGATCTGCTTCCTGCTGCCATATGTGTGGAGGATGAGCCATGTTCTCTCAAATAAATCTTACAAAATAATTTAAAAATATAGCAGCAAACAGCATTTATCAGGGTCTAAGCAAGTTCAGGAAAATAGGGATAAGGTCCTGATTAGGAAATTAAATGTGCTACTTCAGCCTGTCCTGGGGCCCGTTTCAATAAGGAGGTTCAAGCAACTCTGAGTTTAAACTTGAACTCTGACTTGACTTACTCTGAGATAGTAAACTCTGAGTTTTCGGTTACAGAACAGCTGATCTGAGTTAGTTCAATCGACTCTGAGTAGGTTGACTCTGGGTTAAGCCCATGCACAGCCACAATGAAAAGCCATCATCAATGGAGCTTAGATATTACGATTCACCATGTCAACAGCACGTGACAAAGAGGTCTTAATCATTTTTACTACTAAACTGAAAGTGTTACTGCAAGTGTACAGCAACTACAAGCATATATTTGAAAGAAAAGAGTTGTTTTTGTAAATTGCTACTCTAGTAAATGCGTACATTTAATTTTTTATCACAGTTAAAATATCCAAAGTAAATGAACTGAGGACTGTACGTTATTATATTCATTTACATGCAGGTGCAATCCCATGGACAAAAAGATGAAAGCATCTCAGCTAAAAATGAAATTAAGCATAATACTTTGTCATATAAGGCTACGAACTTTACAAATGTTTGTCATGAATAAAACAAAAATTCGCCGAGCTGGGATTCGAACTCCAATCGCCAACAGTACATCTGCCCTAACTACTGCATACAGCACTACCCACTAGACCCTGTGATTTTTTTACATTAATGTTATAAAATAAATGAGTCCGTAATAACCGTACAACCGTGATTATTTATCAGACTATAACCGTACCATCAAAATCTATAATTGTTGCATCCCTAGTTGTGAGTATCGTGTGATACGTATAAAAGACCTAAACATAAGCACACTTCCATTGCACATGTATACAAGGTATTTTTGGATTGTCAGTCTAAACCACCCCTTTTAATACAAACTAAATTTCATTCGACCAACCTCAGTTATCATCGATTAAGATGTTTACATGAAGGCTTTTCAGTCTGATCGAGCCGTCAGTATTTGGTTGCATGTAAACATAGCTATTGTGCGCTTACTAGATACAGATCTATTTGTCATTTTTAGCGCCACTCAAAATTATATTTTGAACAACATTTGATAACAATCAGCTCAGGCAAAGGCAAAAGGCAGTAACTTGTTTTTGGTCGAAAGTGAGCTATTGATATTTTTGGGGTCTTCAAGACCTCCTGTATCATGTGGATAAGTATCATTTAAGTAACACTAAAATAAAAACAGTAATTTACCCTGAGTCACTTTAACCATGGATCTTATAACTGCTTGCTATGAGAAAGGAACCCGAGTTTGTCCGCGTTGTCAGGAAAAACTGAGCTCTGTATCCGGCTCGCAGTGAAGCCGATGCACGATCCTTTAAGAACATCGGCGCTGATGGCCTTGATAAAATGGAGATGCAGGTGCATGGCAGATCTAGCAAGCTTGTATGGTTTCTTACTTTTTGGGCACTGTGTACACAGTTTAACACTTATCTGATAATGGGGCACGTTAGTAACGTTAGCATTAGCAGACATGGGTAATGTTGTATCATATACTGGTTATATTTCAAAAATGACCCTCTAAAAATGATCACTTCATTTAACATCTATGTCATTTTTTTTCGGCGACTAATCAACTAAAAAAAATTTATTCGAACAAGCCTCTCCTGGTCGATTAATGATTAGTCGACTATTAGGGTGCAGCCCTACTATAAAGTCATTTTCCTCAGTTCCACAGTTTAGCGAGTCAAGGTCTTTTGCCTTTGTAGGGCAGTATGTCCAAAATCATTTAAGAGGTAACAGTAATATTTGTAAGCTAATGTATAACCCGTTTTTAATTTCTCAGCATCAGTAGGTGGCCTTGTGCCAAAACTGTGTGTGTGCCATTGAGGTTATGGTTTTAATGACATGTACCAACTTTTGTGTCAGTATGCCAAAGCATTGCCAAGATACAGCCTGAAGACAATTTTGGCGACCTTGTTGTGAATGTACCTAGATACTATATGCAAAGTTTAATGCAAATTAGGCAAACAGTCTCGAAGGAGTTTGAAAAGTTTTTTTTTTTTTTTTAGAAAATTCTAAATGTCAGAAAGAATCATTGACTGAAATGTAATCGGACTTATACATTTAGCAGGGAATGAGGATTCATAAAAAAATATTTTTATGCTAGCCCACCTGACTTTGGACTAAAACGTAAATGAGCTTATTATGGTGCAACCTGGAGTCAGGCAGATCTCATTGTGCTTGCTTGACTAGCAGAGGGATTTGCTATCCCATCAGGTTTGGTTTCTGTACGTTTAATGGGTTCTGACGCCCAGACAGTTTTGAGCAGAACAAAATAAGAAGTAAATCAGGACTCTAGACAGCAACTTTATTTTTTGCTGGTGCCGCTTGTAAAACTGATAATTACTTTTTTTTAACCCTCTGATGCAATAATGAAAGCTTGGGTTAAGTGCATGTCTTTAGTGCTTGGTTTTTAGTGCATGAAATAAACAAATATTTTTTTTTCAAAAATAAGATTTTTTTCAGAAAGTGTCCAATCTAGTGGACTTGATCTTCCTGCGCACTCAAAATATGACAAAATAATTATAGCTATTTACACAGATTACAGCTAATATGCACAACATTGTATATTTTTAAGAGATTGTTCACCCAAAAATTAAAATTGTCATAATTTACTCAGTCGCATGTTGTTACAAACCTGTATAAATTTCTTTGTTCTGATAAACACAAAGGAAGATATTTTGAGGAATGTTTGAAACCAAACCGATCACAAACCCCATTCACTTCCACAGTATTCTTTTTTCTTTTATAAAAGTCAGTGAGGCTCATGATTGGTTTGGTTTCAATTCCTTTGTGAAGAGTAAGTAAATGATGACAGAATTTAAATTTTTGGGCGAATTATCCCTATAAATGAATACCCTATAAATATTAAATATACACTTACAAACAAAACAGTCAATTACATGACATGGAAATATATTTGGCGATATGATGTCCACTTCATTGGACACGTGGTTATTTGAAATGTACTACTTATTTGAAATAACATTTAAGTAAATAAAAGAATAATATTGTTATTTGGATGTTACTGTATATAATCATATTTTTAAGTTTCTTCTGGAATATAAGGATTGATAGGATAATACCAGCAGTAGTCAGCAAGTGTGGCTGTTTGCCAGCAGTTACAATGACTGACCACTGAATGAACCTCAATGGAGTGGTGCAGCAGAGAGCACTCTAGAGGCTGATTTGCAGTTTTACCACAGAAACCATTGCATTTAGGAGAGAAAGGCTTTTAAATCGCTGTACACTGCAGTGACCACTATGCATCAGAGGGTTAATATACAGAAATTTTCTATTATGCAAGCGATTACGTCTATGTCTCATTCAGTCACTCTTCCCTGATGCCTCCCCGTGTCATTCCCTCCTTTTATCTGGACAGTCAGGGACCCCCAGCAGCGGTAAAGCACAGGCACGTCTGGTCTGTGTGAGGGGAGCGCCAGGCAGAAAGGTTGCAAGAATGTATGTGGTCAGGGCAGTAACGTGTACATTGTTCAACTTTAAACGAAACTGTAAAGCTCCACAATGAGAGTACACAGCATATAAGTTTAAGATGACGTGAGAAACAGCCCCTCTCCATGCAAATAAGATGCTGCGAGGAAGCCAGATGCCGGTCACAAGTTCAAGTGAAAGTGAAAAGTGAAAGTGCTTGTCAAGTATGCAACGCATACTCGAAATGTGACCTTTGCATTTAACCCATCCTAGTGAATAGTGGACACACGCACTGCAAGTCGTGAACACACACACGCACACACCCAGAGCAGTGGGCAGCTATCCCAGCGCCTGGGGAGTAATTAGGGTAAAGTACCTCAAGGATACCACTGTTGCAACCCACTGGCCGTAAGCCTCGAACTGGGAACTTTCTGTTTACAAGCCCGACGCTCTAACCGACTCTTCATACCAGCATACTCAACATGTGAGCTTAATTTATTGGGTTTATTGCAGACACAATGAAAGCAAAAATGCCCACAAACCTAATTCGACTCGCTTTATATCTTTTAAGATTGATGGAGACTTGGACGCGTCTTTGTAGGGGTGACACATTTTTTGGCGCGATTGTAATGTGGCATACTGATGTCCAGCAGTGCTTAATGTAGGTCATCAAATGAAACACATCTATTTTAAAGTAGGGTGACACTTTAACTTAAAGGGGTGTTCATAAGACTGACATGACACCTCCACCATCATGACACAACACGTGTGTTCATGAACATGAAAGAGATTTCATGGATGTTTATGATAACTGTCATTAAGTGTCATTCGCTCAATTATGTCATTTTAATGCAAATTTCAGATGTCTTTGTTATGACAACTTGACATAAACCAATACATCATAACTTGTCATGACAACTTGACATTACCAAGACAACATAACTTGTCATAAACATGACATAGCAGATAAATTATGGGTTAACATTACAATAAACTGTCATGTGGTTGGTTTTGACATTGGCTGTCATGAGGCCATTATTACTGCTTTTGACCACTTTTTACCAGTTTTGTAACATCATTATGAATATTCTTCATTTCATGTTTTTTTAGTTTCCTCTAGAAGTAAAATCAATAATCCAATAATAATAATAATAATAATAATTAAAATTGATCAAATTAAATTTTATTGCGATTGGAGACAGATTCACCTAAAATTAAGTGAAAACAGTGCAACGGTGGGTTATGCCATGCAGTGTTTGGTCCATAGCGCTGTAAAAACGTTAATTTAATGTTAATTTAATATTTTTCTTTTTTGTCCGAATTTTAGAACTATCTGTGTGAGGAAGAACAAGTTCTGTTATTTGTCAGTTTTTTTATGTATTGTGCACATACATAAAGTTAAATATAATCTTTTGACGTGTCTGTTTATTAACATTTAGTATTAACACTTAATGACTACATGCTACGTGCTAGATCATTGAGATCGTCCAATCGGATGCGTCTCGGTGTTCCACGGTCTAGACGTAAGAACAATGGATCAGTGGCGGCGCTTAAATTATGATGCCTAAAAGATTTATGACAAGTTATGTTGTCTTGGTAATGTCAAGATGTCATGACAGGTTATGATGTATTGGTTTATGTAAGTTGTCATAACAAAGACATCATAAACAATTGTCATCTTTGCATTAGAAATGACATAATTGAGCGAATGACACGAAGTTGCCATAAATGTGCATAAAATCTCCTTCATGTTCATGAAACGTGTCATGTCATGATTATGAAGGTGTCATTTCAGTATTATGAACACCCCTTCAAGTAAAGTGTTACCAAAATGATTTAACACAATAGTTTTGATTATATCAGTGAAGTTGGTTAAAATATTTAAAAATATAAATATTTAGTAAAAAGAAGCATACAGTAAGTTTTACTGTTTACAAAAGATGTGGTAACTAGGAGTGTGGTAAAGATACTAATAGAGATGTTTATCCATAAACAAGAAATTATCTGTATTCATTTGTAACAAGCATTTATGCATGAACACATTTGGATGTAGTTTTTTTCTTGCCCCAACTTGTGACTCTGGTCCCGGGGTCACCCAGTTCAACTGTTAGTCTAGAGCCCTGAAAATCCTTAAAAAATACAGCAGTGTTCCAGCACTTTGTGCTAGAATCCTAAAAAAAGCATTAGTAGTGTGGACTTAACTCTTACTGGAGTAAGAAATCAAGATTAGAGCATAAGAGGAAATCACATCTTACAGATTCACATAAAGGATGAGGAAAAAGGGAATCAAGGAACGAAAATATCAGGGTGGTGTGAATGATATTCACAGCCAAAACGGAGGCGATCAGGGTTTCTCCTGAGAGGAAGTAGATAAGCAGACAATAGTAGTGACAAACAAAGCACCTGCCTGCATGGCAGAGCACATCTGTGCCGCTTCCAACAAGACTCAATAACTGCTTGCTTTGTCTGAAGGCCTGGTGGTATGCTTAAAGAGAAAGTGGCATTTTGTCTTTCCTCTGTGTGTTTGTTCCTCCTCTCTTCCATATGTGTGAGATGTGCTTTGATAACGGAGGACAGTCTGAGATTACGGGGAAATAAGTTCTCTGATCTCATTTCCCAGACTGAGTGAGAAGAATAAAGTTTTTTTCTCACAGACTGGCTTGAAAAGATACCTTACTTTTGAAGCGTTTGCTTAATCAATCATTTAAATGTGTAAAATCAGCAGTTTATGACTTTTAGTGTGTTTTACTCGTTTTATGTTATTCACTCCACGTCTAATGAATGTCATGGAATAGGTTTGATGGTAGTGTAATATCACAGATGACTTCCAGTAATGTTATAGTTGGAATAAAGTGGGGATTCCCTAAAAATATGGAGTGCATCTCTCGGCTAGATTCGTCTTAAAATGTTTGTCTTTCCTACGCTTATCACGATAAGTTAAAGATCAATGGATTGCATCTCTCTGCTAGATTCATCTAAAAATGTTCATGTCTTTCCTACGCTTTTCACGATAAGTTAAAGATCTTACATATATCGAAACACCAATAAACCATATTTAAGACCTTTCACTGTTCTGCACGGCATCTTAAGCTTAGCATGGGGAAATTTTTAAGTAAATAAGAGACTGTGTGGTGGTATTATTTCAAATAAATGTATTGCACAGAAAACCCCCGCCCATCAGCCCTTCATTTCCACCCACGCTACAAAGGGGGAAACCTTCAGCTGGCCCACCCACCAGCACTACTGATCTCTTTGTGGGTTGACTTTCAGGTGACTGTGAAAGTTAGAAAAAACTGCGTTGTGACCGTAAGAAAAGGGGCTCCTTGACTCAAATATCATCTGATTTAAAAGATAAAACCTTGAAGTTTTATTTACTTTATTTTGTATAGTTTTTGGTGTTTCTCTGATCTTTCTCGAAAAGAAGATCTGGAACTCAGTCAAGCCCTCATTCCCAGTTAGTGTAAGGCCGTTGCTGAAACTGATGTAAATAACAAGAAGGTGTTTGCTGTTTGACTGACTGTATTTGCATACTTTAACACTCAGTATATATATTACGTATTTACATGGTTAATTTTTCATTGCTGATAAAAAAAGTGTTCCAGGGATCTGTAATAAATAAATGTAATAGTGCAGTACCGTTAATAATAATTCATAGAAATTCAATTATATAATAATAAGAAACATAATTGACAGATGAAATGATCAATTTAGTCATTTTAATGCATTAAACCATTAAATAGTGATGTTATACTGTGATATTACACTTGCAGGGCTTTTATTGGATGTTACCGTTTTGGGTTGTCATCATTGTAGTACATTTAAGTGTAATTGTTTCACACCTTCATACATGCCTACACCCCATCCAGAACTTTACGTTATGAGCAGAACCTTGTGTTACCATGTTAACCTTGTGTTACTTGTGTTAAGCGGCACTAAAGCACATTCCCACTTGTTTTCTTTCACTTCTCCGTGCTTGTGGAATGATCTTCCTATTACAATCCGGTCACCCATTCAACATTCAAAAAACAATTAAAAACCCATCTCTTTCAAAATACTTGACATAGATATTGACTGCATTTCTGTTTCTTCTATCTGTTTAAATAGAACTCACTACTGAATAGACCTTTAATTTTATGTTATAGACCTCAGCACGACAAACACACTCCGCTGCTACCCTGGAGAAACAAACTATATCCATTGTTTCCAAAATACTGACTTACTTCTCCTTAAATCCAAAATGACACTTCTTCTTTTGTGCCATTGTTGAGTCTTGATTTAAAACAAAGCTATCGCTTGAAGTGAGGCCTGTGACTTTTACGGTCCTTGTTTCTCGCTTTTCCGCTGATTAACATGTGGGCATGCTTTTCCAGGGGAAGTGCCCATAAAAGAAGTGATATACGTAAGATGTACCCATGTTCGGAAAAAAACGCTCAGAAACTTACGAACCCTGGCGAAGTGCCTTCGGCTTTTTTGACACCTTGCCTATGTTTAGCATGAGGAAACCAACTCTTAAACTGTGTTAATAAGTCAGAATGCAAGAAATACCATTAAACCCCCCATTTTAACCAAAAATGGATTGCAGCTTTATGTCTGAGGATTCTGCAATCATTTACCCATGGTTTCACAGACGAGGCTGAAGCAAGGCTTGAGCTGTCTCAACTGAATTTTTACGAAGACCTTAAGGGCTCGTTATAGTCGTGCGTAGGTTGATGTAGTTTGAGTTAAATCACTCCTCAACTTGGCTCATCTTTGTTTTCACCGTCACAAACGGAAATACCTATGACGCAGTTTCTTTTACCTGACGGGAGGGGTTCTGGTGGACCAATCACAGCGCTTGCGGTTCGCGTAGATCTGACGCGCTGTTAAAAATTTTGTGAGGTAGCTACGGCGTAGGACCTACGCACGACTATAAATCGCCCTTTAGTCCTGACTTTAGCTAGGCCTTGTAACTCTGTCACGTAAAGAAGTAGAATCAACAATTTAATTTGAGTCATGTCCTACAAAACCTGTTTCTGATTTCATTTTTATCTATAACTTTTTTATTCCTTGTGTTTTAAGTCTTGTTAAGGGTACATGTTTTTATCCGTTCATTTGGTTATGTTCAAATATTGTCTAGTATTTTTATTTTTATTTAACTTGACCACAAGGTCACAAAAATTGACTTGAAGCTGTATCTGGGCAGCAATTTGGCAAACTTAAATGGGGAAAGTTATTATTTGCACGTGTTTTAAAGGCTTGCAAATGTAAACACTCAAGTGATTATAAATAATTTTACCACAAAAAGGTGCTAAAGTGAGCAGTTAACTTTAAGCACACATGCGGTTGGAATGTGTCTGGTCCAACTCCAATCAGACGTGATTATCCCTATGCCCTTCAAAGATCAGAACCCTTGATGTGTAAACTTGAGTGAGAGTTGTGCTGTGTCTCATAGTTGATTAAAATAAATTTAGCAAAAGAGCACTAAAACGCAACATAATTTTCACTTTATGTGGAGCGACTGTTTATGCTACTACATCTTCCTAAGGCACAGTTTGAAATTTGCCCTCCTTCACAGAGAAATAAATTTCAAAAAGCGAGCGAACATAAAATCTTTCTGTTCTTGACAGGACACATAAAAACAAAATGATCTCGAAATATCAGTTTTCTTTTTCTAATTAAAACATTTGTTTATGTCTGAAGTGTATGTATAGAGTAGAGGCAGTAACCAGGGCCTTCATTTATAAAGCGTTTTTATGCACATATTTTATCTTAGACCGTGGATACTCTCAAATCCGCTTTAAGGCTCAGATTCATAAAAGACGTCTTTGACGTGTAAAAGTACTTACCTCCATATCAGGTTCCCATTTGGCGTACGCATATTACAGTATTGCTGGTAGGCATATTCAGAACTTTTACAGCGCCAAAATGCTGTTTTCAAGTCATCATCTGTATTCGGGCTTAAAAAACCAAGGCGACTCTACCGAAGCCTTGCACGTTTTGTCCGAGTCCGGCCTGGCCTGACACATTAACTGTAATTATGAGCCCGAGCCCAAATTAAACCCGACAATGTTTGATAGTGTGCTGTGATGTTCTCAACTACAATTCAGAGTTGTTTGAACTACAGAAATCTGTTCAGAATTATCTTAGTGAACTAATGCAACAAGGATGAAACATGTAAACTGCTTTTACTAAACTGCTTAACTGTTTGTTTTTATTCTGAACGGAAACGTAAAAAAACGTGTGCATGCAATAATGATGCACACAGAAATTGAACAAGAATGAATTGTGGATGGCCTATAGAGAAGGCCTACTACTCTTAAATAATTTAACAAGGTTTAGAATAGATTTTAAACGAAATATGATGGCCTATTTTGAAATGTAGGGCTATTCCGATGCAAAAAGGTGTCCATAGGTTCAGGAAACTATTTTCTAGTTTGTCATCTTTTCAAAATATAATTCAAAATAAAGGTTTAAAATAGTGCTTTATTTAGTGAAAGTAAAAACGATAGAATTCAGTAATTAAAAGGTGCCATGCATCGATTTCAATCCAAATGAATCCATATGGAATATATTCCGACAGTTTAGGATATGATCTTTGAATTTTAAAGTCGAAAAATATATTATTTTTAGTGCACCGTCCAGGAGGCATGCATGGCAAACTGAAACAAAACTTTTAAAGGCGGAGTCCACGATGTTTGAAAAACGCTTTGGAAAAGGAGACGGGCCGACTACCAAAACACACTTATAGCCAATCAGCAGTAAGGAGCGTGTCTACTAACCGACATCCTTGCCGGGTTGCGTATGTGTGGGTCGGGTCTATCAACAGAAGGTCCAGATTCTATTGGGGTAGGGACGTGTTTGTTTAGGTGATTTCAAATATCAACATTGTCTTTAAAACATCGTGGACTCCGCCTTTAAGACACAAATATTACGTTTACATGTAAAAATATACTTAAATGAAACCCTTGAATTTAAATGTCCACCAATAATCGCCTTAACTCGAGTGATGTCAATAATGTTTTCATGTTAACTTAGAATTTAGAAATATTTAAAACTTAAGCAAATGATAACAAAGATTTTTTTTGACCACTCGCCATTGTAGCAGTCAGAGAATTTGGCCTTTGAAAATTGGTTATTTACATGCTATTCATTTTTATGAATTAGATTAGGGGCGCTTACAAGGCGGAATTCTAAAAGCATTCTGCTGCGCACAATTCCAAGATCATTTCTGATTTATAAACCGCACATCTGGAAAAGAGGCGTACATAAGTTTTGGTGCGTACGCTCCTTTTCTCTGAATCACACTTACAATCATTTCAGAAATGGTCTTAGATAAAATGTATAGTTCCTTTGTCGCACTTTTATAAATAAGGGCCCCTGATCCTTGCTTCTCTTAAAGAGACAGTAACCTCAATTAACCTACTTAAATCTCTGTCATTAACGTTGATCAAACAACCCAAGACAAAGAGAAAATCACTTCTGTAGCTCTAAAAAATAATGATATTTAATTTATACAATAAAGTTATTATTCATTCGATTTCTAATGCCAATTTTAGACCCTACTTAATGTGCAACTTTGTTCTTTTTTATAAATGTTTGTAATTTATTTATTTGTTATTCGATTTTTCCCACCCCTTTTTATGCTGATCCGAAAAATGATTCGATCTGTGCCTTAAAAACCTTAATGTGATCTGAACCGTGAGTTTTTTGATTACACACTAGACAAAACTAAATTAAAGTTATCCAGTGCTCTTTGGTTGGTGTCATTTTGGGCATCTGTTATTTTACCGTAATTCAAAAAGATAGAAACCATCTTAACTAACTGATTTGCAATTCAACACTGAGAGAACTATCCAGTTTATTGACAATATCTGTTCTCTCAAATTTTCTTAAGTGCTCACAGCTGTAAGTCTATCACGCGGTTTAACAGACAATGCTTAAGGCTAGTCCTAGACTAAGGCACATGTTTGAGCTGTCTCAACAGAAAATTACTTGCACTGACAGATCTTAAAATATGCCAGGACCATTTATTTCTCAAGAGGCACACCAGTAAAAAAACTTTCTAAGGCATGTTTATAAAAGATGCTTAATTTAACATATTAATAATCATCTAACATAAATTAGTAAATGAATACACTAACTTTAGACCCACCCATATAATGGCTTTTCTGTGGGCATCTGTCATAACTGAACAAGAAGGAGAGTTCTGTACAACTACTGTACAAGTTTGTTGATTGAATTTCCCTTGCATAATTCTGAGAGTGATGCTGGGGACGCTCCCACCGTACACCCTAACCAACTCTACACACACACGCACAACATGAAGGAACCTTTTCCTCCTCCTGTTCGGCACATAA
Source organism: Misgurnus anguillicaudatus (assembly GCF_027580225.2). Lineage (NCBI taxonomy): Eukaryota > Metazoa > Chordata > Actinopteri > Cypriniformes > Cobitidae > Misgurnus > Misgurnus anguillicaudatus. The sequence continues at coordinate 1,062,387 of NC_073346.2, read as the reverse complement.
TTCCTGAGTGCTGGTGTCAATGTGTAGTAGTGTAACTGCATAGTCCTGTCTTAGACTTTTTGTTTAACTCAGATGTTGTTCATTCATCTTTCTATCTGTGCCCTGCAGAAAGTTAGGGGCTTTTTGAACAGATTTCTTTTTATATTGTTGATGTATTTTTAATTTAAGTATGCACTGTAAGCCCTGACAAGTTGATTCAACTTTAAAAAAAAAAAATAGGGTAATCCGCTGCCCTAAAATTGTCAACTTTAAAAATGGTGAACAAACAATTGAAATTTTTTGTTCACTAAATGTAAAATGTCTTCAGTAATGTATTCTTGTTAGATTACTCAAACATTTTCTGTTCTAGAAATGGTTAGTTAACAACATGAGAAACTTTATTTCACAAATTTTATTTTACATAGTTTAATGAAACTTGTGAAAAGATGAGCTCTTGACTTTACTACAAAAATAATAAGCAACAATGTTAACAAACACAACTGCAGTAGTATAAATAAGGAAAGCACACACCAAAACAAAAGTCATAATTTATGCATAATTTATGTAGCAGTTAATTTATGCAATGCGTGATGGGTAAAATGTTAAAATCTAGATATTTAAATAAGCTAAAACAATTTGATTCAACTCAACATTTCTTGTTGAATGAGCGAAATCATGTAATGAAACTAAAACACTTAAGTAATGGAGGAAATGTTTCTGCGTTTAAGTTAAGTGTACTTATTTGGGTTAAAACAAAATGAGAGTTCACAGTGTGTGTAATTGTGTTCAGATTGAAATAGTGTGTTTAGTCATATTAGCCCCCTTCCAGTGCATTCACCAGTTCTATGTTCTTCTCGGTATTTGTGGGAGGTGATGAGTAGGCGTGGGTTTTACTTTTTAGTTGTATGAATCAAAGACTAATCAGACTTTTTTTAACTGAAATAGAAATTTCTAAAGGGCATGCACAGGTTTTGTTTCTTGTAAAGTGTTTTCATTTAGATTTGATTTTCCTCTGTTATTTGTAAGTGTACTCTTTGTTTTCAATCTAGCGTTGGGTCAAAACGGGACAAACCCAACAATTGGGTAATAAATGAACTTGTGCTAGGTTGTTTCAACCCAAAATGCTTCAACACATGGTTGGGTCAAATATGAACATTTTCTTGCTTAATTTAATCTCGCATTTAGGTTTGTCCCTTTTTGACCCAACCATGTGTTGAAAATAACCCTTTAGAGCTTTTGTAATATTTTATAGCCAATTTAAAAAAAGGAATGAAAAAGTCCTTTAACAGCAACATAAACACAGCACATACAGACAAACGTACAGTGGCCAGAAAGAAGATGCCACAACAGATATAACGTTGATCACTTCTCTTATTTTAATATTACTCAATATTTACCCAAGTCTTATGCAAGAAAAGGGTTTCAAGAAAATCTTTAAGGCTTGGTAGTTTCATAACCATATTAAAAGGTGCTTGTTTCAAAAATGAAGGGTTTTTTGCCATTACTAACTACATGAATAATACATGTAGTTGAATTGGAAGATAATTGAGCTGACAGAGTGCAGAGGGAAAGCTGAGGTCATGCCTTTTTAACCACTCCTTTAATAAACAAAAGAATGCATTATTATGAGAAATTCCTTCCTGCGCCCACATTATCTTTTTCCTCAACTTCTTCAGCCCTGAGCTACAACTGCTCCGAGTCATGATAAATGGAGTAAGTTGAATGGACGTGATTAATTGTGTGTGTGTGTGTGTGTGCGTGCGGTGATGTTCATATGCTTTACTGGGAATTTCTTTGACGTTCATAAAAATTGGGAAATACTTGAAGAGGTGAAAACATACAGGTTGTTTCTTTTTTGGTGTGAACGATCCAGTAGGTTTTGATGTATTTTAGGATTATAAGAAGGTCAGCCAGAGCACATGCTGATGTTTGTATCATCACTTGCTGTCAGACCGAAGCTCATTCCCTCCAACTGCATTAACCATTTAACCTCCATGGGTCAGCAGGGTAATGTCACTGCCTTTAGCGTTTCCTTTAATTTTCAATCATGTGTAACTAGCTACGGAGTGTGAACTTGCTGAATTTGCTGTTAGCAGATGACAAAGTGGTTAATAATAGCATTAATTGTGCTGCGTTTTCTCCAACAATAGAGCCTCTCATGAAATGTTTTATGGGATTTTACCACATTTGATCTGATTGGAAGGATTTTTTTCATGGGCCTTATCCTCGTACTCCCTAAACTGTGCAGAGTCTGTCACGGGGGAGACGTTGTAACAGGTATTGTTTTGAAATAGTGAAAACTATTTTGTTTTAAGCACGTTTTGTACTATTGTCTCTATGACACATTGCTGCAAAAGCGTCTGTTAAATGTAAATGTCTAAATGTAAAGTCTTCATGCCGTATGCATTTCTTTTCAAATAAATATAGTATATGCAATTAATAGTAAATAACTTCAAACATTTTATAAGAAACAAAGAGCTGAAATTTCTATTTAGCAACTGTCAAAATATGGTGTGATTACTAAAACCAGTCAAAAGTCATGATTTTAAAAATGCTTTATTCTAATGGCTTATGCTAATAAACGAAGAGTAGCTAACAGGTTATCTGCATACATGAAAACTCTTTCGCTACTGTTTAAAAACTATCCCACAATGCATCTTGTTTGGGTGGTTGAAAGAATATATATATATATCAGATACCTTAAAATAGTTTAATGGTTAGTGAGAGTTTCAAGCTGTGTGTTGTTCACTCCCTACATGGACAGATACTCACATGGGAGTTTAGTATAACCAGACTTTTCTCGAATTACTTACCTATGGTCGTTTGGCTGTTTCCTAATTTTTATATCTGGCTTGACAGTGCAAAGTTGTTTGATGTCCATTTTCTCATTAACTAACAATCTTTCAAACAAATTCTGTAACAACTATTACAAATGGGTTGATTTTATTACCACTTGCAATGTTCACAACCTGAACACATACTAACGCTGAACCTGTCACGCAGACTGATATGCACTTTACTGACGTGCAATGATACAGAACTATGTTCACATAACGTAAAGACTAGAGGGGCAGACTCAAATCTGCCCATATGGCTCTCAGTTAGGGATCACTTGCTGTTGAGCAAAGGCAGCCTCTGCCCCTCTCAGCCTCATCATTACATGCAGTAGCCAACCGCGCTGTGTGCTCAATTTCCAAACATATTTTCATTTCACTTACGACTTAAGATAGTCTAGAAACACAATATTTGTTAAAAAATATTAGACACATTTACAAGTTAGCGTTTAGATTTGAGATCGATTTAAGATTATTGAGTTTTATCTTTTCAAATGAATAAATATTTTGGTGGGGCATTGCCCCACCTGCCCACACAGCCTCTGTGCGCATCACACCTCAGTTTGCTGAACAACTGAGCCTGATACAAATGCAATTGTATGAAATGAGAAGAATGAACAATAATTAAAATAACATTATTTTAGTTGTATTCATTTTAATTGTTTTCACAAATGAATTGAGATGATTTGCCTGTTTGCCAGTCTCCCAAACCGTCACGTTGACAATTTAAATTTGACTCATGAATGAAAATTATTTTATACATTTAACATCAGTTAACGTGATTGACACACTCGCAAATTTTTGTCATTTCTTCAGTACTGGTCAGGGTGATTTTAACTAGAATATTTTGACAGCCCAAAAGGTAAAGTGCAACAGGCTGCCTGTTTGAATACCTTGGTTTTATAATAGGCTATACATGCAAGTACAGTAGATTCATACTGAAAGTTAACCTCGTAGCATGTATAACACTAAGTAAGTTAATAGTGCATTTACTCAGCCATGAAGATGAAGGTAAAAACAAAGAGATTATAGACAATGGTAAAGCAAGCAAAGTAATGGGTAGGAGCATAAGATTTTGAATTGTTGGTTTGTCTGCATTCATTTGTTATAAAATGTCATCTGAACTTCATAAAAGTCTCAAGTAGACAAAACACAATGTGCTTAAGATAACAATACACAATTATAAAACGTTCATGTCTTTACTGAACAACTAGTTCTAACGCAACAGTGCCACAATGTGCTTGAGCAACAACATGCAAACAGTTAAAAGTTCACTTACTTTTCCACATAACTGTTAATGTTAAATGGGATGTGTTCAGCAAAGACATGAAAGATTATGATTGTCTGTGTTTTGTTAGCTTAAGCACATTGTGTTAGACATTAATGAAATAATGACATTTGTTAATGATAATAATACCAGTTAATTTTGAAAAGAAAGTAATTCCAAAGGGCTCACATGCTTTTCCTACCACTGTATAGTCTGCACATTACAGAATATATTATGTAAGGAAGACAAACCAGAAAATGTACGTGTTTGTGTTAAGGCTTAGTAATGTTAACGTAACTATTGTATTTTTTAACATTTACTGTCACTAATACAATTTGTGTGGGTAAAAACTAAGTTTGAAAATTTTGAGGGGTGGCAGTACTGACCTTGCATATCCCTCAGCAAATGTGCAGTTGCGCTACCTACGCTTGCTCCTTCTGTCTCCAGTTCTCTGTCTTTGTTTTTTTTTTGTGGATTTACATTTAAATAACTGTCAGCAATTTCAAAATTCTCTTCACTACCCATGCTGCAATCTACAGTGGCAAGAAAAAGTATGTGAACCCCTAGGAATAAACTGGTTTTCTGCTGTGATTTGCCGTGGAATGTAGTCTGGTCCTCGTCTGGGTCACGGCAATGGACAAACACAAGGTGCGTGGGGTGACAACACGCGGGTAGTTCTGGTTTCTTGTGTCTTTTTTGAGAACCCCCATTGAACATTCATAGTGCTGTAGGAAAATGTAAGTGAACCCTTAGATTTAACAGCTTGTTGAGCCTCATTTGGCAGCAAATACTTCAAGCAAGCGCTTTCAGTAGTTCTGAATCAGACCTGCGCATCGTTCAGAAGCAATTTTTGCTCATTACTCTTTACAAAACCGCCTTAACTCAGACACATTTGTAGGATGTCTGGCGTGAACCGCTCTCTTGAGGTCATTCCACAGGTTAAGGTCTGGGCTTGGCTAGGCCACTCCAAATGGCACATTTTGTTTTTCTTAAGCCAGTCTGTAGTGGATTTACTACAATGCTTAAGGTCATTGTCCTGTTGCATCAACTAACTTCTACTGAGCTTCAACTGGTGGACAGCCACCCTGACATTATCCTGTAGGATAATTCATTTACCCTTGATGATGGCAAGTGGTCCAGGCCATGAGGCAGCAAAGCAAGCCCAAATCATGATGTTCCCTCCACCATACTTCACTGTTGGGATGATGTTACGATGTTGGTAGGCTGTGCCCATTTTGCGCCATAACATTTTCCCCCAAAAATTCAACTTTTGTTTCAACAATCCATAAAATATTTTCCCAGTAGCACTGGGGTTTGCCAAGGTGCTCTTTTGCAAACTTCAGGCTCACAGCAATGTTTTTCGGGAGAGCAGCGGCTTCCTCCATGGTGTACTGTCATAGACACGGTGCCTGTCCAAAGACCTGCGTATGGTAGACTCAGGAACAGAGCTGTGTGCCCGTTCCAATGATGTCTTCAAGACTTTAGCTGTTACTCGTGGGTTCTTCTTTACTTCATAGAGTATTCTGCATGGTGTCTTAGGTGTCATCTTGACTGTGCGCCCACTTCTAGGAAGGGTAGCTACAGTATTTAACTGTCTCCATTTATAGACAGTTTGTCTAAGTGTAGACTGATGGAGGTCTAAACTAGGGGTGTGCATTGGCACTGCCCTCACAATTCAATTCAATTACGATTCACCAGGTAACGATTCAATTCGATTCTACGATGCATTGCGATGCATCAGAATTCTACTGTACACAACAAGGCAAATTTTTAATCAGTCAAGTAGTAAAGTCAAGAGCAACTATTCTCAACAAAAACGGAAGCTGAGCATCTTTAAGACAATGACAATTATATACCTGAGATGAGAATAAGTCTTGTCTAGTTTCCCATTAACTTCATAGAATCCGAAATGTGCCCATATGTCCACTTTCCATGGAAAAGGGTGCGTTTTTATTTACCTGTCTATCACGGTTATCTCTCTCCACCTCAGCCATCTTGATTGTTGTTGTTATGCCCCCGGAAGTGATTAAAACTTCACAACTTTATTATCTACTCGTGGCCAGAAAATAAACAGTGACATAATCGATTATGGCACTTTGCTGCATCGATGCTGAATCGTGCATGCGCGCATTGCCATGCATTGCCGAATCGATTATTGTTGACACCCCTAATCTAAACATTTTGAGATTGTTTTGTATCCCTTTTCAGCCTTATGGAGTGCAACATCTCTTGATCAGATATCTTTATAAGAGCATGGTTCAGAAGAGCTGATGCTTCTTAAGGACAGCAATCTTAAAATGTGTCTTAATATCACTCAAAGTTGCACTAAACCACACATTTAAACTCATTTTATTAATTGGACTCCAGTTTGCCAGTTTCTGACAAAAAAGCTTTCAATAAAGTAATTAGTCGATGGGCTCACTTACATTTTCCTCCAGCGCTGTGAATGTTTAATGGGTGTTTCCAAAAAAGACACAAGAAACTAGAATTATTTATGTCTTGTGAGCTTATGCACATCGTGTTTGTTTATTGTCGTGACCTAGATGAGGATCAGACAACACTCCAAGGCAAATCACTGCAGAAAACCAGTTCATTCCTAGGGGTTCACATACTTTTTCTTGCCACTGTATATCACGTTTAAGCTTAACCTTTTAGGTGAGGATAGTAATGACCGACAAGATGATCCAGAGCATCAGACAAATCAGTACCGCTGCTCCCTGTACAGTTTGAGCGATCGGGAATGGAAAGTAAAAGTTAGCGCACATTCAAACACAATTTTCATACCTGATGCCGCAATTACATACACCATAATTACTCAACCAAATCTTTAAGACAAAGCAAAAGCATTCAAAAATATTTTTCTTCCTAAGATAGCACAACGGGCAGGGCAGGGATACATTTTGGTACCCCAACTGGAATGCACAATAACCCCAGGACATCTGACGATTTTGGGAACCTAAACGTTTTTTACACCATTCTTTATTCTTTTTAATTTATTTCTATGGTTATCCTACATATATTTTATGCTTTATTTTTTCACAGCCAACGACTGACTGTAATTTTCTGCACATGGACGTGCTATTGACAAAAAACAAGTGGTGATGGTAGGAATCCTAAAATAGCAAAGCAGTGGTTTTGGTCATCTTAACATTGCCTCAATATACTGAGCTGTCCACTCACTTAACCTGAATATTATTGATAAGCCTGTTGTGTACAGAGTTTTTTTGTCTGCATTCCTTTGTTTAATGTTTAAATTGTTTGAATTTGTTAGAATTTGTTTAGCATTTTCTCATAAAGGATTGCATAAAATGGCATATATCATTTGTGTTCCACTATAAAAAAAATGCCCCTCATTATGATCATGTTTGTCATGATTGATATGGCATTTATATACTCAGTATTCGATTATGTGTGCTGTGCAGCCCCAGCAGTAACCTTCCATGAAACAATTTATTATAAAACATTTAAGCACAATGCACTTGAACTGTAAATTACAATTTGTGATCACCAACCACGTCTTTTTTCTCAATCCCACTCTAGATGAGCCAAAGAGATACCAGGTTATGATTCATGGCATTGAACCCTTGCTGGAGACGCCCATTCAGTGGCTGAGCGAACATTTGAGCCATCCGGACAACTTCCTCCATATCAGTGTCATCCCAGTACCAAGCGACTGATTCCAGACAATTGGTTTGAACAGTGATTGAGAATTCTGGATGTAAGATCTTCAGAGGTGGTCTTATGGCGTTCCTGGCCTTCCTATATTCTCATCCTCACCCCTGCAGTGGCCTTATGGAGCAGTGGTCATCTTAACAACAGAATCCAAATTAGTTTATTATATATGATTTAAAGCTCTAAGATGGGCGTCTTGTGTGTTTGCTGCCTTGAAATTCTTCCATGGATATGTTTGCGCAACCTTGCCTAACGTGACTGTACTCCCTTCACTCTTTCTTTGATGATATAGTTTGATTATAAACAAGGCTTATGGAAGCTGTCAAGAGTTAGATGTCAAAAGTAAGAAGAAATTCTGTCATAAAACTAAACCCAGTAATGGGATTTCAGCCGTAGCAAGCATGACGTCACGTACATGATCTGATGTATCAGTGTGTCCGATTCTGACATACATGGGGGGAAATTGCCACAGTCTGATTAGTCATTGAGGGAGTAAATGTCTCTTTTCCAGTCAGCGTTAAGGTCAGGATTTACCTTCAGAAGAGGTTTCAATTTGTTTTGGGTATTCTTGTCCATCTGCGTAAAGAGAAGCTTTTCTTCATTTAGAGCTCAAAAATGGTCTTTGAATGATCTCATGTTACACATCACACTGTTGCATACAAATGAAGCTTCGAGTATGTTTTGACCATATATTTACAACCTGTAGGCTGACTGGCTGTCTGTGTTAAGGGGGATGTGGGGACTCCAGACGAAACACAGCTGAGAGTGATTATTCGTTTAGAGGAATCAGTGAGTGTTTTATCCCAGACAGACCGAATGGGGGGTAAAACCACAGAGCTTACGCCACTAACAGGCGACTTCAGGGCAGACTCTTCCCGAAACAAACATCTGAGAGTTCAAATAGCATTGTATTTTCTATTAAATGACTTCTTCACACTTCTAATGACAGGTTAAAGGATAACAGCATGTTTCGGCTGTACTTTTTCTTTCATTTTCATGCCATGATTGCTTTTTCGTCTGTGTTCGATTAATTTGAAAGCATTTAATTAAAACAAACATTTTATAGCTATGTTTTGTCTGTTCATTATGCTGTGTGTTTTCATAATTGACATGAGACCATTTGTATGGTGCACCGCATTGTATATATTGTGTAGTATATTATTTTTATTATTTTATATATAGGTAGTAAATGGAGTTGTTAAAGCTCACACAACACGCGCTTTTCTGTTTCTCTCATGTTAATCTCGAGTAAAGTAGTATTACATCCTTCATCCAAAGAGTCTTTCGTTTCAGGTTGGGACCGCCCCATTTCTGCTAAATGACTAAATGTAAATGTAGTTTTATCAGATTTATAAAAGACAGATGAACTGTACCGATTCTTTCCGAAAAAACCTGAGCATCGGGCAAGTAACACACACAAAACATTATCCCACTATCTCTGCATAACTAATGATTCACTACATGTTCATGTCGTTTACGTTATATTCACTTACGCAACAAAACACAGACATTTGATGCAGTTTACTTAAAGTTGGGACTGCCCCATTTTAACAAAATCCAGCTTTAAACAAACACACATGTACACACAGACTGCTGCTGCCCCGAATAAACAAACTACATTCATTGTTTCCATAATACTGGGTTAATTGGAAAGTTTAAATTTCTCACAAACAACAACACACTTCTTTGGTGACGTTGATTTCTATACATCCTGTAATGAAATTGCCCATAAAAGAAATAAAGCAAGATTGTTACGTATGTTTCTTTCATGTTCGAAAAAGAATATTGTACAAACCAAGGTGAAGTGCATACGGCACAGAAATACTCCATCATACGTCCAACCGCTTTTTTGACACTTTGTTATGTGCATGAAATGGCTTTAGGACCCCCCCTTTAACATTTCAAACTAAATTGCCAGAGTATTGTTACTCTATATGCAGTATACGTACAATTCAATGGTGTAGCTACAATTGATTGTATTGTAACTACACCATTATGTGACCAAGAGCCTGCTTCTCTATTGATTAATCTTGTATAAGTGTGTTATTCTAGTAAGATTGTTTGCAAGCTACATAAAATTGCATATATATTAGGGCTGGGAAAAGATTAATCTCGATTAATCGCATACAAAATAAAAGTTTTTTCCATAATATATGTGTGTGTAATTATTGTGTATATTTAACCACACACACATACATATATTCATGTCAGATCTTTTTATTTAAAATGTATGTATAATATAGAATATATAAAAATATAAATAAATATATATACACATGTAAATGTTTCTTAAATACATACATGAATGTGTGTGTATTTATATGTACATAATAATTACACACTGCACACACAAAAATCACTTTATTTTGTATGCGATTAATCTTTTCCCAGCCCTAACATATATATATACACACACACACACACACAAAGCACTGAAAATGATTTACCTACAGATGTGCTAGTGTAATAGAAAAACAATAGAGCTGGTAGAATTGGTAATGATATCCACACTTGTTCTGAGTATTATTCTGACTCATTTACTGAAAGTATAATAGCAGTGTGAAGTTTAATTAGAAATTCAGCAGCAGATATTTATAATAAAAATGAGCATACATTTGCTTATTCTCTTTCTTAATTACGGAGCCATTTTTTCTAAGGAATGAAGTAAAATGGACCGTTCCGCCCTTTCTCAGAGAAACAACACAATTTGATAAAAAATGTATTTATGTGGAGAAAATATATATAAAGAGATAAAGAAAAATTTAGGATGCTCAGCTGAAATGACCTCAAATGCTTTAAAATAGCAAGAAGATGGAAGAAAACAAGCAACTACTGTTAAAACAGATTCAAAGATTCAGACTTTCATCACCTCTAGAAAAATCAAAGATGATCTAGTCAGAAGACGTCTAATTTAAGCTAAGCTATTTGCAAGAAGCCCCATAAAGCACCAGTGTTGAAATAAAGTCACGTGCAGAATCACATCAACTGGCCCAAAGAAACGTGGTGTAACATTTTGTGGCCTGATGAGAGTAAAATTGTTCTTTTGACGTCTAGTGGTTATCGATAAAACTTCAGGTGACCCCCAGGTAATGAATTCAAGTCACAGTACACCTTAAACACAGTACAGTTAAACGTGGTTTTTCATACTAATGTGTTGGGCCTATTTACCCTTAAATTGGACGTTTCAACAAGACAACAACCCCAAACACACATGCAAGAGGACTGAATCTTGATTCCAGACAGAAAGGATTAAGGTGATGGAGTGGCAGCTCAAACCCCTGATCTCAACCCCATTGAAAACTTGTACTTGTAAAAATGCAGTTTCTGAAGCAAATCCTAAAGATCCTGTTCTGAAATATCTGTTTCTATGCCAGAAGTCAGTTGACTCGATTTCACACAGATGTGCAGCAGTTATCAATAAGAGTTATGCAACTAAATATTAGTAATCCAATAGTTTAAAGTGAAGTAAAATCTTAAGAAATTTCTGAAGAAGTGTCTACAGAGAAAAATGTTGACACTGCTCTTTTAACAGCATAATATTCATTTTCTTTGCTTTCCTTTAAAAGAAGAGACTTGACAGACTTGATCAATTTTGTTAATGTTTTGAAATTGAATGTGTGATGTTTTTGTAATACATTTGAAATAAGGAAATAAACTCTATTATAACACTTTTATTAACACCACGGTATATATTATGACTGTCAAAAGATTAAAATATTTAATCTAATTAATTGCACTTAATCGCATAAATATTGGCATGTCAATGGAGAAAAAACAGTGCTTTTCATGTTTTTTCAGGTCATTCTGTAGTTTTAGCTACAGAAATTGAATAAAGTAATCAAATCAAATGTAAAATAATACTGCATACACTTACTGTAAAAAAAGATGTTTTTTATGTTATGTTAAAGAAACACTTTTTAAGACACGTTATATTGGACCCACTCACTTTTTCATTAATTTAGCGCATACCTGTATTTCTGTTCACTTATCAGAGCGTCATCAATGAAATCCATTACAATTGAGAAATGCCTTAAAAATTCAACTGTCTCGCGTTTCATCTACAGCTTTGATTTCCACACTGCTGCTTCCTCAAATCTACTATATAGCAGACTATTAAAGGAATTGTTTAATTAAAAGGCACCAGAATACAAGAAAATGGCATCTACTACAGTAAATGATTTTTTTTCTTGGAACCCAACCCACTCACATTTTCGACGTCAGTGCTCAGGTAGCATTTGTGCGCTGTCTGAGGCCTTGAGATGCAAATGACTTTATACGCAGTCTTGCGCACGCAGGCACACAAACAATGTGAGCACTGCATTGAGATCTGTTTTGAAATATTTCAATTAATAAGGCCTGAAAGCATGTTTAATGATCAACTTTTGTGACTATGTAGGACTTGTTTGATTGGGTTAAATTTGTTACAAATTTTAATGTGTTATTTTCCCCCATAACAAAATAATTGTATAAAATGAACAGCCCTATATTTGTATTATTGAAGTAGGTTCTTAGAAGCACTGAATTCATGAATGAAAGCTCTTGGAGTCTATACCGTTATGTATTGTCTGCTGCCTTTGATCCTCATTGTCAGTCTAGTTAGTAAAAGGCATTCACGGGGCAACATTTTTCTGCGGCTCCAAAGTGGTTAAACACAAGGCACGTACAGCTCAGGTGACTGTCTTAAGAAGCAATGAGCATGCAGTATGTAAACTTTTGAGAGGTCATGTGTAAAGTAAATACCACTGAGATGAAAAGGACTGCTAATCGATACAGTAGCTCTCTCCAGATACCGTGGATCTCCTTGGCAGCATCAATGATTTTATGATCCAATAATAAATTGCTATATGAAGATTCCTTATATAACATTTTTGCACTATCAATGCCAATCTTTGCCAAAGTTAACAAACAATCTTTGTTTCAAAAGATTGATCATGTGCATCTGGCGTTCATAAAACACGTCTTGAATTCATTATTTGTCTTCCCTAACTGCTTAAACTGTCTGGCAGTGAGTTTAGTGGTCTTCTGTGCTTGTGCCGGGTGCTCTGCGGTGTGGTGGAGTGGACATCAAAGTGAAATCGAGCACTTTTAATGTGCTCATTCCAGTAAACTAGTCACTAAAACATCAGAGCCATCTTCCTCTATTGTCTCTCCTTCAAGCATTTGTTCTGATAAACGTCTTGTCGAAGAGCAGTATCGAAGGTTGTGTATTTTTTAACATATTTTCTTTTCTCTCCATGGGAAAGTGAGGTTGTGTCTGTGTAAAGCAGCAAACACTCTTTGAAGTGGATTTAATGAGGAAGAGGACAAGGTTTACATCTTCTTCAGCTCCGTTTTACAGACTTTACCCACATTCATTTTGTGTCATTCACTCCCCTACACTTGCTGATTGGGATATAAAAGTATAACTTGAAAGCTACAACTTAGCCGAGCCCTTTTAAATTATATGAGGTGTCTGAAGACAACTTTCCCCTCTGTCCGATCAGTCCAGCCCTCTCATTCCCGACTACACCTGGAACTAAGCTTTGGATGGGGGAAGGATCACTTTTAAGAACAAACAACTAAACTCTCTTCTCCTACAGGAGGTCCCCTTTAATTTTCCTCTGACCTTCCCCTCTTTGTGACCCTCTCACTATTGAGTCAACCTGTCATTAATGTTGGCTTCTAATGGACAGGTGCTGAAGGTCCCTAAGGTGCTCTGATCATTTGGGGGACGACGATGATGGCCCACACACTTGCACTTGTAGTTTATTTTGTTTCCCTTTATTCTTTTATCTTTCCTCTGTTCTTTTTAAAATTCCTCTGCTGCTTGCTTTGTTTTCTCAATGTACTGTACCTCATATTTATCCGCTGTACATTTGCATACGCTCTACTGATCCATATAAATGGCAAGAAAGATGGCAACATTATGTAGATAAAATTTGTTCATTTTTCTGTTTAATAATTTATATGTTTATTAACTGAGATCTAATGGGGACGTCGAATCATTCTCCAAACCTACTTATCCTGTGTAGGGTTTAAGGAGGACTGGAGCTCATATTCTGTGGACAAATGGCCTGTTGATGTCGATAGAAATATCTTTATTTGAAGATTACAGCTGATTAAGATTGAAATAGTCCTAAAACCTATATTGTAATTCAATGCATTGAACTGAAACCAAATGTATGTAACAGAAGACAGCACACAAATTCATTTGATCAGTGAAGATTTATATTATAATTTACATTTTGTCAAGCGGTACTATAACTACGTAAACCAGTATGTAAACAAACAGTCTTTCTCTTTAATTTAAAGCTGAAGATGAGGGCTACTGTAGACTTTGGTCATACTTTAAGACAAAAAGTGCATGAGATGCTACTACATCACAGCACATGTTGACTGTCCTACCAGTTTTGCTGGACAAAATCTTAAATACACTACAAACATAAGACAAACGAAAATAAAACCAGTGCATACAAAGGCCGGGGTGATGTCGTAGTATCCACAAACATCATCAAAAACCTGCAGAAAAGAGGGCTGCAACAGCAAGTCTTACACTGAATATGCACACATCTTTATCTGTAATTTAAACATTCTGAAAACAATAAAAAAAACTTTGGTAACCAGCTACACATATCTTAATTTTGGTATCAGTAATGTGCTACACACTTAAAAAAAATGCAAAGTCAGTCTCTGGTTCACAGCCAGTGTGTGACAGGTAAGACTGCTACTCTTTGGTCCACATGTACACCTGCACATTTGGGACATTTAGGATTCATTTCCTCTTCAAGTAGCAAAAACGAACATTGACATCTCTCTTAACATACAAGGACACCACACACACGCACGCACGTGCGCACACACACACACGCACACACACACACACACACTTACATTCCCACAGTCTGAGGTAACAGTTGTTGGTAATATATAATATGCCCTTTTTAAAATTATTAAATTGTGTATAGCTCAACGTAAAGAGAATAAATGTTACACAACACATAGATGCCGTTGACCTCAACTAGAGTAAAAAAGCCTTCAACAAAAAGGTCTATGTCAAAACCTCACCCCACAATAAAAATAAACCTGAATGTGCTCATCTTTAGGCAGACAAAAAAATCACAGTCATAACTATTTACTGTTAGAAAATATTCACAAAAGAATGACATAATATTAGGAAATATGTAGGAAACATTTACATAAAACAGTAAATAACAATGAATTAACCAGTCATCGTAAACATCATTTCAATACAATAACATAAATTAAATAGATTAAGAAACAAACAGAAATAAACACCACAAAAAGCAAATAATATTAATTAGTCGGTAATGTTAATAAAAGAATGTGATTGTCTTTTGTGAAGGACATACTAGACCAATGATAGACTTGATCAATGTCTGTTAGCCCTGAGTACTTCAAGTCCCTGAACATAAAGGCCAAAGCCTGTTTCCTGTGAGAAGAATTATGTACACTTGTAGCAGTCCACAACCTAACCTAGAGAACTAGGCAGGCAGCCAAAGGTAAGCAAGACTAGTCTTCCATGACCTCCTCTGACTCCTTTTTAACCGTGATAGGGAGGAGCGGGAGAGGGCTGCTGCAATGAACCTTGATGACAGAGGCCTCACAGCCAGGCTCATTTAGACAATACGGAGGTGTTGGGGGATGAAGGTCTCCTACGGTGGTACCTTTGTGGTAAGAGGCATTAAAATCCATTTCCTGCCAGAGCATCCCAAAGATCTGCTTCTCCACCATGCTCTCAATGTCAAATCCTTCCATTTCCTCCAGCCTGTCGGCATTATCACTGATGTCGAAGCGTTCAATCTCCTCATTGACACGGTTGAGCTCATCCAAGTTGCAGCTGGGCGAAGGGGTCGCCGCTAAGCAGTAGCCTTTAAGGTGGAGCCGCAGGCTGCTGAGGTGGATGTAGTTGCGGTGACAGTGTGGACACTGGTGCGGACGTTCTCGTGTGTGCAGACGTTTGTGCAGTTTAAGGTGAACATACTGTGTAAACTTGGCTGGGCAGATCTTGCACTGGTAGGGCTTTTCACCAGAATGCAGTCGCAAGTGGGTTTTTAGGTTGCTTGTGCTGCTGAAGCGTTTGTGACACACCTGTGAAATAAATGCAGACCTTTAGGATCTCATTCTTGTATAAACTTCCATCTTACATTATCATTAAAAGTGCACATGCTGTTGGTTGGTTATTACTGTGGCTTACTTGGCATTCATGTGGCTTCTCTCCAGTGTGTACCAAGTAGTGTTTCTGCAGGTGGGCCAGTTGCGTGAAACCTTTATTACAAGTCTGACACTTAAATGGTCGTTCGCCACTATGGACACGCAGGTGCACCTGGGAACAAGGACAGATAAGCTAAGAGTACTTTCTATACATTTGCAGAATTTAAGGGACAACAGAGGAATCATGTTTTACTTGCTCACCTTCAGATTAGACAGTTGACCAAACGTCTTGCTGCAGACATTGCACTCATATTTGATCTTCCCATTTTGCTTCTTTAATGGGTAATCTAGACTTTTGTAGCCTGCAGAGCCTCGTTTCATCTTGCTGAGGTTGATGGCCTCGTCCTCTGAGCGGCTGGTAGCCAAAAGAGCTGAGGTAGGCTTAGTAGGCAGATGACCTGTAGAGGCTGCACAACCAGCTGTTGGGGAGCCACCAGTGGGAGCGTAGGGATGTCTATGTACATGGAGCGGTTTGTCTTTCAAAGAAATGGCTGCAGAAAAGGCACTGGTGGCTGCTGGGCGCAGGATGTTTGATTGCCCTCCTCCCTCAGGTGGAAGCATGGCAGATGGAAAGGGCATATGAGGAGGTACCAAGCCATTGTAAAAGGGGTACATGTGTGGGAATATAGGTGGCCCACTCAAACCGCTAACTGGATAGTGGGGCATGAGGTAGCGTGAATAGTGCGGGTTAGGATAGAAAGACATTGGGCCTGCTGGTGCGTACCCTGGGTAATGGCCCAGGCCACAACTGTAGAGTGCTGGAGAAAAAGACAGCAGGGTGTCCTTCGGCTCAAGGGATGCTGGTGTGGGACTGCCTTCTGGACTGCTCATAGGACTGCTGTGTGCTGAAGGACTTGGTGTAACCGAATACTGTCTGTGAGAACGGGCTGGCACAAATGCTGTGCTGCTCTTTAAGAACTCTTCATTCAGAGAGGGACGGAGCGGGTAGAGAGCTCTGGAGTAAAGAGGTCGGTCTGGGCTGTTGAGGCAGTGGGGACGGGTGGAGAGTGGTCTGCTAGGTTCTTGCAGTACGTCCTTCAAAATCTCTGAAACACTGTGTTCCCTTTTCACTGGGTTCTTGACATCCGTTTGCTGAGTGACTTCAATGAGGCTCTGCTCTGCTGACACACAAAACACATCAGTCATTTTTACATACTTTACATAGACTGCTACAGGTGACCAAGAGGAAGAAAGAAATGCATCTAATTACAGTGATTCTTATTTGGAAGACACAGTAGTTCCTTTGCCTCGGAGCACATTGCTCTAGTTAAACTGACTTTCAACAAAGCACCCAAGTGGTTCATTTAGTGCGACAGTTTGACAAATTACCTTGTTTTAGGGTCTACAGACAGGATGTGAGGCCTGACAGCTGCGCCAGTCAGGGTGGGATAGATTCACTGATACTATCTAATGGGGTTCACCAAGAGGGTGTGGGGGGACTGATGGTATCCTGCTAATAGAAATCTACACGCCTAAATCTTTTCCCCTTAGTGTCCACAAAGACCCTAAAGGAATCAAAGGCATTTCACAACCTCTGAACCGTCTTAAAGCCTTCACGTTTACTCTGTTATTAGAGGCAATGAGGTTATTTATGCCACAGTACATAGAGAATTATGTTTGGGTCTCAAGACTAAATACACCCATTTTTCAACACTACCTGACTCTTCCACCCGCCCAAAGTTGATTAAAGGTGAACGTTAATTAAAATTACTTTCTCATATATCTTGCATAGTTCACTGTTAATCTCCTTAAAGGATGTAAACAATTAAATAACTTCCTGCTTCCTGTTCACTGGGATAATTATGTGGAACTGAAGTATGAATGTGACTGTGCAGATAATAAGTATCCCTCAAAAGATCTACCGTAGACTCTACTCCCCTATCCTTCTGTCCTAGCTGCTACGTGTAAACACACCAAGAGGTTATCAGTTCTTTCCTCCCACTTTTCTTCTACAGACAAAACCAGTTCTGTTCCTCCCTTGAGAGCTTGCCAAAAACAAACAGCTAGTGATCACAGAGATATCAATCTATCAGCACAGCCCTACTGCCAGGAAGTTCAACTAGTCAATGGAGATGTTATTATTTTCCCTCTTTCTCTCTCTCTCTGGCTCTTTTTAGCCTCTTCTCTCTCTCTTCAAGTGGCAAATAAATAAGGAAGTGCCCCACACCTTTTGATGCAGTAAGACAAAGTGACTTAGGATATATGCTGACTGAAGTGTGTGGTTATTTTACTCCAAACAGGGTCAGGGAAATAGAAAGTCCCTGCCTAAGGTTTTCTAAATTAGTTTCACGTGGGAGGTTTGTGTCAGTTTTGTCAGCCCTAATGCTGTGAAATACAGATGCCGCTCTCAGGTATAAATGGGCAGATGCCATGAGTAAATAAATGTAATTACAGACTTCTATGTATGACTATGTGTGTCTGTTAGAGTCTACTGCATACAGTGGCTCCAGGGTATGCGCATGACTCTAGGGAGAGGAGTCACACTGGCTGGCCTGTTCACCTACCTATAAACCCTACCACCCATCCACCCAAGTCTTTCTACTGTCCCATCATTTTAGCTTTGAGAGTTTTACTGCCCGTTCAGTTTGTTGGGCAAAACAAACCTTATTATGACTGTAAGACCCAACATAACAATGTTATTCATCTTAAAAACATTGTAGAGGAAAAAACGAATCATTTGGGTAGTTGAAATAATTCTGTTCTTAGCAGAGATTAAAGAGAAGAGGCTACAAAACTTACAATTACAGTACAATGTCTACAACAGGGACTTGACTTTAACTAAAACGACAAGAAACAGAAATATATGCAGATCTATGGCACATAGAGAAAGATGAAATATTTTTTCTGAACTTACTGAGTTTTTGCATCATAAGCTCTCCAGAGGCTGGGTAGTTGAGACGGTGGGCAAACTCAGGGCAGTACCACACCAGAAGCTCTTGGTCTGCGGGGATAGCTTTCACCGTGTAGAAGAAAATGTTCATGCCATTTTGGCAAGCAGCGAGGTTCTGTTCCTGTTGGGAATGAGCTGGGTTCACGTAGCGCATCCAGTTACTCTTCTCCTCGTCTAGACCGTCCACAAAATGATGGAACTTTCCGTTCGAGTATATCTACAAATATAACAAGACAAAATTTTAAATAAAAAAAGAAAGAGTTGAGTCTTTAGAACGTCATTGTCATTAAAATGTTACAATGTAGTTTTCAGTTCTTTGAATCAAATGAGTGGGATGTGCTCTTCAAAAGTCAAACTTTGATTCATCAGAGACCCTGAACCCAGCTATCCCACACCGGTATTCACAGTGTCTTTCCATCTGGTTCTCTGATGCAATCTTATTAGGTCTCAAGTTTGATAGGGGGATGATGTCTCGCTGAGTTGTTTACACTAAGCTTGCTAGTTCCAGGAACACACTTAAGACATCATTATTTCTCTGCAAGATTTTCCTCTAAAACATAAACGTCACTATGTTTCCTCTAGCTCTAAACTCTCACGAATGACTCTGCGATCATCTGTCCACGCGGTAAAGCTCTGATAGTAAAACAGGAAAGAATGATGTAATCACTGTAAATACCAGAGATGTTCCACTTGGGGATCTTTGCTTTGGGAGCAATGTGGAAGTGACACAGAGTCAACACAAAAGCAGAGTGTGTTGACTTTGGACAATCTTCAGCTGTAAACAACACCTGAAAGTCACAGCGGGATACGAGTTAAAGAAAGGTGTCTTTTGAACGACAGCGGCATGTGATACTCTTTCTCTGAGTAACAGCATACGTGTAGATCCGGCTGACATATTCTTCAGACACACACATATATATATATAATACAGCAGAAGAACTGCAGAGTCATTCAGCACTTCCTGTCCCACTAGCTGAACACTGTACAGTCAAATAAAGATTACGCTACACGGAACGAATTGCTCTGTTCTCAGTCATTCAGCACCGATGCAGCAACGCAGTTCCCAAAACAGCAGATCTTTACTCAGCAGTTTCTAAATGCTCAGAGAATGTAAACTCACTGATTCTCAATGATGTCAGACAGGAAGTCAGTCAATGGAACAAGAAAAGGTTGTTTTTTCCTGTTCATTCCCACTTTATTCAGTTTCTGAAACAAAAGAACTCACCCGCCAGAAGTACTTTCTGTTAGCATCTTTGGGGACGTTTTCTGCAGTGTAACTTTCTCCCACTAGGGGGCCAAAGCGGGTGCCTTTGGGGATGTATTCTCGACTTACTACACCAATAACCTGGTTTAAAAAAACAAGGTGGTTAAAAAAGTTTACAATTATATGGGTATTGTGTCATATTGTCAACTATTTCAAACCATCACAACATTAAGCATGCTTAGTAGAAAGACAGATGTGTGTGTATGTAAGGACAATTAATTGTTAGCCAGATGTGCACACTCGAAAGACATGGAGCCATGCCTCTCTTCATCCGTCACCTCTCTTTACAGCCACAGGAAACCAAAGGTCATCAAGGTTACGTCTTAAGACTGAGAGAGACTACTCGTTTGTCCTGTCTCACCTCTCATTAACCACACAGACACAGTTTTCAAAGATGCCTCTCAAATCCTACAGGTGCTTTCTTTGAAACGAACATCTAAAAAGCTCAATATGACCTTTTTATTTTAAGCACCAAAGTATTTACTAAAGTCGTCAACGCATTTGGGGAATTTGTAAACTGTGTTTTCCGGTTCTGTGGACATGTGCAGGAATCTGTGGGCAAGTATTTCATTTGGACTGAATCTAGGGGTTATCACAGGCAAATCTCTTCTCCCTGGATTTACCACACATCCCTTACCACAAACTTCCACAAAGAACTATTACAACTCATTTAGCACACTTTGCATAATCTCTTCCCACCGATACTCTCCCATCATCTTAATCTTCCCCTGCGACCACAACTTCACTCACTTTCTTCCTGTTTGAACCCCAGCTTTTTCTGAAGAAAGAGGGTTAACTCTTTATCACCTCATAAATATGTGCTCATAAAAGGGGCTCAGTTTTTTTCTCACAGGAAGAGATAAGACAGACAGAGGCACTGATGAGAAAATCTATAACCTCGTTCCCATTAATCTATAAACACTTTTAAAATAAGAGAGGTTAATCTTAATCAAAACATCAACAATCATTAGCTGCGGAAAGGCGGAAAGTAGTGTGTTTGTGAATTGTCACGGACACAGACACAGCAGTCTGCTGCAGATAAAACAGCTTTGATAGATGGTAAAGGATTCGCCTCTCAACTTTTGCACTCTCGTGCTTGAAGAGCTTGTCACATGGTGCTCTGATGTATGGATGTTTGTGTTAGCCGAGTAACAATGTGAGCTAGACCTTATTAAACACATCCACACATGCACGACAGGCAAATCAGGAACAATTTTTTGTGCAAAACAAGTAAAAAAAAAACCTCAGCTGACAAGTGCAGATAAAGAAGATTAATACCAAGTGTTTAATGAGTAGGTGTGGCTTTATGGATACAATGTTTAAACACAATCCTTCAACCTTCTTTCTCGCTTCTCTAAGCTGTGCTTGATCGTGTGTCTTTTAGCTTGTATGTAATGATATTTTGAATTTACTGTAAGTAGACTCATACATGGTATATTTTATGGTTTATTTCAAAAAAGAAATATGCTACAAGTGTCAAACATGAGGCTATAGAGGCCTGAGCATTTTTCCCTACCTCTTTGGAGTCTCTTGGGTGTTTGAAGGCTAAGTTACGAGGTAAGGACGCCTCAGCGCGGGTGAGGTCTGCGGACTCCAGGGGACCTTCCCAGATGTGGTCCTTCACTGTGTAGGTGCATTTCTCCTCAAACTCTGTCTCCGTCCATTTTGTCATGTCTACGTCCTCTACGTCCATCTTGAGCTCTTCATTGTCACCGGTGTAGGGTGCTCCCTCAGTAGTCAACATTGCCGAGCTGTGATGAGAGGCAGCCTACGAAAATAAAAAGGAAATGAAAGTTGATGATAGAAAGTCTATGAGAACTAAGAACCAAAACATTATTTGGGCAAGTGGTACAGGTTAAATGACATACATTTTTGTTTTGTATATTTATACTCCACAATCCCCAAATAAAAAGACAAATTAGTTTTATTATTTACAATTCTATATTTCTATACAAAAACTTAAATTAAAGCCAACGGACGTACTTACCCTGTCATAAGGACAGGACAGATCAGAAGCTCTCTTTCTCTCTGTCTATTCCTCTCTAATTCAAAAGTCTTTTTTATCTATCACTTGCTCTTCTTCCCCTCGCCCTGTTTTCTCCCCTGGGTAGAAAAATAGCCTCAAACAGAGGAAAACATAGGAAGGAAGTCCTGTCTGCATCTGAATGTCGCTAAAATTGGAGTCTGAGTGGCAGACTAACAGAACTACTAAGCCATCCCAAAGATTGTGAGACAGACAGAGAGAGAATGAAAGAGAGAGAGAGAGGAAAAGGAAAAATGTGTTTTTATTGGGAGGCACAACAACACAACCTTCAAACATTCACAAGGCAAAAAATAACATATCTTGTTTAAAGTCAAAACTAACCTGAATTAAACCTTTTAAACTAATTTAATGTTAAAAAAAGGTTTCAAGATAAATAAAGGAAACATATATTCTTAATTAATCTTCTTTTGGTCGTTATAACTACAAATGATCTTACTATTAAAATTCCAACTATTACTTACTAACTCAATGTATAAGAGTGTAAAAACTCATTTTTTTAAAGTGATAAAAAGGTTTTTCATTATGTGATCATTTAAATATGTCTTTGTTGAAAAAATAATTTTGTGTGTAGGACAGCTGTAGAACCAAAACTCATAATGAAACTGAAAAACTTAAATATGGAAATAAGATAAACAAGTATTCAGAGGAACTATCATTTTTTTTATTTTATTTTAAAGTCTGAATATTTTTATAGAAAATCAACATTTTAAACTACCAGTGTAAATTCTTCAGTCCCATGATATAACTGCAGAAACGTGAAAACTTTTTTAAAACAAAATTACATTTATACAAATGACAACACTTTGACAGCTTAGAATTATATTAACTCTATATTAAATTATGCTCCAACGACACTGTTATTCTACCTCACAAGAGCAAACTACCACACCATATATGAAGAAAGAACAACTTTATTTAATATAGAAAGTGTCTTCACATCTTTTCCTCTTCACACAAAATTAAGCACACATAAATAAATCAAGTAAAACATCTCTCAGTAAAAATATCGCTTACCAGGAGGTTCTGGTCCCAGCCACACATAGAGACTGTGTGTGATCTCTCCCCTGAGTGTGTATGTATGGGACAGGTGCAGCTCACGGTTCTGTCCTGTCCCACTGCTAGTCCAGATAGTAACTGACTTCTCCTACAAGTGCCTGAGATTGACTGACTGCATGAGCATGTTTGTCTGACTTGTTGAAGACAGCCTGGCTCCGCCCATGACTCCACCCACAGAGGACAATGATCTAACAATTACTACACTGCTACACTCAAATCTCTCTCGCACTCTACACACACACACACACACACACACACACACACACACACACACACACACACACACACACACACACACACACACACACACACACACACACACACACACACACACACACACACACACACACACACACACACACTTGATTTTTCAATAGGCACAAATTAAAAAGTTGAACAATTTTTAATTCAACAGAATCTTCATTGTACATTAACCTCCATCATTCCCAAGATGATTCATAAGCTTTCAAATAGACAACTTTTAAGAGAGAAGGAAAAATCTTATTAACGCATGTTTTTAAACAATACAAATAATAATAATATATTTGATTAGATATTTTCATTCTATACTCCAGCCACAAAAAGCAAAACAAACAAACAAACAAACAAACAAACAAACATTCATTCGAAATAAAGACTAGATGTGAACTTGCCACAGCTTCTTATTTGAGAAAATACAATCTGCAGGATGAATGTGAAATTATATTTATTATTTTTTTTTATTTTAAATATTAGAAAGAGTCCTAGAATTATGGAAAGAGACACACAGGGCAGTTTTGAAACAAGGGCCTAGAAGTAAAATCTTGTTTGAAGAGAAAAGTGAACATGTCTTCCCCTCACTCTCTTCCTGTGTAGGAAGGACGTCCTTTGACGGTGACTAGCGCTGTTTACTGGGAGCTGACTGACGTGCTTGTTCCTCTTCTTACCCCCAGTCTCACGCCACTTCCCTTCCCACCTGCCCTCCCTATTGCATTGTTGCGTCTTAAGAGTGTGATTACAAAGTCTAACAATCCTAAAAGAGCTCTCTTTAATGAACATACTGTAATACAAAACAAGGTGGAAAATGCTTAGTTTCATTTTATTTATTTTTTAATGAATCCCATTTTTCTAATCTCACGTGCACGGACACACACACACACACACACACACACACACACACGTACACACACACACACACACACACACACACACACACACACACACACACACACACACACACACACACACACACACACACACACACACACACACACACACAGGAACACTCTCACCAATCCAAAGTTAAGCTGGTGACAAAGAGCTGACCACATCAGTCACAGCCTACTATTTCCTGGCAGCAGACTATACGGAAGATTGTTCAAGCCCCAAGGGCTGCCCAGAACCCACTCAGCCCACATCCCACCCCAATCTGGTCCACAGCTGCTCACACTGAAATCATCTTAATAAGACATCCAGGAAGGACCGACTTTATTTAAAAAAAATACTTTATTTAAAAAAAAATAGAATTACTGCTAGTTGGAATGGAGAGATGGTACGTTTTGGCCGAGGCCATCACTTGCGAACGTCCACCTTGAGGGAGTAAAAGCCTATAAAAGGTCTATAACCCTCCAGGCTTGACCACTCACCTTCTCTTTCTCTGAAAAAGGTGAGGCCAGGGGGCAGGGAGGGTTCTCTCGACTCTGAAGTCAAATTCAAATGGACCTTTTTACTATCCATATAAAGGGTTTAATGTGGCCTGAAAGAAAAGCAGCAAAACAATAGCGGGCAACAGCAGTGTAAGTTTTACAGAGAGCTCATTACATGCCCACACCACAGGGAAGAAAACAGAACATGTGACAAGTGGACAAGTGGAAGTGTTGCCAGAATACCCCAGAAAATAGGTGAACACCTTTAATTTGGTCCATGTGGTAATATCCCAATCTGAAAAATAAATACATATATACATAAGAATGATTTTGTTGTTTATTCATTTACCTTACGGAAATGCAACATTTGGCTTATGGTTGTTGCATAGTCGTTTTTATTGTATGAAAACAATATGTGCTGCAAAGAGAGAGAGAGAGAGAGAGAGAGAGAGAGAGAGAGAGAGAGAGAGAGAGAGAGAGAGCGCAGTTCTGCACGTGTTCAGCACGTTCTGTTGATGATACCCTGCTCAGCGCTTTTCATGTGGTGTAACATGGAAACAGAGTTTCTAATCCCTCTGCTTCCTCAAAGCAGCAATCTAGAGGTATGTTTGTCTCCTTATGACATCAGCGGGGGTGGCATGGTGATTAATACTGTGACCAGACAGATGCTATCTGCACTAGGCGAGGACCAGGCTAAATTTGGGATAGTTATTAGTAAACTGTTTAAATTCGTTTAGATAAATCTAGATCAAATTACACACACACACACACACACACACACACACACACACACACACACACACACACACACACACACACACACACACACACACACACACACACACACACACACACACACACACACACACACACACACACACACACACACACACACACCATATAAAGTGCAAGTAGCAATTCTGCTAGTTCAAAAGCATTCATTAAAATAAATTAAATTATACATTTTTTAAGAGATATGCCAGTGAAAATCTGTGATTTAATGTAAGCTATAGTCTAAAAATGACTTTATTTGTATTTCACAGGTATCAGATAGAAAACAAATTTGACCTAAGAGTAAAAAATCTGGCTAACATTAACATAACATTAATGCTATAATTAACCATTACATGCTAACATATCAGTTAGCTCTTTTTCACCAGATCTTCATTACAAAAATAAGATTTACCTGTTCAGTGACATTTACATATTTATATTTAATTTAGTGGACGCCTACATAAATGTTGCCATGATGAGATATTACGAAATAAAATGTAAAAATAATAATCGTTTACAATAATAAGAATTTTTTTTCACCATATTTAAATGACTTATAAACATTAGGCTGTTTTGAGAAGTGAAGAAAACATGCAGTGAAATATATGATCGTTTTCATACAGTATGTCTATATACAATTACATACTAAAATTAATATTTTTGTTTGACAGGGTTCGAAGTAGTTAACTGTAATGTTTTAGATGAAAGGTATATGACTTTAGTATTTTTACATTACTCATTTTAATATCTGTCAATGATAGTAATGCAGGCAGGCAGATCTTAAAGCACACACAAACTCAAAATTTGTCTCATTAGGATTAATGACGTCATTAACAAAGGCAAGCAAACAGGAAAGAAAACCTGGAAAGTGTTATATGCACACATAGACGTTTTATTCATAACCTCATCTCTGATCAATTCATCTGCATGTAGACAGTGCTGACATATAGAGTTACATACAGCACAGCAGAACTGATAATAGAGTCGATGTTTAGTGAGTTTACCCCAGTGGCACACTTTCCCTGCTCTCTGTGTCTCTCTGATCTTTACACGAAACAGACATAATAGTGTTCCCGACTCCCCCCCCCCACACACACACACACATCTCTTCATCAAAGTGGAAGAGAAAAGTGTGTGGGAAGAACAAAGCGAGAAATACACTGTAAGCATCCACTGTAAGTACTCTTAGCCTTTACCACCTCTTACCAGGACAAGATGCTCACAGAAAATAACAATTCTTTTTAATAATAATAATAATAATAATAAATATTTAGCTCAATACAGTGAAGATAATAAGCAGGAACCCTTTTGGTCTATCAGCACCAGCAGTGAAGAGTGTGTTTTAAACTAGAAGAAGCATTTAGTTTGGATCTCTACCATAAAACACACGTGCCCGTGTGTTTGAGAAAGGAAAATATCAAAAAGACCCTTCAAGTGCAGTGTTTCCAAGCAAATAATAACAACAACAATAATATTTAAAAAAAATGATTTATTAATATAGACATATCTTATACTGCATAAATCGCCCTTTAAAACAAATGCAGTTCTGAGTGTGTGGTTAGATGAAAATTATTTGACAAGATGTCATGAAGAGGTACAATAATTAACTTCCTGTTTATTAATAGGATCTGTGTGTGTGTGTGTGTTAAATAAATGAAATGAGGGATGGATGTGACAGGACACAATTTTATGTTACAATCCAAGTTATATTATGATGTAAACATGGGCTATGAGGACACCCCCATAATTCAATAATGTTTTAAGCAAAATGTTAAACTGCCAAAAGTTTGGGGGGAAAAGGATTTGATGTTTTCTCTGCTTATTTTCCTAATTCAGTTGAACTAAAATGTTAAGTGTAAGATATCAAGTTTACATGAGCTCAATGAATCAAGTGATTCAGGTAACATAGATTTTAGTTGTATAAGTGGACCTTGCATAAATGCATAGAGAACTCCAAAAAATATGAATAAGGGCTGTTGTTTAACTATTAAAGCACCATGGACCTTATTTATAGACGGTTTCAGCAGTAACAACATAAACAAGCGGCTGTCGCGGTCCGCACGTAACTTCCGGTAAACTCTGCTAATAATAAATAACCACAAAGTACTTAAAACGTAATTTTTTTTATATAACAACAAAAAACAATACATAGATTACCTAGGAAACCAAAACATTTGTTATTTTCGACGAGGCATTTGTTCAAGAGATCAGTTTAGCAACTAGTCAGACCATTAAAAAAACGAAACCGAAAGTAAAGTTCGGATCCAGACGTGTATCACGTGTGTCCGATGAAACCGTCTATAAAGTGCTGCGTAGGAAACGTCCTAAATTGATGATCTTATGATCATTTCTCAAAAAGTGCACACATTCATAAAACACATGTACGCATAGAAAACGTGCGTATGCCTCACTTTCAGACGCAAGATGTAAAAATTGCAAATGAGCTTAAAATTGTGCGCAGCTGAACAATTGCAGATTTCCGCATTTAAACGATGCCTTATTAATGTCACCGGATATATAAAAGAGCACCTGTCAATGTTTTATCAAACAGCAAGAATGACTTATATTTCCAAAATCCTTTCACCAATCGGACAAGCAAAAGTGCGTACATCTGCTCAGACTACACACTTATGATCAAATCGGTGCGTACTATATGCACGCTTTATAAATGAGGCCCCATGTGCTACAAGAACCATCATTTTTGGACACTAGGCAGATAACGAATGAGCCCTGTATACGTCATAGAAAAGTAGTGCAATCCAGATCTTTAAAAAATGTCATGTAGAATATAACCGCTGTTATCTGAACTCTGCCTGACCTAACATACCTGTAAGTCATTGCACTGGCCTGTCCCCACAATTCAAATTGATTACTAAAACAAACTAAATGTGTTACTGTAAGAAGCTTAATATATATAACTGATTAAAGATTTGCATAGGCCACTTGGACACTTTGTTTCTGTCTGTATATTCTGTCTACAGTTTATCGATTGCATTAAAAAGGAACAAAGTGACATGAGGACAATTAGCATGATATTGCTAAGCTATCATCCCACAATCAAATGCCATACGCTTTTCTGGGCATACAGTGGATCTCTTTTGACATTGCCGTTTGATTAAAGCACATGTAGTAAATGTTTAGAAGGCATGGAAAGGAGCTCTCATGTCACCATAAGTGACCGATAGCTGTTATCAATCAGTGGCGGATGCTGTCTGGTGGTCAGTGAGGGTCTCCCTAAATGCAGTGTAGAGTGTCAAGATGTTGATTTACCCCCAGTCCACCTCTGGGTGCCCTCTATTTGACCTGACAGGTCAAATGCAATCATGAGCATCATGCAGGCAACAGAAGCAAAGAGTTCACTGATCACGCACACACGCACCACACATACACACACGCGCACGCTCGCACCAACACTACATGAATCAAAACAACACACTTTACCTAAAGCACTTCCCGTAATAACTTTACTAATTAACCTTACAGTTAATAAATGGAATGACTCCTCACAAATATTTCTATATTGTACTTCCCACCTCCCTTCTCCTGGAGATCTACCTTCCTGGATACTCTAGCTCCAACCCTGCCTTTAATTTTATGTAACCCTGAACAACTTGACTGAGCGACACTTGGGAACGTTAACTGAAGTGTCACTGTTTCAGTCTTGCCCATTAAATGTGACAGGAATTCACATTGAAAGCGAGTCCAGAAACTCGGATCTCAGACAGAATGCAGTCAATGAAGTGAATTCTCGTACAACGGACCAAATTTCATCACAAAATGATGTCAGTATCCTTGTATACATGCCATGCTATGTATAGGCGATTATAAACAGTTGATGAATAAAGTTCAGGTGTAACTTTATGTTGGATCATGCATTTTAGGGTGACAGCAGCCTAAATAACCTGCAGCTTTTAATGTTAATTAAACAACAAATGGCCAAAGAAAATCACTCACTCCTTTAACTGATTAACTTTGTTAAGAATTGATTTATATTTGATTCACACAGTGAAGACTATGCTGTTATTTTTCATTTGACTACTTTATTCAATCGTGTTCCTGAAAACTACACCGTAAAAGTGAAAAGTTAATCAACTTAAAAACTTACTTCAATTGGTAACATCTAAAAAAATTTTTTTTAGGTGTTACCAATTAAAGTAAGTTTTTCAAGTTCATCCAATTTTGCAGCTGGTTGCCAGTAACGTAATGTACAAGAACTGAAAATGTTTAATGTTCATTTAACTTTAAACAGACATTTTTTACAGTGCACTCATTCTGTTTACGCCACCATACTGGAAGGCAAGGAAAGCTGGGAGCAAATATGAAATAAATGGCGCCAGCAGGAGTTTCTGTGCACTTCAATTCAAAAGATATAGATATATATACCCAAGACTTAATAGATGAAACATAACAGATCCATATAATGTCTTTTAATGTGTATCAGCCCAGATTTTTCTACATTTGAAACTCTTTCATGGTATTTCAGGGTTACTATTAAACATAAAACCCTTATATAACATGTTGAAATAGTAAAGTCTAAAATGATTGTTCAACCCTATTGATACCAATGCTACAGATTGTTTGCTAAAAGGTCGGAGTTTAGGCTGCGTGGCGTCAACTGCAGGAGCTCTATAGACCCTTTTTACCGGGCGCACGTGCAGTGACACGATAAGAGTCTGGTCCGAACTTTACTTCCGGTTTCTGTTTGTTTAATGGTCTGACTAGTTGCTGAAACTGAACTCTTAAACAAATAACTTGTCGAAAATAACAAATGTTTTGGGTCCTTTTGTAATCTATTACTTGTTGTTTATTTTGCTTGTTATAAACTACTTTAAAAGGACTTTGTTGTTATTTATTCTTCGTGGAGTTTACCGGAAGTTACGTGATGACTACAAAAGCGGCTTGTTTATGTTGTTACTGCTGAAACCGTCGATAGGCAGAATATTCTCACATACAACATACGAACTCTTAAAAAACCTGCTTGTATGAAACAGGGATGATTTACTTTGTCTTTACAACTCTCCGGTAGTCCCCATGGAAAACGTCTGGCACACATTGCCTCTAATTTGCCTTAAATAACTGACAGTTTGCAGAAAATAATAACCTTTTATAAGGTTATCCCAGTGACAGAAATAAGTAAAGTTAATGTTTTTATTTACATTAACACCAAGAGACAGTGATTTTCACCGATAAACATTCCTGCGGAATACATTTGTACCACTCATACCTTGCTTTCTTTTGTTTTAAAATTTTTTATGGCATTTACCCCAAATAATTTCCATCAACATATACAGCAGGCTAATAATTGATTTATTGTAAGTCTGTTCAAAATAAACAGTACTTGAAGCAAATATAGCAACTCCCTGTACATAGAAATGTCGTTCACTATTTAATCAAGGAAACAACTTTCTGTGAGCATTTAAGGGTGGTTAACGTTCGATTATTTAACTGCTGAGTGGACACTTCCTATATGAAAACTTCAGGGTCATCAGGAGTCTAGATGCATGATACATGAACAACTCTGTAGCTAAAAATATCTGTTGTGTGTATGCGTGTGTTTGTATGTGTGCGTGACTATAAGTGTAAGAGACTACAATCCACGTAATGTGTTGATGATTGACATTAGACCTGTAATTACAGCGGCACTCAACAACAAAGCTCAAGCCCTACACGAGGACGTGGATGTTTCTCTTGCTTTACCTTGATTCATCCGACAAACGAGGAGTTAAAAAATCTCAAGCGCACACGGCAAACACCCGCCCAGCACTGTTAATGAACTCACAGCTACGAGTGAAATCAGTGTAAATATGTGTATGTGTTGATTGTATTGTTGAAGGACAGCCTTTGACAAACACATGGAGACTGTTTGACTGGCCACTCCAAACTCCCCTGTATTTAACAGATCCCTCTCTAGAATGAGTCACACCTCACCTTAATGGCCGAGTAACGGCACTCATCCGAGACAAAATGACGACTTATAGACAAACATGTCGACGGTTGGCAGCGTTCTAGCCGCAAGCTAATTACACAGGAAGACATAGGAGCAAAACCTGTAATTATTAACACGACTCCTTACAACAAAGAACTGAAGAAACAGTGACCTCTGAGACCATAACACAAACACAGTGTGAATCTGTGCGCAGTCAAAAACAAAAACACACCCATCTTTATCGGTCGTGAGTCAGGAGCTCAAACCTACAGCAACATGAGTAATGACAGCCTGAACACAGGCTGGTGGTCACATTCGCATACGAAAAACACACATACTTTCTGTGGAAACAGAAAAGATCGGTGATAAGAGAGACACCTTTGACCTGACAGCTGAACTAGTCGCGCATTGATTGTGCGTTATTGCTCGTTCGGTTCAGATAAAATTCTTGCTTGCTCTGATAACACAGTGTGAACAGGGCAGATTCAGAGAGGTGTGTAAAGGTATGTTGTCGTGTTAAAACATCAACCAGTGTGACAAGCAACAGGAAGGATTTTCTCCTCTTGCTCTATCTATATGTGTAGAATATATATATAAAAGAAACATCAACTGAACTACATAGTTTGATGTCTTATTTAGCTGATAACTTTGTTTATATATGAAGAGCTCAGATGCTAAATGTACATGATATGTTTTCTGATAAATTAGGAATATTTTATCAATTTAGGTTCAGTAATTTCACTTAAATGGCAATGGAACAGTTATTAGTCAGTAATTGTAATACCTTATTTTCACAAATGTCACATTAGTAATTTCTTTGGTTTTTAACAAATTTTACTGTCTATCGCTGCAAAGCCTAATTTTTCTTCCATGCACTTAGAGGACTTTGCTGAAAATCATGGTTTAACCTACCCAGTCTCACAAGGTTTCGTGTAAATTTTTTATTCTTTTTTTTCGTGATATTATCATTAATTTTTTCGTGATCGTATAACGAATTCCTGTTTTCATGTGATTATCACGTATTGATTACTCAACTGCTTTTTCCTATTTTTCAACCATTGTCGCTTTGGTTTAGAGTTAGATTTGGTGTTTGCGTTAGAATGTCACTTTATGTATTGGTTTATACAATTTTTTCTGATTAATTTTTTTATATGTCGCCTGGCATTAGGCTTAGAGTTGGGTTTGGGTAGGGACTTCATTTTATGTAAATACAAACCTAAACTGAAGCAACAATGGTTTAAAAATAGGACAAAAAAGTTGAGTAACCAATACGTGATAATCACACGGAAACAGGAATTCGTTATACGTTCATGAAAAAACACGGAAATTCATGATAATATCACGAAAAAAGAATCAAAAAATGACGTCACTATATCACGAAATTTCGTGAGACTGGGCTGGTATTAAATGTATAATATGTGCAGAGATTCGATCAATAATATTATCTAATTTTAGTGGCTCTTGCATGTGAGCTCTTCATATGGTTAATATTTAAAATAAAGGTAGAGAACTTGGGAATTAAAGAACTGAATGTTTTATTAAAGTGGGAAAACTAAAGATCAAATTAAAATAGCTGGCTTTTAAATGTGTCTGATGACGTTGACACAAAGGAAATTTTTAGGGGAAAAAATCATTAAAGAATCTTCCCTTACATTATTCATTAGCTGATACCTTCGTTTACAGGTATACTGAATACATTTTCATTTAATGTATGTATTTAGTATAACAAAAATACTAAAAATGAGTTCAAAGCATTCAAAGCCACACACACACACACACACATAGAGAGACAACTGTCTCACACAGTGAACACAGTCGTTACATCTTTGAATAACAGTCCCCTGACACACAAACTGACACACTGACATGCAGCCCGACGGAGGGTGTTGGTGTTACGGGGCAAAATGTCACCAGCAGCTGAATTTGCAAATTGATTCTAATTGACAAACACAGAGACACAAAACAAATTGGAACACACAGGTTGAAGCAAATGGTTACAGAGGACACACACAATGATCAGTGGTCCAAGACCATAAACATATATATCCAGAAGAAAATGGGTTCTTCTAGAAAATCTCAGTATTTCGTGTGACCTTCCTGTGTGACAGAAGTCCCAAAATCATTTGATTAGAATTTAATTCTATATACACACACTCACATATATGCTGCTTATATTTTCATATCTGATGTAATATTTGACGTGATCAATCATATATCTGTATACAGTATGTAGTCTCTGGCAATTCAGCCTTTTTCAAGTCATAATAAAATCTAATTGATTTTAGTTTTCCCAGCTGAGCCGTACGCTATGATAATGTTATCACTAGATGCTGCAGTATTTACTGGACGTCTGCCAAACGCTAGCATAGCATGCGTGTGTTGAAAGTGAGTGCTTTCCTGTACACATACCAGTGCAGCATTAACACAGAATGCGTCCTCCTACCGTATGTGAACATTTGTATTTAGCACACATTGCCGTTCTTGTGAGAGTGCCGTAGAAAGTGTCAGCATGTGTGTGAGCCGTGGCTCCGTCCTTGCGCATGAATTCTGTGAAACATGAGTCACTTCAGTTATCCCAAATAGGCAAACGGTAGCGGCGTCACCTGTCGCCCTGCAGCACGCAGACGGGCAGCTCCACTGCAGCTGAGGGTCACAGGATCAGTGGCCGTCTGCCACACACTTGCCACATTCCCTTTTAACGACCACCTTTGTTTTTCTTTCCTTTTGTTCCGTAACTGAAATCCATGATGACGGCTCTCAATTTTTCATTTTTCTTACCTCTCGTTTTGCTGCATACACTCTTTCAGTGAAAGTTGCTTTCTCTCTACCTCAACTTTCAGTTTAGCATTCATCATTAAAGCCCACATTAAAACACATACAGGCTTTGTGAACAAAAGGCAGGAACAATTTTTTTCACTATTTCAGGATAAATCCCGGGATGGGGACATAGTAACTTTGGAAGATTAAAGGGCACCTCACTATCAATGATGAAGCTGAGACTGTTCAACAACTTAACAAAATGGTACACAATGCGCTAGCTTATGATCAAATAAAAATGTGGTTTCTCAAAAGATAAATATTAGATCCTAAGCAAAATGAAGCCACTGCGGAAAATCCACCAAGTGCATGATTACAGATACATTACAGTCACATCCTGATGTCGTGTCTTTACGGGATGTTTACAGGATGCGTGTGAACACAACCACAGATTTCAGAAAATCCCTAGCATTGTGAATGAAACAAAATCAAACAATTCTGGGACAAATCCCAAATAAAAAGTGGGGTTTTCTGAAATCACACATATTTCTTGCCGAGAATCATTTGACATAAATATACATATGACAACAAAGATATGACTTCACTGGACCATTTCGTGAGAACATAAACAGGTAGTCGGAAATTAAGTAAAAAAGAACATTTTTCAGAAGTTTTTTTTCCAGAAAAGTTTATTTTACCATAAGTGGCAATGGATCATTTATCAATCTAGCAAAAAGGACAAAAGTACTGACAGGTAATTTTGTCAAGTAGGACATTCCTGTCAAAGAAACATAAAGCTCAATCTAACACTGACCCTAAACCTAATCCTACAGTCTTAAAGAAGATGATGTTCAGATACAACATGTCCGACTTGGTCAAATCGTCTTCATTTCTGTTTGTTTTTGTAAGGGATCATAGAAATGCTCTGTCCAAAAAAGCATTTCAGGATTGGCATAACACGAATGCTCTGCTCTCTGGAAACCTACGTGGACAATAGAGCTACGGTACCTGACCCCTGACAGACACTCTATTCCTACCTCATGAGTCAAAGGTCATCAACCCTTCACACCACTTTTAGAGGCAATAAAAGTTGACACCATACCCAAAGCTCAAGGTGAAACTTGAAAAATGTGAGGCAAGATGTGAAGTGACAGAGATAAATGCAGACAGTGTGCCGTGGACATTCAAGTTCTGTTTTCTTTTATGGTGTGAATCGCTCACACCTGTGCTTGCAACAACTGCTCTGGGAATCAGTCACACACATATACTGTATGCACATACCAACAAACTAGTACCTTGTTGGCGTATATAAACTTATAGCTGAAACATATATGTATGTGTGTATGACAGTGAGTCACTGGTTGGTATTTTGTTCCTAATATAAGATTCAAACAACTGTGTTAGCAGCATGTGTGAGTGTGTGTTTCCTGAATTTATCATTCGGCTTTGATGTGTGATTTGCTGTCCCTCTCTTCGTTTCATACAGAAACTCTGAAGCCATAAGAAGACATTCAGGACACATGATAAATGTTTCATCTGTATCACAGCTGTCAAGAGGAGGTCACACAAACACATACTGTACAGGCACACGCAGGCAGTAAAGAATTGGAGGTGGAGAGGGTCTGACACAACTAATATAATCTGTAATATAATTTACTCACAGCTAGCAGTGTCAAATAAACCAGTCCTCAGACACAAAGTTCAGGATTTTTGTTGCACTGCTGGGACGCCAATCTTTACATGCGACCTGACAGCCGCTAATGACCTTTAATTGATAAAGTAACCTTAGTGAGGCAGCGGTCTCAGAATACTGATTAGCCTGCAACAGATGGGGTTGCAGTTATCATGCCAGTATTGACCGCTCTGGGTGTGCTGGTGCTGTATTGCTCCCCCAAGGAGTTTATCAGGGTAAATATTACACCCTGGGGAAATCTGTAGTCGCCTATTCTCATCTCAATCATACTACGTGACCGAAGAGGGACTGTGATCCTACTCAACCTGTGAAATAGTTAAATCAAACATACTGTCATCATTTACTTGATCTTTCATGACTATACTGCTTGTTTCCATACAATGAAAGCATGTGGAAAATGTCTGAAAGTGAGAACAGAAAGTTACATAAATTAACAATAACAATCATTCAAATAAATAAATAAAAACAACAATAATGATGAATAAAGCGTAAAGTTTACATTTAAGTTGTAATTTTCTGATAATCTTTACCATAGCTCCTACAACATATTCTTTAAATTAACATTATTATTCCTTAAATATGTTTAATTTAAGGTTCTTTGTTTGTTACCTTTGGTTCTTGAGACCCTCTGTTTGATCATAAACATTCTTCGAAACATTACAGAAATGGTCTTACATACAGATAAAAATAAATAAATAAGACAAATTTTTACTTTGGGTGAGCTAAACATTTAATGTTAAATATAATAATCCTTAAATATGGGATTGAGTGATTAAAACTGAGTAAGGATAAAGCAGAATTTCAGCGTAAGAAAGAAGGAGAGCGGAGGAGAGAGTGATGAAGAGAATCTAGTTGACCTTCAGGTGGACTGAATCCTTTTCATTAGTGCGAGAGACAACTCAAGGATGGAGTCCAAGAGATGAATTAGGACGAGGGGCCACAAATTTGTCCAGGACAAGGCCTTTCTTGATTAAAACTCATCTGAGTAACTTCACCTTCGAAACACCCCAGCCAATCTGTCTCCACTCAACACATATGTGAATTTGTGTGTGTCTGTTACGAAGGAGAAAGAAATGTATGAGAGGTCATCATATTTGAATCAAACATCTCGGGACATGGGTAGGACATGTAGATTAGTGTTAGAGAAGCAAAGATATTGTACAAGTAAACATCAGGATCTGTGACAGATTTGGGGATGAGAGACTCTGGTCAAAAGTCAAGACATTTTAAATGATTCGCACCCCGCGAAGCGAAATTTTTGTTTACAACAATGTACTTACAACAATTACATTAAAATGACCAAAGATATTTCGTAAAAAAAAGACAAGTAGGAATTTTTAAGTTTCACAGAAGTATACTTCTGCAAAGGACCTACGCCATAGCCTCTACGCCGATCGTCTCAAACTTTTGGGCCATTTGTGGCCCGCCATCCCCCTCTCTGTGGCCCGCGTCTGCTGTCAAAAATAATCCAGCTCGCAAAAAGATTTTTCCTATTCGCTTGATTATTGATTTAAACGTTTAAGGCGCCGTTCACATGTCACGTCTAATAACTTGTGTTAAATGCGAATGTTAAATGTCAAAGAGTGTCAACTTTAAGAAAAGAGAAAAAATGAGAAGTATTTTTGCCGCTATGTCACTATGTAGCATATGAGTATAATATGTTTAAAATAAAGTATCATTTAATATATCATTTTGTAGCTTGCTACACATAGAGCAGTAATATACTTTTTTTTGCCCAACTAGCTCATGTAACCTTGACTACCCATACAAAAGTTTTAGAGTCATTTTCACGTATTATTAATATTTTCCACATATTACTATAAAAGTAAATTCAATAAAACCATGGAATAAATGGAATATAATCAATATTAATAATAGTGACTGAACAGAAAACAGAAACACTACGTGGTGGCTAAAATGTATAATAGTTCATAAATGTATTTCGGAATTTAATTTGTTAGTTTAGTGCAAGATTTTAATAGAAAAAGTTTTTTAAGATTTTTAAGAAAATATTTAATTATTGTTATAAAATAATGTATGAAACAAAGCACTGTTTATATTTTTTAAGTATTATTATTTGTTAAATAATAGAATTTATACACATTTACTGAAATATTGTGTTTTTTTTTGCTCCACGGCCCCCAACGAGATGTCAATCTTAGAAATGGCCTCAAGCCAGTTTGAATATAAGACATTTCATTTATACTTTTGCAAAATGTCCAAGGGCATGGTACAATATCAAGGCAAAAGCAGAAGAGAAGCATCAACATTGATGGAGGTAAATAGACAGCGCCTTTGTTTCAGCTTCAGTTGTTTACCTGCTCAACTTGGTCCATCTTTGTTTTTACTGTCACAAGCGAAAATGTGTATGCGAGGAAATGCCTCACAATTTTTTTTTTGACCTGACGGGAGGGGTTATAGCAGACCAAACATAACGCCTTGCGGTCTGCATAGAACTGGTGCATTGTAATATTTTTGTAGAGGTGCGCGTCAGGCGTTTGCGTCTAAGCGTAGACTATGCATACAATCGACTCAGTAGTATAAATTGGGCTTTGGGAATCCTATATTCTCCGGGTGTTTTCTTTCTTTTTTTTTTTGGTTTTGTAGTCAAGGAGTAAATACTGAACCCCACCTGCACCTGTCACCGCAAAAGTATTTAAATTGTTCAACAAATAAATAAATAAAAACAGACGTTAATTTTTTTTATATTTCTGCATGTAGTGCACAAATGAACAAGTGAACGTTTATCAGAAATTAAGTGACTTTACCCACTAGGTATTTACATTAGAAGTTTTATTAGAATTATTGTGTACACATGTGTTATTATACCTACATTTAAAGGGGACATTTTTAAAACATTATTTGATGTCAAACTCAAGATCTTTCTTTCAAAAAAGATGAAATCTCTTTTTTCTGTTGTAAGTGTAGTAATGTGTTATTACTTTTTGGGGGCACATTAAGGCCCTGGGCCAGAGATGAGGAGGAAGGAGGGTGGGAGACAGAGGATGTGGGGGGTGCTTTAAAGCTGCATTGCTGCAGATGTCGTGGAAAGTGAAGCATTTTGGGAAAGGGTGTGCCAGGAATGAGTCACCACAATTACCATAACTTTCTTCGAGTTTGACATTGTTTTGGCATCTGGTTCCCACGCTTGTTGTTTGTCCTTGTGTGATACAATCTAGCACTGGTTGCTTGTTCCGGCATTTACTGTCCAATCAGAGGTTAAGTGTTGAGATCTTTATTCTTTTAGCATATGTTTTATGTTTAATAAAAACTTTCTTTGTTCAAATAAACTTGACTAAGAATCAATTCTCTTTAAGGATAATAAAATGGTATCACAAAAATAGCACCACGTGACCTCTTCGCATACATTTATTAGCTTGTTACTTCAAATTACAGGCGGTTGGTGAATTAGTTGCAGGTTTTCAAGAGATCAAGCGCTCTGTGAAGATGACTCTTAGAGTCCACACAGACAGGATGTCTCCTTTTTGAAAGAGAAAACTCTAATGACTTATTTGTTGCACTGGACAGGCAAGATTCCCTCGCAGCAAACATCCCACTTATGACAGAAAATGACAGTCTGTCTGTCTGTCCCATGAGCGGACGTGTGTATCTGGAGTGACTGAAGGCTGGATTACTCATTGATGAATATTGATTGATGCATGACTAATAGACGAGTTATGCTGGCCATGGTAGACAAGAGCAGTAAAGTCTCCTCCCAATTAGTGGCAGACAATCACAGGCCTGCGGGACAGGGTGGACACAGACTGGGTCAAGCTGTTGCCCCAGCGGGGCGCAGAGCAGCTCCCATAAAACTGAATGCCTGCCCTCCAGAGAGAAACAGTGAGAAAAAAGAGAGGGAGAGACAGACAGAAATGTTGAAATCAACGCTCAAACAAAGAAAGGGGAGATAAGAGGGGTGAGAGTGGCAAAGTGAACGCAGTGTTTGCATTGAGTGGCTCCACTGTAAATACCACAAAAGCTGTAAAAGAGTAAAATGCTGCAGCGAGGGGCAGCTGCCCGGTGAGAGGCAAACAAAGACGATGAACTCCACTCATTCAACACTGGATGTTTGGTGCTGCAATTACAGCCCAGATGAATGAGTTAATATTCCACTGACACCGCTCTGACACTGACCTCCTCGCTGCTCCTTATGGCATACACATTGAAAGTATTTGAAGCTGCCCTATAACATCTGGATTGCTTCTCCAAGACACAGATTATGGGATACTGAGATAGAAAATGGCGGCCTTTATCCGTTACCTCTCTAGAAATTCAGACGAGATCCAACCTTTAAGTGATTTTTTAAAACTTAAAGTCCGGGCCGTAAAGTTATAAGAGGCTCAGGGGTTAGCCTTGTCAGAAAAGCCGGGGCGGTAAGGCCCGGTCTCGGTTAGTTTGGCAAAAAACTTTTAGTTTAGCGAAGCACTATTACTTAGTTCTTGTAGAATTGTAAAATAAAGCCGTTAAATATTTTTTTAACTTTCGAAACCACGCT
The DNA here is from genome assembly GCF_027580225.2 of Misgurnus anguillicaudatus. Lineage (NCBI taxonomy): Eukaryota > Metazoa > Chordata > Actinopteri > Cypriniformes > Cobitidae > Misgurnus > Misgurnus anguillicaudatus. Next base: position 1,021,900 of record NC_073346.2, on the reverse strand, counting down.
GTAAACTATCTAGCCTGCAAAAATATCTATATAGTCTACTGTCTATACATTTAAAAGGTATAATTTACGGGATTAGCATCAATGTATGATCTCTGTTTTGAGATAAGTTACAGATGCTCTAGCATCATAAATGTAGTATTTTGTGACAGAAGATGACAACATGCAAAATATAACGTGACTTCTTACCTTTTTTGTTGATACAACGATCGCGAATCGAATCCAGTCTGTTTCAGATGTGTGAATGATCCATGAAAGTCCAATAAAATACATCCAATGACCATTTTGTCCACAAATGCGTATAATCCGTGAAATATAGATACATAGTCTGTTGTTTACATCAGATTTCGCATGAAGGTCTTATCGCCTACAATCTGATGACTATTTGCGTCGTAACACACTGTATATCAGATTACTCCGGGTTCCAATAACCACGCGTTAAAACTTTGTTTTTAAAAGTAGGCGGGAGTATAATCCATAATATCCAAATAGCGCTGTTATTTCCATGAGACATGATAACAGCATAGAGGGTATCAGCGAAGTGACTGCTCTCTGTGCTCTCTAGCTACCTGGTGGGTGGAGTCCTGCGAGTGGGGTGGTGGGCGGGAAAATTCAAACTGAATGTGACAGAACGGCTAGTTACGTCACTTCGGAGCTGAGTTTGAAACCGTGTAATCTGAGACTCAAGGCAGAGGACATTCAGAAACCTGTAACTCACTCAAAACAGCATGGATGGATTTTTTTCCAAGTTTGTATGAGTGTGGGAGCATCAGAGACACAAATGAACACCCCAAAACCCAGAAAAAGTGAATTTTTCATAATATGGGCACTTTAACAATGAATTTCATCAGATATCACACGTTCATTCTTCCAAAATGACATTATGTAAGCTATGCTATGTACACATGCTGTCTGTGTGTCAACAGCTGTCTCCACCAACCAGATAGCGATGATGATCTGTGACGTTCATGGTCTTTGGTTTCTTCAAAGGTTTCTTCCTCCACTTCTACACCTGTTGGAGTCTTGGTTCCTTGAACGATGGCCTTTTTTTAATGTATATAATGGATATGCATTATGTGACAATTTGACAAGTGTAAAAATAATATCCTTTAATATAATGTTCTTTCTATATTATTTTCTTTATTTCTGTAAAGATGCGTTGGACAACCACTCAGATGTGAATTTTTGAACTATCTCTGCTCAGTGGCTCTTTAGTCTGTTTTTGGCCAAACTTTTTGAAATGTTCAATATTCAATTAATCAAAATTCAATTATGAAGAGTTGGAAGTTGCAAAAGAATTCAAAGTGCTTAAATTGACATCAAATAAAACTAAATATCAAAAATAAATTAATAACGTTCTGAACATAAATATGCATGTCCAAGTAACAACTGGTTTGAAGTTACATCATACACATTATGTGCAAAATTGTATTTAAAGTTTTACAGTATATGCAATGAAACTGATACTGACATTTACAAAACAAAGAGAAAAGACAAAAGTTACTCAAGAAAAGAAATCAAATAGCTAAGGATTTATAGCAAGCTCTTCAGACAGAATAAAACTTCTACATTTATTTCTATAGATGATGATATATCATCTAAAAATCAAAATGCACATTAGATAGGATGTTTTGCAAAAAGGATAATTATGTCATAATCTACTTACCCTAATAAAGTCTATAATGATCAGGCTAATGAAATAATTGCTAAAAAATCTTGCATTTCTTGAGCACAATCATTGCAAGGCTCACATGTCCAGTGCATGGGATTCTTGCACGCACAAATATTCCAGTTCTTATTTTGTTTGAACGTAAATCAACCGATTTGACCAGTGAAAGTTATATTACTCAACGGTTTTAGACTTATTAACTTATAAGAAACAACATTTTTGTATGAAACATTTTAGCAGACAGTTACACATCTTTGTGCAATTTTGTAAAATAGCTCCTCTCTAAATGAAAACAAAAGTGAACCTTACATGCCTGCCATTTAAGAAAGGTCTTTTATCGAGCAATGCTAAGAAACTGATACTTTCTGAGATACACAACAAAGCCCTGCAATAAACTGTAACATAGATTTTATGTGGCTTATGTTACCATATAACTTTCTGGTTTTGTGCTGTGCAGTGTGGTATAGTACTGTAACAACTGAGAGTAATGCAGACATTCCTGTAAGAAAGTTATAAACAACCAGACAACAACTATCAACAACAACTATCGTGCACATAAACTTAATTCAGAGCATCTCCTCAAATGAACATCTGCAGTGCTCCTTTATATGAAAACTCTTCATAACAACAAAACTTTCTTCTTCTTCTTTTTTCCTTTATTTATATAGCACCAGTAAACACAACGGACGTTGACCACTGTGCTTTACAAAGCATGAGGCAAAAACCCGCACAGCAGACGACTCTGGGCCGGATCTGTGCCGAAGTCAACAGCTCTGGCACTGATCCGGTGCGGATCCGGCCCAGAGTGGTCTGCTGTCTGGGAAGATAGATACAATACAATACATAAAACATTCAGAGTGTTAAAAAAGACGTAGATAAAATGAAATTTAAGTAAATGCTCGCTCCAAAAGAAACAGCCTCAATTTATGTTTAAACTGACATACAGAGGATAGAGATCTCAAGGAGAGAGGTAGGCTATTCCAAAGCCTAGGACCAACAACTGCAAAGGCACGGTCCCCTTTTGACTTTAGGCGTGAGCTAGGCTGGACCAGATTAAAATTACTCGTAGACCTTAGAGACCTTCCAGGTTAATAGATGTTTATGAGTTCGGATAGATATGTAGGTGCCAGACCGTTTAAAGATTTAAAAACAAACAGCAAACTTTGTCCAACACAACACACTTTAAAGTTTAACTTGTATTTCCTTTCATTTGTACATTTAAAGTTCCCTATAAAATGTTCAGTCTATAGCATATACCTGGCAAACAATGGGTTTCAGAGATTATGTTAAATATTTCGGTCAAGAGCAGACATGACTGGTAGTGTAAATTCTGCAAACTGATTTGTAGATAAGTCTTTCTAAGCCAACATATTCACCGATTTCAATGATTATCTCACTCAAAAACGCCTGATAAGCAGATCACATTGTAAATCTCTCTGGAAAGAATGGCTTAAAACTAATTTAATTATATGTAAAGGTGACTCAAGTTTAAGAAAACACAGAATAACCGGTCTAAGAGGACACTGTCAATCTCTTTCTCTGACTGTGTCCTGTGGAAGATCATAAAGAGCTTTGATGAAGGGGCACACTACTGTTCTTAAATAAGCATTGTGGCCACCTCCAGAGAGACATATGTTTTAGTGTCTGCTTAAATCCCCTGCAAATCTGCCCCTCAGAGCCATGGCCAGCTTAAGACCACACCTTTCATTAAAATCAACACAATTAGTTAATGGAGCAAAAAACAAACAGTTATGCACACAAATAAATTGACTCCATAGTCAATAGACGTGATTGGCTTTAAGCGTGATCTGTGCAGACAGATTGGCGTATCAAAATATCGTAAGAGTGATTTGAAAGCCCAGCAATTGAATCGCTCCATTGGTTCTTTGATGTCATGAGCTAAATAATGTTGAAAACACCTATAGACCTCATAAGCCATAGTTTAGCACATCCATCTCTGTTTCAATGTGTGTACCATATTATTTAAATTAGGGGTTAAAATATCATATGTGTTCTAATACACTGCAAAAAATGACTTTCTTACTTAGCATTTTTGTCTTGCTTTAAGTAAAAATATCTTAAATTTTTTTAAATCAAGATTTTCTTCATGAGAAATATGACCTAGGAAAATAAGTCTAATTTTTAGACACAAAAAACAAAGTGAGGTAACAAAAAATCAAGAATTGGCCATTAGACAAAAATGCTGAGTAAGAAAGTCTTTTTTTAAGTGTGGGAAAGGTTAAATCAATGGACTTCACACCTGTTCCAATTTAGAGATATGAAAAATACATAAAAGTTGTTACCTGACACCCTTAGAATCATGAAGTGGCCTTCACTATGATTAGAGACACCCCAAAACTGCAATAATATTTTGCATAAAGAATATTTAATTTTAGGATTATCAAGAGATTTGTTGATTTGACAATATTTTCATGGCAATTAAAGCTGCAATCCTTGAAGTTTGCAAAAATTTAAAATTGCTGTTATTTGTGAAGTTATTTTATTTATGTGAGTTGTGCTTCAGCACTGCTGCTCTGTGAGGATAAAAATGTTTGAGATCATTGCAATAAAGAAGATCTGTCATTATACATCAATGTGACAGTTAAATCCTACAAGTCATATATATATGTCACCTGTACAAAAAATTTATCTGCTGCTTTTGTTCTAACCAAAATTTCATAATGAATCACATTACTGATGTCTTACCTGTTCAAAGGATAAAAGCCATCTCTGCACCAGGTCCTTTTCTAACGTAAAGCAATCACGGAGACTTTAAACTGATATTTTTTTCTCAATGTTCGACCAGACTGCTCAAATTATAAATTGTTTATTTACAGTTGTGACATAATGTAAGAGATACGACTCAATACAGATTTTACTCAATACAGATTTTACTCAATACTTAATAACTAAATAAACAACTTGCAGATTGTAGCTTTATACTGTTTAATCTATAATAAAATTACTACAAAACATTTATTATGTAAACAAGACAGAATAAAGTACCATTTATATAGTTTTCATTTTATATTACAGATGTATGGGAATATATATTAGCAGGCTTCTTGAAGACTGATGTGGATCAGATGTGAAACTGGATGTGTTTGGACTAAAATGCTGATATTCTGATGAGTTACTGTAAGAAAGGGAATTGGTGAGCACCAAATGGCACATTATCTAGCTAAATGCAATCCTTCAAACTCTATGATTAGTGAGAAATGTTTTCGCTCTCAATGCAGAACAGTCTCACACACCCAGTCCACAGGAGAGAGAGAGAGAGAGAGAGAGAGAGAGAGAGAGAGAGAGAGAGAGAGAGAAAGCTAAAGGGAAACATGGTGTGGTGAGGGCTTGGTTGAGCATTACAGGAGGGAACATGGACAGGGTGACACAAACAGGTTAAGGGGCTGCTAATCGGAGAGACCCCACAGAGCACACAAAACTCGGGGCTTGACGCAGGGGCAGAACGCCCCCCAGCCTGCTCCTGCCGTGCAGTGTAGACAGCCCCGCTGAGAGAAAGGCACACACAAAAGAGTTGCAGCCCAGTGGGGAGCAGAGCGCTGAGCCGCGGGTTAGCATGACAAAGGCCCTGTAATGGAGTCTACCACACCCCAGCCCTCAGCTAAACAAACAGCCAGCCTCAGATTCCATTAAGATAAGAGCACAACACACATTCATCTCTGCATGACGACTAACACACACTTAGCTACTGCACACAAACACACACCTATATAGCCAAGATGAATACAAAAACTTTATTGCCATGCACTATTAATACAGGCACCACAAGAATTTTTCTCAGAGGAAAGTTTTATTGCTAAATTAAGAGACATATAGAAAAGATATTGATTAAAAGATGTTAAATGGTATATGGGGATAACATTGCTAAGATCATTTGCATGGAAAATTTGTTACAATCACCGAATTTATTAAAGACTTTGGCATCTTGGCAGATCTAAACAAAATGAAGACATCAATAAAATACTAATCACGAGACACATCAGTGAGGCATTTTTCTCAGGAGAAATATAAGAAACAGAAGACTTCAGCAAAAGTTGCTCCACAGTTAACCCTTTATTTTTGTCCAAGAGAATCTGAGATGGTGTTTTTCTTCGCTGTTTTGCAAAACATGATACAAACTAAGCAATCACAGAAAAACGATTTAATTTCACTACATGTGAGTTTTAATGTATCGATGCATTTATTTAATACACTGACCACATGCACTCTTGAGAAAGGTGCTGACCTCTCTTTCGGTAGGTGAATCACTCTTCTGTCAGTAAAAAAACACACTTCCCTCCTTCTTTCATTCTCCTGACCCTCATCCATCTCATTCATCACTATCAGCACATCCGGAGCAGACAGGCATGAGGAGAGATATCAGTCTCGAACTTTATTATTGATATAACCAATCACTTTTCCTCTAGACAGGTGTGACGTGTCTTTCCTCTGTCTTCACTGCTGACTGAACGCTATAGTCCAGCCTTACAGAAGATACTGACACACAAATGCATTGTGCCAAACACATCAGAGAAGATGTGTGAACCTTGGGTCACCAGGAGGAAGGCTCTCCATTTTCCTTAAAACAATTCTGTGTGTGAGAGTGAAAGACTCAGATTACTATCACCTCACATTCAAACACATACATCTAAGCTTCATTCATTAGTCTGTAACAATAGGGCTCTAAACACCTCCCAACACACAGACACACAACAACAACAACAATCCACAGGTAAGCATTTACCTGGACAAATATAGTTCCTTATGAAAGAATATCAGAAATCTCGCTCGCCATCTCTCTCTGTAACTCACAGGTAGTGTGTCACTTCAAAGCAAGTCCCTCGGCCCCAGGCCTGAAAACCGAGTGCTGTCATGACAAGAGGTGATTTCTGTTATGGGTCAGGTCAGGTAAGCTAGAATAGATGCTTTCCCTTTCATGCATATATAGGACGGACATAAACACACAATCCAGTGCCTCAGTGTGCATACCTGTATCTGTGGGGGTTAAGCTGTAGTGTTGGAGACCAAATTGTCTCCAGAGATGAGCTCACACTGACAAAACCTTACCTGAGGTCATTTTACAATGTAAAAAATAACCTTATAAGTAAAATGTTGTTTTGTGTGTGCCTACGTGACATTTAAATGGATCCTTTTTAGTTCAGGCCTAATACATTGCTTTCACAATGTCCGAATGTGGTAAAATGATGAATAATATGTGTATATATTTTATTTGAGATTTTTAAGGATTATTTTGTATAGGGATCATTTTATATATCTTTAGGTCACTGGCTTTGTCCTAGAATAATATTATATTGTACTATAAAAAGAAATCTCAATGGCATGTTGCATCAGATTCATTTGCTTGCAACAGTTTTTTAAACAAACAAATTTTACACTGGTTTTCAAACGGATGCTAAACATACAAGAAATGAGAGAGATCATTATCAAATGATTATGTTGAGTGTTATTAAAAAGTATTCATGATGTCTTTTTGATTTTCAACAGAAGCAGAAGCCTCTTTTGCATAAACATAAGAGAAAACGATGCTTCCCATACCTCATTTACCATGTGAAAATGTCAAAATGCAAAACAGTTTATTTTTTACTTTCAAAAACCTGTTCATCAAGTGCCAGCGATTTCCTTAGCAAATTTGTAAGATGAAAATCAAACGACAAAGGAAATTCATAATTTCAAAGATAAATGACTATTACTCCATTATCTCTGTAAATTATGTTTTCCCAACGATATCTATTTCTGCTATTTATGTAATCTTTTTATAAACTGAATCTGGAAACATTTTTGAGACATCCTACCAAAGGCTCTGAGAAGCAAATGTTACAAATATATCAGGAAAGAACAAAAGCAAATAAGTGGGCATGTGGAGGAAACATGTCAAATTAAAAGGCAAGGCAATACTTTGTGTTTTACAGGCTGTAATGTTTACATGTAAAAGGCTTTTAATAAGAGGCTGGTAAGGAAGAGACAACTGGACTTCAGCTTTCATCTGGCAAGGCCACTTCTCCTTATTTATGAGCACTCGTGTTTCACTGAGCAAATACGACACTGGCAGGCCATCGTTACACAACACCACACAACACACTTGCATTGTGTTTGAGCAGTATTGTAAATCAAAATAAAACCGAAGTTGGCTAATGCTATAAAAAAAAACTGTGTTGAAAAGGTATTTGCACTTTTTGAGTATTACAGTGCTAGCCTTACAACATGCTACCATCACATTTCTTGGAATCAACTATAGCTTAAGACGTGTTTCTTATGAGCTTCACATAAAGAGCATGTAATTGCCTAGCATACAAGAGGATCATTAAAATACAGTTGCCAAAGAGCATAGAGCATTTCAAATCTGTCATTTATGGCCAATTAGGTTAGGATGCTACCTATTGTAAAGGCCCAGGTATACTTCCTCTCCATCTTGTGCATAATTGAGCGTGCAAGCCATTCTTTATTGATCAAAACCGCGGATGCATGTGTAAAAGTGTTGCCACCTTGTGGACCCTTCAACGTGCAGTCAGCCCATTGTTGTCTGCATTGGCAGAAATTCTGCTTTAGAAGATGTTTAGGGCAGTTAAAAGAATAGTTCACCCCAAAATGACAATTCTGTCATTGTTTCCCCATCCTCAGATTGTTCTAAACCTGTATGAGTTTCTTTATTCTGTTAATTTGACCAATGCATGTTATTTTCTCATTCCTGCATGTCTTAAAACTGAAACCAAAATGGCCTTTGAATAGGTTAAGCATGGTACACCTCTCAGAAAACATACAAATAAAGATCATTTTAATGACTATTTAGAGCATTTGAATCGCCAAACGAGGGTTTATTTTAATGAAAACCTACATTTCAACCCAAATCAACCTTTTTCCCTGCAGCTCATAATTAGACTGTGTGCATTCCTACTCATTTTGGCAGCACAGGTCACAAATGACACAAATTGACTTCCATATTATTTGTTTTCCCACTATGAAAGTCAATGGGTACAATCTACTGTGTGCTTACAATCATTTATCAAAATATCTTCTTTTGTGTTTAACAGAATAAAACAATTCATAAAGGTTTAGAAGAAAATGACAGAATTTTCATTTTTGGGCGAACTATTCCTTTAACAGCAAAGCAGTCTTCACCAGTCTAAACATAACATGAAACCAATGTCAGCCATAAAAATAAACTAAAGACAATAGTATAAAGTTCATGTGTGAGATAGATAAACGATAGTTGAACATGTTAGGTCACATACAGTACAGAAGAATCTGATCTTATTATTTCTGTTGCAAGTTTTTATTTACAGTTAAAATGTAACTTTCCCTCTTGTTTAACATTATGAACTCTTCACTCAAACATGTAAAAACACCTGTCTCTTTAACCCCTACAGGCTAAAACTGCTGCAAAGTTACACCAATGTTCCCCAAGGCTAAAACTGCACTATTATGCACCATGACAAAAAAAAGTTAACAAGAGGTACAATGACCATGCAGCTCTTACAATACCCTTTACACAAGCTAACACATTTTTGTTTTGGCTAAATTATAAAAAACATCATGAATTTCAACTGTTTTCATTTCATTATTGTTGTACAACAGAGGCTTAGTTGCTAGGAGTTGCTGACATGTTTCAAAATGGTGCTATGTTCAGGCAACAGGACGATGTGATTAAAGGATATGGATTTGGATTTGGTGACTTACACACTAGACTGAAAAATCTAAGAAAACATATGTGATAAAGAAATTTACTTTCATGCTGTGAAAACACGTCAAAACGTTTCACAAATTTGCATGACATCATCTTCTGATGGTGAGAGATAAAGAAAGAAAGCCCAAATTGCTTGAACCTATCTATGTCGTGATTAACCCTGCATTAGGTTGTGTAACTTGAGGTTACACTGAGCATAATCACAAAGAACCACGAGCAGAAAGGACACGTCAACCATCATACCCCTTCTCAAAACGAAAATCCTTAAATCTGATATACTGGACCTGAAAGAAATTATAATGAATCTTTCAAATCATTTGAAATACTTTGTTTAATGCACATCTATACCATGCCACTCTCTGTAACATGGTATACATTATTATTTTTTTGCTTCTTGGTTTTGTAATTGTCAGCTTAACCTTAATTAACGAACAATAAGATATTGTTTTAGGCACTAGGTGTTAATGCTAGAACACCCACTAAACAAGACTCTGTTTAGACACCAAAGACGGCCTTAGAAAAACAGCATGTGTCCTGTAACAGCTGAGCGTGGCAGTAATAGTGGGGGTCAGGGGACTGTCCAGACACTTGCCCCTTAGCTTCCTGCCATTTTGGACATGGGTGCTCCAGCCTCTGTCTGAATACATGACAGACAGATCCTTGATGCAGAGCTGGGCTTCACAGTGACACCTGGCCTTAAAGAGCACACAGCAGCCCACACTGCTCCTGTGACCCCACATGCTGCCTCTTGTGTTATGCCAAGACGTGTGTCTGACAACCGGCCCCTAATCCTTTACAGAAGACAGCAGCAGGGCCTGAATAAGCAGTGAGCCACAAATATCAAGTGAATGTTGCTGTAACATGGTAATACAGGGGAAACTCGAGCCCTCATGGTGACAAGACATAAGCAACTGGAAAGAAGACACCTATAATGGAATGCAATTGGGAAAAAAGTGAGGGACACATTATTTTGCCGCCCTCTTTTCTCTTCTCTTTCTCTCTCTCTCTCACCCCCCACCAACACGGATTTTGCCATTCCTATTCCATATACTAAAAGAATCTTTGTGATGGCACCTCACGCATCTCATGTGAAATCAAGCATCCCGTCCCCCAACTCTTTATTTAATAGGCCAGTGAAGACTGAGGCTTGTCACTTTGAAGTCTTTCTTGCTGTCACAATCTCTTTTTTGACCAGGATAAAGAGCGGCATTGAGCATGCATGCCGGTTTACCCGCTGTCTGTGGACTCATGTTACGCACCGCTCTTTGATCTGTGACTCTCATAATAAAGAATTTCTGGAGAAGGCATTGTTTATGGGGTCTAGACGGCAGCGAAAAAGAGAAGCTCAGGGAGAGGAAGAAAATGCTTCTCTATTTCACCGACGAGGGGAAGTGGTGTCTTGGAGGTGACTAACTTTCAGACAGTCAGCGGGCCGTTGCTCATTGTCCAAGCCGCAGACAAAGATAGAAGAAAGGAAGGAGAGATAGGATAAAAACAAGGCAAGATGGAAAATTTGTGATCATCACTGAGCTATTGATATGCACATGCTAGGGAACATAATATGTTCCATAGAGCTGCTGAAACTATAAGGAGCATGATTCAAACACATTGGCCTACCTAAATTCAAAAGTTTCTCATACCCACAGAGGTGTACATACAAAAATTGGGTATCATTTTACAGGAAACCATTTGAAATGACATAAAACATTGTTGGAAGTGATAAAAATGATTTTATATGTTGTCTGTGTTGAATATGTGATGATAATAAAACAAAAATAACGATAGAACCTTATTCCTGGGAATGAGAGCTTTCATTCCATATTTCTTACAGTAAAATATATGTCAAAGTGATGCATATCTGCAGAAAATAGACATTCTAAGCTTCCACACAGTATCACATATTGTGTTCTGGGTCCATGACAGACCTTTAAAAATGAAAGGAATATTTCAATGACGTCTTTTTGTACATGGTATCGGGCTACGCAGAGCTTTAGAGGATCCGGTTTTGCTTTTGAACCCGACATATATCAAGAAACTTGCATGTTCCCTTTTGTCTAATTTAAGTTGTCTACGGCCTAGTGTTGGAATGAATTGTAATGAATGCCAATTCAGAACAGTAATACCACCTGGACAGTAATATTCATTATTGTGTTTGCATTCATGCTCATGTTAAATGAAGTGTGATCTGCATGCTCAGCTGTGCATTAGATGCAGTTGGAAAATGTACTTGAACTTGTATGTTTTGTCAACATATAGTAGTGACCAAAAGTGATGTCCAACTTTGAACAATTTACATATTTGCTCTTTATTAAAAATTGTTTTTTAAAGTTTAAACATTTTGTATGCATGTTGCATTAGTGCATTAGGAGTATAGACTGAACCTCATCTATAAGATGAATTTAGTGCTTTTGGTATCACTTTACTTGAAAGGGTGTTCATAAGACTGTCATGACACCTTTATAATCATGACATGAACATGAAAGTGATTTTATGCACATTTATGACAACTGTCATTAAGTGTCATTCGCTCAATTATGTCATTTTTAATGCAAAGATGAAATTGTTTAAGATGTCTTTGTTATGACAACTTGAACATGTGGAACATAGAGAAGCTTCAGACTGGACCACCTCAATGATCTAGCCTGAGTATGGACATATAGCATGTAGTCATTAAGTGTTAATACTCTGTCCAATAGTTTTATAACAGTGTCATGTTACGATGCTTTTGGGAAACCCTGTCTGTTTCCTGACCTGGGCCCTGGATAGTCAGACAATATCAAAAGTAAGACTATTGGTCAGATTTCTAGAGAGTATAGCACTTCCTTCCGGAGACGGATGGAGGCCATCTCTCTTTAGCAGGTCAGGTCTTCCCCAGAAATGCTTCCAATTGTCTATAAACCCTACGTTATGCTGAGGGCACCACTTTGACATCCAGCCATGAAGAGACACTAATCTACTGTAAATTTCATCCCCCTGGTAGGCGGGGAGGGGACCAGAGCAAATTACATTGCCTGACATTGTTTTTGCAATTTCACACACCTCTTTAATAGTATCTTTGGTGATCTCCGACTGGCGGAGTCTGGTGTCATTCGTGCCGGCGTGAATAATAATTTTAGAAAACTTACGGTTAGCATTAGCCAGCACTTTAAGTTTGGATCTAATGTCAGACGCTCTGGCTCCCGGTATACAATCGACTATGGTGGCTGGTGCCTCAATGTCAACGTTCCTGAGTATAGAATCTCCAATAACCAGGGCACCTTTAACAGACGTCTCAGCCGGTGTATTGCTGAGTGGAGAAAATCTGTTTGATATTAAAACAGGAACGTGATTTGGATGCCGAATGTGACTATCCAGTTAGTCAGCCGCCTTGACTCTGAAGTCGGAACCGAGCCATGTGTACTACGCTTAACACTAGGCGCACCCAAAACAGTGTTTGTAACATTAACATTAGCGGTCTTTCTGTGCTCAACTAGCGTTCAGATGCGCGCTTCTTGTTCTGCAACCTTCTCCGTCAGCCTTACTACTTCAATACACTTAGCACATCTAAACCCCTCTATGCTGACGGAAGAAGCTAAACTGTACATGTGGCAAGTAGTGCAGGTTACAATGACAAGCGGAATCTTACCGTTTTCATGCTGGGCGATGGCGACTCCATTCACCCGTACGCGGTCCATGAAGCAGCATCGAGAAGGGTGCTCACTCGCAGCACGCCTCGGCGGCCTACGAGCGTCTGTGGTCAGGGTGATGTTAGGCACGCCGACTCTCCGAAGGCCGGGCAGCCCCTCCTTCACAGCTTCCCGATCTGGTGTGGACAGGTCAGAAAAGCATACATTGGATGAATCCGCCATTAGATCGTCAACGAAGGCAGGTTTAAGTAAACAGACGGTAAGAAATGCTAGCTTTAGCCGGCACCGACTGGAGATGCTAGCAGGCTATATTCTAACACTGGGTGTTACTAGTGATAAAATCGTTTCGCTTAGTAATACAATTCAGTAATCGTCAAGGTAAAGTATTCCTAAGATAAACTAATAAGTTATATTATATAGATAGGAATAAGATAGTGAAAAAATAGGATTTAGCTGATAAGCTCAACGGAGCTCCGGGCATGCGACTCAGCCTCACTCGTCACTCAGCGTCACTCGTCACTCCTATGTGTGCAGAGGTGGAAAAAGTACTAAAATATTGTACTCAAGTATAAGTAAAGTTACTTTAATAATATTTTATTTAAGTAAAAGTAAAGTTACTGGTCTAAAAATCTACTCAAGTAAAAGTAAAAAGTTAATCATTTTAACTTTACTCAGAGTAAAAGTTACTTTTTTTTACAGCGGGGAGAGGTGGATGATTTTAGTATAGTTAAAAAACGACAAGGGAATATAAATCTCAAACTAGTTGTTTTTAATTGTAGGAACATCTTTACAATAAAAGTGCAATAACAAAAAGTTAATAAAATAAAGAGCTTTTTTAAACTAAGAAACATTTATGGAATTATTTGATGATTTTACATGTGAGTTATGCACTTTTGAAGGTGGTCAGCAGCTTGTAAATACAATCACTATAGTAAGGTTGTAATTGATGTATTGCTGGTAACATACATTATTTTATTAAACTATATATCTAGTTTAAATAAGCATATAATGAGATGAGTGCCATGTCATACTTTTGACACGTTTATTGTCTTCTAGCTTCCCTGACCTGGGTACCTGATGTCAGACCTTTATTCTATCTCTCTCTCTCTCTCTCTCTCTCTCTCTCTCTCTCCCTGCAATGTCTTATGACATGCGCATTCTCGAGGACGTTCTGAAGTTGTGTTAGACTTGACGCGAAGCTGCTAGACTGCGGAGGATAATGCGCATTGTATTGTGCAAATTAGAGCCCGACCGATATGCGTTTTTTCGGGCCGATGCCGATACAGATATTAGGGAGTAAAAAAAGACCGATAACGATATATCGGCCGATATTCTTTATGTGTATATTATAGTTCAGTATATACTACAGTATATTATACTAAAGTACTGTACATAGAATACATTATATACTTTAACATAATATACTGTATATGAATAAATACAATGCAATGCAATGATCACTCACATATGTGGTGATCACAAATGTGGTGATCCAACACTTATATTGATGTGACAAAGATATGTACTATAGGCAAGAAGTTAGTCTGATATCAGTGCACTAAACAGTAAACTTGACTTATTATAAATAACTTTAAAACACAAAGAGAACAAAATACATAAAACTTGCATCATTTGCAGTTTTGACGAGAATAACGTTATAAAGAGAAACTTATGAAGTCATTGATTAATATTAGCTTTACAGTAAGTTGTGTTCTTCACAAATTAGTTAGCCACTCACAGTTACGAAGACAATGCTTGACGGAGCACATTCTAATGTACGCTATGTTTAATGTTGTGCACAACGTTTTTATAACACAAACCGAGGGTTCCGTGCAAACCTTAGACTTTTATAAAAATAAAGCGTCTTCGCTCCGCCTCTTTTATTTAGCAAGGGTGTAGAGTTGCGCAAGCTTATTGAATCAATTGCTCTGAAATGAGCATGTTACCTAAAAACACAAGCAGCAGTAATCTCATATAGTGATATATAAGTGCACGGCTGCGCGTAGTTTAAACGTGTCATTTCTCCGTCTCGCGTCATTTCTCCCGCTTGCGTTTTAACTCGCAAGTCGACAAAGAGACGGATTAAAAACACCAAATGTAAGCGGGAATGCGTCTCTCTTGTCCATTTATAATCCAATCGACCAAAGCGCGTCTTAATACCAGGTGTAAAAATGTTGTGAAGAAGACACTGCGTGACGGCTTCCATGCCACCTGAACTGAAAGACTGACTGGAAAGTGGAAAGTGGTCGCTTAAATATGACCAGGGGTTTCTTTCATAAGATTTGAACTGAGGCAGGTCTGTATTAGCGCGCGCCTATTTTTTTAAATATTTTTTACTCAGTAAGGGATATGATTTAAAATGTAGCGAAGTACAATACTTTAAACAAAACATACTTAAGTAAAAGTAAAAGTACAGATTTTAAAACCTACTCAAAAAAGTAAAAGTACACAAAAAAAACTACTCAATTACAGTAACGTGAGTAAATGTAAATCTTTACTTTCCACCTCTGTATATGTGTTATATCTATATGTTATTACAGCTTTTCTCAGTCACTGAGCAAGTAACATTTGTTCACACTTTGTTCACCCTCCACATTTCAAGGCAGTTGCTGAGGTGGTTGCTTGCTAAAACCAGCAGTAGCAGTTCACCTGTCACTCAAGTGGCCACACCCTTAAATCTTTCGCCGCCATTGACGAGATATCTCGTCAATCAAGAGAAAACGCTTTCCCGCCAATGACGAGTATTTCAGTCTTTCCGCAATACCGCTATTATCCACCAGGTGGCAACTTCCGTAACTTTTTAAACCCGGAAAAGATCGCTCTGAATGGGAACTCTATGAAAAGTCCGTCACAAAAATGGAATTATCTCTGCTTTTTGCTCAAAATGTGGTGTTTTTGCAGAAACCTACCCATATTCAAAAACTGATTACAAAAGAACTACTGAAGGTAGGATGAAACGTTTTTTTTTTGTTTGAAAGCAGAGTGTCTGTTCTTTCATTTGATATATTGTATGTTTATATATTTAAAGGGTAACACTTTATTTTGATAGTCCACTTTAGACATTTTACTAATTATAAGTAACTTTGCAACTACTTATCAACTACTTATCAACTACCAATCTTTAGAGAATTAGTAAACTGTCTGCTTAATATCTACTAACACTTGATTGCAATGATATGTCAACAGACATTCAACTGTCTAGAAGTATCTTTGCATGTGCATGTCAACTTATTCCACTAACCCAAACCTCTTCCCTAACCCTAACCCTTACAGTCTACTAACACTCTAATGACAGTTAGTTGACGTATAGTTGCAAAATATTGAAAGTTAGTTGACATGTAGTTGCAAAGTTATTTATAGTTAGTAGAATGTCTAAAGTGGACTATCAAAATAAAGTGTAACCACTTTTTTTTAAACGCTGGCGGTGAAAGAGTTAATTATGCAGAACTTTAAGGCTTACAGTAATATAATTTAAACAGATCAGTTACAAAAAAAATCACCACCCTCAGTTGTCACGAAGGGCAAAATTATCTATTTAGACCAACAACATTTTTTTGTGGCAGGCTGTAAACATATTATTTCCTGCTGTAAAGTTGGACAGTTTAACATGGGGGTCTATGGGAATTTACTCCCTTTTGGATCCAGCCTCTAGCACCCAGTCGATGAATTGCAGTTTAAATCACTTCTGTGTTGGCTTCATCAGAGAGATTGGAAGGTTGCCCCACATCAAAACATTTAGTTGACTTTTTGTCATAATCTGCTTTTTTATTTTTTCACACTTCCACACAGTCAAAAGAAAAGATCAGGCGTCAACAGAAAGCATCTAAAATCCACAGATCTATTAGTTTTGTTATGTACTAGTTTTTGTTTCATGTGTAAAATCCCTGTAATTTCAGTGATATTGGACATTAAGGGGAACATTTTTTCAGAATTTTATTGTTAGGCCTACCATAGTTACAACCATAGACTTCCTATACCAACCACCTCAGTTTGAAATTAATGGCTCTTTGGAATGACATTAAGTGGGACATAGGCAGTTAAAGTATGTTTAATTGCAGTTTATTTTTCACATGTGCAGTTTGTTATTCATATTAAGCTGCAACTAATTTCACATTTACTTTTTCAAATGAAATAAAATTCATATAAGAATTTCTGAACATATCATTGCATTTGTGTTTAAATAATTAGTTTTGACTTGCATATTACACTTCAATTTAGCATATCCTTCCTATATTGTTGTTTTTTGGGGGCGTGTTAGAGTGGGATTCTGTTAGGTAGTGCGTCCTTGGACTGAAAAAGTTTGAGAAACACTGATCTAAACCCTCATCTAACCAATAGTGCTTGGGCAGCTCTCTCTATCTATCTATCTCTCTCTCTCTCTCTCTCTCTTTCTCTCTCTCTCTCTCTCTCTCTCTCTCTCTCTCTCACTCTCTACCTCTCTGTTTTCACCTTGACTCTAATAATGAGAAAGCGATTTAGGCATTATTATGTGTAAACGAGAAGCTTAAATATTTTATGTAAGGTACGTGTGATGGTGTGAGGTGTTGGCTGCCAAAACGGACATCTTTAGTTACTTGCCCTGTATCTACGAGTCAGAATAAATTTAAAGCAGGTCAAGTAGTTACAATCATTTTCTTCTTGGTAAGCAATACTAGCTAAATATCCCTAAAACAAGATAATCTTTAGTTTAGTGGGTAATTATGTAATACAGCATGTACATAGAATGTAAAATTAGAAAAAAACATAATTGGTGTGCATCTTGAGACAACAATGATACTGACATATTTTAGGATAAGTTGTTTTCAGACAGCTCAAACATTCATTTTTGTCCGGGTCTAGCCTTACTGTAAGCCTTGTCTGTGAAACCAGGCATTAACCTTATTAGTATAAATGTAACAAAATGTGAGTAAAAGGGTTTTATTAGAACTCAGCCATATACATCCATATTGTCTTCTCAGCTGACATGGAGGGCAGGTTTTCATTCATTGAACAAGTGGCTTGAAAACTGAGAAGGTGACAGTGTAAAGCTTATAACACATCCATATCTGTTTCACTGGCCACCTTCA
The DNA here is from genome assembly GCF_027580225.2 of Misgurnus anguillicaudatus. Lineage (NCBI taxonomy): Eukaryota > Metazoa > Chordata > Actinopteri > Cypriniformes > Cobitidae > Misgurnus > Misgurnus anguillicaudatus. The sequence continues at coordinate 1,003,843 of NC_073346.2, read as the reverse complement.
GGACCCAAAGCTTAATTGGAAGTGAGAAACCAATGAAGGAAATTTAAACTCAACAAGTAATTCTATAACTCTTATCTTTTGCTCTCTTTATCAGAAACACTTGTCTAAGTAGATAGATAGATAGATAGATAGATAGATAGATAGATAGATAGATAGATAGATAGATAGATAGATAGATAGATAGATAGATAGATAGATAGATATGTAGCTGAGTTAAGGTCTTTTGTGGGAAGGCTAATTCAGATCTAAACATCTGAAATCAGCAGAAAAGCATTTCCCCGTCAAACCTCCAGTGACAAACAATGACTCTCACTTCCGCAAATCAAACCACAAATGCAATTACTTTTCTGGATTGTAATGCCTGTCCAAAGCCAAGAATCCACTTTCTCACACTTTCACTTCACATACAATTGAAACCTTCATCATCAAATAAGGGTTGACACTACTTCTGCGATGTTTAAAGGCCTAGGACATGAATATTGTGGTGTGAATGAAGCAATGAAGGGTAACTTCTTATGTCAGACACACATTTACAGACTCACAAGGCTTGACACAGAATGTTGGTATTACAGTGTTGAGAATTTACGTCTTCACCTTCGAGAAATAAGCCTTGTGCGTGTGAAAAAAAGGAACCATTCTCATGTCTTATGACATCACCATCACTTTAGGTCCTCAAATAGCCTCTCTCTATAAATGATTTTTCCCACAAGCCTCTCAATGCTTCCCTCAGTTTGGAGAAAAGCAGAAGTTTTTTCTTAGAAATTATGACTCAGTGAGCTGCATTTAAGAGTCTAGTTAATACAGGCGATATTGAAATCATTTTTGGGGGTGGAAAAGTAAAAAAAGAAACAATTTAATACAACAGCTCCAAACATGCTGATATTAGTATCAATTAATCATTTATTTTGGAGGAACTTTCCAATGTATTAGGGCCGATCACACAGAGGCTATAGGCGACTACCGAGGCAGCAGTCCTGTCAATCAAATATTGAAGCGCCAGCGCTCTTGAAACTCTGGTTTGCTGTTATATTAGTTTGATCGAGGGTGAGAGGTGCACAAACATGCAGGAGACGGTGCAGTCTCCAGTTATTCCAAGCCACTGTAAACTTCTGTCACCACAACAGAAGGCCCGCTTCTCCCCTCATTCGATTTGACAATGGAAAAAACGTGAATGACATTGAAAACTTTTCTGCTCAGAGTTGAGCTTTTTTCAACTTCAGCCGCATAGAGCGCTCCTGCAAATGTGCGTGGCAGGTGGCAAAAACGTGAGGTGTTCAGCGCACATAAACTGCACGCAAAATGCTTACTGCCCAAAGAAAACAATTAAAGAAAGGCGCCTCCCACTGCCATAAATGCCCCTCCCACTCTGTCACTGGTCGCTGCTACACATTTAGTCAAGGAGAAAGTATAAGGACTCGTTTAGGCTTTTCTGCAGATGGTCAACAATGTTGTAAAAGGAATTTTTCTTTCAGTGTTTGTCGGAAATTAAATATCAGAAAGGGACACCGAATTTAAAATATTAGAATTAGATACAGAGGCCACATGTGTGGTTGGTTAGCAACTGTCCTTTGACTGCTGTTGGAGTTGTTGCCCACAGATTCGCAAGGGAAGGGTTGCACCAAAGAGTAGCGGTTAACCCTAAATATTGGCGAGGAAACATCCCTTGTGTGCATCTTGTGTGTGGGTGTTGTGAGGCCTTTTGAAGCCTAATGCCACAGGAAGCAAAGAGGCAGAGGAGGAAGTCCTATAACTACCCCCAGAACCTTGCTGGCAAAAATCAGAAGCTGAGACCACCCAGCAACAGTTTTAGAAGGTAGGGAGCAGGTAGGGAAAGAAATTTAGAGGAAATATAGTGTTGAAAAAGTTTGTGGGTGTATTAGTAGGGTGGCGGGCAACAAAAATGAAAGAAAAACCTTTGATTAAAGGCTGGTTGGTAGCCGAGAAAGCCACACTTGCCTTTTAACTGATGTGGGGAATGAAGAGCAGTCTAGCAACCCTGTTATCCTGACCTGTGGTGGGCTGTGTTTTCTCTTGGAAATATCCCTGATCCTACAGTTTAAACACACACATCATTTGATTTGTTGATTACCTTTTGAAAGATTTGTAAATCTTGGGCAAGCTTTTAAATATAATCAATTAAGAGTGTTCTCCACAATCATGGTACAGTAAATCACAGAGAAAGTTCAGTAAACAGGAAAAGTTGTGTCCCCTGAAGATATGGATGATGTAGACAGCTATTTATCGACACAAGTGATTATCAGAATAAACTTTCATTCACATTCAACTTAATCCTTTTACCTACTAATGTCTTACACCAGTGTTCTTCACTCCCAGCCCTGGAGAGCCGGTGTCCTGCAGAGTTTAGCTCCAACCTTAATCAAACACACCTGAGCAAGCTAATCAATGTCTTCATGATCACTAGAAGATCACAGGTAGGTGTGTTTGATTAAGGTTGGAGCTAAACTCTGCAGGACACCGGCTCTCCAGGATTGGGAGTGAAGAACACTGTCTTACACTGTTAAACCTTGCTGTAGATTTCTGGGTAAATAACTGTAAAATTGGCAGTATTAAGCTTTAACATCGGTGAAAGGTATTTTACTGTGATATGAGGTGCAGTTATGCTGCACTACTAATAAACTACAGTAAATTACTCTTTGCACCAATTAACTCTTTCCCCGCCATTGACGAGATATCTCGTCAATCAAGAGAAAACGTTTCGCCGCCAATGACGAGTATTTCCGTCTTTCCGCAATACCGCTATTATCCACTAGGTGGCAACTTTTTAAAACTGGAAGTATTGTCCTATGGCAAGCTGCTGCATGTCCGTGTCTGTTTTAAAGATCGCTCTGAATGGGAACTCTATGAAAAGTCCGTCACAAAAATGGAATGATCTCTGCTTTTTGCTCAAAATGTGGTGTTTTTGCAGAAACCTACCCATATTCAAAAGCTGATTACAAAAGAACCACTTAAGGTATGATGAAACGTTTTTTTTTGTTTGAAAGCAGAGGGTCTGTTCTTTCATTTGGTATATTGTATGTTTATATATTTGAAGAAGAACATTTTCTGGAAGGCATTAAACTTTTGTGAAAATCATGAAAAACGCTGGCGCTGGCTGGCAACTTTTTAAAAAAACGCTGGCGGTGAAAGAATTAAGGGAAATAACTGTAATATTATCTGGTAAATTACTGTCCTCTACATTCCCCATAATGCACTACGTCACAATTTATTGAAAACTGTTTACATCTTCAGTCAGAAAACAAGGATTAATGCATTAACACACACATACGCACACATACATGTGCATGCATAAAAAACTATTCATCCACAGGTGTAGGTGTCACCAATTTGCCTTGATAAACTTTGTTTGTTTGTTTGTTTGTTTACTCTGGAGCGTGCTGTGTTTAACAATATAATAGTGGATTTGTATGTTTAAAAGCTGAAAATGGATCACACAACTATAAGTAAGTAAACTGTTAAAATATTTGTGAGTGTCTTTAAAACACATAAAGGTAAGATTCCAAATAGCTTCCTGATTAGCAAGTTTTAAGCATTTCCTATCAACATTAACCCTTACGTATTGATCAAATTCACCTTTCATGTTGTTTGTGGCCAAAAAATGCCACTAAATGAAACTGTTGTAAATAAAATAAATAAATCTGTTAATCAACCTCAGTACTTATCAAAATGACCAAATATTTACAAAAATTCCATGATTGTAACTCTTTAATTGCCAAGTTCATCATAAGTGATGTTACTTATTTGGGAAAAAAACACAAAATGACTTATTTTCAATATAAAAAGTGATTTTGGACTGGAGTTTTTTAACCCTTTTCACAGTCTTGGCATGTCAAAGATTAGAAAAAACATTGGCTTTGATTAATTTTTAGTTTTTGTGCAGCATCAGATTTTTTTTAAATTATTATTTCTGGTTTCTACTTTGAGTTATATGGAGCATTTTTGTTAATGCTTGAATTGTAAGTATATAAGAAGGTCATTTAAATTATGTTGAATTACTGCAGGTTTGAAATAACCTGGTGGGATTAGGGTGAGATTTGACATGATTTTGTTAAGTGTCTTAAAATAATTTGTCTATTTGTATTTATCTATTGTCAGGATCCTGCCAAGGAGTCTTGTTTTGTATTTATATCTAGTCATGATGGCAGGAGTCATGATGGCAGAGTTTTGGCAGTCCCATGCTCTATGTGGAGGTTCATGGTCTTGTTTATTGAGTCGTGTGCCTCCGGTGTCTTGTCTCTTGTTATCTTGATTGTTTTTTTCTATATAATGTCATTGTGTCCTTAGTTCTGTGCAGGTTCATTTTGTTTTGTTCTCATGTGGTTATCTAGCCAGATGCTGTACAATAACTAGCTGGCAACAGTGTTGCCAGTAATTTACTCCTAAAAAGCCTGGTAAGGTTTAACAGTGTACAAGAAGGCATAAAATATCTTCACAACTAATCTGACAACCTTGGAACCAGATTTTGACTTGTGACTATTGCATCGTTGTGTGAAAATAGACCGACAGGCAGATAAAATCAATGTTCCATGAGAGTGGACTGCTCTACATGATTTCAGATGGCTCTCACATTACTTCAGTGTCATCTGCCTGTCGATCTGCATGAGATTGATCACAATAGCACTAAAATCTGTGCAATGTTTAGCTCAGCGGTGTCTTTAGATAAAGTTTACATATTTAACTTCTACCCCTACACTAATAGAATTTTGTTTCTCTTTCCCTGTCTCATCCTCGAACCCGAGGACACTGAGACTAACAGACCCAGTTCCTGTTGTCGTGAAGGTCATCACACCACTGATCTACTGGCCCTCCTTTAACTAAAATTCTCCACTTTTTCCCTTAGCAGAGCCCCGCTTCCACAGTGTTCCTAGTTCTGCCCAGACTAGGTCGTTTCCCCAGTTCGCTGGTTCACTATTGTGGGTTAAGGAACAGGTAGTGACCAGCTTTTTGTAGTTAGCCTTAGGTTCCGCCCCCTACGTGGAGGGCAGAAGGCTTCTGCAGGCACTGGAAGGGTCCAGCTGCAGTGGCGCTTTGGTAGGGATTCCCAATTCGTCGGTCAGAACGTGACGTCATAGTGACCGACTGAAAGGGAACGTCTCAGTTACGTATGTAACCCTTGTTCCCTAAAGGAAGGGAATGGAGATGTCACGTCCCTTCGCCACAGTTTGCTGTTCCATTGCTGTTACCAGGCCAGGCACTGATGCTCGGCTATCTCAGCAAAAAATTTAGCTGATTTGGTAATGCACCTGCTCCACATTAAATACTCGTGGGGCGGGGAGGCGCCAGCAGATGCAAATGCCTGCTTACCAAGTTCATTGGTGTTTTGTTAGTTCCTCGAAGTAGATTAGTCTCTGCGAAGCAGTTCCCAATTCGCCGGTCACATTTAATGTCTCCGTTCCCTTCCTTCAGGAAACAAGGGTTACATACGTTGCAATTTTCCAATTATGTTATGTTATACAGTATTGTTTTTATTTGTATAGTAATGCGTTGACAATGTTATTGGAATGTATTTTAAAACAGTTCAGAAAACATATTAAACTTTGGTTAAACTAACATTTGATTCAGGAATATAAAAAAACACCCAATAACGCTGACCGTGTATGCTCTTAATGTCAGAAAACTTTATTTACACATGTGTCATTACAACAGAATGCAGCAGATACACTCACTTTAACATTTTCTATAAATCCTTTATCCTGCCTGATTAAAACATAACATTGCAAATCATCAGAAGTAACAATTAATTTACGTACACATATCGTAAAAATGAATCTAATATCCTTACCTTACGAATCTGTTATGTCCTGTTCAAGCCACGCTGGCAAAGGTAAATGATCAGCATAGTCATCTGCATTTTCTGGATCAGATTCGGCACGTATTGATTAGATAGTGAAGATGATATTATAACTTCTGTCAGTATTGCATTGTGAGCTAATCTTCCAAATTTGGAAAGGAGCGTAACATTCCCAACTGACGCAAGAGGTACTCGGGCCAATTACAATGCACTGGATAGCTGGCCAAACGGAGCACTGCGCCTTTCAGAACCAAAGACTTTGTACTAAATCAATGCGTTTTAAGCACGACATTGAAGAGCAACAATAATGTACGGTGTGTGGAAAATTGTGTGTTTTTTGAAGCATATAACCTATGCGAACATATACACCAAGACTAGACAAAATAACATTGTTTTAGCAATGTTCTAGGGGCTCTTAATATTTGAACATGACAGCAACAAACTATGAAACTGATCAAGTGGGCTATTTCTGTATTGCTTAGCTGCACAAAAGTCTTATCGTTATAAAATTGTAATTTGCAAGAAGTACAAGCAAAGTATAATGGATCTCAGACGACTTGTTCTTTGATCTAACTGTTCTTTGGTGTGTCAATCTATCCAGTATTCTAATATGAAAAAGCTGTAAAGTCCCAAAACACGTTACTGGACTATTTGGTTCCATTCTCTAATACTATTTCCAGCTATGAGCTGTGAGTCAGAGAGGCATCATGGATCTGATAAAGGGTCAGTTGACTTGAGGGGGTGGGGGTCTGCTTTTTTCCCACTCCACTGTTGTCAACGCCAGTACACAGTTTTTTGTCCCTTAATGTTGTTGTTTTTGGAAACTCCTCTATGAATGTGTTCTTTTGGGCTGTAATTTCTGGTTTGCTGTAGGGCAAGCAGTTTACATTTTTTGCTCAGTCTGCATTCTATCAGTTGTACATATGTGCAGATTATTTAATGCCAACCCATTCTCATGAAATGCGTATAAATAGCATGCAGTGTTAAAAGTTGTGCAATACAAATGCCAAATTCTACATTCACGTTCATATGATATGCCAGTCCTTCCAGTTCACTTGGTTGGTACAGTGCATCTTTTCGTGTTGTTTCTCCATTTTTTCAGTTTCTTTTTTAAACCATTGTTGCTTGGGTTTGGGGTTAGATTTGGGATTTGCTATAAGATGTCATTTGATATTTAGGTTTCTTCATGTTTTTGTCTATTTTTAAACCATGGTCACTTTGGACTTGGGGTTAGAATTGAGGTTTGGGTTAGGATGTCATTTTATGTAACAAAGAGTTGTCATAACCCCAAACACAAGCGACAATAGTAAAACACAGAAATAAAGAGAAACATAGGAATTTGGATTGTATTGCAAGACTTTTCACTCTGCATGCTCTTTATACGCAAATCATGGTTGTTAATGCATACACTCTAAAAACGGTTGGGTTGTTTCAACCCATAGTTGGGTAACAACAACCTAGAATAGGGTTATAACCAGACATTTGACTTTGTTCATATTTTACCCACCTGTGTGGCTGTATGGATTGTGCTGTGAAACCGTAAGTGGACTTTAATACTGTTTGTCACAGTTATCTGTGTTCTCCTACATCTTTTCATGTAAAGCTGCTTTGCAACAATTAACACTTGTGAAAAGCGCTATATAAATAAAATTGAATTGAATCGTATTAGTTGATAATAAAGAAAACAAAACAACTGCTTGTCATATTTATTTAGTATTATCTTTATTTATTATATTTAATAAATATACACTCACCTAAAGGATTATTATTAGTATCTAATCAACCAATTACACGGCGGTTGCTTCAATGCATTTAGGGGTGTGGTCCTAGTCAAGACAATCTCCTGAACTCCAATACAGCAAAAAACATGGTTACTACACTTCAAAATAACCATAGTTAACTTTTGTTAGGGTACCCTTACAAAGATATAAACAATAATAGTGGCACAAATATTACCAATACAAATAACATCATTTACTTTCACCAATAATACATACATTAAATAATGTACACTACAGGCGACCCAGATCTCTTTAGCTCAGAAGCATAGTTTCTGTAAACGTCTGTTGTGGTTTTGGGACAAGCTGTATAAAACAGCCACTAGAAAGTTGCCCTTTCTTTGTTTTGTTTTGTCTTCTCTTGGCTGTACAATTAGAATTAAGCCCTCTTTCATCCTAGGAGGAAGCGCTGTTTTTGATGTTGCCGTCTTTCCTGAGCGCACTGGGCACACCTGTAGTCTAAATTGCCAGTGTTGTCACACACTGTCCCCCTGCTTCTGTGTCCAAAACACTTCCGTCCATACATCAAAGACCCCACAATCAAAGGATGCACTGAGACAAAATATCATTTACTTCAGCATATATCCCTCATCTTACAGCCCGAATCACACACTTCAGACACTGATGATGAGTCCGAAATCACAAACAGGGCATGACAGTGTTAACCACTATCTGGGGATTTTATCATGTGTGAGCCAGCGGTGTGTGTGTGTGTGTGTGTGTGTGTGTGTGTGTGTGTGTGTGTGTGTGTGTGTACAGTATTGTGTTTTTTCCCCTTCTGACAACATCATTGCTACTCATTTTGAAGGATATTCTGTATTATTTACATAAAGATGACAATAGTATTCATCAAGAGTTTGGATAATTCATTTATTATCAAATTGTTATATTCTCAAATTCTTAATACTAAAGTCTTATTATTAGTTATTATTGTAATTATCATTAACTATAACACTAACCCTAAAATCCTGCATACAAGGATTGGAAATCGTCTCGGTTACGTATGTAACCCTCGTTCCCTGAAGGAAGGGAACGGAGACGTCACGTCGTGACCGACGAATTGGGAACCGCTCCGCGGTGGCAAATCTACTTCGAGAAGCTATTAAAAAGGCCAATGAAATTGGCATGCAGATTATTTGCACCTGCTGCGCTGCCCAGCCGCGCGGGTATATAATGAGAGGCAGGTGCAGTAATCAAATCAGCTTTTTTCGCTGAGAAGCCGGCAAAATAAAGGGGCCGGCCGACTCAGCAGTGGAACAGCAACTGTGGCGACGGGACGTGACGTCTCCGTTCCCTTCCTTCAGGGAACGAGGGTTACATACGTAACCGAGACGTTCCCTTTCAGTCGGTCACTACGACGTCACGTCGTGACCGACGAATTGGGAATCCCTACTAAAGCACCACTGGAGCTGACCCTTCCAGTGCCTGCGTAAAACCTTCCTTCTTCACTTTACAAGAGACGGAACCTGGGCTTACAGCAGAAGGCCGGTCACTACTTGTTCCTAAACCCACGGTAGTGAACTAGGCAAACTGGGAAGCGAATCCAGCCTGGGCGAAACTAGGAGACGCTGCGGAGCCAACCCAGAGGAGATTGTACGAATGGGTGGCGAAAAATAGCCCGTAGGTCTATGACGTGACTCTCATAACTATATTTATACTAGAGAGAGAGCAGAGCGGGCTCTGCAAGGGACAACGTGGTAGATTAGCTCCACGGAAAATACACGCATAGGACGGGGGCGCTATACGGGGGCCTAGCCAAACACTGGTTTTCAGGAATACAGCTAGTGAGAAGCTGACAGCTGACGCTCCGCAACATCGACTGTCAAGGCGATGGAGGAAAGTCAAAACCTTATTTTGTGACATTTTGACCTTATGGCCTTCCATAGTGGTGCAGTCGTGGAGCACCAAAACAGAGGCTGCAAGCCGACACAGGAGCCAACTCTGAGTGTTTCTACCGGTTTGAGGAGAGAACACGAGAGGATACCGGCTCAACACGAACACTATAAAATCTGGTGAACGTGTTAGGTGTCGCCCAGCCAGCCGCTCTACAAATGTCTGCTAGCGAGGAACCACGAGCAAATGCCCAAGATGATGCCACACTTCTAGTAGAGTGGGCTCTCAAATTAAAGGGACAAGGGACACCCTGCTTTTCATACGCGAGGGCAATAGTGTCTACAATCCAATGAGACATCCTCTGCTTAGTGACAGCCTTCCCTTTCTGCTGACCACCGTAACAGACAAAGAGCTGCTCTGAGGTTCTAAAGCTTTGAGTTCGGTCCACATATACACGCAATGCGTGCACAGGGCATAACAAAGCCATGGCTGGGTCTGCCTCCTCCGGTGGCAGCGCTTGCAAGTTCACCACCTGATCTTTAAAAGGAGTGGTGGGAACTTTGGGCACGTAGCCGGGCCTGGGTCTCAATGTTACACTGATATTAGCGGGCCCGAACTGAAGGCACGAATCGTTGACCGAGAATGCATGAAGATCCCCTATCCGTTTAACCGAAGCCAGTGCAAGAAGAGTTAAAGTTTTCATTGTGAGAAATTTGATACTCACAGAATGCAGAGGCTCGAATGGGGCAAGCTGGAGTGCTTTCAGCACCACGGACAGGTCTCAATGAGGAATAGAGGGAGGGCGTGAAGGATTCAGCCTTCGTGCGCCTCTTAAGAATTTAATAACAGGATCGTGCTGGCCCAAAGACCTATCGTTTATCGGTGAGTGGTGCGCGGATATTGCCGCGATATCTACTTTAATGGTAGAAGGTGACAGCCTCTTCTCCAGACGATGCTGAAGGTATGAAAGCACGACTCTAATAGAGCATTCTCGGGGGTCTTCTGACTGCGAAGCACACCAAGCAATGAACAGGTTCCATTTAAACTTATAAGCCTGTCTAGTAGACTGCGCTCGCGCCGCAAAAATAGTGTTAGATACCGCTTGCGGTAAATCATTTAGAACCTCCGCGTCCCGTCCAGCGACCACACATGAAGGTTCCATAGATCGGGACGCGGGTGCCATAATGTGCCCCCTTCTTGAGAAAGAAGGTCCTTCTTCAGGGGAATCTTCCAGGGAGGGGCTGTCGCGAGGAGCGCGAGTTCTGGAAACCAATTCCTGGTTGCCCAATACGGCGCGACTAAGAGAATGCGCTCCTCGTCCTCCCTGACTTTGCACAGTGTTTGCGCAATGAGGCTCACTGGGGGGAAGGCGTATTTGTGTAAACCCCGCGGCCAGCTGTGTGCCAGTGCATCCACCCCGAGAGTTCCCTCGTTCAGTGAATAGAACAGGCGACAATGTGTCGTTTCTGGGGAGGCAAACAGGTCTACCTGTGCTTTGCCGAAACGTTTCCAAATTAGCTGAACCGTCTGGGGGTGGAGCCGCCATTCGCCAGGACGCGCTGCTCGTGAGAGCGCATCTGCCGCTGTGTTGAGTAACCCTGGGATGTGAATGGCATGAAGAGACCTCAGATTCTTCTGACTCCAAAGGAGGAGATGACGGGCAAGATGCAACAGGTAACGAGAGCGCAAACTGCCTTGGCGATTGATATACGCAACAGTCGCAATGTTGTCGGTGCGAATTAATACATCCTTGTCTCGGAGCTCGTTGCTGAAACGAATGAGAGCGAGATGCACAGCCAACAACTCGAGGCAATTTATATGCAAACGTCTCTGGAATGTCGTCCAGACACCAGAAACTGCATCCCCGTCGTACGTGGCTCCCCACCCCATGTTGGAGGCATCCGTGCACACAATGGCATGCCTGGAGACCTGTTTTAATGATACCCCTGCTCTGAGGAATGACGGGTCTAACCACGGAGTGAAATGGAGACGGCACGTCGGTGTGATCGTTACGCGGTGCGCGCCGGTGAGCCACGCTCTCTTCGGGATTCGGTCGTGAAGCCAACGCTGAAGCGGTCTCATATGGAGCAGCCCGAGCGGTGTCACGGCCGCTGCTGCTGCCATATGACCCAGGAGCTTCTGTAATTGTTTCAGAGGGACCACGCTCTTGCCATTGAATGAATTTAGACAAGTCAGAATGGATTGCACACGCGCTTCGGTTAGACGTGCGGTTAAATTGACCGAATCCAGTTCCATACCGAGAAAAGAGATCCTCTGCGTCGGGCAAAGTTTGCTCTTTTCCCAGTTGACCTGAAGACCGAGACGGGCGAGGTGTTTTAACACACGGTCCGTGTGATCGCAAAGCATCTGACGGGACTCGGCTATTATTAACCAATCGTCGAGATACGCTAGAATGCGCACACCATTCTCTCTCAGGGGTTTTAATGCCCCCTCGACTACTTTCGTGAATACACGGGGAGAGAGAGAAAGCCCGAACGGTAAGACTTTGTACTGATATGCCCGCCCCTCGAACGCGAAGCGGAGAAACGGCCTGTGTCGAGGAAGTATCGAGACATGAAAGTACGCGTCCTTCAGATCGATGGCTGCGAACCAATCGTTTGGACGAATGCATTGAAATATGCTCTTGTGCGTCAGCATTTTGAATGGCAATTTGTGAAGCGCTCGATTCAGTAAACGCAGGTCCAGGATCGGTCGCAACCCGCCGCTTTTCTTGGGTACAATGAAATAAGGGCTGTAATACCCAGATTTCATCTCGGCTGGAGGGATCGGTTCGATCGCATCTTCCGCCAAAAGAACAGCGATCTCGGCACGGAGAACATGCGCGTCGGCGTTTTTCACCGTAGTAAACCGAATGCCCGCAAATTTGGGAGGGCGCCGGGCGAATTGAATCGCGTAGCCGAGACGAATCGTGCGTAAAAGCCATCTCGACGGGCTGGGAAGCGCTTCCCACGCCCCCAGATACCGAGCGAGGGGAATTAACGGCACGATCGGAGTACCCGCGGCGAGGGGAGCGGATGTAACGGTTGCTGCGCTCTCTGTGATAACAGCAACGGAGGTGTTGTGAGGTGTGCCACTCACCTTTTTCCCCTGATGGGGGGCAGAGATGGGGAGATCTCGATGTAGAAGACTCACCCGTCGTGACACACCCGGTGGCGAAAGAGGAGGAGGAGGACATAGGGCTTTGTGCCCGTCCGTAACTCTCACGCTCCTCTGAAGACCTGGAGAAGGAAGAGGAATTCGCTCTTTTTGTGGTTTTGTGGGTGCCGGCTGAAAAGCCGGCGGAACAGAAAAAAACTGAAACCAAGGATTCCCCACCCGGCCCTCCTCCGGTGGGGGAGTGGTGCCTTCACCATCTTCCGTAGAGCGATCCCCTCCATCTCCAGGTCGCCCATCTCAGGGTAGTTTAGCCTTACGTTTTCCACCTCTCTTAGCAGGCTGCTGAGCGGGCAAGGCGGGCTGCTGGCGGCCGGTTCCTCGCTTCCTAGAAGAAGTGCCCCGATGAGGAACGGGGGCGGCCGCCGCAGGACGCCCTCGGCGAGAGGCAGACTGAGGTGCCGACGTCGAAGGGGCAGATGGACGTTTCCGACGCGGCAGGATCTTCGCAATGGCCTCAGTCTGTTTCTGAGCGGTGGAAACCGCCTGTGCAAAGTTTTCCACCCTCTCGCCGAACAGGCCGGCCTGGGACACCGGAGCATCTAGGAGCTTAATACGGTCCTGCTCCCGCATGTCAGCCAGGCACAGCCAGAGATGGCGGTCCTGGACCACCAAAGTGGACATCGCACGTCCGACCGCCCGTGCGGTGACCTTAGTGGCTCTGAGCGCCAAATCAGTAGCCGGACGGAGCTCTTTAAATGCGGCCGAATCGTGACCACCCTTGTCCAGGTCACGCAGTGCCTTAGCCTGGTGTACCTGAAGTAATGCCATGGCATGGATGGCAGAGGCGGCTTCCCCACAAGCACGGTAGGCACATCCTGTTAGTGCAGAGGAGTACCTACATGCCCGCGAGGGGAGGGTCGGCCGATCTCGCCAATGGGAAGAGGACCCGGCCAAACACAGTTGCATTGCGACAGGACGCTCAACCGGGGGGAGATCGGTGTACCCTCTAGCGGCCCCGCCGTCGAGGGTGGTGAGGGGTGAGGGCTGATACGGCTGCTTCCGGGAGGAAAAGGATTTTTCCACGACCGTGTCAGTTCCTCATGAATCTCGGGGAAGAAAGGCACTGGTGGCTGGGTCTGCTCTGTTCTAGCAGACCCAAAGTACCAATCATCTAGGCGGGATGGCTCGGGTGGAGATGGTTGACGCCACTCCACTCCGACCGTACCCGCCGCCCGAGCGAGCATGGCCGTCATCTCGGGGTCGAGCGCAGCGCCCTCTAACCGTCCCGAAGGAGGCAGAGGGTCAGACTCAACGTCCGAGAGAGACGGCCCCCCCTCCGATGCTGCGGACGAAACAGAATCCCGTGTGGTGCCAGCGGTCCCCGAGGGCAACGTAGAACACGCGCTCCCGGTTTCCATTGGCACCTCCGGCTGTGGATCAGGGTGCTGAACTTCACTGCCACCGTCGGTGGACTTATTCAGCACCGTGATGCGCAAGTCGTCCTTCGCAAGCATCACGGCCGCCTTCTTAGCGCCGGATGGCTTGGAAGGGGGGCGGCGGTCCCGGAGGTACGCCACCCGACTGCGCAAATCCACCACAGTCATGTTCAGACAAACCTGACATGTACTGTCGCGAAACGCTGCCTCCGCATGCTCAAGCCCCAAGCATGAGAGGCAACGATCGTGGCCGTCACGAGGATTCATGTACAGCCCGCATCCGGACGATGCACACGGTCGGAATGTCATCCTGAAAAGGACGCCACCCGACCTGTGACACGAGAGAACGGCTGCCTTTACAAAGGCACAAGTTCAAGCTCGTGTTGCTCTTTTAGGGAATTCACTCTTTAGATGTAATGCGTGAGTTGATGAAGCACGCAGGGGAGAGGCAACGACACACTCAAATAAAATCAAAAGATAGAAATTAAAGAGGTGGAACAAAATGCGAGTCTCCGCTGAGGTGCTGTCTGTCCTACCAACTTCGACACACACAGAGGTCCCAGAAAGGATTGCTTCTCAAGAGCAGAATGCTGCCGGCTTCGAAGCGAGGGGCTGGTTTGATTGCTGCACCTGCCTCTCATTGTGTGCCCGCGCGGCTGGGCGGCGCAGCAGGTGCGGGTGGTCTGCGTGCCAATTTCATTGGCCTTTTTGGTGGCTTCTCGAGGTGGATTTGCCACCGCGGAGCGGTTCCCGGTTCGTCGGTCACGACGTGACGTCGTAGTGACCGACTGAAAGGGAACATATACTTCTGTATCTATAATTGACTTATTTCATGACATATAAAAATTCTCCTTATTTTCTTTCGATCTGTTTACAAAAGAGGCTATATCGTATATAAACTTATTGTCTAACTGCAATGCTGTATGTTTATATTATCTATATCTAATATCCTGTATTTTATTTCCACTACCATATGGTCTAAGTCAAGTTTCCAATACATGAGAATAAATGGTTTCAAAAGCTACAGTCTCATGTTTGTTGTGTTGTGCTCAGAACATGCACGTTTTTCCACTCGGATATTGTCCACACATTTCCCAATGTGCTGTGAACATGGGATGTTGTTGTTTATCAGGTGCACTTCCTGTGCGGTGGGGAATCACATGTCTAGACAAATGTCAAATGTTCAGCCGGACTAACTATTCTTCCGTGAAGATGTTGACATTTCAGCGCAACTTTGTTTGGCCCTGTAATTAAGTGAATTCAAATGCTCTTAAATGCACCCAGTCACTCTCAAACAGCCCTCTGGACATTCTACCATCAGTCAAAAATTGCTTCTTGAATTTCAAAGGCAAATAAAATGTGATGAGAACTATTTTCTAGAGATAGCACAGATGAATTTGCTTTTATCTGGCTAATGCAACACATCCTGGGGCGGTTTCTCTAAAAGCACATTTATGAGTGTAAATTAGTATGACGATTCGATGTTGTAGTGTCACAGAGTCTCGCTTGACACAGACACATACCAATCTGTGAATTCTTGTTCTCGTAGCAGTCTGTTAGCCGCTCTCTCCTGTCATTATGCTGATCTTCAATGTCTCTTTCTCGTGAGGATTACACCTGTAAATTAAAGGTCTCGGTTACTCACTGTGACAATGCGCCCATCCCTCTTCACCCTTTCTTATGTAAATGTATTGGCTGGAGCTCTGTACTGTACTGTGTAATGTAGTGAAGTTGAGTGTTAGAACCCAGATGCAGTTTAAAATAAAGAAATTAAGAAGTAAAGACTTGACTTGAACATGATTAAACATCTGTGAACTGAACTTGACAAACATAAGACTCACTTAAGAGCAGACTGAAACAAACAAAGCTTAACAAGAGACAATGAAAACATAAGGTAGGGGTAAGTTGTCACACTGTTCATAACTTGGGTATGAATGTTAAAAAATATTAGTTTACACAGAAAAAAAGAGGAGACAATAACGTGTCTTTTGAGGCCTATGTGACGTGCTATGTTGAGCTAACCCTGAGATTTAGCCAACAATAGCACACATGTCTGTTTGGGGCAAGTTGTCTGAGTGACTTTGGGGCAGGTCGTCACATGCTTTTCACACTGGAATAGTTAACCCTTGCTTATTCTAAACCCTGGGTTATTCTAAACTCTGGGTTAACAGAATCCTGGGTTATCTGGTTTACATTTCACACTGTTCATACTTGACCAGAGGGTAAGAGATAACCCTGGGTTTTCATAATCTGAAGTTTCACACTGTGCATTTCTAAACTCTAGGTCAGGTGTCTCATACACCTGTCTGTAATTATCAAGCAACCTTGTTTAATTGGGGTCATAACATGCTTCGTTTAACACTGCGTGCATTTAGCACTGCAATGCGGGGTTAACCCCACAAAAGTAGGGCTTCTCAGTAGGGTTTCATAACCCTGGTTTAATTTCAGGGATAACCCAGCTTCTAAATTACAAGTGTAAAACGCTCCTTTACCCAGGGCTAATTAACCCTAGAGTTAATATTTCCAGTTCTGGTTTGAGATAATCTAGATAATCTAGCGTGATAACTTACCAAATTGTCCAAATTGGGGCAAATTGTCACAAGTGAACATTTTCTATTCAATAGTCTACAACTCCGTAATGAGTTATGAAAATGTAATGAATACAACATATGTGCCCAAGACTTCCTTCTTTCATTTGGCATGAGATTTATAACATTGTGATGTATGGTGCTCAGTACATTTTAGACAGTGTTGTTAATTAGGCTCTCCCCTAATCATGAAAAAATAGACACCAAAGACCAATTAGTACAGTGTAACAGAAAAGACTACAAATACCAGGGGCCTGTACCATGAAGATGGTTAAACAAACTTAGTGTAACAGGATTAGTTTATATTTCCAAAAACCTGCAGGTATTTGGACAAGCAAAAGTGCATGTGCTGCTCTGACCCTGACGCAAGCACTTTTCCACGTCAAAGACCATTTTCATAAATATGAACGTTGCCATGCATTTTTGCGTATGGGCACTTTATGAACACATTAGAGCGACTAAATCAACATGGGCACCCCAAAAATGTCTTCAGAAATGTAAAAGTCCGGTTTACTGCTATTATTGTGAAAAGTCACTATTTCGAAATTCCCTTTTACCTTTGTCTTAAAACTCACCCTCAGAAACTCTCTCAAATATTCTTAAATAGTACTTACACCACTAAGAGAG
The DNA here is from genome assembly GCF_027580225.2 of Misgurnus anguillicaudatus. Lineage (NCBI taxonomy): Eukaryota > Metazoa > Chordata > Actinopteri > Cypriniformes > Cobitidae > Misgurnus > Misgurnus anguillicaudatus. The sequence goes on along the minus strand of NC_073346.2, from coordinate 986,655 downwards.
TAAACACAGTACGCATGTGTCACTCCATAATGCTTCAGCAAATACACACCCAGCAACTGTGAATGTGGGCTTCATGTTTGGCAAACTATTTCCACTGTTTGCATGAAACTGGTTTAAGACCTTTTTTACCTTTTCCAGTTTCATGTAATTCATGGTTTAAAGATATGTTAGACCATTGGGGAGTATAGGATTATGTTGCAACTGTCTGAGAGTCATTTTTGTATTCTTTGTTGGGTAATAATTGTACATTCCACCATTTCATACAGCTGCGTGTGGCTGTGTAAATTCAATGTCCAAATTCAGTGTTCGACCAGTGCAGGCGAAGGAAATAAATAATAATGTACTTACAGGAACTAATGGAGTGACAGTTTTACACAATGAGCGTGAGAAAGGCTTTGTTTCTTTATGCATGTGTATAGTCTGTGACGAGTTTACTGAGGAAATTCCCATTCGTATTTTGGTTAAACACTGGCATTATTGTGCAAAATTACTAACATTGTGCAATTATTATTAGCAGTTCACATATCACATGATTGTTTGTGCATTTCAAACAGAAAAATGATAGAAGAGGCATATATGCTGGTTATTACTGTAGTTGACTACAGCTCATCTAATTATACAAACGTGCTTGATCTACCTGGAATTTCATCTTTATTTGTCTCTTGCTTTAGATGCAGGCATCTGCTTAAATTTATGAATACAAAATGTAAAGGATGTGACCAGGTTTTGCCATTTCCCTATATTGTGATGTTTATAATTATCTAATTCCATTGTGATTCTTGAAAATAAGAGTATTACAGAAATGATCTTAAATGTATTACTGTCACTATAATCCACTGTCGGTGGGGTTACTAGACCCATGGTCCTCAGGGAGGCTGACGAAGGCTTGTTTGCGTTTTAATAGGTTTATTATGGCCGAGCCGTATTAATAAAGGCTTTTTACTTTTTTAGAGAGTGCCTTGGAGTTTTTCTTTGTTTTTGCTATACCACTATTCTCCTATCCAAAGAGCACCTCGACTTTTACATATTTTTTGAGTCCGGGCAGCGCTCCTTTTTTGATATTTGAGATTACCAAAAAGTACTCGACAAACATGAAACTGACCAACAGTAGATAGACATGAACAAAAATAGACAAAGAATGACAGCAAACATTGGAGTATACATGAACAAAAGTTATAGCACCTTTCGCTGCACTCTAGCTGACAACACTTTTAACGAAATTTTGACATTGCTTATTTTTTTTTACCTTTGATATGTAACAGCAAATTGTTCTTGTCTCCATGTCCTTCTCTTCGGGTTCCTAAAGATGCCTGACAGTTCCGGTTATGAAGTTCACCCCAGCTCCGATTTTGCCCCATGTCCATCCTCGCGCTGCCCAACCTGGCTGTAGTCTGGGTCTCCCAGAAGCAAATAATAACATGCAGCACAAGGAATGCAAGGCTGATTAATTACCTGTTTTTCAACATCATCAGAAAACAGTTCCAGAATGTCATTAATGTAATGACAGCATAAACACTGATGTTGTCCAGCTCATCAATGTTTTGTCTACACTCGTGTTTGTGGTCACATGTTTGTTCATTTAGAGGGAAAGGAGCCACACAGGGTCCGGTGTGAGTAATAATGAGTAGTGTTTCCGGGAACATTGAAACATGTAAACACAAGATTAATACATTTAAGGAATGTCAAACTCTTTTACTACATGCTTTTTGCAGTCAAAAAGAAACGAACGATTCTCTACGAACAATAGCCTATCCAGCAGTCCTTCTTAACAGTCATCAACATGTCGATTTCATTACATCTCAAATCACTGTTTATTCTTACATAAAATTATAAACTCCTTTGTCTTGGCCATATTACAAAGCATGTGTTTTATTTATCCTAAACACATAGCGGTGGTTTCCCGGACAGGGCTTAAGTCTAGTCCATGACTAAAATGCTCATTTGAGTTGTCGTAAGTGACATCAGCTTGCACTGAAATATCTTAACATTGCCATTGTTAAGTCTCAAGATGCACATCATGATTTCTTGTATATATTTTCCAATATAACTACGGCCTTAATTTACACACTCTCTGGGACACCCCCCCATTATGTTTTATTTATCCTTTCACCCAAAGGAACATAAAATTGGCCACAAGTGAGGTTAAAGTTGTATTTAACTAGGAATAATTAGCCAAGAAAAAAGGTGTGAAAATGATGTCTAGCGAAGATATGAGAAACTGCAGCAATGCTACATACAAATGCAGTCTCATCAAACATCAGAAGATTCTAACAGGATTATTTCCACACGAACAACATTTTAAAGTGCTGCCTGTTTCTGCTGCTTTCTCTCTTAGTGACTAATAAACAAGCCTATAAATAAACCAGAGCTTTTTAAAAACTGGAAAATGCTTGTTGTGGTTTTTTGTTTTGTCGTCTGAAGATCCTGCAGACACACAAACATGTAGGACAGTAATTAGTGTCTGTTTAGTGGCTGAGAAGTTGTTGGGTGGAAGGGGAAACCGAACAGTCACGGCCCCCTCTGGCCCCTCCAACAGAGTTTGAAAGAATCGAGTGAAAAAATATATATTTCAGCAGGTCACAAATAATGTGGCTTGCATTTATTTGTTAGGGTTTGCCACAAATGTCTTTAAAATAAAGAAAATTAAACACCCTTAAACGATGCAGAAAAAGATGAACATAAAACATCTGTCCAGACGATCCTTAATCAGGAAACCCAACAAGCTTTACTTTATGTAAGTTTAAGGCCTTTAACTTGACTTTATGATTAAGTTTAGTGTTTAGATTTTGATATCCACTATGTTACAACTAAGGGGAAAAAATCTTACAGAAATGGTTAAACAAGACTGTTTAATAATGTTATTTAGCATTTTGGGATTAAATAAAATATCTAAATTTTCCACTAACAGTCCCACTGTTCAACAATATAGATTTATTATTATTATTTGATTGTCGTTAGGTTTGCTTCTATTAAAATTAACTTTTAACTATTCATTATGTTAGTAAATAATTTAGAAATGTAACACCATTAGACAATACTAGACCAGTACGTCTCACTAGGTCAGTATCACAGGAAGTTATACCAAGTCCCCTCATATAAAAACAATTATGGTCAGAAATCTTTCTTTTACATATACACCAAAATTTGGAATGATATTCCATATGATATAAGAAAGCAACCATCTATCACATGTTTCAAAAAAGCATACAAATTGTATTTACAGAACAGTTACACTTGTACTCATTGATTGCTTTTAAATTGTCCTAGCTGTCTGTATTGATTGCATTGATGTTTATACAGGGAGTGCAGAATTATTAGGCAAGTTGTATTTTTGAGGATTACTTTTGTTATTGTACAACTACAGAGCTCTTGGTCAATTCAAAATACGCTCCATCACATGCATCAAAGTACTCCACTGCATGGCTGGCCAGTAAAGGCCTTAAAGGTGAAAAACTAAAAACATGGCCCCCTTCTTCACCTGACTTAAACCCTATTGAGACCTTTTGATCCCTTCTTAAGCAGGACATTTACAGTGAAGGTAAACCGTACACCTCTCTGAACAGTGTCTGGGAGGCTGTGGTTGCGTCTGCACAAAATGTTGGTTCAGACCAGATCAAGAAACTGACTGAATCCGTGAATGGAAGGCTTGTGACTGTTATCGAAATGAAGGGTGGCTGTGTTGGTCGCTGAGTTTATATATTTTTTTATTTTTTATTTTTTTATTAATTTTTTTGTAAATGTAGAGTTTATTTATTATTCTCACTTTAACAGGTGAAAAAAAACAAGTGAGATGGTAAAATCTTTGTTTTTCATTTAGTTGCCTAATAATTCTGCACACTAATAGTTGCCTAATAATGATGTACATAGAAATATTCTCTTAAGAAAGCCAAAATTTCACTTTTACTACTTAAATGTTCAGGTTTGAGGGTTTGTTAACATTTTGAATTGACCAAGAGCACTGTAGTTGTACAATAACAAAAGTAATCCTCAAAAATACAACTTGCCTAATAATTCTGCACTCCCTGTAGTTCCTGTATTTGTGTAGTTTAAAAGTGTGTTTTTATATGTTATGATATGTGTTTTACTGTTTTATGTTCTGCAGAACAGGAACCTGCTGGAAACCAGTTTTTAAACTGAGTCAGGCCCGTTTAAATTGTATCTTGGTGTTACTTTTTATTCTTTCCTGTATAATAAATGAAATGAAACATATGTGCAGTCAACAGTCAGATCCTCTCCTGGCTGTATTTAAAAAAAAAATTGTTTGTTCACCTTTAGATTGAGTGCTGTCTTTTTGCAGAACTGCAGTGACGAGAAAGATTGGTGCTGATGGTTCAGACTGAACGTAGATGTGCTAATGGGCAGGAAGACAAGTCATGTCATCTTATTTTTACACAAGTTGAAGAGAGAAACCTAACAGACCGAGTTATTTGTGATGCTTTTTTTACATATATTGCACTTTTGTTTTCTAAAACCATTGGCAATACAAATGTCATACAAGAATATTCAACCCGAGTGTGAACATGAGTGTTTAAGAATGCAATAAACCAGGTGATTGTTATATTAGTTCTCCTGAGTCTTTCACTCACAAACGCAAGTGGAAGTGCATGTTGTCAGGGCAAAAATAGTCTCAGAATAGAGGCTGTAAAGGGAAGTCTAAATACAGCTAGGACAGGAAGAAAAGTGTGTGAGAAATATAAACACATCAGGAAGTGGCCTTCCTTCTTTTTTCCCCTGCCTCTCCATTCTCTGGTGTATGGGACATGAAATCACCACAGCATGGAGAGGGACATTGGTCTTTCAAAGGGTTCCAGTGTTCAATTCAATGTGATATCATTTTATTTAAATAGTATTTTTTATTCTATTCGCTTTTATATTTTATAACAAGCAGTGGAAATAACACAGTAAAGAAAAATTTGAAATACAAAGAATACAAGATCAGAATACAGATCCAATACAGTTTAGATACGACAATCTGCAGTTTTTCCTGTAAATGAAACTGAATTACACATATAAATAAATATTACATTTATTTATTATATTACAATATTACATTTAGCTTGCCGAAGTTGATATTTACACTGTAATCATAATCACATGAAATAATGAAAAAGTTTATTCTCATGGCATTTGGACAACCATCTCTTGGGGAGACCCACAGATCTGTAGTATTGCAACTAGTAAAACATACCTGTGCATAAAATAACTAAACTCAACTTTTTCAATTTTGTGACAGTCAGTAGAGGATGAAATTTAATTCAAGATGTTCAGCAACAGAAGAATCCAACTTCCCAAGTGCACCGGAAAGTAGGCAACAGAAAATGCTTCACATGTGCTTGCGCTGTACAGGTGTGTAACAGAGAGAGGAAACAGATGACCTCTTCCTCTCGCTATTTGTTTCTCTCTCCCTTTTCCTTGCCATTCGTTCCTTCCAGCTGGAGTTGTTGATACATATCCAGGCTCCACACTCTCACACATATGGAGAGCACTTATTGTTTTTTGAGGAGCAGAACTGGAGAATGAGAGTGAGAGTGTTTTTTCCAACTTGTGTGTGAGTGTGTGTGTGTGTGTACCTATTTCAGCTCAATTTAAATTTAGCTTAAAACAAAGAAGAACAAACATAAGAAATATTAAAAGAGCTGTAATGTCTATTAAGATATTAAGCCTGTTGGATTTAAAGTGACATTAACCAACAGTAGTCTCCCAGTGAGCAAGCCAAATGCAACAGTGGCAAGGAACTATGATGTTTAAGCAGAGAAAAACTTTGGGAGAAACCAAACTCATCCGAGAGGGAAAGTTCTCCTCTGCCATATTCATTTGTCATTTTAACAAGTTCTGATGTTCTGAACCTGACACTATCATGACTCCTTGCAGAGGTTGATGTCATCTATCCACAGGTGCTGGGTCATCCATTGCATAGTACCCCATGGTTTGGTTTGGGTCAGCTTACTTTTGGGGGGCTTTTCCTTTGGGCACAGTACACTCTAAAAAAATAATCCGTAAAAAAACGGATAATGTCCTGGCAAAAAATTACCGGTACTTTTTCCGTTATGTTTACAGACATTTCCGTTTATTCAAAAACTGAACATTCTGTAGATTTATAGAACACTGTCAGTAGATTTACAGAACATTGTCCGTAACCTCTAGGGACACTTCAATCTGCCTATGAAACGCAACAATGGTGACAATCAACAACAAAGCTTCATGCTGCAATGCATGTTGGGATTGTAAAAAACTCTTTCTTAACATTTACTAACGATTACTCACGATTGTTGAGATTTGTATCCAAAGTGTTGATGTCTCTGAAGCAAAAACCACAGCTGACAAATTTGCAGCAATCTTATTCAAAATAGTGTGTTTTTAGATCAGCATAGAGTGTCACTTTTATACATTTTAAGTTCTTTATTCTTATTTTATCATTTCATATTCAAATGTTAGGCAGCATAACATAAAAACAACTGAGCGTATATGACATCATAGACATTTCTCCTTCCTCAAGCAACAAACAAGTTGTAATTGCTATAAGCAAAAACACTATTGCAATGCCAAAAGAGCAGAGTCAGTTCTGTGAGGGTCAGTGTTGGAAACGTTACTTTAAAAAAGTAATTAGTTATAGTTACTAATAACTTCTCACAAATAGTAACTGAGTTAGTAACTGCGTTACATCATTATAAAAGTAACTAATTACCAGGAAAAGTAATTACTGCGTTACTTAAAAAATTCTAATATTTCAAATAACTTGAATGCCCCTTACAAAATTAAATATGTTAAATTACTAAAATGGATACTAAAGAGAAATGACTAATTTTGTGGCAGCATGTGACGATGTGAGGTGCTTTATTAGATCAGAATTACTTGCTACAGACGTGGAGAGACTTTTTCTTCATGGGCATAAGTTGCACATTACACAAACATTCTTGCCTTTCACCTCAACAATGGAAAAGTAGTGCTTTATACTTTGTGTTTGCGACCGCTACCTTTGAGCTTGTTGTACTTGCCATCACCCTGTCGCCGGTGTTTTCGGAGTGATTGATGCGCGATGACCGGGCTGCCTGTCAGTGCTTTGAGATGGGGCACAGCAGCAGCAGCAGCACCGCTGCTCGTTGAGAAGAGAAAACGACGCGTATTTTCATGTCAGTCTACAAATGTCTCCAACCACGTCAGAAAAGATAGCTAGATTTGTCCTATAAAGTCGCTAAAGTGATAGAAAGTTGCTAAGACTTTTTTACACTGTACGCTCGGACTCGGACTGTGCGAGTGTGCGTGTCTGTGTGTGAATTCTGCCTCTGGCTGGCTAACGATGGAAATTAAGCCAATCATCATCAGCTATGTGGTTCTCCCACCCCCTCTTACACACACACACACACACACACACATACCAATCATCATCAGTTATGTTTCTCACAACAAACACACAAGAGAAAAACAGTGTTTGGCTAAGAGAGCGAGCATACACGGGTGAAAATCACTACAGTGAGATCAAGTTTAGTAACGCGCAGCATTTTAATGTCAGTAACGATAACGGCGTTATAACGGAGGAAACAGTAATTTATTTGATTACGCGTTACTGAAAAAAATAACGCAGTTACTAACGCCAATTACTTATAGCGCCGTTATTCCCAACAATGGTGAGGGTCAAGGGACAAAAGCCTAACTAAAGGGAACACAAATCACCATAGTGGTGACTTTCAAACAGAGATGGTGAAAGAGAAGCAAAAGTGAAAGATTGCAGCAGGGGTTTGCACCCATAATGCAACATGTTATTAAAAAAAACAGGTAAAACACCTGTAAAACATAAATACGGTATGTAGTACCCGATACTTTTTTAGTACCACCTCGGCTAAGGTTCCAAGCTACCTGAGCTGATACCAAAGTGTGACGCGAAAATACTGTAGATTACTGACTGGTCTGAGAGAAATCGTCACTACCAGCCTAATGACACGCCTATATTCGCTCCCACTCCGAAGTGTTACTAAACTTGATGGAAAAGCTAACCAAGCCAAAGTGAGGTGAACTGACCTGACCCAAACCGTGGGGTACTATGCAATGGAAAAGCAACATAAGGTGGGATCCAACCTGAGCCATGGTGTAATCTCTAGTTATAGTATCCTAGTATCTCAACTACTGATAAAATGTGTGATCTTACTCAAAAGCGAGCTAAATGCATGAAATATTTGTTGAGGTTAGGGTGTGACACATAATTATAATTAGCTACATATAATTGACAAATACAGTATCTATTTTATGTTCTGATTTAGATCTATAAGTAAACATGCAAATGCATACACTGTGCATTAGTCACATTGAATACCTATCAGACAGAGCTGTGACTATAAAACAACATGACCTACATAAAACAAAGTTTTACTGTAAATCTGCATCCTATGAGCCACATTTACTGGCAAGCAGAATTTACAGTTTCTCTGTCAGACCCAGTAGTTGTCACCACCTAGTGGAAAATTTGTAGAATTTTCTGTTTAGTAATAACTCTTTCTAATTATTGTCTCAAAAGCAAGCATGACTATTACTATTGCTTAACAGGTTTAGAGGTTAGTTGTATTTACTGACCTTGATAAGTCTGGTCACTAAACCTATATCAAGGAAATTGAAGTAGCTACCCTGTCGATGGCTTTTTGACACTGTACACATTTTGTCAATGTACTGAATATAATGCACTGTTTATATTTCTGTGATTTATTTTTGTTTTTCTAAGAAGTGCTTTAATCTGGCCAAGATGTACAGACATTGTTAGTCATGTATGTGTGCTTATACCCCTGAGAAGCAGGAGTGGAACTGGACAGCCATTATACCGATGCGTGTGCAAGCCATATATAGTGTATTTTAATACTTTAATTATTGAGTATTATTTGCATTAACATTTTTATTTATATAAAAAGCAATCACTTAAAACAAATGTAAACAACAGTCAACTCAGCTGCCACATGCTTTGAGTTGGAGCTCTGTCAAGTCAAAGCTAAAAACCTAAACTAAAACTTAAAAGCTTTGTTTTTTTTATCTGACCATCAAAACCTCTAAATTATCCAAATTGACTGACTGCATACAAGATATAAAACGCGGGATGATTCGTAACTTCCTTCTTTTAAATTCAGATGAGACAGATACTCATAGGACCAAAGAGCTATAAGCATAATCATTTTGAGTTAAATTTGCATATAAAAGGATGTAATGTCACTTCAGCAAATAGACTTGGGCATTGTATACAATAAATGTGAATTGAATTAATTGATTATGACAGTTATCTACTGTAGGTTTAGATTTTTAGCGTTTAGGACTTTAAGCAAAAACGTAACATTAAAAGACTTATAATATTTATAGTACTGCTTATAATTTAGGCAACTTTACCTAGGAGAATAATAAATGTGTTAAGATCAAAGTACACACTGTACTGTATCGCTGGAGTAGGAGTGTGATATAGCTCGATATCATCACGGCTGGGATTAGGCCAGAGGCACGAGGCTGCAGTCCAAGTAGACAGTGATAATATAGAGCTATATCACATGACTCTGAGAATGATATTGCTTTTATACAACAGTTCGACTGCATACGTTTAAAAAAGAAAACTAGAAAATAACAACAGAGTGTTTTCAAAGTGTCTTTTGGGAGGAACTCATGCACTTGAAGCTCAGACCAACAGGTAACCATTTCAATGTCAGAACTCATGTAATAGCCATTTCTCAATATGACCATTTTTGGGTAAAAAAATTCAGTTCAGGCGAGAATATATATGTACAATATTCAAATATCCAGCCAATTAGGAAAGATTACGCCTATTCAAACATTTTCTTAGAAAAAATCAGACCTGTACTGTCCCTGTTGACCAGGCGCAACCACCGAGTGTCAGTATTATACCGCTGACCACAGACTGATTTCGTACACTCCTGTAATTTTCTGCTGTCTTTGATGTATCTGTGTCTGATGGTCAACTTTAGATTTTATTTGTTTTCTATAGATCTAACATACACCGATATGTTTTTCACGACAGATGTCGATACCAGTCATTACAGGTCGATAACCGATATTTTGAACTATGGTAATGAACATTAATGTCAAAAGACACAGACTACGACAAAAATTTGTAATGTTTTATACCATTTTTAATTTGGACACTGAAAAATGTTAATATAACAATCATATTAGGTATATATGTTGCCAAGACAGGCATTTAAGAAAACCTGTGTATCTATCTGAACATTTATGTGTAATAAATAAGTCGCAAAAAATAACTTAATCTGTCATTTGTTGCGACCTTGTATAACAGGTCCCTTAACGTCACACGCTATGGCTTTATTTAAGAAAAGGAAGTACCAACGTGCATTTCTAAAAATAAAAGTAATTCCTTCGAGAAAAGTTTTGCACATTCATTAGGAGAATATTGGTTTAATTGCCAGTCAATCCAAAGTGCTTCAAGTTTTGATTACATTGAGGTTTTATACATGCAGTACTTTAAAGTCTGTTATTTGTGACGTTTCATTGTATACAAATCCACAGTCTGTTGAGCTGCATGCGTTAATTTGTTTACGTTGTGAGGTTTTGTACCTACAGTATAGCAACAGCTTCTCTATTGCCGATTTTTGACAGACTACCTTAGAATACTTAGTATAAACACTTAGATAGGGTGACAGTTAATACCTTTGTTGCAATGCTCTTAAAGAAATCCCTTCCCTCAGAGAAACCCTCACTTAAGGATTTTCATGAAACCAGGCTCAGGCCTTTCCAGTATGTGAGGTGCCCACTTGAGTGAGGAATTAATTATCTTCAGTCAAACACAATCAGAGAAGCCCCAAAAAGCACATCCATTCATCAACAAATTTAATCCTAAAATCCAGTGGTTTACTAAATGTCTTCTGAAAGGAAACCACACACTTAGGAAAGAAAATGAATAATATGTTGTGTTTGTGATTGATATGTTGTTTTAAGGGGGCCTATTATGCCCTTTTTTAAATGTTCCCATTGAACAAAAACACGTCCAAAAGACGTCAATTATAATGTGTTTGTCTAACATTTAAAAGATGTCCACTGAGTATCCAGAAAGTCTTTGCAACATCTTTTTTAGACATCTTTTTGTGTTGAAATTAGATGTCCCACTGACATGCTTGTTCAACGTTTAACGTTCAACATCCACCGGGGAGCTAGAGACAACGTTAATGCAATGTTTTTATTAGACGTCTTTTTTTGTGTTAAAATTAGGCATCCTACTGACATGCTTTTTGAATCTGAGAGACAATGTTCATGCAACGTCTTTTTAAGATGTATTTTTTGTGTTTAGATTAGACGTCCTACTGACATGCTTGTTGAACATGCTTTGCAGACATCTTAAAGACATTCATATAATTTTTAATCATGTTTAATTTCAGACATCCCTGTTGACCTCCATTTAAACCAGGTGTATTTTTTTACTTCTTAATAAGGCCACAGTTCAATCCTGTCTAACCACCAATATACTACACAAGGTTTTGGATATCAACGCTTTTTCAGGTACTGGATGTTGAATGACTAAAAACTTAAAGACATTGTTCATACGTAATGCTTTAAAGCTTTAAATAATAAAAGAATACCCATCCCCTTAGCTGACATGTACCTAACCAAGAACTATAGATATGCATAGACATTTTATAAAATGTGTCACAGTATGTGTATGAAGGACGAGGAGGATGACTGGTAACACAAAACATAACTTTATTCGACAGATGATGGGAAAAGACAATGGTGATTATCATGGCCAGACTTACCATTGGGCTTGAGCTCAGGGGCCCCATCCAGTAGGGGGCCCTCGTGCTTGCGTTTGTTTGATTTGTTCAGTAATATGAACTTCGTTTTAATTTTCTTTTACAGCCTATTGGTTGGTCTAGTGTGGTTAACTATACCTAAACTTTGTAAGGAATGGTGCAGTAAATTCGCTAATATATATGTCAGTCATCTTGGTGATAAATATGACACTCTGTGTTTGCTGCTGTTGAAACGCTATAATAGTGAATACGCGAAATGGGAGACATGCTTTACAGATAACCAGAAAGAGCAATGCGAAAAGGAAGCGCTCAGTGAAATGAAAAAAGATTACTCAGTGTTTCCTCTAGGATTTTTTTCAGCTGTGGTGGCAAGGGGTGCCCATGATGATTATAAATGTACATTATTTTTTTAAATGTAGAATATAGACTACAGTAAACTAACATGTATTTTTTATAATTTTCATGCTGTCATTTACTTTTCCTTATATTTAGCATATTGCTTTTATATGTTTGATCTAAACTGTATTTTCTTTAAAAAAAAAAAAGTTACATAGCTACGTACGTAGTACGGATATTTCATTGTAGTTTTAATGTAGTGTGCATTTGCAAGTTCGTGCTCGTGTTTAGCGTTACAGTTCCCTGTTGCAAAGTCACGCACAGTCCTGTTTGGTAATCCGCACCGCTGTGATTGACAGAACCCCCGTACAGTTATACAGACGCCGACCCCGTCACACCGCAAATCGCGCAATTAAATAGAAATCTTTAACTGTCTTCAGACAATCTTAAAGCTCACGTAACACACGCTGTTTCTGCATTTCTGATATTAATCTGGAGTACCTATGGAGTAGTATGACATCCTTTATATCTCTGAAGAGTCTTTAGTTTAATCAGATTTATAAAAGAAAGATTAGCTTTACCGAATCTTTCCGATAACGTATGAAAAAATAAAGAAGAAGGAGTTATAACACGGGAGGAGCGAGTACGAGTCATACAACACTATACAACACTGTTTTAACTTATGATTCACTACATGTTCGTGTCATTTATATAATATACACGCGCCTATTTCCAACATAAGACAGAAGTCTTACTTACCACGTGTAACTCGTCATGACCCGGTTCTGAAAATCCACCGCATCAAACACACACGCAAAACTCCGCTGCTAATCCGGATAATAAACTATATCCATTGTTTCCATAAGGCTGGATGTCTTCTCCTTACATCCAAAAACACACTTCTTGTTGTGCCATTGTTGACTTTTGAAATTAAACAAGGCTGAGTGGCGTAATAAGCTGTTAGCAAGCTCTAGCGTCTCCCGCTGACTGACGGCTGGGCGAGGAGTTTTCCGGCGGAAGCCCATATAAAGAAGTGATACGTATCGAAAACCCCTGAAACTTCAGTTAGAACCGTAATCGAAAAAAATTTGCCGAAACTTGTACGAACCCTGGCGAAGTGCATTCGGCACAGAAATACTCTGAAACACGCCCAACTGCATTTTTGACACTTTGCCTACGTTTAGCATGAGGAAACAACTCTATAACTGTGTTAATAAGTCAGAATGCTTGAAATACCATTAAACCCCCCCTTTAAACACACAAGCACGGGGCCATTTAAAAATGAGTCGAATTTCGGTCTTTGGTGTTAGACCCGCATTTTACTCTTGTCTATTGAGTCCCGACCTCATCTACATCGCAAATGACATGGGGATTGCCCATTATTATGCCCGTTAACGTTACATCAAATAAATGCGTTTCACCCACGAGTACCCCGACCCTGCTGTCTGAAACAGATGAAACAGTCTCACCTGCTGCCTCAAGTTTTTATTACCAACGTCATTCCTTCCCACGGGAATAATGTAAGTTTCCTTCCAATCAAATTCGACTATTAATGTCTTGCAGTTGCATATGAGTAGTATTCAGTATTTAGCCTTTTGTTTTTTGACAAATATCTTATCGTTACTTAATGTGAGTGTCGACGGAAGATTGACAGCTGAGCGGTCAGCAGCGCGCTGCGCTTATAGCCTATATTCGGAATAACTAATGGCCTGATAAGTTGATAATATGAGTACAGTGATTCCAAATTAATGTAAAAAAAAATCGTTATATGTTAAATCGAAAGTTTAATAGCCTAATGTCTTTTCTCGCAGCCCTGCGCTGCATCGGTGTAGATATGCGCCGGTGAACAGCATACGCGTGATGACCTTGCACCTTAAATTACCCTAAATTTATAGTCATAAAGATACAAGTAAAACAACATTCGAAACTCTAAATGTTGTATTTTTATTTGTGTGAACTCACAATAAGGATAAAACCTTGTGCTTATTTAAAATCATTAAAAACATGATGTGCTTTCTGCTGCTTTGGTTTTAGAGTGCGTCACAAAAAAAAAGATCAGAAACTAAGAGTTTCATTTTGTGACAAACCTTTCACACTTTCAATCATAAATTAACATCTGAATCACTTACTACTTGCTACTTTGGCGGGTTAACCGTCATATACAGTCGGCTGTACAGTATTTGATGTATTTAACTTTATGCGGCACTGCGTAATTCGATCATCATATGAAATCAAATTATAGCGGCGCAAAAGTGACTGGAAAGCAGACAGACTCGTGTATTCGAGTTCATGTGGCGCCACAACAACCGATAGACGAATGACATTAAAGAACCGCGAGAGTGATTCGAGAAATTGTACGGAGAAGTCTTCTTTCGAATCGCTCTTGCGGTACTTTGACATCATCAAGCACACACACGACACTGTAACCAAACAGTCCCTGGGAGAAGTTGATTATTGGAGCAGAGCTACGGAATATAACAAAAGCCGAAGAGTTAACAACGCACATGTGACTAAACAACATTTAAGTCATCAGTCCAGTTTATTAATTCATCTGGAGGTGAGGATCCAAATGCACTAAATTAAGGCCATGTTGATGTCCTGATGGTTTTTAATACAATCCACTAGCCTACTTGTAGTGTTTGCATGTGCTTCACAGAATCACAGTTTAAACTTCTGAAAATTTTTCATTTTTATATCTGCGTTCAAGGTTTTAATGCATTATGTTCATATTAGATCCGAAAATTAATTAATGATCATCTTATCCACTTTGGTTTTTGGTGTCTATATTACATGATGATCTCATAATTATTAAATAACAGCCTAACATATTTTCTTTTTCATAACGACTGATGCAGATGAAAGGTAATTTATGGTCATTTTGAATGCATATTAATTAAAAAACATTTACACCATTAAATTACTGTATGGTATTTTTAGCTAACAATAGTTGTCAGATGATTAAAGTGCCCATATTATGAAAAACTCAATTTTTCTGGGTTTTGGTGTGTTCATTTGTGTCTCTGATGCTTCCACACGCATACAAACTTGGAAAAAAATCCATCCATGCTGTTTTGAGTGAGTTACAGGTTTCTGAATGTCCTCTGCCTTGAGTCTCAGATTGCGCGAGTTCAAACTCAGCTCCTTTGTTACGTAACTAGCCATTTCGTCACATTCAGTTTGAATTTTCCCGCCCACCACCCCACTCGCAGGTCTCCACCCACCAGGGAGTTAGAGAGCACAGAGCAGTCACTTCGCTGATACCCTCTATGCTGTTATCATGTCTCATGGAAATAACAGCGCTATTTGGATATTATGGATTATACTCCTGCCTACTTTTAAAAACAAAGTTTAAACGCGTTTATTTAAACCTAAAATGTGATCTCACATACAGTGTGTTACGACGCAAATTTTCCTCAGATTGTAGGCGATAAGACGTTCACGAAAAATCTGATGTAAACAACAGACTATGTACTTAGCGTTCAGGGATTATACGCATTTGTGGACAAAAATGGTCATTGAATGTATTTTATTGGACTTTCATGGATTATTCACACATCTGAAACAGACTGGATTCGATTTGCCATCGCTATATCAACACAAAAGGTAAGAAGTCACGTTAAATTTTGCATGTTGTCATCTTCTGTCACAAAATACTACATTTATGAGCATCTGTATCTCAAAACAGAGATCATACATTGATGCTAATGCCGTAAATTATACCTTTTAAATGTATATGTTATTGTTTGTAGACAGTACGCTATATAGATATTTTTTCAGGCTAGATAGTTTGCAGCGTGGTTTCGAAAGTTAAAAAAATATTTAACGGCCAAACTAAAAGTGTTTTGCCAAACTAACCGAGACCGGGCCTTACCGATACCGACCCGGCTTTTCTGACTAGGCCAACGTACCCCCGAGACTCTTGTAACTTTAGGGTCCGGACCTCCCGCTAGCTTCTAGCAGTTAGCACGCGGCCCACAAGCAGTATACATCCCCCGCCGGGTCTAATTTTCTGTCATTTGCGAAAATAATGCGTTTGAAAATGTTTTATAACGGGAATATGTTAGTATTGTCCAGGGAAAACGAGTGTATTGTAGAAACTGCTACATCACAATTTACTCTGGAATCTTTGTGTGTCATGATGAGTTTAACACACCGAGACCGGGCCTTATCGACCCGGCTTTTCTGACGAGGCCAACGTATCCCCGAGTCTCTAATAACTTTATGGTCCTGACCTCCCGCTAGCTTCAGTTAGCACGCGGCCCACAAGTAGTATACATCCCCTGCCGGGTCTAAATTTCTGTCATTTGCGAAAATAATGAGTTTGAAAATGTTTTATAATGGGAATATGTTAGTATTGTCCAGGGAAAACGAGTGTATTGTTGAGACTGCTACATCACAATTTACTCTGGAATCATTGTGTGTCATGATGAGTTTCTTCTCCTGTAGTGTACTTATTAGTGATACTTTTCTGCTTGATTTGTCTGTTGGCAACATAACCCGTTAACAATAATATATAAAAATAATAACACAGGCCTGTACCACTCACGATACCACTGAGCACGCGCACGGGCACATGATGTTAGTAGTGGGGCGTGATCAAAGGAGCAGCAGCTCATAAATATGTAATGACTAGCTCAAAACGGCACAATCTGAAATGCACTGAAACAGAGGCTACTGGAGATGGGTAACAATCTTTTCCTACAAGCTATTTCGAGCAAACAACTTTTGCAACATGCTTTATGGAACTCATACACCTATTTAACTTGTGAAAAAGCAGTCATAATATGGGCACTTTAAAGAATACTGTGTACATTTTGGCCCTTAGATTTTCTTTTTTGCTTATGATAAACTGACATGATGATAACACACATAAGCAGTCTATCAGAATGCTCTCAATTACATGTAGATGCATGCTGTATGCATTTGCAAGTGTGGTGGTGATTCTGGTGTGTCGCTCTGGTAAGTGTTAAAACTAAATGATTATTAAAGAGCACCAATTATCTGATTCATGATTTTACATTTCCTTTGATGAGTAAGTGTGTACATATTAGGGATGGTAAGATTCACCGATTCGCATCGATGCATCGGCATAAAAGCTTACGATGCGATGCATTGATTTAAATATGCGTGCATCAGATACAGTTGGCATTTGTATCGCGATGCATCGTTTATAACATATCTGCATCGGTAAAAACCGATTCATTTATATAGATGCGCTATTATTTTACTATTTATAAAGCAAGCAATAATTTATTATGTAACTTTTAGACTGGTTTCTCCTTTCTGAACTGTTCCTAAAGCGCGTTCTCTCATCACCACTGCAGCTGCAGCGCGAATATGATGTATCACAACAACGCTACAAACGGATTAACATGGCAGACTCAGAACTCTTTCTTCCACCAAATCATTTAAAATCCAGTGTTTGGAAACACTTCGGGTTTTATAAGCGAGATGGAAATCTTGACAAAACCCATGCAATTTGTAAAATATGTCGCGCCGCTATAAAATATACAGGCAGTACGACTAATTTAACAACACACTTGAAGCGTCGACACAGTGTGAGTGCAGCCGAGGCTCCCACCCCCTCGGAATCGGCTGTTGCTAGCACTAGCCGCTGTGGTACCGCCAGCAGGACGCCGGGTGAGCAAACGATTACAACTTTTTTCCACTCCCCGCTGGCTGTCAACTCTGCTCGTTCCAAAGCAATAAACGAAGCGATCACCTTTTTTATTTGTAAAGACATTCAGCCATACAGCGTTACAGAGAACGAGGGATTCCAGTATCTCCTCCGCGTCTTGGAGCCCAGGTACCACATTCCAAACAGAAAGCTATTCACTGAGAAACAAGTCCCTGCTTTGTATGACAAAGTTAGATGAGAGATAGCCGAGTCATTAAGCAATGCCCAATGAGTTGCAATTACGGTTGATGGCTGGACGTCTTGTGCCACGGACTCATACGTAACGGTCACAGCACACTATATTGACGATGAGTGGGTTTTGCAAAACCATGTTCTTCAGACAAGAGTGTTCAATGAGGCTCACACAGGGAATAATCTAGCAGTTTTACTGCAAAACGTTTGCCGCGAGTGGAATATCAACATCAAGGACACAGCGTTGGTCATGGACAATGCTAAAAATATGATGCTGGCCGGAGTTGGTGCAGAGATGGACCCCCATGTGCGATGCATCGCGCACACACTTAATCTAGCCTCGCAAAAATCCCTCAAAGTGGACAGGGTGTCTGAGCTTTTGACAAAAGTGAGGAAGGTGGTAACGTTTTTTCATAGAAGCCCAAAAGCAATTGAAATTCTGCGTGAAATGCAGGCCCAGTTACACCTGCCAAACCACAAGCTTATCCACGATGTTTCCACAAGCTGGAACAGTTCACTTGACATGTTGGAGCGTTTTTGGGAGCAACAGCCTGCTGTGTTGAACACCCTGCTGTCAAAGCAGATAAAGAGAAGTGAATGCATGGCCAGCCTGACAGAGGAAGACATGGCAATAATTCAAGATGTCATCAAATTGATGTCTCCACTGAAAGTGGCAACCACACTCCTCAGTGAGGAAAAAACCCCACCATCTCAATGATCTCACCAATTCAGGCCAAATTAAAGAGACATTTCCAGCCAGATGATAGCGTTCTGCCAGTAATTTCCCAGATGAAGGAACGATTCAGGCAGGACTTTGACGGCCCTACACATATCTACAAGACCTCCTCCACTATGCCTCAGCCCTTGATCCACGCTTTAAAGACCTGGCTTTCCTGGATAACAATGAAACCAAGGACATGATATTCACGAAGCTAATAGGAGAGGTGGTGAAGATGGATGAAAAGGTAAGAAGAATTTACTCAGTATGTCACTCTTTCTCTCTCTCTCTCATACCAATTTGTTACTTTTATTTATTTGTGTCTTAAATTATGTCTAGTTTAAGGAAATCTAACAGTCTCTGGATTTTATAATAATTATTGTCAGGCAGGGAGCACAATGAATGAGGACCAGACAGATGAAACAGGTGGTAACAGGAGCCCCCACAGAGAGGAAGAGACAGGTTTGCTATGTTCTAATAAGAAGTTTAGGAACTGTTGGAAAAGTTATGTACTCTATGTTGATTTGAAGGTACATGTGTTATTATGGTCTAGTATTGTATGTCACATTTTTGTAGTATAGTATTGACTGATATAATATTTCTGAAAATCCTCTCTTCCCTTCTGCTCCTAGATGATGCTCCTCCCAAAAAGAAAACAGCCTTGGACCAGATGTTTGGCAATTTCCACAATGAGAGACCACAGACGACAAAGAACACAAGGGAGAGAGCTAAGGAGGAAATTTTAAAGTACAGAGAGAAGGATTCTTTAGGTCTGAGTGGCGACTTGCTGCAGTGGTGGAAAAAACAAGTGGATCTTCCTCTGCTTTCAGCATTGGCAAAGAGCTACCTCTCCATCCCAGCTACAAGTGTACCCTCTGAAAGAGTGTTTAGCACAGCTGGAGACATAGTTACTGCACAGCGCAGTTTGCTTCATCCTGATCATGTAGATCAACTGATTTTCCTGAAGAAAAACCTTAAAGTAGGACATTTGAGATAATCTGGTTTACAGCAGTCTGTGACTGCCAATAATAGTTTTTCTTATATTTTCATTTTTGTTAACCTGTTTGTGAAAGGTTTTTATTTTTGTTTATGTTAGAACAGCACCTGCTTTTCTGCTCACTGAGTTAGCCTACCTGCCGAAATCACTTTAGCCTGCTGGGAAGTTACAGAACATTATTCTTTGTTTATCCCTGAGCAGCATCCTCAAATTGTTTCACCTGTTAAATGTGTGAGCTGTTAAAAGTAACTAGAGACAAGACAGGAAAAGAATGCCTGTTTTTATTTATTCTTTTGGTTTTGTAAAAAACAAATCTTTTGTTTGTGAAAGAGCCTTGCCTAAAAAGTTAGATGGCACTTAAGATACTTTGGCACTTAAGTTTTGCTGTAGGCTATGTTTGAACAAAACTGCATAGTAAAATTGCATAGTATCATATTTTTCTCCATTGCTTCATATTACACTGAGTCGCATCGTGTTGAATCGAATCGAAATAGTACCGCACCGCATCGTAATAGCAGTGAATCGCATCGCATCGTAGCTGCTTATATGTATCTTTAATGTATCGCATCGTTGGCTATGCATCGAGATGCGTATCGCATCGGCCTCAGTTATGGAGATGCACATCCCTAGTAAATATATTAAATATGTAAATTTTAGGACCTATTTAAAGGGTACCGTCCCAGTGACAGCTTTTGTACCGTTTATTCTAAAAGTGTAGGGCCCGAAATTTACATAAGCCCAGGAGCCCCTACCCCGGTAAGTCCTGCCCTTGTGAGGTAAAAACAATAATCAAAGATGGTGGATGAGGGGGTGAGGGCAGATGATCCCGGCAACCTTGCACCATGGAGAGCGATGAAGAGCAGGAGGGGGTCCTGGAGGCAGATGGATTGGCGGGAGGAGGAAAACAGTTGCAGTCCAGGATGGGGCCTTGAGCAGGGCTACACACACCTCAGCTAGCATGAGAAGCCATGGAAGAGTGGAAGGAGGGAAAATCCATCGTAGAGGAGACCAGAGAGAAACCAGGGTGCCGACTGATGAAAGACCTCTTCGGGAAGACCAATCAGAGTCCATCCCTTGTCTGCTGGGTTTTATATTGGCTTGTTCTTTCTGTCAGGAGGGGTGGCGGATAAACCCAAGTGCAAACAGAAGTTGGATAACACTGATATTTTATTTACAAAAACAAAAACCCACGATAGGGCACAAACCGACACGAAACAAGATATACAAAACACTGACAAGACTAGACTAACTATATAAAACTCTAGACAAAAAATTGACAAAACAAGACTAAACCTGAATAACATTAAACAGTAAACTTAACTTGATATCAATGACTAAAACAGGACATGTACAAAGCTGAACAAACAAGCAGAGAACCACAAACACAAGGACCTTGAATAGGGAGAACTAATGAGGGGCACAGGTGAAAATAATAACAAGCAAGGGAGCGGGTAAAAAGTGATCAGACACAGGAAATACATGGTTTAGTATACACAATACAGACCATGCATTCCACACACAAAACATTGTACTGTCAGAACCCTGCCATGCTGGACTAAATCCAGCAGGTTCCGGCAGGATCCTGACACCCTGCTGAGTGAGATTTCAGCTATGATTTAGCTGTCTGGGAAAAAATTAAAATCCTAAAAGATTCATGGAATCCTAGGCTAAAATCTGCCGTCTTTGATTGCTAGTTGGACATGTTCACAGACAGCTGATTAATTACCGTTGCGATCAAAATTATCCTCCAACAAAATTTTAAGACACAAAACTGCTGTGTAACATGTCCCTACGACAACCGGCAGATAAAGAACCAATAGAAGCATAGAACCCGATGATGCAATTAGTGCGACAACAACAAATCAACGCAGTTGATTTTACATATTACATATAGCTTTTACATCATAAAGTCTTTTAAGGCAGTGGTTCTTAATCTTGGAAGGAGGGGGACAGAGTTTTAGGGGGGGAGGTCCAGACAGGGTGGGACTGGGTGAGAAAGGGGTCTTAGGTCCAGGGGGTGAAGTTGAAGGTTTGGGACAAGGAGTCTGGGCAGGATTGATGAGGGATTTAGGAGAGACAGGCTGTGGTAGGGCAGGACCAAAAGTGACAGGGCACAGGGTTGAAAAAAAAAGAATAAATAAACCCTTGTGTAAAACCAGGCTTAGTCGGGAGGGACAGTTCTCATCTGACACGTTACAGCTGCAATCCATAGCTTCTGTGGATAAAAACAAGCTTAAGAATGTGATGTGTAATGTTGTGGAAACAGGCAGGCAGAGGCGGTGCAAGTGACTTTGTTAAACATAAAACAAAGTAATACAAATGATAAAAAAGCAATGCAAAACTAAAACCAGAGACAGAAACTGACACAAAACCAAACCAGGAAACCACAATCTGACATTGACTGACAACAGACAATGGAATCACTAGGGCACCAAGGCATAAAGGGACGTCAGAATCTAATGTTAGGTTTACTTTCTGTTTCATGAAATACCTTCATTGTTTTGTCCCACAATTCTATGCGTGGGCGTGCACAGGGAATGTGATTGGTTGAGCCGGGTCAAGTTAAAAAAAAAAATGGCGGCCAATGAAGCGGCTGGAGCACAAATTTAGTGTAAATATGAAGCGTCTGGAGCACAAATGTAGTGTAAACAACGTTATATTTTCTCTTTTTACACCTTTTGATTGCATTTCTAGTGAGAAATTAGTATTGTACTTTTTCAAATATGGGATTAGTTATCACAAAGGCGCTCTCCGTTTCTATTTTAAGCACAATTCCGTAATGCTGCCTTTGAAGTCTGTCCGAATGCATTTCTCAGAGCTGCCATCATGCCTCCGAAGTCATTGCTCATGAGCTGCCTATGCTTTCAAAAGCAGACTAGTGGTGTTTCTCAATGCCAAAAATTCAAGGATACTACATCATTGACATCCTTCGAAGGACTGTTCCAATGTCGAGGATCCTCGGAATTTCAACAAAGGACTGAGTCTTATGTTGGAAAATATCCCATATACAGGAAAGGCCTAGCATCTGACAGAAGTGACTTGGAAGGACCCCGTAGGTCTATATACACAGAGTAATCAGGGATAACAAGACCCACCTGGGAAACAATCAACACACGGACCAATGAACAAAAGTACGCAGAACTACAGATTTGGCACACAGAACTTTAAAATAAGAGTCACATACTGGTTAGTCTTAGCCTCAGACATCACACCCATGGAACGTTGGCTAAAAGTCTAATGAGTATTGCACACTTAATTATAAATTCTTCAAGAATGTTGAAGTCATCTTCTGATTTGTTTGATCGAAAAGAGAAACAATCATGTTTGTGTGGGTAATAAATGACTAATGAGCTGTTATCATGATCAGCTAAACATTGCATTTTCAAAAATATGCAAAGTTCACAGCATAGACTCTCTAAAAGACTTCCAGAAGTTTTGCTTGAGGCAGTTAGTGGAGTCAAAAAGAGATATTTTGACCTGTTTGACAACATATTTTCGGAAGATTATTTTTCCAAGCCTGGCAACCCTTTGTCGTGGAGAGATATGCTTCAAACAGATACCCAACAAACATTTGGACGTGTGATGACCGTTGAAAAGACATCCGTTCGTCACGTCACGTCCGCGTTGAAAAATATATCCAAAATGAAAGTTGAGCCGACGTCTTTGATGTCATCTGGCCGTGAATTACACGTCTTTTCTGCACGTCCCTGGACGTATAAATGCGCCGTCTTCTGGATGTTTAAATGTGTTTCTGCATAGTTTAAATATATGTTTTAAGCCCCCATATAGCAAACATTTGGATGTTTTATGACGTTGAACAGACGTCCCTCGTTACGTCCCACCACGGTTGGAAAATATCCTAAATTAAAGTTGCGCGGACGTCTTTGAAGTCATCTGGCCGTGAATTACACGTCTTTTTTGCCCGTCCCTGGACGTCTAAATGTGCCGTCTTCTGGATGTTTAAAGCAACACTATATAGTTTTTTTACCCTTAAATAATGTCTCTAAAATTATCTCAGTGATAACTTTTAACTGGACAAATTGTACTGTTGCTGCAACCTGAGCAGCCTCTTAGCTGCTACAAGCACAATCTGAAAGTGGCGGTGGAGGGTAGGAAACACAGCTCCGCCCCTCCCCCTGCCTGGAGAAGAGTGTCTGATACCAGGCACTGTTGCGCTTTTCAACCACATGGGGGAGCTGTAAGTCATTTTTACAATAAAACTACATAGTGTTGTTTTAAATGTGTTGCTGCATAGTTTAAATGTATGTTTAAACATGCATATAAAATGAATATACACCCATTGTGTAACATGGTGAAAGGCAATCAATTGTATTGAGGTTTAACACATATTCACAAAGGTTCAAAATCGGTTCAAAATTGGTCCAGTCAGACCTGAACGTCCATAAAACGTTTTAATCACGTATACTTCACAAACACATTAAAGAATACATTATTTGTAGCCTGACGTTGTCATACTCAATTCAGTCAGAATTTGAGTCTGATACGGCTCCATTGAGCTAAAATTATGAGGCGTGTCTCAACCGAAAAATGCCTCTCCACTCAATTGGATAGACCTACGACCAATCAGAGCAACGGAGTGTGTGACGTATGTTGAAATGTCGTCCTTTGCAGCCTGACCGAACTGCTAGTTATTTCGCTACAATGACACTAACATCATTGTGATTACTAAGTCAGAGTAAGCGAACGTACATCAACACCTACTATGTTTACAACATTTCATTTATATCACAACATTAAGTATTTACTAAGTTATACATTAAGACTATCTCTTACCATTTGTACGTTAGGTGAACTTCATCCACGACGATAGCTATTACGTTGGCTTGAAAAATATCGGAGCCTAGCATGTCCCTCCATTTATTCAGCAGTCACGAAAAGAAGCTGGCAAAGACCGCTAATTATATCCATCTTGTCGTGCACGCCGAGTTGCATCGCCGTGACACTCATTTCAGTTGCTTCTTTAACTTTGTCCTCCATAAGTGCGACCAACTTTTGCAGAATCCCATAGGAAGGACGGCAAAAACATCAACAAATGCCTTGATTGTGTTTCTCTGTTCCTCTTTTTAAATCAATGCTCTGTCGATATCTTTTAGAACAGACTCAATGTCAGAATCCACACATCTGATTTCTACCGCGGCAGCCATTTCGTTGTAAACAGATTCAACACTCGCGCTCTTTGGTGACGTGGTTGATACGTTACTGTTGATCATCTGTCCATCATCGTATAAAGCCCGCCCTCAGAATTTGATTCGTCGACCAGCTTTGGGATTCGCATAGTAGCTCCTCAACGGAAAAACGCCAGACCGATCTTCCCGTTTTTCAAAATGTGGTGGGCGGGGCTAAGATCGGCTGGCACCCAGGCTACATTATTCGTGGACATAAGCAAAAAAGAAGCATGTTCTGATTTAGCACTTTTTATTTTTTGAACCATTTAACTATAATAACAATTTCAAAACACTTTCAATAAAGGGATAGTTCACCCAAAAATTTATATTTAGTCATTTATTTCCTCTCATGTTTCAAACCTGTATACCTTTCTTTGTTCTGCTGAACACAAATATATTTGAAAGAATGTTTTTAACAAAGCAGATATCACAACCCATTACTAAAATTGTAAAAAAAAAATATTGACAGTTAATGGGTTGTGAAGTTACAAACATTCTTCAATCTTTGTGTTCAGCAGAAAATATAAAGGTATACAGGTTTGGAACATATGGATAAGAAAATTATAACAATTTTCATTTTTTGGTGAACTCTCTCTTTAACACATTACAGCTGCTTGGCTTTTTGTATCCACCATCCCCAGCTCTTCCTGGACCGTGGTTGAGGTGGATCTGCCATAGCTGCATCTATTTACGAGTCCGTGGCATTTGGGCTCCACCTCTTCACAGCATCTGAAGGAAGAGAAGATAATAAATACAATAAAAAAATTGAGGTAAATGACATGCACTTACTTTCATATATATATATATAATTTTATGTTTATAGAACATAAAAATATGTTCTGCTTTAAATAAGTGTTGGATCAGTTTTGGGGGAAACAGCATTTGTACCCTCCCTCTACAATACCACTGTGGTGCCCTTGAGAAAGACCCTTAATTAGGTGTGTAACTGTCAAAAAATGAACAGGATATTTCTGCTAAAGACAGGTGAGCTATGATGTCCCCTGAATAGATAAAGCATAGCAATAAAAATTACATCAATATACAATAAGTTTTTTTAGATCAACATTCCCCAAATTACCTTGAATAACATAATACAAAGGTGTGCCTTTAGAAGACTTCTTTCCCAGATGTCCACCACCCTCAGATTAAACTTTGCCATAAGACAATTTGACATCATTCTGTGAAAGAAATGTAAGATTATTTCACCTTAGACAAATAACCTAAAAGGTCAATAAATCACAATTAACAGTAATGTGCAATTGTATACAATGTTCAAACATACACTATGTGTTAACACTTCACAACTTCACTTGTTTCATCTACCATGTAACAAGTGCTTTGAACTATATTCTCATCCATAAGTTTTGGTGACAAGTAATGGCTTACACTGAAATTATGTTTTGATTTCTTGTTTTCAGTATGGCTGACGGTTTAAGTCACTACGAACATTAAAACTTCTGACAAGTGATGTGTGATAGATTAAATCCTGAATTGAAGTAATATAAATAGTATTATGGTGGTAATCAATATATATATATATATATATATATATATATATATATATATATATATATATATATATATATATATATATATATATATATATTTAAGCAATATCGCTCGAGTAGGAGTGTGATATAGCTCTGTATCATCACGGCTCTGATTAGGCCAGAGGCACGAGGCCGTATGATGATATAGAGCTATATCACACGACTCCGAGAGCAATATTGCTTTTATACAACAGTTTGATGCCACACGTTTGAAAATAGAAAACTAGAAAACAACAACAGTGTTATTTTAAAAGCCTCTTTGTTTGGGAACTACTTTCTTCCGCCACAGATTTGAGGGCGGCCAGAATGACAGGTAACACTTTCGGCTGCTTTGAATCTCATAACAACTCAATGGACGGAAAAGCCGTTTCTTTATTTTACCGTTTCTTGGTCACAAAGTGTAGTTTTAAGATTAGTTCAGTCGAGAATGTATATGTATTATATTTAAATCTGCAGTCGATTAGTAAAGATAGCACCTGTTTGAGCGTTTGCTTAGTGAGATTCGGTACATATGAGAACGCCTCGGTTACGGATGTAACCCTCGTTCCCTGAAGGAGGGAACGGAGACGTCACGTCGTGACCGACGAATTGGGAACTTGCTTAGAGAGACCAATCTGCTTCGTAAACTACTAAAACGCCAATGAACTTGGCATTGAGATATTTGCATAATGCTGGCGCCACCCCGCCAGGTGCCTTTATAAGCAGCAGGTGCAAATATGGAAATTAGCTTCTTTTCGCTGAGAAAGCCGGGAAAATGACCGGCCGACAGCAGGGAGCAGCACCTGTGGCGACGAGACGTGACGTCTCCGTTCCCTCCTTCAGGGAACGAGGGTTACATCGGTAACCGAGACGTTCCCTTTCAGTCGGTCACTACGACGTCACGTCGTGACCAACGAATTGGGAATCCCTACAAAAACGCCACTAGGGGCTGACCTCTTCCAGTGTCTGCAAAAAAACCCCCAAATTCCCTTAAGGAAATGGAGAAATAGGATAAGGCAGAAAGGCCGGGCACTAGATGTTCCTTTAACCCCACAGAAGCGCCAGCGACTTGGAAGCGCCCTACCTGAGCGGAATAGGAACGCTGCGGAAGCCAACGCCCCTCTTAAGGGCTAATGGTGGACGAATAAAAGTAATAAAGGACAGCCATGGCTGTGTAAGCAAAGCAGTGCTTTGCTAAGGGAAACGTGGGCTGGTAGGATTAACCCCACAGAATAATACTCACAAAGGAACCCGGTGGGACGCAATGTGGAGCCCGAGCCAGACAAGTAGGTTCGCGAGGATACAGCTAGTGAAAAGCTGACAGCCAATGCTCCGCAACAAAGGCTGCCAAGGCAGCGGAGGAAGAGCAATTCAAACCATTACGCATTTTTGCTCTGATGGCCTTCCATACTGAAACTCAATTTGGAGCACCAGTCGGAGGCTGCAAGCCGACTTGCGAGTCTGCTCTCCGTGCTCTCCCTGGTGAGGGAAAAAACACGAGAGGATACAGGCTCGATACGAACACTGTAAAATCTAATGAACGTATTAGGTGTCGTCCAACCAGCAGCTCTGCAGATGTCTGTTAGCGAGGAACCACGAGCGATAGCCCAAAATGAGGCAACACTCCGTGTGAAGTGCGCTCTCAAATTAAAGGGGCAAGAAATACCCTGCAGATTATAAGCAAGGGCGATAGTAACAACTATCCAAAGAGACATCCTCTGCTTAGTGACAGCTTTCCCTCTTTGCTGACCACCGTAACAAACAAAGAGCTGGTCTGAGGTCCTGAGGCTTTGCGTGCGAACCACGTAGAGTCGCAGTGCGCGTACGGGGCACAACAGAGCCATGGTTGGGTCTGCCTCCTCCGGGGGCAGCGCTTGATCTCTGAAGGGAGTGGTGGGAACTTTGGGCACGTAGCCTGGTCTGGGTCTCAGTGAGACAGCAGAACAAACTAAAGGCACGAATCGTCAGAGAATGCATGTAAATCCCCTACTCTCTTCATGGAGGCCAATGCTAGCAGGGTCAGAGTTTTCATTGATAAAAAACTTCAGACTCGCAGACTGCAAAGGCTCAAATGGGATACCTGAAGGCTTCAGCACCATGGACAGGTCTCAGGAGGAAAGAGGGAGGGCGCGAAGGGTTTAGCCTGCGAGCGACTCTTAAAATGTAGTAACTAAATCATGCTGGCCAACTGATCTGCCGTTGATAAGTGAGTGATGAGCAGAAATAGCGGCGATATCAACTTTAATGGCGGAGGGACAGCCTACCATCTAACCTATGTTGAAGATATAAAAGCACAATGTTAATGGGCATTCTCTGGGGTCCTCGCGTTGCAAAGAGCACCAGGTGACGAAAAAGGTTTCATTAAGCGCGTAAGTCCGTCCCGTGGACGGTGCTCGAACCGTATCGATGGTGTTAGATACCGCTTGCGATAAATCACCTAAACCTTGCGCGCGCTCAACGACCATACATGGAGATCCCACAGGTCGGGGCGCGAGTGCCAAATGTGCCCCTTCCTTGAGAAAGAAAGTCCTTCCTCAGGGGAATCCGCCAGGGAGGGCTGTCGCGAGGAGCATTAACTATGAAACCAAATCCAGGTCGTCCAGTACGTACGATTAATAAAAGGCTCTCCTCGTCCTGCCTGACTTTGCACAGTGTCTGCGCAATTAAGCTCACTGGAAGGAATGCGTATTTGCGCATCCCCCGTGGCCAGCTGTGTGCCAACGCTCCCAAGCCGAGGCTGCTCTCGGTTAGTGAATAAAATAGGCGACAGTGGGTATCGTCCGGCGACGCAAACAGATCTATCTACGCACAACCGAACATCTTCCAAATTAGCTGGACTGTCTGGGGGTAGAGTTGCCATTCGCCGGGGCGCGCAGCTCGGGAAAGCGCGTCTGCCGCTGTATTGAGCGAACCCGGGATGTAAATGGCACGAAGGGACCTCAGATGCTTCTGACTCCAAAGGAGGAGATGACAAGCGAGATGCGACAGGTGACGAGAGCGCAAAACCGCCTTAACGGTAAATAACGCAACAGTCGCAATGTTGTCGGTGTCGGCTAATACATCCTTCCCTCGCATCTCCATAGCGGAACGTACAAGTCCCAGATATACAGCACACCGCTCGCGGCAGTTGGGGTGGTATGCACACCCCTGAGACTGCAAGCCCGTCATACGTGGCTGATCATCCCGTGCTTAGGGCATCGCATGCTACAGAATGCCAGGAGACCCCTCAGGGGCATATCTTGCTATCAGAAATGCTGGGTCTACTATGGGGTAAAATTGAAATGATACACAGGTGTAATGTTTACACGGTGTATGTCGGTGCGCCACGCTCTCCTCGAGACTCGATCGTAAAGCCAACGCTGAAGCGGTCTCATATGAAGCAGCTCGAGCAGTGTCACAGCCGCAGCTGCTGCCATATGTCTAGGAGCTTCTGAAATTGTTTCAGAGGGACCGCGTACTTCCCTCGAATTAACCCGAGGCAAGTCAGAACTGACTGGTAGCGCGCTCTTGTAAAACATGCCAATTAGTCGATCGAGTCTATTTCCATACTGAGAAAAAGGATCCTCTGCACGGGGCAAAGTTGCTCTTTCCCAGTCGACCTGATGACTTAAACGAGCGAGATGCCGAAGCATTAACTCTCTGTGTTCGCGCACGTCTGCCAAGAACGGGCTATTATAAGTCGACGTAAATAAAAGCAGAATGCGAACAACGCTCTCTCTCTGAGATTTTAATGCCGTGACTAGCACTTTCATGGAGACACGGAGAGAGAGAGACAACTCGAATGGTGTACTTAGTATTAATATGCCCACCCCACGACGCAGAGCGAAAAACGGTCTAAGGCGAGGGGAGATGGACACATAAAGTACACGTCTTACAGGTCTAAGGCTGCAAACCGATCTGAATATTGAAATATGAGCCTCTGCGTTATCATCCTAAAGGATCACCTTTGTAGAGCCGGTGCGTAAATCAAATCGATCGTAACCCGCCGCGTATTTTGGGTACTATGAGATAAAGGCTGGAAAAACCCTATTATCATTATCTCGGTAAGAGGGACCGGCTCGATACATCCTTCGCCAGCAGGACATCGACTTTTGCACGCAGTACATGTGCATCGGACACTTTCACTATAGTGAAACAAAAGCCCGAGAATTTTGGGGTGTGCCGGTAATTGTATTTTGTAACCGAGGCGGATCGTGCGTAAAACCCAACGAAACGGGCTGGGAACTGAAGCCAAGCACCCAGGCACCGTACGAGGAGAAATAACGACCCTACCGAAGTACCCGCAGTGGGGCAGGGAAGCAAGACAGGTGGGACTGCCGGTGCGTCTGCTGTGACAGCATAAACATCTACAGTATGTGTGTGTGACACTGACCTGAGCCCGCTGAGGGTGATGGTCGTCTGGTCTCCTCTGCGGAGAGCGCAGACTCAGATGAAGGTGATGGTGGTCCGTTCTCCTCAGTGGAGAGCTCGGACTCCTCAGGACACCCGCTGGCGATAGAGGAGAGGTAGGGTGAGCTGGTGTGTGCCCGCTCACGGCTCTCTCGATCCTCTGGAGACCTGGAGAGGGAAGAGGAATGCACTCTTATGTGTGGTTAAGTGGGTACCGGCTGAACAGCCGGTGGAACACATGCAAACCAAGAATTTTCCACCCGACCTCTGCCAATCCGGGTCGCCCGTCACTGGCCACTTAAACTCCAGATTTTCACGGGAAGCGGCTAAGAGGGCGGGGCGAGCTGCTGACGACCGGTTCCCCTGCGCTGCCGAGATGGGGTCCGAGGAGGGGAACGGAAGTGACCGCCACAGGACGCTGACGGCGAGAGGCAGACTGAGGAGCCGGCGTGGTGGACCAAGGGCAGCTCTCTTTCGCCGGGGCATGACCTAGGAGATCGCCTCAGTCTGCGGAGCTGTACGACTCCACGGGCTCGCCGAAGAGGCCGGTCTGTGAGGCAGGAGCATTCAAGAAGTTGTTCTCGTCTGCGTCCGTCATGTCAGCCAGACACAGCCAAAGGTGGCGATCTTGAACCACTGTGGTGGACATCGCACGACTGAAGGTCGCGGCCTCCCTCGTAAATCCTTGGTGAACCTGTAGCAACGTTATTGCATGCAGGGCTGAAGCCACCTCTCCGCATGCCTGACGGACATCGCCCGAAACCGGACGACTGCCTACAAACACGGGAGGGAAGGGTTGGGTGGTCCCTCCAGGAACGCAGCTGCATCGCAACCCCCCGCTCCACTGAAGGGGTCCCCGCCCTAAGCGGCTCCGTTGGTTGGTGAGGGAGGTGAGGAGTGAAAGCTGAACGGCCGAGAAGGCCGCAAATCACGTCAGCTCTTCGTGCCGTCAGGAAAGAAAGGCACAGGAGGAGAGGACCGAGATGCCCGAGCAGCTCCGAAGTACCAATCATGTGGGCGGTACGGTTTGGGCGGAGAGGGGTTAACCTCTCCAACTCTACCGTTTCCGCCGCTCGAGCGGGCACGGCCGCCATCTCCGGGACGACTCCGCCTCGGAGGAAAAAATGGACACCCTCTGATGCTGCAGAAGTGACGGGACCAGAAGGAGGTCCCATGGATTTGGCAGAAATCGTAGAACACGACTCTGCAGTCTCCACCGGAGCCTCAACCGGCTGAGGATGAGAAGGCCGGTAGGTGGAGGACGCATCCTCCGTCCTACTCAGCGTAGGGATGTGAAGAGCGTCCTGCGAGCGCTTGACAGCCGCACCGTGGCGGCGTCAGCACTGCAAAGGCGCAGACAGCATTCCCGTAGAAACGTCAGTCGTCTCCGCAATCCAAGAGGGTTATGCTCTCACAGAGAGAACAAAAAACTCTCCACGAATGCAGCCTCGGAGTGCTTGATGCCTAAGCACAAAGACAGCGCTCGTGACCATCACTGGAACCCTTATACCTCTCGCATCCAAGATCGCACGGACGAAAAGCAATCCTGAAAAGGACGCTGATCTCCGAATATACGAGAGAGTGGCTGTCTTTAAAAAGACACAGAGCTCTCACGTATCACTCTATTAGGGAAATCACTCTTTAGGTGCTCAGCTGATGATGTGCACAGGGAGAGGCAACGCACACACTAAACTCAAAACAAAAAATATGCAGAGCAGTGGAATACTGCGAGCGTCCGCTGTGTTAGTACTGTTCAAGTTCAAGTTCGTTTATTTCTATAGCACTTTTTTACAGTTCAGGACTGCCCAAAGTGCTTTCCATAGTGGCAACAGATCAAGACATCAACAATAAAACCACATTTATAAATAACAGGGAAATAGAAAACATAGACACAGTGCTAATTTGCACATTGCCTCCTTAATTCATGTCAGTTGACAGAACTCAGAGCATCACCAGTCAGTTGACTGAGTGCAAAAAATTACAAGAAATACAAAAACATATCACAGCAGACAATTAAAACTCATATCAATAAGATCTAATACAGCAGACAGATTAAAGCTCGTATCAATAGGTAACTCACTGTGCCGATCAAACATATGGAAAATGTAATGGCACATGTCGGTTGACCGAGCTCAAAATTTTTAAAACCTGTATCAGTGCATAGAATAACTCATGACATTTAAAATGATAAATGTTCAGCTAAATTCCATAGGCCAAGAAAAATAGATACATTGTCAGTAGAGATTTAAAAGTGCTCAGGGAAGGTGCAACTCTTATATGGCTTGGAAGGCTATTCCATAAACTAGGGCCTATAATTGAAAATGCTCTATCTCCTCTGCGTTTTAGTCTGGCAGCAGGAGCAGTAAGCAAACTTTGCGAGCTGGAGCGTAGTTCTCTGGGTGGTGTATATGGACTAAGCAATTTTGATAGGTAGGGAGGAGCCTGGTTATGAAGGCATTTGTATACAAACAGAATGATTTTAAACTTAATCCTGTATTGCACTGGTAGCCAATGGAGGTCACGTAGAAGAGGGGTAATATGATCATATTTGCGGCCTTTTCTGAGAAATCTAGCTGCAGCATTTTGAACTAATTGAAGCCGGGATAGTTGGGATTTCGAGATGCCGCTATATAAGGAATTACAATAATCTAATCGTAACACAATAAAAGCATTGACCGCCATCTCAAGTGATTGCACAGGCAAAGCAGCTTTAATTTTAGAGAGTAAACGGAGTTGGAAAAAACTAGAGGCGACTACTGAAGACACTTGTTTTTCTAAAGAAAGCTTGGAGTCTAATAAAAAACCAAGATTTCTAACACAGTGTGTTTGGTAGACAGCCAGATCATCCAGACACGAGGTGTCTACATTAGAGCTAACTGAAGGGTCAAATACAATGACCTCTGTTTTAGAGTTATTAAGAAATAGAAAGTTGGTTGACAACCAGGTCTTAACTTCATCAAGGCATCTAAAAAGTGTGGCGATATTAGAGGGATCATTTCTTTTCATTGGTAGGTAGATCTGGGTATCGTCTGCATAAAAATGATACGAAACCCCGTGCTTTCTCAAAATTGCACCTAACGGAAGCAGATACAGAGAGAAAAGCAGCGGAGATAAAATTGAGCCCTGTTGAAGGCCACACTTAAGACTAGCAGCAGAGGAGGTACATTTACCAATTTTAACTGAGAAATAACGGTCAGTTAAATAGGAATAAAACCACTTTAAAACTTGGCCTTTTAGACCCACAAATTCATTTAATCTCGATAAAAGCAGCTGATGGTCAATAGTATCGAAAGCTGCAGTTAAGTCAAGAAGAATTAAAATCACAGAATCCCCAGAATCAGTGGTAACCAGAATGTCATTCAGAACCCTTAATAGGGCCGACTCGGTACTGTGGAGCGGTTTAAACCCCATTGGAAGCATTCAGAGATGTGACAAGTGCTGAGGAAGGATTGAAACTGCTTTAACACAATTTTTTCTAATACCTTTGAAATAAATGGTTAAACTGAAATAGGACGGAAGTTACTCTTTATAGACGTATCAAGAGAGGGCTTCTTGAGCAAGGGGGTGACAGCTGCTTGTTTCAAAGCAGGAGGGATCACACCTGTGGCCAGACAGTTGTTAATAAAGATAAGCAGCGTAAGGCCAACAGACTCAAAAATTAATTTCAGAAATCGAGGATGAATAACATCATAAGGGCACAGAGAGGGTTTAAGAGAATCAATAATCTCAGACAGATGTTGAAGCAAGACGAGATCAAAATTTTCCCATACACAGATGGTCTGGGTATCAGCTATCGTTGGTAAGGTGGCATAGGAAGTGGCCACCTGAGACCTTAAATGTGTGATTTTATAAGTAAAAAAGCTCAAGAAACCTTCACATAGTTTGTCTGAGGGGTTAGGTAGGGAGTTTGTAGGAGGATTAAGTAATGAGTTAATAGCAGAAAATAGAACTTTGGGTTTGTTTTTGTTACAGAGAATCATGTTAGAAAAATAAGCTGCTCTTGCGGATTTAGCCGCAGCCTGGTACGCTGTCAGTGAAAGTTTAAACATATCAAGTGATGATTGCAGCTTGTCTTTCTTCCATTTACGCTCCATTTTTCTGCATGCTTGCCTCAGGGAGCGAGTGTCAGTAGTACACCACTTTCCAAGTTTTGTGTGAAGGGGTTTAAAAACTTTAAACGGAGCAGTCTCATTTAAAGTTGTAGTCCAGGTGTTTTGTAGTAGCTCAAATTGTTGGAAAACGTTCAAATCAGATTCAAATTCATCCAGAGACCACTGGGCAGTCAGATCCGATTGAAAATGTGTAGAATAAACACGTGATACCTTAAAACTCTCATGTGGAACAGACAGTTGTTGTAGAGAGGGGGAGAAAATAATTGGTTTGTGATCCGATATCATTATGTCAGAGAGAGTAAGCTCAGCGAGAGAAAGCCCATAGGTGAGTATTAAGTCCAGCGTGTGCCCCTGTAGATGGGTGGGCTCTTTCACCCATTGTGTAAGGTTAAACGAGTCTATTAAAATCAAG
This sequence comes from Misgurnus anguillicaudatus, assembly GCF_027580225.2. Classification (NCBI taxonomy): domain Eukaryota; kingdom Metazoa; phylum Chordata; class Actinopteri; order Cypriniformes; family Cobitidae; genus Misgurnus; species Misgurnus anguillicaudatus. The sequence goes on along the minus strand of NC_073346.2, from coordinate 951,363 downwards.
AACTCCTTTGACAGGGAGTTTTGAGGGCAGCAGACGTGGACATTAAAATCACAGAGTAGAACGAAACGGTCGTATTTTGTGGTAACAAACCCTATAAGCTCCGTCAGGTCGGCAATGAAGTGCTGAGTCATATGAGAGGGGCGATATAATACCGCAAACAAAATAGGGCTGTTCCACTCAAGGCTTATAAGCTGAACTTCGAAGCTAGAAAAGTCTCTGACCGAAATTTTCTGACAGCGTGAGTGTATTGGCTTTTTTAGGATAGTCACTAATCCGCCTCCCCTTCCAGTCGTGGAGAGTTAAAAAATGAACAATCATTAGGAACAAGATCAGAGAGGGGAGACAAATCTCCTACCTGCATCCAAGTTTCTGTGATGAATAGACAGTCCAACTTATGAGAGAGAAAAAAAATCATTTAGTAAAAAAGTTTTATTTGTCAAAGAACGCGCGTTGATCAGCGCCATTTTAGGAGAAGAGATAGATCCACAGGGTGAGACTGGAGCTCTGCATAATGGACGGAGATTATCCAAATTAAACCCGGTAGGCCGCGCTGGTGTATTGAGGGAGGGATACGTCGGTCGAAGCTCGGGCATCGAGTCTGGGAAAACAGGGTGAAGCCAGCGAGGGCGCGTAGTCGGTGAGTATCCTGTGCACATTGAGCGCCAGTTAGCCTTCCATGTCGTGCCAGGAGCACGGGGTATACAGCCCGATTTAACGTGAAGTTTCCATCTAACCAGGAGACCAGCCCGCCTTCCCCGTTTCCTTTTCCGTTTTTTCCGTTTAGGATCAGCAGTCCAGTGGCAGAAACAGTTCCGTATCTCCAATGGCAGGACGCCACACGGCTCAAAAACAAAACGGGTAGGCTCTGCTTGGATTGCTTCCAGAAATGAGCTGCGCAGATCTAGCAAAGCGAGTCGATCGTAAGACAATAAGGGGACGCAAAATAAACACTGAGACACGTAAAAGACAAATAAAACGGGTAAGACGCGCATCTGCTTGTCAATCAACTTCAGCAACCATTCCCAGAAGAGCAAGTAGCTTCTCAGTAGCAGATAATGCCGGCTTTCGAAGCGAAAAAGCTAATTTCCATATTTGCACCTGCTGCTTATAAAGGCACCTGGCGGAGCGACGCCAGCATTATTCAATTCAATTCAATTCAATTTCATTTATATAGCGCTTTTCACAATACTCAATTGTTTCAAAGCAGCTTTACATTAATAGAAGCAGTAAAAGCACAGAAAAACGACAGAAAGCATAACATAATACACAATAGCATAAGCAGTCAAATTTGCTGCGGCTATGACGCGACATTATGAGCGAGCATATTACTAATGTAACGTCTAGAAGAAGAAGCTAAGTTAAGCCAAAGCAGGCTACCTCCCCGGGGTAAAAAACCCCCTAGGAGAAAAAAAACAAAAACCCCGGGTTGTTTAGCCGAGGAAATAAAAATAAAAGTCCTAGGAGGGAAAAACCCTTGGGAGATATACATGTATATACACACATATAAACGGATAAGGAGCTTAAGCGGAGATTAAGCAGAGATTAAGCGGGTATTAAGCGGGTCCTGCCGATGGTCGTTGGTCAGGCATCAGCTGGGCATCACATTGAAGGACGACCAGTAGATCAGAGGTGTGCCGACTTTCACATCTACCGGAACTGGGTCTGTTTGTCCCATTGTCCTCAGGGTCAATGGGACCCAGGGACGAGACAGGGAGAGAAAAACAAAATCATATTAGCGTAGGGGCCGTTCACATGTAATGCAAGTGTCACACAGTGATGTGGTTTAATCAGCTTAGTTTCAGACAGACTAACTATTGAGGCATAATTGTTTTATCCACAGTTGAGGATTTTGCAAATTGGGGGCCCACTGCGACGGTATATATGGTAACTAAGGGTCACCTTCCGATTTTTAAGAGAAAATGAAACCTGTCGACCCGTTTGACTAAGGCCTGTAACCCCACTGTCGTCGTTAATGCAGGTTCAGTGGAAAACGGGTCTATATTGCATACTATTTACAAGATCATGAGAAAACGCCCAACATCGCAACCTGACCATACGTGTCAACCCGTTTGACTAAGGCTGGAGGCCCCACTGTCGTCGTTAATGCAGGTTCAGTGGCAAACGGGTCTGTATGGCATACTATTCACAAGACACAAGAAAGTGCCAAAATCGCAACCCGACCATACGTGCCAACCCGTTTGACTAAGGCCGGAAGCCCCACTGTCGTCGTTAATGCAGGTTCAGTGGCAAACGGGTCTGTATGGCATACTATTCGCAATAGAAAGAAAGCGCCAAAATCACAACCCAACCATACGTGCCAACCCGTTTGACTAAGGCCAAAAGCCCCACTGTCGTCGTTAATGCAGGTTCAGTGGCAAACGGGTCTGTATGGCATACTATTTGCAATACAAAGAAAGCGCCAAAATCACAACCCAACCATACGTGCCAACCCGTTTGACTAAGGCTGGAAGCCCCACTGTCGTCGTTAATGCAGGTTCAGTGGCAAACGGGTTTGTATGGCATACTATTCACAAGAACACGAAAGTTCCAAAATCGCAATCCGACTATAGGTTAAGATAAGGTTTTTATTTATTTATTTGGTTGGTCTGTGTTATGACCGCCAGTGCTTTGTTCCGTACAGATAACTATTTCGAGTTAAGTACTTTTACTAGACAAATTATGCGAATGCTTTGTTGAAGAGAAAAGTTTTAAGTCTAGATTTAAAATTATTGACTGTGTCTGATTCTCGGACATCGGTTGGTAAATCATTCCAGAGCTTAGGGGCTAAGTAGGACAATGACCTTCCACTTTTAGACACTTTTGATAGTCTAGGGATAATCAAGAGACCAGAATTTTGTGACCGTAGTGTGCGTGATGGATTGTATTCTGATAGTAATTCTCTAAGATATGAGGGTGCTAGGCCATTTAAAGCTTTGTAGGTGATTAGTGATATTTTAAATTCTATGCGATATAAAACTGGTAGCCAGTTTAAAGATGCCAGAATTGGGCTTATGTGGTCATACTTTTTAGATCGAGTAAGTACCCTTGAGGAAGCGTTTTTAACTAGCTGAAGCTTGTTTTCTTGATTTTCATGTCATCACCCTAGTAGCGAGTTACAATAGTCTTTTCTAGAGGTCATAAAAGCATGAAAAAGCTTCTCTGCGTCAGATGTAGACAGTATATGGCGTATTTTCGAGATATTTCTAAGATGGAAGAATGCTGTGCGGCAGACGTTGGCGATATGACTATCGAATGATAAGTTGCTGTCGAACATCACACCTAAGTTCCTAACCGTGGAAGATGGCACCACAGTGCAGCCATCTATGTGCAACTTGTAATCTGACATATGATGTTTGTAGCGATTCGGTTCAATAATAAGTATCTCTGTCTTATTGGAGTTCAGCTTAAGAAAGTTATGTGCCATCCAGTCACTAACATCGCTAAGGCAGTCTGTTAGCTTAGAAAACGTGTGTGTTTCGCTGGGATGTGAGGAGATGTAAAGCTGGGTATCATCCGCATAGCAGTGAAAACTTATGTTATGTTTCCTGATAATGTCTCCTAGAGGTAACATGTATAACGAGAACAGGATAGGACCTAAAACCGAACCCTGCGGTACACCGTATTTAACCAGGGAGTGATATGACTCTTCCTCGTTTACATAAACAAAGTGATAGCGATTGGTTAGATACGACCTAAACCAGGCTAGCGCATGACCACTGATACCAACATAGTTTTCTAGTCTATTGAGTAAGATTGTATGATCTATTGTGTCAAAGGCTGCACTAAGGTCTAATAATATAAGAATTTAGATTTCACCACGATCGGATGTTAATAGGAGGTCTTTTGTAACTCTAAGCAACGCTGTCTCTGTGCTATGGTGGGGCCTGAATCCTGATTGGAACTTTTCATATGTACTATTATTTGTTAAGAATGTGCGTAACTGGCTTGCCACTACCTTTTCTAATATTTTCGAAAGAAAAGGGAGATTTGAGATTGGTCTAAAGTTATTAAGCTCTCCCTGGTCAAGCTGCGGCTTTTTAATCAGCGGTTTAATAACTGCTAGTTTGAAAGCTGTTGGAACGTATCCTATTTCTAGCGATGAGTTAAAGATATTTAGAACCGGGATTGACACTACAGGGAATACCTCTTTAAGCAGTTTTGTGTGAACGGGGTCTAATATACAGGATGATGATTTGGATGATGTAACTAGTCTAGAGAGCTCATCTATTGTAGTAGGTTTAAATGAATCAAGATGTTCGTATGGTAGTCTAGTGTTAAGTGAACTAACGGGTAGAGTGGTGGCTGCCTGGGTAGCTACGATGTTGTCCCTTATAGCCGTAATTTTGTTAGAAAAGAAGTTCATGAAGTCGTTACTATTGTGTTGAAGTTTACTATTGGTTTCTGTTTGTTCTTTATTTCTAGTCAGTTTTGCAATGGTGCTGAAGAGGAAACGAGGGTTATTATGATTCTCATTTATAAGCTTGCTAAGATAGGTAGATCTGGCGGTTTTAATAGCCTGTCTGTATTGTTTAACACTCTCTTTCCATGCTGCACGCCATACCTCTAACTTTATGCTTCTATAATTTCTTTCCATTTTCCTAGTTGCCTTTTTGAGTGCTGCGGTGTGATGATCATACCATGGAGCTGGCGGTTTTTCTTTGATTCTCTTTTTTCGAATGGGAGCAACGGCATCCAATGTGTTAGAACAGACATTGTTTAGGTTTTCTATTACAATATCTAGATCGTCACAGTTATCTGCTACATGTTTAATTTGGGACAGGTCTGGAAGAGTGCTAATAAATCTATCTTTAGTGGTGGAAATTATTGTTCTGGCTAATCTGTAGCATGTTGTGGATTGAGTGATCCTATCTAGAAGTACAGTGTATGACACAAGGTAATGGTCAGAAACTGCATCACTCTGAGGTGATATTTTGATGTCATTAATATTGAGCCCGAGTGACAGAATTAAGTCTAATGTGTGCTTACGAGTATGCGTTGGCCCTGTCACGTTTTGTCTAATATTGAGAGAATTTAGAACATCCATAAATGCACGTCCTAGTGCATCTTTTGGGTTATCCACATGAATATTAAAATCACCAACGATAAGAGCTTTATCTACAGTGACTACAAGCTCAGACAGGAAATCTGCTATTTCTTTAAGGAAATCTGCATGGTGGCCCGGAGGTCTATAGATTGTAGCTAAGGCAAAAGAGAGCTGTTTGTGGTTACGATCGGTTATTTCCATATTTAACAACATTAGTTCGAATGATTTAAATTTTACTTCAGATTTTTGGTTTACTTTAAAAATTTTGTTGTATATTGTAGCTACACCACCCCCTCTCCCCTTTAATCGAGGTTCGTGTTTATAATAATTGTCTTGTGGGGTGGATTCGTTTAAACTAATGTTGTCGTCTGCTTTAAGCCAGGTTTCTGTTAAACAGAGTGCATCTAAGTTTTGGTCTGTAACTATTTCATTGACAATAGGTTCTTTATTGGTAAGCGATCTAATGTTCAGAAGGCCGAATTTTAACATTCGAGGTTCATCTGTTAATGTATTGTTTTCTAATTTTATATTAATCAGATTTGTACCAGATGTGGCAAGCGGTGCTCTGTATTTATTTGTTCGGGGAACAGATACAGTTGAAATGTGTTGATATTCTGGTAAGATTGACTCGAAGTGCTGGGATATAAGTGATCTTGACATATCACGGCAGCTAACAGATGGACGGTTAAGCCGATCCGTCTGTTGCCTGACTTGTACCCTGGATAGTCAGGCTGTATTCGAAGTAAGACTATTGGTCAGATTTATAGAGAGAATCGCACTTCCTTCCTGAGATGGATGGAGGCCATCTCTCTTTAGCAGGTCAGGTCTCCCCCGAAAATGCTTCCAATTGTCTATAAACCCTACGTTATGCTGAGGGCACCATTTTGACATCCAGTCGTGAAGAGACAATAATCTACTGTAAGTTTCATCCCCCCGGTAGGTGGGGAGGGGACCAGAGCATATTACATTGTCTGACATTGTTTTAGCGATTTCACATATCTCTTTAATATTATCTTTGGTGATCTCCGACTGGCGGAGTCTGGTGTCATTTGTGCCGGCGTGAATAACAATTTTAGAAAACTTACGCTTAGCATTAGCCAGCACTTTAAGTTTTGATCTAATGTCTGAAGACCTGGCTCCCGGTATACAATCGACTATGGTGGCTGGTGCCTCAATGTTCGCGTTCCTAAGTATCGAATCTCCAATGACCAAGGCACTTTTAACAGACGTCTCAGTCGATGTATTGCTTAGAATATCGAACCTGTTTGAAATTACCAGGGGGGTCTTGGGTGGGCACCGGAAACGACTTTGCCGCCTGACAGTCACCCAGTTAGTCGGCCCCCTTGACTCAGATGATGGAACCGAGCTATGTGTATTACGTTTAACACTAGGAGCACCCGAAACAGTGTTTGTAGCATTAGCGGTATTAGCGTTTGTAGCATTAGCGGTATTAACGTTTGTAGCATTAGCGGTATTAGCGTTTGTAGCATTAGCGGTATTAGCGTTCGTAGCATTAGCGGTATTGCTGTCATCAACTAGCGTTTGGATGCGCTTCTAGTTCTGCAATCTTCTCTGTCAGCCTTACTACTTCAATACACTTAGCACAAGTAAACACCTCTGTGCTGATGGAAGAAGCTAAACTGTACATGTGGCAAGTAATGCAGGTTACAATAACAAGCGCAGTCTTACCGCTTTCATGTTGGGTGATGGCGTCTTCGGTCGCCTGGACGCGGTCCGTGAAGCTACATCGCGAGGGAAGCTCACTCGCAGCACGCCCCGATCGCCTGCGGATGTCTGTAGCCAGTGTGATGTGAGGCACGCTGAATCTGCGACGGCCGGGCAGCGGCTCCTCCACGGCTTCCCGATCGCTTTCATTCTGGGCGATGGCGTCTCCGTTCCCTCGAGCGCGGTCCGTGAAGCTGCACCGCGTAGGGTGTTCGCTTTTTGCACTTCTCGGTCGTTTGTGGATGTCTGGAGCCTGGGTGAACTGGGCGCTGTACGTCGCGTAGGATCTGCGATAACCGGGAATCAACTGCTCCACAGCTTCCCGCTCAGGTGAGGACAGGTCTGAATAGCATACAGTGGATGAGTCCGCCATTAGATCGGCAAAATGGTAACTTAAACCGGCACCTGTTTGTTGATGCTAGCGGGCTATATGCTAACACTGGGTGTTTAGCAGTGATAAATCGTTTCACGTGGTAGTACTGCTCAATAGTCGACACGGTAAAGTATTCTTGAGATAAACGAATATGTTATATTATATAAATAGGAACAAGGTAGTCAGAAAATAGGATTTGGATGATAAACTCGACGGAGCTCTGACGGAGCTCTGATGCACGATGCTTGGCAAATATCTCAATGCCAAGTTCATTGGCATTTTAGTTCATTGGCATTTTAGTAGTTTACGAAGCAGATTGGTCTCTCTAAGCGAGTTCCCAATTCGTCGGTCACGACGTGACGTCGTAATGACCGACTGAAAGGGAACCAAAGCATGTGCGGACGTAAGTGTTCACTCGCCCCGCTGACCACCGCCCTCTCTGGGCTACATCTCTGACAGGGATTCCCTGGCTCTCATGTTGGCCTTGTTTTTTTTTGATGGTCAAAAATGAGATCAAATCAGCAGTATTTGGCGTCATGATCAAACTATTACTTGTTTTTTTATTCATATTAAGTGTCTTTTGTGTTGTTATTGTTTTGGCGCGAGGTAAAAGTGAATAAAACTATACTTATATAATGTTACTATTGCTTTCCCATTTACTCTTAACGCGATACGAGCACTCGATTATTATTAAACTTTGTTCTTGTCAGTACTATATAAAACTGTTTTTTATAAGTGTCAGAGAGATGTATTTGCATGCTGCTTATAAATATATCAGTGGCGATATCTCATAGCATGTTTTAATAGTCATGTCACGATAAAGTAAATGATCAATGTCCACATTTAAAAGCTGCGGTGCTTACCTGCAGTTCCACTGTGTTTTCGCGTTCTGAGAAGAGATATTGCTCCAGAAAAAAATAGTTTACATTCCTCTTTCCAAGTGTTAATCGTCCACATGATGTGACAAGACATTACTCCCATTAAGTTTAACGTAACATCCAAGAGCCCTGATCTTTGACGGAATAATAACTTCCGATTGGGATTCACAGACTGATTTACGAGCTAGTGAACTAATGAGACACACGGAGAGCGTTTGAGTGTGTCCGTGTGTGCATGCAGTTTTTCCATTCAGAGATGAGCCTGTTTAGAGGACCTCCATTCACTAGGTGGCGGAATGATACGAAAGGTGAAGCGGTTACTGTGCCGTTATCAGTAGAATATTGCACGCCTCTTAGCCAATCAGATTCGAGAACCAGAAAGAACTGTTGTGTAATATATATATATATAGAGTCTTGTTTAAAATAATAGCAGTACAATGTGACTAACCAGAATAATCAAGGTTTTTAGTATATTTTTTATTGCTACGTGGCAAACAAGTTACCAGTAGGTTCAGTAGATTCTCAGAAAACAAACAAGACCCAGCATTCATGATATGCACTAGGGGTGTCAACAATAATCGATTCGGCGATGCATCGCAATGCACGCATGCCCGATTCAGCATCGATGCAGCAATTGCCATAATCGATTATGTCACTGTTTATTTTCTGGAGAGAGATGACCGTGATAGACGGGTAAATAAAAACGCACCCTTTTCCATGGAAATTGGACATATGGGCACATTTCGGATTCTATGAAGTTAATGGGAAACTAGACAAGACTTACGTTGTGTGTAAAATTCTCATCTCAGACATGCAGGGCTCGCAAAATTGCTCGTCTCGGCGCTAATTCCTGTCGGGCTACCAAAATGTATCTTCACCCTGCCCATCGGGGTATCTTGGGGAGGAAATAATATTTTAATGTTTTTGCTTTGTCTCAGATTTAGTTAGGCGGCGTCCTCTTGTCAGTCATTATCCTCACGTAACAAGTGAAACTGTCAGGAAATCGAGTGAAAGCATAAATAAACCCATCCTTTAATGTGCACGTCTGATATGCGCGCGACCCTCCGCACGCGCTTCACCCGGCTACGCTCTTCACGAGCACCTGCTTGCGCGAACTCAAGTCATTTAATAAAATAACGTCATTTCATTTTTACCTCATAGACTAACATTGTTTTAGCGTTTATTTTTTCTTTCTACAGTTAGTAACTTAAATATGTGAGAAGGAAAATATGTTTGAGTGATTTCCGATAGATTTGACACATCTAGGCTATTGAGAGGATATGATGTTACAAGCTGATAGGTGACTAAACAGCAGTGGTAAGATATGGTTACCTAAAGCGAATAGAATGTGTGTTTGTCATTTCGTTTTACCTCAGAGTCTAACATTCGGGGAACATTCCTTATGTTCCTTTTTAATAAATATCTGCTTTAAGTCTTCTATATTGTGTTTAAAGTCAGTGGTTGTTTATTTGATAAAATACCATGTTATCTAAATACAATACGTGATGTGTTGAGGTATTTTTAAAAAAAATAACCTGTGTTATAATACATTCATATAATATTTCAGTAACATGATTAAATTATTCTAACCTTAGGGGAACGTTAAAATAACCTAAAAATAACATTAGGGGAATGTTTATTTTCTTTAAAAAAACATTCCTGGCTAACCAAAAACCTTGGAAAATAAGGGAACGTTTTGGGAACCAAATTGTTAGCTGGGGATGGGCAGGAATAGTTGGCTTAACTTACATGGAAATCAGTGCATTTTTTATTTGGGCTACTTATATTCATTTCGGGCTACCAAAAAAGTAAAGAGTGTCTGTCCGAAGGGCTACCAGGGATTTTAAAATTTTGCGAGCCCTGCTCAGGTATATAATTGTCATTGTCTTAAAGCTGCTCAGCTTCCGTTTTTGTTGAGAATAGTTGCACTTGACTTTTTAAAAAATTTGCCTTGTTGTGTACAGTAGAATTCTGATGCATCGCAATGCATCGCAGAATCGAATTGAATTGAATCGTTACCTGGTGAATCGTAATTGAATTGCATTGTGAGGGCAATGGCAATGCACACCCCTAATATGCACGCTCTTAAGGCTGTGCAATTGGGCAATTAGTTGAAAGGGGTGTGTTCAAAAAAATAGCAGTGTCTACCTTTGACTGTACAAACTCAAAACTATTTTGTACAAACATTTTTTTTTCTGGGATTTAGCAATCCTGTGAATCACTAAACTAAAATTTACTTGTATGACCACAGTTTTTTTAAAACTGCTTGACATCTGTGTGGCATGGAGTCAACCAACTTGTGGCACCTCTCAGCTGTTATTCCACTCCATGATTCTTTAACAACATTCCACAATTCATTCACATTTCTTGGTTTGCTTCAGAAACAGCATTTTTGATATCACCCCACAAGTTCTCAATTGGATTAAGGTCTGGAGATTGGGCTGGCCACTCCATAACATTAATTTTGTTGGTTTGGAACCAAGACTTTGCCCGTTTACTAGTGTGTTTTGGGTCATTGTCTTGTTGAAACAACCATTTCAAGGGCATGTCCTCTTCAGCATAGGGCAACATGACCTCTTCAAGTATTTTAACATATGCAAACTGATCCATGATCCCTGGTATGCGATAAATAGGCCCAACACCATAGTAGGAGAAACATTCCCATATCATGATGCTTGCACCTCCATGCTTCACTGTCTTCACTGTGTACTGTGGCTTGAATTCAGAGTTTGGGGGTCTTCTCACAAACTGCCTGTGGCCCTTGGACCCAAAAAGAACAATTTTACTCTCATCAGTCCACAAAATGTTCCTCCACTTCTCTTTAGGCCAGTTGATGTCTTCTTTGGCAAATTGTAACCTCTTCTGCACATGCCTTTTTTTTAACAGAGGGACTTCTTGGACTTCTGCGGGGGATTCTTGAAAATAGATTAGCTTCACACAGACGTCTTCTAACTGTCACAGTACTTACAGGTAACTCCAGACTGTCTTTGATCATCCTGGAGGTGATCATTGGCTGAGCCATTGCCATTCTGGTTCTTCTTCTATCCATTTTGATGGTTGTCTTACGTTTTCTTCCACGTCTCTCTGGTTTTGCTCTCCATTTTAAGGCATTGGAGATCATTTCAGGTGAACAGCCTATCATTTTTTGCACCTCTTTATAGGTTTTCCCCTCTCCAATCAACTTTTTAATCAAAGTACGCTGTTCTTCTGAACAATGTCTTGAACGACCCATTTTCCTCAGCTTTCAAATGCATGTTCAACAAGTGTTGGCTTCATCCTTAAATAGGGGCCACCTGATTCACACCTGTTTCAGTGATTGAATGCCACACTGCTATATTTTTTTAACACACACCTTTCAACTAATTGCCCAATTGCACAGCCTTAAGAGCATGCATATCATGAATGCTGGGTCTCATTTGTTTTCTGAGAATCTACTGAGCCTACTGGTAACTTGTTTGCCATGTAGCAATAAAAAAATATACTAAAAACTTGATTATTCTGGTTAGTCACATTGTACTGCTATTATTTTGAACAAGACTGTATGTATATATATATATATATATATATATATATATATATATATATATATATATATATATATATTCCTTAAATATTATGCAGGATTACACAAATCAAGAGAAATACATACCTGTTCATAACGTTGTTCACGCAGTCTCTGACAGAATATCCACCAACTCAGACAGTTGCTGGACCTTAATGTGAAAACAATGGAAATAATGTTATAGAAAGATGGTTGGAAATATATATATATATATATATATATATATATATATATATATATATATATATATATATTTATACAACAGTTCTTTCTGGTTCTCAAATCTGATTGGCTAAGAGCTATACGATATTGTACTGATAACGGCACAGTAACTGCTTCACCTTTCGTATCATTCCGCCACCTAGTGAATGGAGGTCCTAAACAGGCTCATCTCTGAATGGAAAAACACAGACGCCCTGTTTTTAAACACTATCCGTGTGTCTCATTAGTTCACTAGCTCATAAATCAGTCTGTGAATCCCCAATTGGAAGTTATTATTTCGTCAAAGATCAGCGATCTTGGATGTTACGTTAAAGTTATACTGGGCTTCTGCGCCGGCCACAATCATGTTCTTGGCGTTATCTGTTACAATCGCAGGATTCTTGTCGGAGATTTTCCACTCAATGCAGGCTTCACGCAGTAACGCGCCAATATTTTTACCAGTATGGGCTTCATTTAAAACTCTGGTTTGCAAAACAAAGGTTTTCATTTTCCAATCCGGATCAATGTGATGAGAGGTAATTGTCACATACCCTTGATTTGAACATGACGTCCAGCCATCCGTTGTTATCGCTACTCGTTCAGCTTGAGAGAGCGACAGCTTCACATCATTCTTAGTACTTTCGTACAATGCAGGAATAACCGTTTCTGAGAAGTGTGGTCGGCTTGGTATCGTGTACCTTGGCTCCAATGTTTTAATCATTTCACGGAACCCCGGGTTTTCAACCACACTGTAGGGTCGCATATCTTTGCAGATAAACTTGGCAATTGTTGCCGTGATATTTTTTGCCCGAGCCGAGTTTTGGCCTAGTCTCTGACTAAACATGCCGGCGAGGCCCAAGGCTTCTGTGACTTTAATGTTACCTTGCGGTGATGCTGCAGCGGGAATGCTGGAAGAGGTGCCTGGACGATCGGTGTTGTGTGCAATCCCATGGCGCCTTAGTAGGTGGTTGGAGAGATTTGTCGTGTTGCCGTTGTACTTTACTTGACCTTTACATATCCGACAAACAGCGAGTGACTTATTTAGAACATCTCCATCTTTGCAAAAGCCAAAGTGTTTCCAGACACTGGACCGCAATGGTGGCTTGATAATTTCTCGCTCGTGTGCTTCTCCTCCGCCATCCGCCATGCTGTTTTGTTGTCTTTGCGCTGCTAGCGCGCGGCGATGACTTCACAGATAGGCAGACTCAATCGAGTAACGTTTAACGCCATTATCATTTAAAGTGCTAAGAAAAAACATCCATAATATAGAGTCTGGCGTGTTTAAATTCAATGCGTTATTTCTTAGTATCGATTCAATCGATTGATTACGTTTAAAACGATGTTTGATCGATATATGTCGTCCGGAAAGCCAACTTGCCGAGCATAGATCGATGTAGTTGGATCATAGGAATATAAATCGATACATCGATGTAATAGATGAATCGTTACACCCCTAATATATATATATATAATATCCTGTTTATATCACAACTTACGCAGATCAACTTATCAACATCTTTGATGTATTCATAATGCAAAATACACAGTCATATAGCATTTCTTACTTCTTGCATTTGAAGCTGAGGCCATAGGCAAAGAATCAGGTAGTCTCCATCCTGTTATATTTTCGTTGTCTGTTACCTCACCTGCACAAATATAGTTAATTATATGGTAGTGTAAAATATTAACATTAAATCACTTCACAGTGTAATACTGCATTAGTTATGAAATCAGCTGGCTGTACTTTTAGGTCTTTGTGGTTGAGCAATGACAGACATTATAAGCTCTGTATTTGTAACTATTAACTCAGATTCAGAGAAGTGTACATGTTTATAATCTAAGCTGTGTTGTCACTAATGTAGAATCTAGCGATGCATAAATATCATGCGCATCTCGTCAGTGAGGCCGGTTCCTTGATTGGCAGTGGATCGCCATCGCCTGCTATTCGGATGAAGCAGCATTTACTACACAAAGCTGTAGTTTACTGACTTGTAGTTTACTGAGCTGGGCCTTATCGCATACATATCGCAGGCGATACGTCCCCAGTAATTAATGCAAATTTGCCCCAATTGTCAGTGAAATACGACTGTGTAGTAAGTTGCGCTCCATCTGAAATCAGGTGATGTGATTTGCTTCTGGTTACGGAACCGGCTTCACTGACCAGATGCACAATGACAATAAAATGCGATATATCGTGCATCCCTAGTACAGTGCTTCCCAATCCTGGTCCTCGAGCACCAAAAAGTTTTAGATGTCTTCTTATTTAAAACACCGGATCATGGCTGTAGCTACCATTAAGGACACCGAGGTCATGTCCTCGGTAGTTTTTCTTGAAGTTTTGTTTCATTTTGATGTGAAAATAGCAGACGAAACAATTATCCTTGCATCTATGGACCATCACGTGAAGTGATGGAAATAACGCGTTATAAATAAACGTCGTTACTAACAATGTTATTTTTTCAGTAACAAATAATCAAATAAATTTCCGTTGTTACTGTTACTGACATTAAAATGTTGCGTGTTAATCTCACTGAAGCGAGTAGACTATCAGACAGGCAATGTTTTTCTCTTCAACTGATGATAATTAGCCTGTGTATGTTAGAGGGGGTGGGACAACCACATAACCAATGATGACTGGCTGAATTTCCATTGTTAGCCAACCAGAAGCAGGCTTAGTTCAAGTTCATACACTGTATAAACATGCTTAGCAGTGCCGTGTTGCCAACTTGATGATGACTTTGTCCCTAGATTTAGCCATTTTTAAAACCCTTTAGCGACTTAGGTAAACACACAAAGAAGATGCATCGAGGCTGTGTAGGTTTATGAAGAAGGGCTGTTTCTCAATTCCAAGAACGCAAAGAACGGACTTGCATCCTCGTGGAGATCGAACTTGCCAGGCGACCTCGGAAGAACGACCTCGGAAGAAAGAACACAGAATGCACTTATGAGAATTGAGATGTGTGCAATCTTCCTGTTGGTCACCTGACCTCCGCCATTGTTTTGCCGCAATGACTTATGGGGCGTGAAGCGATTTTAGCGCGCAAGTCTGCACTCGATGCATCCTCGATATCAAAAACACATCCGGGTATTTTCATGCGTCCTCTGTCCTTGCGTTCTTGAGAATTGGAATGAACTTCGACTGTTAATGATGACGTAGAGCAAGGACTAGAGAACACAAGATCGCTGAAGAACGCATATTGAGAAACAGCGAAGGTGTCGGAGTTCCTCACAACATCGACTGAATTTCGAAGGTAACGTGATATATATTAGAACATTACAATACATAGATGTGTGGGCTATATGATTAGATTAGATTCAACTTTATTGTCATTACACAAGTACAAGGCAACGGAATGTAGTTTAGGTCTAACCAGAAGTGCAAAAGCAGTATAAAAAGTGCAGGATATCAGTATTTGCATAGGTGCAGGATTATGTAATACGATGTAAACACTTACTATGGGTGGTACTATGAACATAATATACAGAAATTTACAAATGGATATGTACATAATAAACTAAACAGAACAGTAGTGAAATTAATATTTAAGTAGTGCATGAATTAATTTGGATTGTAACTAGTCAGTTAAGAGTGCAATGCCTTAAGTTATTGTGCAGTGAATAGTTATTCTAATATTCAGTACATAGTACAGGGGTGCAAACGATGCAAATGAACAGGGAGTATGAAATAGACAGCCTAGTAGTGTATTGAACGGACCAGTAATGCAAATCTACATTATAACTGTGCAAGTAATAACAAATGATTATTGGTGCATTACATTACGATATGTAATGCACTGACATTGAACAGTGATTAACTTCATACCATGGCATGTTCCCTGTACACCTTGTGATATCACGTTTTGTTGTTTGCACCATAGTACTTCATTGTGTGTAACTGGAACCTGTTGTACACAAACGTGGACAATTACACTGCTTCATGTTCAAAGAAAAATATTTGTTTATTATATTCATTGCTTCTTCCTAACCCCAAATAGCTTGGAGGAATCTAAAATGCAAGCCAAACCAAAGGTGGGGTTTTAGGAGGTTAATTTGTGTTCTGTGTATAGGTAACATCTGCTGAATTTGTTTAGCCAGATAAAATACCATGAATCTTAATTACATTTGTAATCAAATATTGACCTCATGGATATCGTGGCATGGCCCTCGATATGAAAGATTGTTTCTGATGAAAACTAAATTTATCTTTACAGCGTTCACAGCAATATTTCTGCTAAAAATTATGTGAGCAAAAGTGAGGAGGCCCCAGCATGCACGTCTTCAGGATCCTTCATCCACCACCAGCCGTGACAAGGTCCAATCTAAACAAAAGAAAACAGTCCGAGACGAACCTCTGGAGATGTACCTCTTATCAAAAGATGCTAAAGGGAAAAAATTTAAAGCGAAGCACAGAAGAGAGAAAGAGGAACACAGAAGGAGCGCTCTGCCAGTTTTGGGTCACACCTATAGATGTTTATTATATACCATTTTATTTAGTTATTTTTTTAAATGTTTATACATTCAAGAAATACAGTTGAACATGTACATTTCATAGATATGTTTATTTGCACTACAGTTCACTTAGACTTCTATCATTGTGACTTATTTGCTCTACAGCTCTGCCAGTTCTTGTTCACACAAATTAATGTTTATTATATACCATTTTACTTATGTATTTTAAATGTTTATACATTTAAGAAATACATTTGAAAATGTCTAATTTCTAAATGTTGATTTGCACTACCGTTCAGTTGCACTACAGTCATTGTGACTTTTCTGGACCAACATTTCTGACTCCTGTTTTATTTGATTTTACTGTCATGTCTCTGATTGTTATTGCAAACTGCAGTTCATTCACAAAAATAAATGTTTGATTAAAAACACGAATTGTTCATAACGTGACATTTTGGCACTATGCATATATTTGTACATTAGTATTGTTGACCTCTCATTGTAATGACTACATACCTAATTATTGCATCATTATATTTATAGGCAACACTTACCAATTTGCAGGAGTATCAACATTTTTGGGCACAACAAAAATGGTGGTTCGTTGTTCTACCTGCCCACCCTCTATAAAACGAGTATATTGGTTAAAATTAGAACTTAAATCTTTAGCCAAATCACAACATACAATACATTTGGCAGGAAATTTGAGAAAATTGTTAACAGAGAAAGTGCTTGTAAAAGATTTGTTAAAAGTACACACATCGGATCACCCATTACCTTATATTTTGTGAAAGAGCTTTAATTTTGATATAACGTGTTCTATCAAAAATAGTTAATTTTATGAGGAGAGTGCTGATATATTAACTGATGATAAAATAATCAAATCAAATAGATTTCATTTAAAATGTATTCAAGTTCACAGAGATATTGTTTGTACAAAGATTATATAACTGCTGCTTAAAAGATCCATATTTGTTTGTTTGCCCGTTAACCAAAAATCGTATAGAGTGTATTGACTACACGTGAGTGTAAAGACTGGCTCTCTTCTTCTGTGTGACAAGTGAGTATCAGAACAGACGCATAACGTCTCGCAGCGCCACCTTGTGTACCGGCATATATCTGCTTTGTATTAAGCGCCATCTAATGTCCAGGGAGTGAGTTTGCACCTCACTCCGCTCAGTGCCAGTAAAAATCGTTTGGGTGTGAAAGCAGAAAAACGTCACGTAAAACGTCGACGATAAACGCGCATGAAAAACGTCCCAGTGTGTAAAGACCTTTAGACTTCAGATGATGAAATGTAACCATTGATTTATTTTGGATGCTTTTAGTCACCAACAAAATTCTCACAGACACAGTTACATTTGTGCTATGTCGTAGTTTGGACGTATTTATTATTATTCTGTAATATGGAAAAAATAGAAATAATTTTTAAAAAAGTAGGGGTTGTCCTCGGTATTTGAAAAATCCTGGCTACGGCCTTGCACCTGATTTAACTTATCAGCCTCCTTTCAAAATGGCAAACATGTCTCCCTAACAAGCTGATGTGTTAAATCAGGTGTGCTAAATAAGGAGACATCTAAAACCTTTTGGGAGGTGGTGCTTGAGGACCGGGATTGGGAAGCACTGTCATAGTAGAATCCACTTAAAATAACATGCGACTGTAAAGTTCTCACTTTCAGTGGGATGCTCTCTGGGATTGGGGTGCCCTCTGGTACTGGGGCATCTTTTGGTACTGGGGCGTCATCCCGAATTTGGGATTGTAGGCAATACTATATAGACATTAAAAATAAAAGATGTGAAAAATGATAAGTTATTTAAGGTAAGAAAGGACACATTAATGAATGAATAACACCATAACTGTACGATTACAAAAATCCTCTTTAGGTGTATGACAATAGACAAGAAACAGTCTTTTTAACAGCTTGTTTGTTTTTATTTGGATTAGGTTCTGCTTTTCCTTTGTACAAAACAAAAGCAAACGAAGTTAATAAAACACGTATACTGAGCTTTTAATACAGAACAGTGGTAACACTTTAGAATACGGATCCATTATTAATGAATAACTACACAGGAACAAATTAATAAAACAATAGTAATTAAACAATATTAATCTAGTAACTACTGTTAACTAACACAAAACTCTGATTAACGAACTGGTAAGTAATAGCACACAGATGAATGTGGTAGTTCACTATTAACTTATCAGTAACTACTATTTTTTTCATACTTTCCAAAGAACTATTGAGAAGTTTCATAATTCATGCAAAACTTAACGATAACTAATATAGGACAAATGACTAACACTACATTAACACATTTACTACTGTAAACTAATACACAAAACTGTTTATATTATCAATAGGACTTGTTCTCATTGAATCATTGAAAGACTACTGGAACTTATAGATTCATCAACCATCCAAATGCTTATACAGTGATTTTTTTCTTACCTGTCAAAAAATATGTTTTATGTATGGCTTCAAGCTCATATGTGAATAGTCTGTGAATGGTTAAGATTATCCCCTTTAAGATTAGCTTTCCATTAACTACTATATGAATAACGGTAACCCGCTAGTAATGACTCAAGTGTTACTACATCATTCTAAATTAATTACTATTTTTTTTAGACTCTATGATTGAGTTCTTTGGTTTTAGAAGAAATACTGTTTTATTGGATTATGGACAATCTTGCTGCAGAAAGCCACCACCTCCAGGCTCTACTTGGATTCTGAGGCCTTGTTAGCTTATAGGCCCTAGCAGTCAGCTTCTATCTCTAGGTCCCAGGCCCTGGTTGCCCAGCTACCATCTCTAGGCTCCAGTCCCTACCAGCTCAACTACTATCTCCAGGCTCTACCTGATTTCGGAGGCTGGCCTAGCATCAGGCACTAGGCACCATCTTCAGGCACCAGGCCCTGGTAGCCTAGTTACCATCTTCATTCACTAACCCAGTCCCAGCCCAGCCTAGCTATCATCTCCGAACTCTAGGCCTTCGCAGCCCAGTGGACATCTTCAGGCTTTATTTTGGATCCAGAGGCATTTTTGGCCTCTTCACGCCTTAGCAGCTTAGCTACCATCTCCATGCTCTAGGCCCGAGCAGCCTAGCTACGTGGATATTAAGGCCCTGTCAGCTCTTCCAGGTTTTGCTAACATCTTCTGCTAACATGATTCTTCTCTTAATGCTGCTTTGCTCACTGTTTGTACAGAATTTAAGACCAAATGATTCACACTGGGTGAGTACATCTTACAACATTTGTGGCTCTTTGGATACAGCAGACATTGGATATGGTTTTAATTGTTCAGCCTTTGTGCATTCCCCTCAATTGCCAAAAGAGTTGGCAGATGACTTGATCTTAGGCGGGTTGTTGCACAGAGATA
The DNA here is from genome assembly GCF_027580225.2 of Misgurnus anguillicaudatus. Taxonomy (NCBI): domain Eukaryota; kingdom Metazoa; phylum Chordata; class Actinopteri; order Cypriniformes; family Cobitidae; genus Misgurnus; species Misgurnus anguillicaudatus. The sequence continues at coordinate 931,756 of NC_073346.2, read as the reverse complement.
TTCTTCAGCTTCAAAGTCTCTTAATTTTAAATGACTATTTTGCATTTGATAGCAGATATTACTGGGACTCTCATTTTAAAAAAACTCTACAGACTGTTGGTAAACAGAGATGGTTAATATTTTTATTGTTGCTTTTATCTGGTAATGTGCAACCAAATACAGGCCCTGAGTTACAATGTATCTCATTACCATCTGATGTAAAATCCATGTCTGGTTTGAGAGTAATTCACCTTAATGTTCGCAGTTTGTTATCCAAAATGGATCTGCTTAGAATTTGGGTGAATTCAACTGATGCAGATATTGTTGTGCTATCTGAAACCTGGCTGACAAAATCAATCACTGATATGGATATCGGTATGAGTGGTTATAATGTGTTTCGTGCAACACATCCTCACCCCATGTCGTCAATATTTGACGACACTTGACCATTCGTCAATATGTGACGGGGAGGGTATACCTTTCGCGTCATTTTTTGACGAACTGTGGACTTCAATACTATTACGTCCGTTGCATTCTCTTTCCTATTTTCTTACCATTTTCGCGTCGGTTTAGGGTTAGATTACGCAAAATTAAACAGTGTACGCGAAATTAAACAGTTGTCACCTGGCGTTGGGGTTAGAGTTAGGTACGACAGTTGTCACCTGGCGTTGGGGTTAGAGTTAGGTTTGGGTAGGGATGTCATTATGTAAATCTAACCCTAAACCGACGCGAAAATGGTAAGAAAATAGGAAAGAGAATGCAATGGACGTAATAGTATTGAAGTCCCCAGTTCGTCAAAAAATGACGCGAAAGGTATACTCTCCCCGACAAATGGTCAAGTGTCGTCAAATATTGACGACATGGGGTGAGGATGGGTTGTTTCGTGCTGATAGACAAAGGAAGGGTGGTGGGGTTGCAATTTATGTTAAATCTAAATTAAATGTGAAGCTAGTCCATTCAGAATCATTTGATAAGCAGCTAGAATTTTTAGCTGTGGAGGTGGAGTTGGCAAACAACCTTTATGTTACTGTTGTTGAGTGTTATAGGCCTCCGTCTGCCCCAAGCACTGCATTGCAGACTCTTATTTAACTCTTATCCAGGATGGACTATTCTGAAATTATTTTAATAGGTGACCTAAACTGGGATTGGCTGAAACCTTGTTCAGATGAATTTAAGGAATTTTGTGATTCTGTTAATTTTACACAGTTAATCAATTCTCCTACTTGTTTAAATCTTAATTGTCATGAGAAATCCACCTTAATTGACTTAATTTTGACTAATGTCCAGCACAAATTTGCTGCTGTTGGTGTTTTTTGTAATGACCTAAGTGACCACTGTGTTGTTGCTGCTGTAAGGAATACTAAGATGCCTAAAAGCAAACCACGCGTAATATGTAAGAGGAATCTCAAAAAATTTAATGTACAGGGCTTTTGCCATGATTTGTTTAATTGTGATTGGAGTAGAATAGAGCTGATTCCCGATGTGGAGACAGCCTGGATTTTTTCCGGGATAGCTTTTTGCAAATAATAAATAGACACGCCCCACTAAAGAGATTTAGAGTCAAGGGACGGGACAATCCGTGGTTCACTCCTGAGCTTGGAGATATTCTTCATGACTGCAACTTAGCATGGGCCGAAGCAAGAAAAACGGGCTCTTCGTCTGATTGGCTTGTTTTTAGGCAGTTAAGAAATAAATGTTCCTCTCTCATTAAAGGTATTGCGGAAGATTTCCGTTTTCCGGGTGGATCATCAAGACTATTGGTCATCCCAGATGTCAATCATTCTGATTATATGTTGACGTATAACCGTCGTACGTGCTCGCCTCTAGGTTCGCTTGCTGCACATGCGCACTTTCACGTGTATGTGTGTTGTGCTACGTTTTCAACCATTCATTGAAGCTTGCGTTCTCGCTGTGTTTTTTTTCAAAATGTCTGAGGGTCACAAGAGAAAAAGTGTCTACGAATTGTATGACAAGAAGAGAAAGGACTATAAAGAAAGAAACAAGACCAGAATGTTTATGGGAGACTATTTCACACGCTGGCGTGAGCTAAAAGGACAGGTTGAGCTTCCCACGCGAAGTTTCTACTGGAAAGGTACATTTTGTCATATGCTATTTGAAGAATCCATTTAAAATCACTGCTAGTAAAAGTTGATGTAAGCTATGATTAGCGAAGTCACGAACCGCACAGACACGGTAAACATGCCGACAGAAACTTGTAAACAGAGCGAATAGAAGAACTGAGCTCCTGCATGCTCTCTCACTGTCTCTGTCTCGTGCACGCGTTTAACAGGCGTTCCCTCTCGGGAGGAGGGAGGGAGAGTGTTGCGTGTATATCGAGTGGCGGTTCTTTTAAATAATTCGGGAAAATCTTCCGCTATACCTTTAAGAAAGCAAAATCAGACTATTATCTATCGGCCACTACCAACACCTTAAATGATCCCAGAAAATTTTTGAAGGCTATAAAATTACTTTCTTTAGTTCATGACAAGTTGGAGATAGTGAACCATTTTAATGAGCATTTTATTCAGTCTGGTTCGTTATTTGATACTGGTTGCTCTTATACTGTGACACCTTGTAGAGATGAACCAGTCTCTACAAGTGTCTTTAATCTTACTTATTTTTATGTTCAAAAAGCTTTAAAAGGGCTGGCTCCTGAAAAACCTCCAGGCCCTGATCTTATAGAGCCATACTTCTTAAAAATAGCTGCAGACTGCGTAGCACAGCCTTTAACATACCTTTTTAATCTTACTTTAGAGAGCAATACTATTCCAAAAATATGGAAATCAGCATTTGTTTGTCCCATATTGAAAGGGGGTGACCCGTCAAATTTAAATAACTATCGGCCAATTTCTAATTTGTCCATTCTCAGTGTTGGGTGTAACGCATTACAAAGTAACGCGTTACTGTAATAATATTACTTTTTTCAGTAACTAGTAGTGTAACGCATTACCCGTCTGAAAATGGTAATATTATTACAGTTTTCCCGAGCTAGTTACTTGCGTTACATTCGCCAGTAGCACCTTCATCACACAAAGGCACACAACACAGAGAACAAAAGGGAAGTGGAGGAGGGCGTGAATGGAACAGTGATTGGTCTAAGTTTGGCATGAGGTATCATTTACCATCACCGATTGGTCGACACCCGGCAGCCGGCAGCAGAGCGGCACACTCAAGACAGATCGGGAAAATGGAAGCGTCAACAACGGCAAGCTTTTTTTCAGAGGAAGGTTCGCTAGTTTCGACGGGAGGAGATTCAGTCATTATTTTATTATGTTCAACGGAAGGAAAATAACTTGACGGTGAAGTGCACACTCTTTAATGTTTCTCAGAACGCTGTGCCCCACGTCCGGTAGCGGGTAAGGAAGCCAGCAGTAATTTTTATGTTGTATTAAAATGTGGTGTATTTACGGTGTGTTTTCTCGCCGTGGAGACCTTGATGAATGTAAGGTTATGCCACGGTCTCCCGGCGCTCATTTCATTGTTTGTTTGTATGTAAACAGGGGTTGCGTGCAGGTTGTTTATCCCATCAATTTTGTATATCAATTTTACCGTAATTGACGAAGGCTGTGTCTTTAGCTTGAGTGATTTTAATGATATTTATTGAATTGATTGTGTATTTATTACTTTGCGGTGTTCAATTGATATATTTATATGTTTGGGTGTTGGATGAATTTGCTGTGCATTGCTGTGTATAGTGGGTGGGTAAATAATGTGCACTAACATCATGGTATCCCCCTGCTAAGAATACAGAACTCTTGGAAGTCTTAATCAGGAAATAATTTATTGTGAACCGTCATTATTTTATCAGCTGTCCATTTAAAGGTGTCCATCTAAAAATAATTGCAACCTGTTGTCATCCCTGTATTTTGAATGAGTAAATTGTTATCAAATTTAATCTAATAAAATTGTAACTTTTTATTGATTTGGGAGTTTTGTGTTTGGATGTTTTCTTGGCCGTGGCTTGCCCAAATAAACATTCTTGCCCAGAAAAAAAATGTAACTAGTAATATTACTAGTAATATAACTAGTTACTTGCTCCAGGGAGTAATAAAGTAAAGTAAGGCATTACTATTTTTGAGAGTAATATGTAATTTTGAGTAACTAACCCCAACACTGTCCATTCTAGCCAAAACGCTTGAATCCCTGGTGAGTGAACAGATGAAAAATTTCTTACATGCTCAGGACATTTTATCCCAAGATCAGTCAGGTTTTAGAAAAAAACACAGTACCATCACAGCTGCCATGAAGGTGATAAATTATATCTCTGTTGCTCGTGATAAGAAGCAGCACTGTGCATCACTTTTTATTGATTTGTCAAAAGCTTTTGACACGGTTGATCATGATGTTTTAAGGACTAGGCTTCTTAATTCGGGGTTTTCAGAGAATACTGTCTCCTGGTTCTCAAATTATCTTAGTGACAGAACCCAGTGTGTTTAGTATGATGGTGTTCAGTCTGGTATTTTACCAATTCTTAAAGGGGTTCCACAAGGTTCTGTGTTAGGCCCTATTTTATTCACTATTTATATAATTAACCTTAATCGGAATGTGTCTTATGCACAGTTTCATTTTTATGCAGATGACACAGTCATTTACTGTTGTGCCCCCTCTCTTAAACAAGCCATTGCAAATTTGCAGAATGCCTTTTTAGTGGTCCAAAACACATTGCTCCAGCTGAAACTTGTGCTCAATGCAGAAAAAAACAAATGTATGCTTTTCACGGGTCCCCGGAGTAGACCACTGAATATACCCTCAGTGGTTACTCTTGACGGATGTGAAATACAGATTGTCTCAACCTATAAGTATCTTGGTATTGTGATTGATGATTGCCTATCCTTTAAGCCTCATGTTCACTGTTTAGTGAGAAAGTTGAGGCTAAAATTGGGTTTTTATTTTCAAAACAAACTGTGCTTTTCTGTTAATGCAAAAAACGGCTAGTGGCATCCACTTTTTTATCTGTGTTGGACTATGGGGACATATTATATATGCATTCATCTGTTCAATGCCTTCATATGATTGACACAGCCTATCATGCATCGTTAAGATTTATTACTAATTGTAAAGCTCGCACCCACCACTGTGAGCTGTACTCTCGTGTAGGGTGGCCTGATTTGGCCACACGGAGGCTTTGTCATTGGTACACATTCATATACAGGGCTATTCTCTGTATGCTCCCATCCTACTTGTGTTCACTTCTTATGAAAAAAAGTGCTGGTCATTATTCTCTCCGTTCTCAGGCTGTAGTCCTGTTTTCAGTTCCACGCGTAAGGACTGAGTTGGGTAAAAAGGCTTTTGTTTACTCTGCTCCTTTTACATGGAATTTGTTGCAGAATAACTTAAAACTCAGTAAATTGATTCCGTTGAGTGCTTTTAAAATAAGAATGAGATGTCTTGAGTTGAACTCCCTCACATGTCGATGTTTTTAATTGGGAATTCCTTGTAAGTGCATAATTGACTCTCAACTTGTTTTTATTTATTTATTTGTGTTTTTGTGTCCTTGTATGTATGCAATGTTGTGATGTAATTTAGCTGCCTATCTTGGCCATGTCTCCCTTGAAAAAGAGATTTTTAATCTCAATGGGTTCTCCTCCTGGTTAAATAAAGGATAATAAATAAATTAATCACTATCTTTTGTTAATACAATCTTGGCAGCACACTTTTTGAAATTATATCCAACTCAGACCTAAATGGTAACCGGATATATACTTTATTTACATTTATATGCATACATTTAATAATAAAACAGGTTGAAATAATGATTAAAATGTATTGTGGCTTTGCAATCACACTGGGAACTTTGTGATTATAATTTATTTAAACGAGATAAAGTTAATATATTTTCTTTGTATACAAATCATGTATTTCATAAAGATAATTTTGTTTTTTCCTACTAGTCTAGTCTAGACGTGTAAAAGACGTGCGTGGACGTCTATTCACAACCTCTTAAAACTACTTTTTTCCCTTAAATTAATTATTGCAGTATTAACCAAGGTGTAAGCACAGCATTTGCATATTTCACAATGTCTATATAGAAGGTTTATGATTTTTTATAGAGGGTCATGATGGACTATAAATGCACGTGTAAAAGACGTCACCTAGTGACGTCCTCTTACAACCGATTCACAACAGGGTATAAATATTGATGCACACGTAGTAAAAGTCAAAGTAACAATTATACTTGCAACCCCATAGAACAAAAGACATGTACAAATGTATCTGAATGGATTTTTATGAAATGTTCTTTGTTACATATTTTCACTGATTTATGCCGTCATACCGCGACTATTTTTGGCCAGGGACACGACGTTGCGGTCGGACCAATGTTTGCTGGGTATTTACCGGTAGCATCTCAGTGGTGTGGGTGTGGCTGTTGATGAAGTGCACACCGTTGCTCTGTGGTAAGTAATGTTCATTTAGATGCTATTCGCTTGGGCTGGTTGTTTCTATGACTGACTTGTTGCTTGCCAGTCTGTTGTTGTGAGGCTGGTGTTGGCCGGCCCAATTATGGTTTTTGAACCTGGGCAAATATCATCCGATAATTCGGCCTCAGCAATATATCGGTCCACTACTACACATTACCAAAAGACAGAGGATAAAACAAAAAATCTAAATTCTGTTGTACATTTTATAAGATAAAAAGAGGTTTACCTCATGAAACAGACTCGTGCGTACCAGCCCACTTACCCCAGAGCACAAACCTTAGTTAATCGCACTGTGATTCATTTAAATATTCTTCTCATATAAATTTTGCGTCTGAAAGGAAAACCCCTATAAATACATATGCAATCAAAGGTCAGTCACAAAAAAACTATGTCCACAGCTTTTCAGCGCTTATTTTTTATTGCGTGTCTTTAGTAAATCCTAACAGTAGTTTTAACAGTAGCAAGCTGTTAGTAAATCTGGCCCTTAGTCTCCTGTGCACGTGGAGATCTGTGCACTGAGCCATTTAATGTGTAATCACCTACACCGATGTCTGTAAAACATGCATTTTGTTTTAGTGCTGTGCAACCATAAAAACTTTTAAAGTCAGAATCTTAATTGGTGGAAGATAAAGCAAACACAAAGAAAAGGGTACATGTTAGAGGAGGAAACGGCTCCTTAGGGGCCTAATGTGCCACAGAAAAGAGTGATGATAGTCTGCGCTGTCACCCATCACTGACTTCCCTCAGTTCTGCTATCAGGAGAGAGTGGGGGTGAGATAATTATTGCCATCTGACCCTTAGACTTTGAAAACCTATCCTACTGCAAAAAGTAAAACAGTTTCTTTGTCCATAGTTGACGTTTTGCAAAAACATCTGAATGCTCCTTGAAAAAAAATCCCTTTCATGTTTGTTGTAATGGAGTTTTGTTATGGTTCATCTGTTTTATCTGTGTACAATTTTTACAATAAAGTCAAAGCAGTGGCTACACTGTAAAAATACTTTGCTGCCTTGGATTTTTTCGTTGAATCGGCCCGGATTTACAAGTCATTTCAACTAACTATTATTTATTTTGACTAGAGACAAGTTGATATAACTACAGGTGAGTTGTTATAACTTATAAAATTAAGTTGACTTTTCTCAACTATATTTTATAAGTTGTGACAACTCATTGTTGTTGACATGACTTGTAAATCTGGGTTGATTTAACAAAAAAATGTTAAGGCAGCAAAGTACTTTTTACAGTGTACATATCAAGTAAACACCACTGCTTTCTTCATGGATTGGCTCATTTTATTGAGTTATTTGACATAAATGGCCCTGTTTGTGAAATCAAGTCTCTTATTCTAATTATGGATTAGGAAAATCAAAGTTGGATTTCACCCACTGATTACACTTTTAATCCTTGACATGACCTTACTTAGTCAATAGTATATCAAGTTAAGATATCAAGGTTAGATTTTTACAGAATGTTCCTTACATTATGTAGGATGATTTCATGTAAAATAACATCACAAAAAATGACTCAGCTGGGTTTTCACAGACTGGGTCACATGTACATTGCATGACTCTTCTTACAATTCCAAATGACATATTATGTGACATTTCAGAGAACAGGCAGTTTAACAACAATTCATTTTATCACCCTTATACACATTTTAGTAGATGTATTGGTTCTTAGCAGATAATACTTTCAAATAAAATTGGCCAATGTCCTCCACAGACATCCCACATAACCTCAACAGTGACGTACATGTTATTTTTAGTCAACAAGTTACTCTGTGACTGCATGCCAGTCGTACAGTCTCTCAAAAAAGAGATTTGAATGGTAATTAATTACTATCAATTTTTAAGTTACAAATTTTGAGTTGTGTCAATGAACGTTCCTGAAAAAGAACAAAGTGATAAAGACAGGGGTGACATCTCTTAAGGGAGGTCAAAGGGAGATGCTAAGCTAAGGTATTGATGACAGAGGAAGGAACTTTGAAAGAGAAAGAGAGGTGATGATCGACTGGGAATGATAAGAAAAGAAATGGCCAAAGGGAGACAGAGAGATGTCAACTGAGGAGAGATTTGAGTTTTATCTATGGATGACACAATAAGAAAAAGTAGGTATGTACTGTGACCTATAAACCAAGGCTCAGCAGATAAACAAACAGAGCCGAGTTGTACAATAAAAGGTTTTGTTAGTAAGGGGAACATAAAGCATGCATGAAGATGTGAAAAATATCTTGGAGCCTTTATCCAGTGATCTTAATCCGAGTTCTCATCAGCAACTGTAAGTCAGATTGCGCGTTCATTATAATTTAAATTTAAACTGACAAGAATCAGCATGTAAACACAACAGGCGGGCATGCTGGCAGCAACATGTGACCTTTCAGGAATGCAAGGAAGAAAGAGTCCAAGCAGCGAAAGACCTGTGGCCCGTTTCAGAAAGGTGGTTAAGTACAAACTCTGAGTATGTTAACTCTGAAATGAGGGAAACTCTGATATTTCCGTTTCAAAAGGGGAGGTAGGTTAAACCTGAGACAGTGGGGTAAGTAAAGCCTGTTTCAGAAGGAGAGGTAACTTATACTCAGAGTCTGTTTCTGGAATAACTTACTCTGTGAACCTAACCTAGTCAGAAGCAGGTTTTATCCTGTAAACTCAGAGTTTCTTGTGGTCTCCTCCCCATTTTTAAAGGAGTAGCGGTGTTTCAATGGGCAATTATTTCAAAGATTGATGGCACGATAAATAACTGTTCTCTTAAAAGCATGAAGTGGCGTAATAAACCCTTTGATTTCTACTTGTGAGATAACTCTTCATAAATTGAATGGCAATTGGACTAAATCCGTAGCATTCTAGTTTACCTATGAGTAGATTGTGATCTATGACATCAAATGCCGCACTAAAATCAAGTAATACTGCACCGGTCATCTTTAAATTATCCATTTCCTTAAGCCAGTCGTCTGTCATATAATGTAAGGGCGGAACAAGTTGAATGATTGGCCCCGTACCCACTGCAAACTTTCGTGAGTGAGAACCGCATTTAAATGCGGGAGTGAATCTCCTAAAAATGAACGTTCCATGTGTGTACGGAACAAGACTCACTCCCGAAACGGAGAGGATTGACACAATGTAACCATAGCAACGTACTGTAGTTATCAAAAACAATGGAAGCCCGCAATTTAGCGAGTTTTGTTTTAGCTGCAGATTACAGAAACAACAGACAGAAAAGTTGCGGTAACATCTGCCAAATATTACTAAACCGCTATCGACAGAGGCATCGTTACTTCTTTCTGCTATTTAAGTTATTGCTACTAAACACCTCAGTTACGGATGTAACCCCCGTTCCCTGAAGGAGGGAACGGAGACGTCACGTCGTGACCGACGAATTGGGAACTCGCTTAAAGGGACCAATCTGCTTTGATAACTACTAAAACACCAATGAACTTGGAATTGAGATATTTGCATAATGCTGGCGCCGCCCCGCCAGGTGCGTATATAAGCAGCAGGTGCAAATATGGAAATTAGCTTCTTTTCGCTGAGAAAGCCGGAAGAATGTGACCGGCCGTGACAGCAGGGAGCAGCACCTGTGGCGACGGGACGTGACTTCTCCGTTCCCTCCTTCAGGGAACGAGGGTTACATCCATAACCGAGATGTTCCCTTTCAGTCAGTCACTACAACGTCACGTCGTGACCGACGAATTGGGAATCCCTACGAAAACGCCACTAGGAGCTGACCTCTTCCAGTGTCTGCAAAAAGCCCTCCGATTCCACTTAAGGAGATGGAGAAATAGGATTAAGGCAGAAGGCCGGGCACTAGATGTTCCTTTAACCCCACAGTAGTGCCAGCGACTGGGAAGCGCCCTATCTGAGCGGGATAGGAATCCACCGCCCCTCTTAAGGGCTAATGGTGGGCGAAAGTCAACCTTAGTTGAGGAAAAAGACAGCCGTGGCTGTGTAAGCAAAGCAGCGCTCTGCTGAGGGAAACGTGGGTTAGTAGGATTAACCCCACAGAAAAATACTCACAAAGGAACCCGGTGGGATGCAATGTGGATGCCCGAGCCAAACACGTAGGTTCGCGAGGATGCAGCTAGTGAAAGGCTGCTCTGCAACATCAGGCTGGCAGGGCAGCGGAGGAAGGACAAATCAAACCATTACGCATTTTTGTCTTAATGGCCTTCCAGTCGGAGGCTGCAAGCCGACGTGCGACTCTGTTCTCCGTGCTCCCCCTGATGAGGAAAGAACACGAGAGGAGACAGGCTCGATACGAACACTGTAAAATCTAATAAACGTATACATGTCGTCCAACCAGCAGCTCTGCAGATGTCTGTTAGTGAGGAACCACGAGCGAGTGCCCAAAATGAGTAACACTCCTAGTGGAGTGCGCTCTCAAATTAAATGGACAAGGAATGCCCTGCAGATTAAAAGCAAGGGGATAGTATCAACTACCCAATGAGACATCCTCTGCTAGTAACAGCTTCCCCTCTCTGCTGAACATCATAACAAACAAATAGCTGATCTGAGGTCCTGAGGCTTTGCGTGCAAACCAGGTAGAGTCGCAGTGCGCGTACGGGGTACAACAAAGCCATGGTTGGGTCTTCCTCCTCCGGGACCAGCGCTTGCAAGCTCACCACCTGATCTCTGAAGGGAGTGGTGGGAACTTTGGGCATGTAGCCTGGTCTGGGTCTGAGTGTTACGCTCGAGACAGCAGGACCAAATGAAGGCACGAATCGTCAATGGACAATGCATGTAGATCCCCTACCCTCTTAACTGAGGCCAATGTGAGCAGGGTCAGAGCTTTCATTTATAAAAACTTCAGACTCACAGACTGCAGAGGCTCGAATGGAGGTCCCTGCAGGGCTTTTCAGCACCATGGACAGGTACCAAGGAGGAATAGAGGGAGGGCGCGAAGGATTCAGCCTTCGAGCACCTCTTAAAAACCTAATAACTAAATCGTGCTGGCCGACCGATCTGCCGTTTATTATAGAGTGATGTGCAGATGGGGCGGCAATATCAACTTAAATGGTGGAGGGTGACAGCCTACGCTCCAAACGGTGATGAAGGTATGAAAGCACGACATTAATGGGGCATTCTCGGCAGTCCTCGCGTTGCGAAGAGCACCAGACAACGAACGGGTTATTTAAGCGTTTACGCGTGTCCAGAAGACGGCGCTCGCGCTGCAGTGATGGTGTTAGATACCGTTGCGATAAATCACCTAAACCTACCGCGTGCTCAGCGACCAACGTGGAGATACCACAGGTTGGGGTGCGGGTGCAAACGTGCCAGGGAATCCATCAGGGAGGGGCTGTCGAGAGGGGCATCAGTTCTGGAATCAATTCCTGGTCGTCCAGTAAGGCGCGACCAGAGAAATCCCTCCTCGTCCTGCCTGACTTTGCACAGAGTCTGTGCGATTAAGCTCACTGGAGGGAATGCGTATTTGCGCATCCCCGCGGCCAGCTGTGTGCCAACACATCCACGCCGAGGCTGCCCTCGGTTAGTGAATAAAATAGGCGACAATGGATATGCTCTTATATGGAGCAGCCCGAGCGGTGTCACAGCCGCAGCTGCTGCCATATGCCCCAGGAGCTTCTGAAATTGTTTCAGAGGGGCCGCGTTTTTCCCTCGAAATGAACCGAGGCAAGTCAGAATTGACTGGATGCACGCTTCTGTTAAGCATGCCGATACATCGATGGAGTCTAGTTCCACACCGAGAAAAAAGGTCCTCTGCACGGGGCAAAGTTTGCTCTTTTCCCAGTTGACCTGAAGACTTTTAAAAACGAGCGAGATGCCGATGCATTAAGTCTCTGTGTTCGCGCAGTGTCTGCCGAGGATGAGCTATTATAAGCCGACATAAATATAAGCAGAATGCAAACACCGCTCTCTCTCGGGGGCTTTAATGCCGTCTCTAACATTTTTATGAAGACACGAGGAGAGAGAGACAGCTCGAATGGTGGTACTTTGTATTGATATGCCCTCCCCACGAACACAGAGCGAAGAAACGGCCTGTGGCGATGGGAGATGAACACATGAAGTACACGTCTATAGATCTAAGGCTGCATAGCGATCTGAACATTGAAATACGTGCTTCGGTGTTATCATCCTGAAGGATCTCATTTGGAGAGCGGTGCGTAAATCAAATTGGTCGTAATCCGCTGCGTATTTTGGGTACTATGAGATAAAGGCTGGAAAAACCCTATCATCATCTCGGTAAGAGGGACCGGCTCGATACGTCCTTCGCCAGCAGGACATCGACTTTTGCACGCAGTACATGTGCATCGGACGCTTTCACTGTAGTGACCAGAAGGAGGTCCAGTAGATTCGGCAGAAATCGTAGAACACGACTCTGCGGTCTCTGCGCATCCCCCGACCTACTCAGCATAGTGATGCGCAGAGCGTCCTGCGAGCGCTTGGCAGCCGCACCATGGCGGCGTTCAGCACTGCAAAGGCGCGGACATCGTTCCCGTAGAAACGACAGTCATCTCCACAATCCAAGAGGGTTATGCTCTCACAGAGAGAACAAAAACTCTCCACGAACGCAGCCTCGGCGTGCTCGATGCCCAAGCACGAAGGCAGAGCTCGTGACCGTCTCTGGAGCCCTTATACTTCTCGCATCCAAGATCGCACGGATGAAAATCTATCCTGAAAAGGACGCTGATCTCCAAATATACGAGAGAGTGGGTCGGCTTTAAAAAGACACAGAGCTCTCACGTATCACTCTTTTATAGGGAAATCTCTCTTTAGGTGCTCAGCTGATGATGCGCACAGGGAGAGGCAACGCTAAACTCAAAACAAAAAAGATGCAGAGCAGTGGAATACTGCGAGCTTCCGTTGTGTTAGTACTGCTTGTCAATCAACTTCAGCAACCGTTCCCAGAAGAGCAAGTAGCTTCTCAGTAGCAGATAATGCCGGCTTTCGAAGCGAAAAAGCTAATTTCCATATTTGCACATGCTGCTTATATACGCACCTGGCAGCATTATGCAAATATCTCAATGCCAAGTTTATTGCCGTTTTAGTAGTTATTAGCCGTGTTTGCACTATCGGGCTTCAAGCGGGTGTGCCAGTGTCTGCCGAGGCCGAACTCGCCACGCTAAGGATCCGGCGCACACCGCTACTGGTTCGGGAGAAGTTTATAAAGTTTCGGGCACAGAACAAAGTGTTTAAAGTGCAACAGTGCTGAAAAATTAAAGATGTGTGTTGGATCATCATTTCATCGTCCATGTATTAAAGAAGCGATCACTTGAGTCACGATGGTATCTACAGTCGGTGAGTGCTACATAACGTTTGCATACAAAACACTTAAAATACAATACAAATAACGATTGCATAAGTGTCTTACATGGGTGTTTATTGTGTTTTTTTGTGTTATATTGTCATCTCTGTTGAATTTTTTAGTCAGCCCTTAGAAAAAGTAACCATGGTTTTATTATATTAGTCATAGCCATGCTTTCTGGTATTTTGGAGATTAATTTAACTCTTAAAGGAATGTAGCAATTTATATGTCGGTATACTGTATGTGTATTTACAAACCCTTTATACAAAACATCACATGTGCTGCTTTATTCTTTTGTGTCTGTTTTACAGAAAAAATCCCAACGTAAAGCTTTCAGTTTGTCATCCAGGAGTTTTTATTTTGTGTAGAGAGATGCCACAGCAACAGATGCAAGAGCAGGAGATGAAACGAAGATGATGATGATGAGACGACAGGAGCCATGGATGTTAAAATCCGTCCGGAGGAGATGTCTTTAAATACACTGTTTGTCCATTGATATAAACTTCATATGTAAATAAAGTAACGCGCTATTATTACTACGGCTGCTTGTCAGTTTATTGAAAATGATTGCTTAATAAGGATCACATCTAAAACACAGAAATGGTAAGATGCAACAAAATGGTAAATATAACCATCATTAACTTAACCACTGTAACATAGCTTTTTAAATACTTGTGTATATTCAGAGTTGATTCTTAACGAGTACATTTTCTAATGATTTCTCAAACGTTTTTATTTTTGAGATGCAAGTAAAGTGATTTTCAGTCCTATTCAGGCAGTTCTTTATAGACAAAAGTATTTATTGATTGACACATTATTGAAATAGCTATTAAACAGTTACCTTGTGTTTCATGTGATGCTCACCTATTAACGTTTTCATGATTAAAGATATTACACCTCTTATAATGTGTAAGTATGTTTACATTGCCATAGAACTATAATTACAAACTTAACGTTACATATTTAGACACACGTGCATACCTGTATTTTAAAATAAGATTATTTTACATAAATGTAAAACTAGGACTCGTTATATTCTTTAAAATATTGTGTATATATAGTATAATGGCACATTAGGTAGATGAACGCTTTATTTGTAATTATCCTACTTCATAAAGTTTACTATTGCTTATTGATCTGCTATTGTCTCGTCGTGAGATCGCTCATGTGCAGCCAACATAAACTTCAAGAGTAACACCGCAGATGAGCGGGAAGCTTTGGAGCAGTTGATACCCGGTTATCGCAAATCCTACGCGACGTACAGCGCCCAGTTCACCCAGGCTCCAGACGTCCACAAGTGACCGAGGCGTGCAAAAAGCGAACACCCTACGCGGTGCAGCTTCACGGACCGCGCTCGAGGGAACGGAGACGCCATCGCCCAGAATGAAAGCGATCGGGAAGCCGTGGAGGAGCTGCTGCCCGGCCTTCGCAGATTCAGCGTGCCTCACATCACCCTGGCTACAGACGTCCGCAGGCGATCGGGGGCGTGCTGCGAGCGAGCTTCCCTCGCGATGTAGCTTCACGGACCGCGTCCAGGTGACCGAAGACGCCATTACCCAACATGAAAGCGGTAAGACTTCGCTTGTTATTGTAACCTGCATTACTTGCCACATGTACAGTTTAGCTTCTTCCATCAGCACAGAGGGGTTTACTTGTGCTAAGTGTATTGAAGTAGTAAGGCTGACGGATAAGATTGCAGAACTAGCAGCGCGCATCCAAACGCTAGTTGATGACAGCAATACCGCTAATGCTACAAACGCTAATACCACTAATGCTACAAACGCTAATGCCGCTAATGCTACAAACGCTAATACCGCTAATGCTACAAACGTTAATACCGCTAATGCTACAAACGTTAATACCGCTAATGCTACAAACACTGTTTCGGGTGCGCCTAGTATTTAACATAATACACATAGCTCGGTTCCGTCATCTGAGTCAAGGCGGCCGACTAACTGGGTGACTGTCAGGCGGCACAGTCGTATCCGGTGCCCACCCAAGACCCCCCTGGTAATTTCTAACAGGTTCGATATTCTAAGCAATAAACCGACTGAGACGTCTGTTAATAGTGCCTTGGTTATTGGAGATTCGATACTTAGAAACGCGAACATTGAGGCACCAGCCACCATAGTCGATTGTATACCGGGAGCCAGGTCTTCAGACATTAGATCAAAACTTAAAGTGCTGGCTAATGCTAAGCGTAAGTTTTCTAAAATTGTTATTCACCCCGGCACGAATGACACCAGACTCCGCCAGTCGGAGATCACCAAAGATAATATTAAAGAGATATGTGAAATTGCTAAAACAATGTCAGACAATGTAATATGCTCTGGTCCCCTCCCCGCCTACCGGGGGGATGAAACTTACAGCAGATTACTGTCTCTTCACGACTGGATGTCAAAATGGTGCCCTCAGCATAACGTAGGGTTTATAGACAATTGGAAGCATTTCCGGGGGAAATATAAATCTGACCAATAGTCTTACTTCTAATACAGTCTGACTATCCAGGGTACAGGTCAGGAAACAGACGGATCGGCTTAACCCTCCGTCTGTTAGCTGCCGTGATATGTCAAGATCACTTATATCCCAGCACTTCGAGTCAATCTTACCAGAATATCAACACATTTCAACTGTATCTGTTCCCCGAACAAATAAATACAGAGCACCGCTTGCCTCACCTGGTACAAATCTGATTAATATAAAATTAGAAAACAATACATTAACAGATGAACCTCGAATGTTAAAATTCGGCCTTCTTAACATTAGATCGCTTACCAATAAAGAACCTATTGTCAATGAAATAATTACAGACCAAAACTTAGATGCACTCTGTTTAACAGAAACCTGGCTTAAAGCAGACGACTACATTAGTTTAAACGAATCCACCCCACAAGACTATTATTATAAACACGAACCTCGGTTAAAGGGGAGAGGGGGTGGTGTAGCTACAATATACAACAACATTTTTAAAGTAAACCAAAAATCTGAACTAAAATTTAAATCATTTGAACTAATGTTGTTAAATATGGAAATAACTATTCGTAACCACAAACAGCTGTCTTTTGCCTTAGCTACAATCTATAGACCTCCGGGCCACCATGCAGATTTCCTTAAAGAAATAGCAGATTTCCTGTCTGAGCTTGTAGTCACTGTAGATAAAGCTCTTATCGTTGGTGATTTTAATATTCATGTGGATAACCCAAAAGATGCATTAGGACGTGCGTTTATGGATGTTCTAAATTCTCTCAATATTAGACAAAACGTGACAGGGCCAACGCATACTCGTAAGCACACATTAGACTTAATTCTGTCACTCGGACTCAATATTAATGACATCAAAATATCACCTCAGAGTGATGCAGTTTCTGACCATTACCTTGTGTCATACACTGTACCTCTAGATAGGATCACTCAATCCACAACATGCTACAGATTAGCCAGAACAATAATTTCCACCACTAAAGATAGCTTTATTAGCACTCTTCCAGACCTGTCCCAAATTAAACATTAAACACAGATAACTGTGACGATCTAGATATTGTAATAGAAAACCTAAACAATGTCTGTTCTAACACATTGGATGCCGTTGCTCCCATTCGAAAAAAGAGAATCAAAGAAAAACCGCCAGCTCCATGGTATGACCATCACACCGCAGCACTCAAAAAGGCAACTAGGAAAATGGAAAGAAATTATAGAAGCACAAAGTTAGAGGTATGGCGTGCAGCATGGAAAGAGAGTGTTAAACAGTACAGACAGGCTAATAAAACCGCCAGATCTACCTATCTTAGCAAGCTTATAAATGAGAATCATAATAACCCTCGTTTCCTCTTTAGCACAGTTGCAAAACTGACTAGAAACAAAGAACAAACAGAAACCAGTAGTAAACTTCAACACAATAGTAACGACTTCATGAACTTCTTTTCTAACAAAATTACGGCTATAAGGGAAAACATCGTAGCTACCCAGGCAGCCACCACTCTACCTATTAGTTCACTTAACACTAGACTACCATACGAACATCTTGATTCATTTAAACCTACTACAATAGATGAGCTCTCTAGACTAGTTACATCATCCAAATCATCGTCCTGTATATTAGACCCCGTTCCCACAAAACTACTTAAAGAGGTATTCCCTGTAGTGTCAACCCCGGTTCTAAATATCTTTAACTCATCGCTAGAAATAGGATACGTTCCAACAGCTTTCAAACTAGCAGTTATTAAACCGCTGATTAAAAAACCACAGCTTGATCAGGGAGAGCTTAATAACTTTAGACCAATCTCAAATCTCCCTTTTCTTTCGAAAATATTAGAAAAGGTAGTGGCAAGCCAGTTACGCACATTCTTGACAAATAATAGTACATATGAAAAGTTCCAATCAGGATTCAGGCCCCACCATAGCACAGAGACAGCGTTGCTTAGAGTTACAAATGACCTCCTATTAACATCCGATCGTGGTGAAATCTCAATTCTTATATTATTAGACCTTAGCGCAGCCTTTGACACAATAGATTACACAATCTTACTCAATAGACTAGAAAACTATGTTGGTATCAGTGGTCAGGCGCTAGCCTGGTTTAGGTCATATCTAACCAATCCTATCACTTTGTTTATGTAAACGAGGAAGAGTCATATCACTCCCTGGTTAAATACGGAGTACCGCAGGGAACGGTTTTAGGTCCTATCCTGTTCTCGTTATACATGTTACCTCTAGGAGACATTATCAGGAAACATAACATAAGTTTTCACTGCTATGCGGATGATACCCAGCTTTACATCTCCTCACATCCCAGCGAAACACACACGTTTTCTAAGCTAACAGACTGCCTTAGCGATGTTAGTGACTGGATGGCACATAACTTTCCTAAGCTGAACTCCAATAAGACAGAGATACTTATTATTGAACCGAATCGCTACAAACATAATATGTCAGATTACAAGTTGCACATAGATGGCTGCACTGTGGTGCCATCTTCCACGGTTAGGAACTTAGGTACGATGTTCGACAGCAACTTATCCTTCGATAGTCATATCGCCAACGTCTGCCGCACAGCATTCTTCCATCTTAGAAATATCTCGAAAATACGCCATATACTGTCTACATCTGACGCAGAGAAGCTTATCCATGCTTTTATGACCTCTAGAATAGACTATAGTAACTCGCTACTTGGGGGATGCCATGCAAATCAAGTAAACAAGCTTCAGCTAGTTCAAAACGCTTCCGCAAGGGTACTTACTCGATCTAAAAAGTATGACCACATAAGCCCAATTCTGGCATCTTTACACTGGCTACCAGTTAAATATCGCATACAATTTAAAATATCACTAATCACCTACAAAGCCTTAAATGGCCTAGCACCCTCATATCTTAGAGTATTACTATCAGAATACAATCCATCACGCACACTATGGTCGCAAAATTCTGGTCTCTTGATTATCCCTAGACTATCAAAAGTGTCTAAAAGTGGAAGATCCTTTTCCTACATAGCCCCTAAGCTCTGGAATGATTTACCAACCGATGTCCGAGAATCGGACACAGTCGATAATTTTAAATCTAGACTTAAAACTTTTCTCTTCAACAAAGCATTCGCATAATTTGTCTAGTAAAGGTACTTAACTCGAAATAGTTATTTGTACGGAACAAAGCACTCGCGGTCATAACACAGACCAACCAAATAAATAAATAAAAACCTTATCTTAACGTATGGTCGGATTGCGATTTTAGAACTTTCGTGTGTCTTGTGAATAGGATGCCATACAAACCCGTTTGCCACTGAACCTGCATTAACGACGACAGTGGGGCTTCCGGCCTTAGTCAAACGGGTTGGCATGTATGGTCGGGTTGCGATTTTGGCGCTTTCATGTGTCTTGTGAATAGTTTGCCATACAGACCCGTTTGCCACTGAACCTGCATTAACGACGACAGTGGGGCCTCCAGCCTTAGTCAAACGGGTTGACACGTATGGTCAGGTTGCGATGTTGGTGTTTTCTCATGATCTTGTAAATAGTATGCAATATAGACCCGTTTGCCACTGAACCTGCATTAACGACGACAGTGGGGTTACAGGCCTTAATCAAACGGGTCGACAGGTTTCATTTTCTCTTAAAGATCGGAAGGTGACCCTTAGTTACCATATATACCGTCGCAGTGGGCCCCCAATTTGCAAAATCCTCAACTGTGGATAATATAATTATGCCGCAATAGTTAGTCTGTCTGAAACTAAGCTGATTAAACCACATCACTGTGTGACACTTGCATTACATGTGAACGGCCCCTACGCTAATATGATTTTGTTTTTCTCTCCCTGTCTTGTCCTCGACCCTGAGGACAATGGGACAAACAGACCCAGTTCCGGTAGATGTGAAAGTCGACACACCTCTGATCTACTGGTCGTCCCTCAATGTGATGCCCAGCTGATACCTGACCAACGATCACCGGCAGAACCCGCTTACTCTCCGCTTAATCTCCTTATCCGCTTATATGTGTGTATATACATGTATATCTCACAAGGTTTTTTCCCTCCTAGGACTTTTTATTTTTTATTTCCTCGGCTAAACAACCCGGGGTTTTTGTTTTTTCTCCTAGGGTTTTTTTTAACCCGGGGAGGTAGCCTGCTTGGGCTTAACTTAGCTTCTTCTTCTAGACGTTACATTAGTAATACGCTCGCTCATAATGTCGAGTCATAGCCGCAGCAAATTTGACTGCTTATGCTATTTATTATTATGTTGTGCTATCTGTCATTTTTCTGTGCTTTTACTGCTTCTATTAATGTAAAGCTGCTTTGAAACAATTGAGTATTGTGAAAAGCGCTATATAAATAAAATTGAATTGAATTGAATGGAGAAAACATCTCTATCTTCTCATCTTGGCTTTCACCGTGCAAACAGCCGCCTCAGTTATGTTCTTTATGTTTGTTGTATGATGATGCGATCTCACTCCCGTCTCCTGTCAGATTGAAGTGACTTCCTCACGGTAAAACAGGCAGAGTTGTGTGACGTTACATCCAGGTAGGCGTATTAAGGGCGGGGTTTTCTGAAGCGCTGCGGCGCTATTGGCTTGACAATGCAAACGCGTCTTGATTTTGGCTACACAGCTGGAGGTATGAGGCTAATGGCTCCGTGAGGCCCGTTTGAAGCCCTGGCTCGCACAGGCCCGATAGTGCAAAAGCAGCTATTGAAACAGATTGGTCCCTCTAAGCGAGTTCCCAATTTGTCTGTCACGACATGATGTCGTAGTTACCGACTGAAAGGGAACAACCTGCTCTCACTCAACCGTACTGTTTGGGTTGCTCCTAGACCCATAGGCAGATCAACGTTGCAATCACACAGAAGTTCTGCAAAGCTGTCTGCCAACATTTACAACCCATTTTTGTGTGCTTCCCAAATGCCAATGAGTCCGAGCAAATAGTAGATTCTTTTCTCCATCAGTGGGAATTTCCAACAGTAGTTGGCTGTCTGGATGGTACACACATAAAAATAGATCGCCCTAATGGCCCCAATGCAACGGCCTACTATAACCGAAAAGGGTTTTACTCCATCGTCATGCAGGCAGTAGTTGACCACAAAGGAATATTCAGGGACGTGTGCATAGGATGGCCAGGTAGTGTGCATGATCCCCGAGTGTTTGCAAACTCCGGATTGTACAAAAAGGCACAGAGGGGCACTCTGTTTCCACCCATCCCTTCAAAACGCATTGAAGGTGTCGACATCCCGTTATTAATATTAGCTGATCCAGCATATCCCCTACTCAGTTGGATACAGAAGCCATATTCAGACAATGGTCACTTGACAGATGCTCAGAGGCACTTAGTAGAGATGGCTTTTGGAAGACTTAAAAGAAGGTGGAGAAGCCTTGCACACAGATGCGAGCACACCATCAAGGCAATGTCGCGTGGTGTTAACTTGTGCTGTTTTGCACAATTTCTGTGAACGAGCGGGCGAAACCGTACCTTTGGAAGACAACATCGCGTGAACGCATCAACAGGACGTCAACGAAGTTGACCCAGAGGCTAGAGAGGAAGCACAGGCTATCCAACTTGCACTGACACAACATCTCGCGGTAAAATTAACAAACTATCCCGATCTGAATTAGTTTCCATACACTCATATGTCCCGCCCACTTTTTCAATTGGTTGAGTCTAAAGTTAAAACATGGGGACCAATATAATATGTATAACTTTTTAAAAGCACATTAACCCTATAATTATTTTAAACCTAAATGCATAATAATAGCCAAATAACCATGCTACTTTGTAACTGTGCCAATACGACCCTGTTATATTCCAGCTGCTGTAAGCAAAAAATCCAACACTGCTTCATAACATCTTTATTTGATTTCCATGTGATGACAATATTAATGTTTAGGCATTAGGCACTTACAGTACATTTTGTATTATGTTTATGTATTGACTTAACATAACAATTCAATATAAACAATTATTCATAAATTATCCAGAAGAAAAATAGAAAAAGAAATAAATTATCCAGAAGAAAAATAGAAAGCTATTTTCCTAGAGTAATTTCCTGAACAGGTTAGAGATCTACTACTATAAAGTCTTACTCTTCTTCTAACTGGCAATAAAATGAGTCTGTATCTGGATGTGTGATCGATCCCGTGCGGGGAGACGCACTGGATGAATAGCTGGCAATCACAAATGGCTACAACTGGCTTTAACCATATGATTTAGGGTTGTTGCGGTAACTGCTCTCCCGTATTGTACAGTTCTACTGAGAAGCAAAGAGCAGAGAATAACTAGCAACCCCAACAACCGTGATTCACATTTTAAGCTTTATATTTTTAGCTTTAAAGGTTTTATCTTTGTTGATCTGCAGCGTCCGCACCACAGACTTTACCTGAACTTGACTTTCACCCACATGCTTTTTATCAACAACAAAATCCATGTGAAACATTAGGATGACCATCCCGACTCCACTGTTTTAGTCTGCCTTAATAACGGCCTTTAGGCTCTGTCTGAACTTATACGTTTTTGTTCTGTAGCCTACTTTGTTCACTCACATATTTCTATATTAACCATAAACTGTTGTTACCTATGTTTCCTGATAAGTTTAATATGATATAAATTAGGGATGCTCATATCAGTTAATTTTCCCGACCGACAACCGTAGTGTCACCGGGTGACTATACAGGGTGGAACTAAATGATGGCGAAGATTGGTTCTGCCCGAAGATGGTTTCCGGCCAGACCAAATTTCACAAACACCTTTTTACTTCCTGGTTTCTGTGGCTTTGGGACCTCCTCGAGGTGGAAACTAGGAAGGGGCGTGGCTTGTTACAGTCTGTGGTCCGCCCCGACCTGTGACAGATTTTGGCGTAGTCGCCAGGGTTTCACCTCGAGTTGAGCGACCAAGGTCCCCCAATGGCCGACAACGAGTTGCCAGAGACCCCACTCCATTTTATCTGTCGCCCCGAAGACTGTCTAGGGACTAGAACGGTTTGGCGGGGGGGATGTCACCGGGTGACTATACAGGGCGGAACTAAATGATGGCGAAGATTGGTTCCGCCCGAAGATGGTTTCCTGCCAGACCAAATTTCACAAACACCTTTTTACTTCCTGGTTTCTGTGGCTTTGGGACCTCCTCGAGGTGGAAACTAGGAAGGGGCGTGGCTTGTTACAGTCTGTGGTCCGCCCCGACCTGTGACAGTAGCTTCTAAACCGAACATTAACCGTTAACTTATAAGATTTTAATATGAAATTGTCATTGAGTAAAAATACAGTTGACGGTTGTCTGTGAACTAGTAAAAACAAAAGATTTCATTTGAACGTGCAAACAGCAGCGACAGATCAACAACAGAACCAGGATTCATACATTATCAGATATTCACGCAACATTACCTTATTAAAAAGCATGCGATAAGTCCAGAGGATTAACATCCAAAAAGGGCAGATTGTCTCCATTTCATCTACCACAGTGGTCATTTCTAAAGCAGGATGCTTTTCAGAAAGTTTTGCTTTTGCGTCGTCTTTCTCCGTTTGTGCAAAAAGAGAGATGTTTATGGACAGGGTCAGAGACCATCAGCGAACGTCTGTCCGGATGTGCGCGAGACAGACCGCGTCATCTTGCGTCTCCGTTCAGCTTCCAAACACGCATACAAATGATTTCTCATACAAATGATTACTTTATCAGACCGTCAGGGCAGCAATAATTTGTGTCATTTACAGGACATTCACAAATTAAAGATAGAAAAAGTGGCGAAATGTCTGTCGGCTCATGACGACACGCACAATGTATTAAAAAATATTTTTTTATTTTAACTGATAATGTTAATCGGTCATAAATTCTTACCTTCGGTTAACGGTTAAACAGTTAATGTGAGCATCCCTAATATAAATAAAAGAGCTAACAATTTCCTAAATTTCCTGTTCATGTCTCCCTCTAGTCTAGTGCGTAAGAAGTGAAGTAATGTCATTTACAAACACATTTAGGTATAAGTAACTTACTTTGCATAAAACCAACACTGAACAAATGTATTTTGTCAATGTTATTAGGGTTTGTATGTGTTTAACCTAAAATGTGTTAAATGAGATAGAAACTTCCGACTGACCAGCACAACATTCACGTAATGACCCTTGATATGTCGCCATGGAAACTCAAACATTAAAACGATCCATTAAATTCTACTAAATATTAATCTCTACAGGAATAGTTGGAACATATTAAACATATCCCTGAATAACTTAAAAATACAAGCTGTGTTAAAATGCTTTTGTATATCGAGTTATTTCAATATACTTTCAAGCTTAGCTAGCATTGCTCCACAAATATGAATTTATAGAATACATAGGATTCAAGTTGCATTTCCCTAACTTTTGCGAGTTTGTCCATGGTTTATATTGTTGTAGTTTTATATTGATTAAACAAATAAGTGGTTTGCTTTTTTTTAAATAAATCCAAGGATCTTTAGATGTAGTTATGTAATCAGGCAGGTAAAATGTTTTCCATTTATTCGTTTTTCTTAAACCTTCTCCTTAATATAAGCGAGTCATTTTAGTAATTTGCTGTTGTTCTGTTTTAATAAAAAAAAACTAAATAAACAAATACTAGTAATGGAAAATTATGTCTATCATTTGTGTTAGAACGCAGATACCATCCGTCGAATTTGTTTTATTAATAAACAAGCTGTTAAGCGAGTTTGTCATTGTATTATTGGTTTTAAGTTTTTCGTTCATAATAATAATAAAGAAACATTTAAAAAACTTTTAATTCAAGAAATGGAAAAATTTAATAATCTGACTTTAAAAGCAAAAGTAATCTAGTACAGATGAACGTATTTGCCAAATACAGGCATATTATATATTTCCTATAAAATATGCGTTTTTTTTAGTTCAGAAGGTGAAAAAATCCTTACCCGCATTTCCCTAATAATACAAATACAATCTATTTAAGAACGTAAGTCTCCGTGTTATTTTTACATTATGACTTAAAAGAACAATTTGGAAAATGAAATCAGAAGCGCGTGAATCCGCAATTACTTCACACTTGCTTTGAAGGAAGCTTATGTTGGTAACATTTCTTCAGGAGAATTGCTGAAACCTATTAATTTACTGATGTTTTTATTAGTACTCCAGCTGTTTTATCGGCCTTTGAGATGGGACGCGGCAGTCAAATTCATGCTGAAAGCGGGGTGAATTCCAAATGCCGTTTTAGCGCCCTTGAAGGGCACTTCAGGAAGGGGATGTCACACAGTCTATCCAAATAAAGAGAAACTGATGTGCGTATTTCATTGCTGTATTCGCCAAGTGTATTTGAATTGACCACACTATGAGACAATTGTGCAACTTTCTCTAGAGTTTATACATCAAGTGTGTTCTGATCTTTGAAGGGAATAGAGCATAGGGATGATAATTTTCTATTGGAATAAGCCCCATAGGCTTTAACCAATCATTGAACAGATTATTAACAACAGATCATAGAACATTTTACTGACCCTAAAGTGTTAAAAAGATTGCGGGAAAATGTTTTGGAATTTCTTTTAATTCACACATTAAAAATATTATACATAGCCATATAATTAAGAAATTAAGAACACAGGGCTTCAAATGTGATGGCGCTTTAGGCAAATCATTAAACAAAATACACAAAATAATTTTCGTTTTGTTTTATTTATCCATCTTGATGTGTGGCGCAAGAACGGATAACATTCCGATCACAGACGCGTTTACACATGTCATTTTAATGTGTATGTGGACAACATCCTGGTCGCATGGACGCTTTGTGATCGGATCTCACTCAGTGTAATGTAAACGCAATCCAGCCATGGAATCTGCATTTACAGGTCAACAACTATCATTATTCTTCTCCCTGACAGCTGTCAAAAATAAAGGAGGTTAAGTCATGGAGTGCATTTTAACACTCCTGATTGTATTTTTAAGTTATTCAGGCATATGTTTAATATGTTCCAACTATTCATGTAGAGATGTAATATTTAATAGCCGAATTTAATGGATCGTTTTAATTGCGATGGCGATAATGTTGCGCTTCTTTCTGGTCAGTCTGCAGTTTTTATCTAATTTAACACATTTTAGGTCAAACAGGTACAAATTAGGGATGCACGATCTTGATTTTTCATGGCCGGTTTTTATACCGATTTTCTTAAAAAGCAAATTGGCCGATTCCGATCCGATTTCCGATTTTTTTCTTATCAAGCAACAAACAAGAAAGAATGAAAGTATACATAAACAATATGTTTATTTGGTGTTTAACAGGCTAAACTTGGTTTGGCTATTGAAAACAATGACATGGATGGTTGAGTGAGGGTTGATGGTCTTGCCTGTTTTGCATTATCAACAGACTTTTGATACTTATTGTGTTCTATCAGGTGATGAACTTAAATGTCTGACCAAGTTTGTTGTGGTGAATGCAGGGCTCTTAGGTTTTATTTAAAAGTTTGGAGTGAGACAACATCTATTAGGGGAGGAGCCCCTCTGCCCCACCAAATTCTCAAGTTTTTGCTAGCAGTTCAATGTTACCTATTATTCATAACTGACCAGTAGGGGTGGGAATCGCTTGGACCCTCATGAATCGATTCAGAATCGGCCCCCGTCCGAATCGCGATTCATCTAAGAATCGATTTTTTGTCCCACCCCTACTGACCAGCACAAATATAAATGATAACAATTGGTAAGTCTGATAAAAGACAAACAAATGTATCCAAATTAAATAAATTGTTCTACATATTAAAAAATACAAATGTATCAAAATTAAAATGAAATCTGTATTACATACAGTAGGATTGCAGCACTTGGCATCAGCCTGTATTTTAAGCTGTGTTTAAGAGAGAGATAAGGTTACATGTTCAGTACTACATGGCAATAATAATGAAATACATCTCCAGTCCTTTCATTCATTTCAGGAAGCAGTTTCAGGTAAGCGAAAGCTTCTGATTGCAAAGCAGTTGGAGAGTTATTTAAAATAAATCAAGCATAATTTAACACGTATTTGGCTATATTCAAGAAACCTGCGTTATTTAAAGCATTTGTCGGATCTTGCTCTTCTAACTTTCACTCTGTGCGTGCACGCGCCGCGCGCATCCACGTGATTGACATCAGAGGAGCGCGAGAAAAACTTGAGACGGCTAAACTCGACAGATAACTTCCCTGCGCCTCGTCCATTAATTGTATATAGCAGGAAAAGTTATCAGTCTTTTAAAAATATAAGGTGTGTTTAAACTGACTGAAATGCTTGTATCTCACAGTGAATGCATGAGACTTGAGAGCCCTGCGAATGTACTGTTGTTTCTCCGCGATTAACTTGTCCTTTACAGACATTACAGATTTCGAAATGCTTTTACACAAAAGACATGTTTGCCAATGATAAAAATGTAGTCTTTGCACGCGTGTGCACTTCCGGAAAAATCGGCTGAAAAAATACAAAAAACGTCCGGTTGCCGATCGGACAAAAACCGGCCGGTTCCGATCTCTGTCCGGTCAACCGGTGCATCCCTAGTACAAACCATAATAACATTGACAAAATACATTTGTTCAGTGTTGGTTTTATGCAAAGTAAGTTACTTATACCTAAATGTGTTTGTAAATTACATTACTTCACTTCTTACGCACTAGACTAGAGGGAGACATGAACAGGAAATTTAGGAAATTGTTACCCGGTGACATCCCCCCCGCCAAATCGTTCTAGTCCCTAGAACGGTCTTCGGGGCGACAGATAAAATGGAGTGGGGTCTCTGGCAACTCGTTGTCGGCCATTGGGGGACCTTGGTCGCTCAACTCGAGGTGAAACCCTGCCGACTATGCCAAAATCTGTCACAGGTCGGGGCGGACCACAGACTGTAACAAGCCACGCCCCTTCCTAGTTTCCACCTCGAGGAGGTCCCAAAGCCACAGAAACCAGGAAGTAAAAAGGTGTTTGTGAAATTTGGTCTGGCCGGAAACCATCTTCGGGCAGAACCAATCTTCGCCATCATTTAGTTCCGCCCTGTATAGTCACCCGGTGACACTACGGTGGTCGGTCGGGAAAATTAACTGATATGAGCATTCCTAATTTATATCATATTAAACTTATTAGGAAACATAGGTAACAACAGTTTATGGTTAATATAGAAATATGTGAGTGAACAAAGTAGGCTACAGAACAAAAACATATAAGTTCAGACAGAGCCGAAAGGCAGTTATTAAGGCAGACTAAAACAGTGGAGTCGGGATGGTCATCCTAATGTTTCACATGGATTTTGTTGTTGATAAAAAGCATGTGGGTGAAAGTCAAGCTCAGGTAAAGTCTGCGGTGCGGACGCTGCAGATAAACAAAGATAAAACCTATAAAGCTAAAAATATAAAGCTTAAGATGTGAATCACGGTTGTTGGGGTTGCTAGTTATTGTCTGCTGTTTGCTTCTCAGTAGAACTGTACAATACGGGAGTGCGGTTACCACAACAACCGTAAATCATATGGTTAAAGCCAGTTTGCCTTTTGTGATTGTCAGCTATTCATCCAGCGCGTTTCCTCGCACGGGATCGATCACACATCCAGATACAGAAGCCACTTTGATGTTGATAAATGTAAACGGGCTGTGTCCTGATATACTGATAATACGATCTGCCAGATGTGAAAAATGTGAGATTTCGTATGTTAATGCAAATAAACCCTTTGCCTGAACGTCACCGACTTCTCGTTTCAGCGTCACATGACCAATGGAGCGCCAACGACCGGCTGGCTGCTGAATGATCCGACACAGGGATCGACCGCCTCTCCCTGGTTCCCCAGACGTTGACACAGAATATTTTAACACTGAATTTTTTGAAATGTTGAATTATTTTGCACTGAATTTTTTGAGACATTGAATTTTTTTACACTGAATCTTTTGAAACATTGAATGTTTTTACACTGAATCTTTTGAGACATTGAATTTTTTTACACTGAATCTTTTGAAACATTGAATGTTTTTACACTGAATCTTTTGAGACATTGAATTTATTTACACTGAATTTTTTTAAAAATTGAAAAAAAATTGAAAAAAATGTCATAGGCAAAACAACAGTTCTAGAAATTTGATGGCTTTTAAAATTCAAAGTCTGATTTAGATGCAAAATAAAATTCAGTGTTAAAAATTCGATGTAAAAAAATTCAGTGCTTAGAATTAGAATTCAAAATCCAATGCCACAGATTTACTTCCCCTGTTACAAATACCTGTTAATTTAATTTTTAAGTGTTTTAAATTCAAAGAGCAAAGCCTGAGAGCTGTTATATAACATATCAATTGTTCATGTGAATTTTTGAAAGACTATGTAAAAACTAAAATGGATTTACCAGCATGTCTAGCAGTTGGGTTACGGTTTCCTTGATCCACAGTCTCTCCTACAATGCAAAATAAAATTAAACAAATACATTTGACCAATTACTACCTCATAGAGCAGTGTTCTTCACATCCAACCCTGGAGAGCCTGTGCCCTGCAGAGTTTAGCTCCAACCTTAATCAAACACACCTGAGCAAGCTAATCAATAGCCGTTTCTCAATATGCGTTCTTGTCTGTACTTGCGTTCTTGTGAACTTGTGAAACGTCATCAGTCGCGGCCAAGTACTGTTCCAATTCAAAGTTCGCATCAAGCCCAAGTTCATATAAAATCCCCGGATGTGTTCTTGATCCGCCCATTTTATCGAGGATGCATCAGAGGAGACTTGTGTGGACTTATGACAGCGAAGTTTCCCATTATGCATTTCGCGTCCGGAGTTCGTTCTTCTGAGTCTGAACTTGCAAGTTCGAACTACGAAGGACACAAGTCCGAGTTTGGCGTACTTGGTTTTGAGAAACGGCTTATGTCTTAATGATCACTAGATAATCACAGGTAGGTGTGTTTGATTAAGGTTGGAGCTAAACTCTGCAGAGCACCGGCTCTACAGGATTGGATGTGAAGAACACTGTCATAGAGGAACATCCAGCTAAGACACTTATTCTGAAACAAAAGTTACTAGTCACATACATACACAAATGACACACTAGACTAAATATGATCTCACTTCTTGCAAGTTTAAAATGTGTTGCATTTGGCAGAGACTATTATTCAAAGCGACTTATAATGCATTCAAGTTTCTTTCTATCACATCCCGATAGTATTTATATTAGGGCTGTCAATAGATTAAAAAAATTAATCTAGATTAATCGCATGATTTCATGAGTTAACTGCGATTAATCGCAAATTAATCGCACATTTTTATCCATTCTAAATTTACCCTAATTTAATACTTTTCAGGTTTTTAATATTCTAATCATATATACATATATTGATGCTTTATGCAAATGTATGTTAACAACAGCCTGTTTACATTTTTAACAGAATCACCAGCCATTGTTTTGTATACGAATTTTCCTTTAAGAAGATTTTTCTTTCTCCATTTTTGTTTGCTGCTGCATCATTTGTGACCTGTGCTGGCAAGTTGAGTCGGAATTAGCTAATTTAAAAAAGAATTGTTGTTCATATTTTGACATTCTCTATTAAAACATAGGACAATGCATGATTTGTTGAAATATAACAAAATATGACAGAACTACACGTGTTTGAAGTTGAAAGAGTCAAATTACCACAAAATTACCACATCCATACATTATATTACCACATCAATACCTTAAAATCACTGGTAAAACTAATAGATTTAGCACACACAAAGCAAAAACATCATCAATGTATGTTCAACATTTTTTCCTTTTGTTTGATTGACATTGAGACAGACTGCTTAAAATCTAAGTGAACTAATATAATGTTACACATCAGATATTTTTACCCAGCAGTTAACCAAACATTTACTTAAGACATAACAGATTATAGATCTTACCTGCGTGAATTCTTATCAAAACAGATATTTGTAAAACTGTAATTTTGTGTAGATGTCTATATATATCCGGGTCGCGCACTCGCGCGTCTGTGTGCACGCGCTTCAGATGTCAGTCAGTCAGACTCAGCGTGAGGGGATCGCTTTTGAGTCTCGTCGCTCTTAATAACTCTTTAACATTAATCAGGTACCGAACTTTATCTCTCTTAATGACTATTTTAACATCAAGCAAGTCCTGCAGTCTATTTTCTAAGTCATGCATAAAAGCGAAACCAAAATGAATTGAGACGCATGTATTAGATTAAGCATTAGGGGGACGGTAACGTTACACCTCTCAGACGTAAAAATAAAGATCATATCAGATGTCCAACGAGCATTTAGAGCATTGGATTTGGTAGACGATTTGCTTAATGTTCTTATTTCTATGAAAACCTTTTACTCATTTAGAAAGAGTCACATTTGTCTGCGTCTCTGTTCATTTAACTATGGGCTGGACCAAGGGTCAAACAGAAATTGCGCGTTGCGTTAATCTCCGTTAATAAAATTAGTGGCGTTAAATTGAATTTGCGTTAACGCGTTATTAACGCGTTCATTTTGACAGCCCTAATTTATATATAAATATATATGTATCTCTCTCAAGGGTTTTTTCCCTCCTAGGAGTTTTCCCCCTGGACTAGCCAGGAGGGTTTTTCTCCTAGGGGTTTTTCATCCACTGGAGAGTTTGCCACCTTTGGCTAACTTACTACTTTACTGTATACGTAACATTTTTACTATGTTCGATTTTCTTTGCTTTTCATACATCTATTAATGTAAAGCTGCTTTGAAACAATTAACTATTGTAAAAAGCGCTATATAAATAAAATTGAATTGAATTGAATAAAGTGTTAGTAACACATCAAAATTTTGGGGATTTTAGCTTATTCACCGTTAGATAAGTCCATAGATACTTTTATCATCTCTGTG
The DNA here is from genome assembly GCF_027580225.2 of Misgurnus anguillicaudatus. Taxonomy (NCBI): domain Eukaryota; kingdom Metazoa; phylum Chordata; class Actinopteri; order Cypriniformes; family Cobitidae; genus Misgurnus; species Misgurnus anguillicaudatus. The sequence continues at coordinate 899,847 of NC_073346.2, read as the reverse complement.
CATGCAGTAACTCTGTCTGATGCACCCACTGCTAGCCTAGCTTAGAACAAAGACTGGAAGTGAATGGCTTCAGCTAGCATACTTCTCCCAATAAGTGATAAAATAACATGAACATTTTCCTATTTATATGTTGTGATTTGTATATTCACACCGTGTACAAATAACAAAGTCCCAGAGCCGGCTTAGCCACTAAACAACCCTTGCGATCGCAAAGGGCCCCGTGGCCAGCAGAGGGCCCCATAGAGTCACTGCCAGCTAGTGGTTGAAAAAAATTATACATCAAAAGTAACATAAAATAAATAAAAAGAAATGGATCTACAGCGCTCTTTATCGGGCATCATAATAAGCACAGTTGTTTTTATTTAGTTCTTTATTATGGCGAGTTCCCCGCTAATCTTGACCCTGACTGACCCTATGATGTCACTCATCACCTGATCATTGTCTGTCAGACTAGGCTTGTTTGAGATGCAGCTTGCCTTGCCTGGAATTTAGACGAGCGCAGACGGCTGCAGTAAGGGGATGAGTGAAAAAACTGCAGGCAAGCCGGACACTTTATGAATCTCGCTTTGTTGTGGTCTGTAAACATCAGCAATGGAAGAGATCGCGTATTTTATCGCGGATTAAATAGACGCAACTGAAATACCAACAAATGCATTTACATTAAGATGTTTATAAGGAGAATCAACAAAGGTGAACTGTTCATTACTGGAAGGCTACTTAGTAAATGTTGGGATGTAATCTAAGTCTAAATTCGTTTTTGTGTAAAATATAAATAGCTCACAGTACAACTAATCCAACACCAATACAAAAGTTTAAAGGAATAAAAAAAAAAAATGAATGTCATAAGTCAAGAACAAGTTGAAAAACGCATCTCGCGCTGATCACCGGTGATCGGTTATGCGCAGATTTAGCTCATATCAAACAAGCCTATTAACTTTTGTTATGCTATTTACGTAAGAGATAATATATAGTTAGGCGGTTGTTATATCGAATGTTAGCAACTTTTAATCTTGTTTGTGGTGTTTTAGATATTATGGTTAATGTTGTTTATTTGAAAAATGTAAACATTTAAGTGTTCTATTTATTATTTTATATAATATTTTATTTAAATGTTATTCTATTTACTCTATTTCATTCAAATTATATGTAGGCTATTGTTTGTGCCTCTTAAACTCTGCTGTCAATTAAAGATGTTTCTTTGATGGTCAGTGAAAATAACTTTATCAGTCTTTTTATTCAGCAAGTTCATCAGTGTGTGTTCGTTGCACTGCACTGCTATTCAGTTCAGTCAGTGGTATTATATTTTCCCTAGACATCAAACATGGAACTCAAATCAAGATCTCAAGGGGGCAGTTTCCCTGACAGAAATTAAACTAGTCATGGACTAAAATAAAAGTAGGCTAAGAGCTGTCCAAATTGAAAAAAGCTTGCACTGACATATCTTAAAATACACCAGTGCCCTTTGTTTTGCCTCAAAATGCACACAAATAATGTTTTTAGTAAGGCATGTTTGTAAAAATTGGTTATGTTTTCTAATTAAACTAAGGCCGAGTTCTGGCTTAAGATAATCCCTGTCCGGGACCACCCCAAGGTCTTTTTTTGTAGGCTACATGTTGCCACATAAGAACGTACTCAGGACCAGCAGCGTAAAAAAGATCATTAAAATACAGTATACATAGAATAATTAAAAAACATAATTTAAAAGACAAAATAAAAAAATAACAGATATAATATGTACAGTATAGCTATAAGGTAGTCATTTCTTTTCTTTAGGCCTTACTTCGGTCAAATGGGCCCCCGACCAAATTGTGCTTAGGGCCCCCGAAGGTCTAGGGCCGGCTCTGCAAAGTCCTATGAGACATAGTCATCTTTTACCAGTATATATACTGGGAACTATATTCTCAGAAGGCGAAGCACTGCTACTTGGGCGGAGTGATTTGCACAACTCTGACCGAACTCTCTCCTTCTCACAAGGGGCTTCTCGGGTGCTGCGAGCAAATCACTCCGCCCAAGTAGCAGTGCTTCGCCTTCTGAGAATATAGTTCCCCGTAAGTACACTGTTAAAAGATGGCTATGTCTCATAGGACTTTGTTATTTGTACACGGTGTGACTATACAAATCACAATACATAAATAGGAAAATGTTTGTGTAATTTTGTCACTTATTAGGAGCAGTGTGCTAGCTGGAGCCATTCACTTCCAGTCTTTGTGCTAAGCTTATCTAGTGGTGGGTGCGTCAGACAGAGTTACGGCACGCACGGAGATGAGAAAGGTATGTATGAACTTATTTAACTCTGGGGGATACAATGAATAAGCTAAAATCCCAAAATGTCTGCGTGTTCCTTTAAATAACTGTTGCGCAAATGGCATCTTGCCTTTTGAACTGTCCGATTTGCGCTCACACTTTGCGTTCCGCATCCGAGCCCACCTCTCCAACTGGGCTAGGAGCGATTAACCAAACAATGCCCAGGTACAGACGGAGCGATCACACCTGTCAAACAAACCAGGCTTTGAGGATCACACACGCTCGGGCACGGTTTGGGTAGTGTGAGTGCACAACAGTCATTCAACTTTATCTGCCTTCTGATGCACACAGCACGATTATGTGAACGTCTGATAAGCGATAGATTATTTAAGCAATATGATAGACATGGCGAAAGAGCTGTGTGTCATCCTGTCCCAAACAACTCAAAATAGAAGCCCCAAACTTAACATTATGATGGGCTCCAGGGTTGGGAGTGCTTTAGATACTGTTTTCTTCAAAACAGTTGATTCCTAATGATAAAAGCGTGCTCGGGCATGAATCAATAAAAGTACAGTATGAGTGCAAGTGGGGAAGTAAACTGTGTGTGCCCAAAATATTTACTTATATTATACTTAACCCAAGTATGCTTATGTCATCAAAAGATGCTATTGTTTTGAAGGAAACTGGAGGATATGTATGAGTATGCGTGTGTATTTTCACTAATATGCAAGTTTATTAGAAAATTAAGGTTACCTGTTTGTAATGCACCTGAATTACTGGCGCTGGAGCTACTCTCTTCTCCTCCTGGTGTAACAAACACACACACACACACACACACACACACACACACACACACACACACACACACACACACACACACACACACACACACACACACACAAAATGACACTCCACCTCATACTAAAAAAGGATACACTACATCGTACAGTTATGAAGCATCTATCAACTTACCATACACAATAAAATACTGATTTAACAAGACTGCATCTTACCTGAGGTCACTGCAGAGACTGAACATCCGGGCGAGCACACTTCCACAGTCGACTCTTCTACAGCAAAGTAGTGAGAGTGACGTTACTAATAATAAAGTTACCGATTTTGCTATTAGCAAACCAATTAACGGGAACTTACCATTAGGACTTTCCAAATCGCTCTCGGGCGACAAAACGTCTTCGCCGGTAACATCAATCTCTGATTATGAATCGAAAACAAATGTTGGGTGGCAGCTAGAGTTATCCCGCAAACCCGAGCCATCTCTTCAAAAAACTTAAACGTTCTCCTCTTCCGCCCAGAACGATTATTGTGGTCTATATTTTTTTATCAGTCTTCAGTGCCTTCAGTTTTATTCTACACTGTTTTGCAGTTCTTGAAACACCATTTTCTGACATTTTTTTGCTATTTCTTCAAAAACCATTTTATTTCGTTTGGTACTGTCCATTTTTCTTTGAATATTTTTGTCTGCCCATATTGAAATTAACAATTTTGTTTCTTGGTCGCTCCACAACAAACCTCTCTTCACCATCCTGCAATCTGTCTGAGGTAAAGTCTAGTAACAGGCGCCCTACACGGCTATTGGCGGAAGGCCCGTGACGTCATCGTCAACAACCAGTAGTCGAGTTCGGTTGTGTACACACAGCGTGGAATATCTGTAAATGTGGTAGTCACTACCTGCATTTTGCGGGAGTTAATTTGGTTGTAGAATGCAGTTGTGAGTCCCGTAAATGACTAAACTGTGTGTGTACAGAACAGAATTAAGCATTAAAAGGTGAAGTGACAACCGAATTACAGTTTTAGCCCGTTGCTTGAGCACATTTTGCAAAACTTCGCTCATGCCAAAACTCTACACACAAGTAAACATGACACAACACTGGGAAGTATCCCATTCACATCTGTGTCAAATTGAAACTCTACTATCAAAACCTAAACTCTGCTATCAAAACCTAACATTCCTTTGTCAAGATGTAACTCTAATGACAAAATGACACATACTTGCATCATATGCATACACTTTCAGATCAGGGGGAACACACTAATCTACTTTATATAAAACACTGCAGTCTTTGATTTTCACTGTTTATTTAGAAGGCATATTTTCAGGAGGCACATTTTCAAACAACCAAAAAAGCAAATAGGCCTACTCAATATTGTACATTGCAGCAAAAAAGAATTGCAGAATTGCAACTAGAGTGCAAAGCAGCGCTTTGGTTTAAGGTATGAGTACATGTGTTTGAGGTATGGTATCAAAAGCTTCAAGTTGTGTTACTTTAGTCTAAGCATGGGTCTATAGTGTTCAAGCAACGGGCAAAAACTTTAATATGCAGTATGTACGGGACCATAATGTCTATAAGCATGTTGTAAATCTGTGTTCAAACCATTACATTTAAAATATTCCTGTATTTGTGTGTGAACTATTCTCTCCATTAGTTTACTAAGAACTGGGAGAATAGTAATAGGTCTACAGTTCTTCCCAGTAAATGCTAGTCCATCTTTAGATAAGGGGATAATTTTACCTTCTTTCCAGATAGTGGGAAAGACACACCTCATTTAGCATGCATTTAATATTTGACATAATGGACTGCAAACATAGTCAGCTGCAAGACCAAGTATTTTACTGTCCAGCATGGTCAGTACCCACTGAGCTGTATTCGGGCAGGGATTTCAACAACTTCCTTACTTCCTGTTAGGATTTACTGACAACGAACCCAAGCGCAGACACAGATAGAAAAAAAACACTGATATTTATTAACAACAAGAAACAAAAACCCACGAGGGGGAAAACAACAAGGAAACTAAACACTAACAGGACTAGACAATATGTAACATTAAACAAAAACACTGGATTAAACTAGACTTATCTTGACAGGATCTAACAGGAGCAAAAACAGGAACTCTACACAACATGAACCAAGCAAAACGAACGTAGAAACAAAGAGCACAAGGACTTTAAATAGAGAGAACTAATGAGGGGAACAGGTGAAAATAATAACAGTTAAAGGAACAGTATGTAAGAAATTTATAGCAATTAATCATAAAATGGCCCTGATATGTCACCAGACATTAAGAAATCATTTTCATTTCAAATACTTATATCACTGACAACAGTGGTCTGGCCAGGATATTGTCATTTAAAAAGTGGAGTTGCAGCCCTCAACTGATCTTTATGTTGTCATTTTATGTATTGGCCACCAGTTGTGTGATTGCAGTACCAGTTTTAGCCACAACTTTTGTGATTGCAATACCAGTTTTGGCCACAATATTACATACTGTTCCTTTAAGGGAGCGAGTAAAAAGTGACGAGACACGGGAAATACGTGCCCTGTGTCTCAATTCGTTCCCTAGCTCCCAAGTTCGTGAATCAGTATATCTTGTACACAGGTTCGGGCACTGGTAAGGACCCTAGCTCACTTGACATCGGGACAATGTTCACTTATTTTTCTGTCACATGGCTGCTTAAGCGCATTGTGATCACTCACAGCTGTTACTCATCAACAACCGGCAAAATTAACAGGTGTGTTCGACTTCATGCGGCGCTGCGCAGACTGATCGGCGGCTGACTTGAAGCAGTGCATTCCGGTTAGTAATTTTGTCCAACTTCAGCTGGAGCTGCAGGCACGTGACTGTGTCATATTGTTTTTAACTCTTTCCCCGCTAGCATTTTTAAAAAAAGTTGCCAGCCAGCGCCAGCGTTTTTCGTGATTTTCACAAAAGTTTAATGCCTTCCAGAAAATGTTTTTCTTTAAATATATAAACATACAATATACCAAATGAAAGAACAGACCCTCTGCTTTCAAACAAAAAAAACCCGTTTCATCCTACCTTCAGTAGTTCTTTTGTAATCAGCTTTTGAATATGGGTAGGTTTCTGCAAAAACACCACATTTTGAGCAAAAAGCAGAGATAATTCCATTTTTGTGACAGACTTTTCATAGAGTTCCCATTCAGAGCAATCTTTAAAACAGACACGGACATGCAGCTGTTTGCACTAGGGCAATACTTCCGGGTTTAAAAAGTTGCGGAAAGCCACCTGGTGGATAATAGCGGTATTGCGGAAAACTGAAATACTCGTCATTGGCGGGGAAGCGTTTTCTCTTGATTGACGAGATATCTCGTCAATGGCGGGGAAAGAGTTAAGTACTCGTTTCGAGAGTAGCTGGCTAGCTCAGCCGGTGCAGCTTCTCCAGAGCGGCTGCACGGAGTTGTGATGACGTAACAGCTTAACGTGATTGGTTGCCTCGATGACAACGATCACGTGCGTTTCAAGTTTAATCCAGCCTTTAGTTCCAATAATAAACATTATGAATTCATGTTTTAAAACAGGAATAAACACTTTAATATGTTTAAATATGTTATATTGTGTCGTGTAATAAAATAATAATGAAAATAACAAACTCTATTGGTATTTTAATAATATAGGCTTGTTTCCCGTTATTTTCAGGTATACAGTATAAGCAGCAATTAAAATATTCGATATAAAATGTTTCTGGTTGCAACTTTTTATTAAAAGGTTTGTTTTTATGAAATGCGGCATCTAATTCATTCATTTGCGATTAAAAATAAGGAATCATGGCGCACACGTCACTACGGCAAGCAGCAGGTGTCCGGCTTGACGGCTCCGTCTTCAGTTCCTCCCTCGACTGCAAGCGGCAAACCTCGCCGATCGGTCTGCGCAGCGCGGGATGATCTCGAACACACCTAACATCTCTCTGACTTTATTTTAAACAGTACATTGTGAAAAATGATGTCATTATTCTCTTACATATCTGTGCATAGAATTGGAGGAATATAATTACATTTTAAATGTATATATATATATATATATATATATATATGTAACAAAGTTACTTTTGCTTATTAACATTACCCAGTTTTCTTCACAGGTTTCTTAAAGAATTCAAAACAAAAGGATGTCCAAGACTGGTATACAAAGGGTACAAAACAATTTATTAACATCAATGATATTATTACAAGGTTAAAAATTGGCAAACCATACCATTCCCAGGCACACACCGGACCAACCGTAAAGCCCCACTATCACACTAGGCACAGTGTAGTAACCACCTCAATCTCAAAAGCACAGCACACCAGTAGAAACTCTAAATTTCATAGTACATGTGAAATCACACCAACGATACGCTTGAGGCTCACATATGGGCAAGTGCTTCACAATGTCTGCCAACCCTCAAAACAAAACAACCCACCCTTCCAAAGAAAAGTAAAACACAATAAACAAACAAACAAATAAACATATACCATAAATCTTGGAGGTACAATATTATTCGTAAAATTACAATAGGGAAAAAGCGGCAATTTCACCCAGGAGCGCTAAGTTGCTGCAACAAATCACAAACATATTATAAGCACTCATAATATAGCAGCAACTGCACACATTTCATTTAATTCCATTAATATTGTCCTTCCCAGAGTTACAAAATTAGTGTTTCACACTGTATAGTATCCCCATTTACAACATACCACACATCATAAATATATAAAATCTAGAGTTACCCACCACAATACTTTAACACATTTAAACAGGGAAGACACAACCACATAACACCATACATTCCACATTAGTAAACAATCTCACTACATGATTACGTTAATAAATAGCTACCTTGTGCTAAAGATCCCCACTCTCCGTTGCATAAAGTACTGTGGCCTCACTCGGCTACTAGGCGTCCTTTTTAAAGAACAGAGAGGCTGAAACTAAGGAAGATAATGATGTTAAGGTGTGACCTCGATTACGGAGCTTCCTAACTCACACGCAACAGTCAATAAACTGATGCTTACCGTTTCTGTTTGCAGCCGAGAACCACAATCATAATCAGTATGCAGGAAAAGCACCCGCTGCTAAGCTCAACACGTCCCCACGTTCGACTGAGACCACGAGCGCCACACTACTCTCGTGATTAGCTCCTCTTGTCCAACTTTAAAGGGAAATTCCGCCTTGAAATGATCCTAGGGTTAATAACAAACGTGTACCGAGTTCGACCGTTCACTGGAGTTTGTTTTCATGCTAGTCTAACGTGACCAGTGTTATTGCTAAACGCAAATTAGCATGTTATGGTAGCCTTCGGGGCATCAGTGCATTAAAAACGAAATCGCTATGTCTATACTACTAATAATGCTCAAAATAACCCCACACTTACACTGTAGCACAATGAGGGTCTCTATATGTAAACCGAAGCATTGAGAACTTTGCAAGTGTACAGGCAGTTTATTAAAAAGAAACACTTACCGTTCACGTCTGGATCACATATCCATGCGGGCGCCATCTTGGGAAAACTAAACTCTCGCGTGAAACGTTGTTGCCCGGAACAGGTGTTGTGCTTTCACGCGGGAGTTCAGTTTTCCCAAGATGGCGCCCGCATGGATATGTGATCCAGACGTGAACGGTAAGTGTTTCTTTTTAATAAACTGCCTGTACACTTGCAAAGTTCTCAGTCAGTAGTACAGGCGAGAGAGTGGTGGAAAAGACGAGGAGTGTGTGTCGGCGTTGTCAGCAGTTTTTGGGTATGTGAGTGGAAATGCATCAAATCATGGCTCTCAAGTCACCCGCATTCACCACACGCATTTCAGTTCACAGGCCACACCTTGTATTTCTCACGCTGAGAAGTGGGAGATAATTTGTCCTGCTATTTATATTTTTTTCTATTTTTATAATTAATGGACAAAGCGAAGGCATACGCAGAGCAGTTCTGTCGAGTTCAGCTGCTTTCAGTTTTTTAAGTGTGCTGAACTTCACGCAGCGCCATCAGCGTCAGACTACCGCGAGAAATCTTGCGGAGGAGGCTGATTTAAATCGCTCTCGCGTTACTCTGACGTCATCCTCTTGTTGTTTCTTGCAGCGCCTGATGAAGTCGTACACACCTAATAATGCATCCTACAAGCCTACATTTGTTTGTTCTTTAGTAAATTAATATGAAATAAATGTGCTAAAATGTCATTTAAAAATGTATTTAGGTAACTTGTAATACATTTGAAACCCATCTTTGTATGAAAGATGAGTACAAGTTTATAGATATGTTAAATGCATTTCAGTTCATATTCATGACATCTCACAATAACACAGATAAGGACACCTATGGTTTTAAGATTATCTTAAGTACTGAAAAAATTTGCCTTCTGCATTTTTGTTTTGCTTTTCCCTCCATTGTACCGAAATTTAAACCGAACCGTGACGTCTGAACCGAGGTACGAACCGAACCGTGACTTCTGTGTACCGTTCCACCCCTAATATATATATTACAATTTTAAATAAATATTATTATTTTATATTAAGTAGATTGTGGTCCCTTACTGTGTAGCGATGTGTGTTTATATTTAAAAATAAAACAAATGTTTGTTATGTCACATTTCATAAAGTTTATTGAGTTGGATCACGTGATTTTCGGTTGGCGAGCTTCAAAAAAGGTCACGTGTTTCCAGTAAGGGAACATATTGGACCATCGATGCTCACTGGTTTTTGCGTTGCATTGTGGGAATTTTTAGGGAACGAACGTTCCAGTGCGATTGAGACAGCCCTTAAAATGGCCATAATCAGAATCAGTATCGTCTATATTCTGCCTTAGTACATGGACCTTGTTTATGAAGAAATCATTAAAATAATTTGCTATATCAGCTGGTTTGGTTAGAAACTTGCCTTCATTGCCCACATGTTTATTACGTACACTTTAAAATATTTTTTAGCTGTCTTTAAGTTACAATCAAATTGCCAGTGCAAATCATTTTACCTTAGTGCTTTATATATTTTATAAATTACACTTTTAAAAAATAATGTAAACAGTATATTGAAATGCAGAGACCGTGACTAAAATTTCATGTGCTTTTATAAAGGATCCTGTAGATGATGATGTTGCATTCATTTGTAGGAAGTTGAATTTATTTTGTTTGTTTTTACATTTCTTATGTATCAACTCATCATTACCGCTGGTCTAGTGGGTAGTGCTGTGCGCAGCAGTTAGGGCAGACGTACTGTCGGCGAACTGAGTTCGAATACCAGCTTGACATATTTCTGTTTTATTCATGACAAACATTTGTAAAGTTTGTAGCCTTTTATGCCCAAGTCTTATGTCTAATTTTATTTTTAGCTGAGCTGCTGTCATTTTTTGTCTATGGGATTGCATCTGCATGAAAATTAATATAATAATGTACAGTCCTCAGTTTATTTACTTCTGATATTTTAACCGAAATGAAAAATGAAATGTACGTGTCACGGAGTGACTTAAACCAGCGGAACCAAAATGGCGGAAATAGTTCAGCCCGGACCCTTTTAACTGTAACACAAGGCCGCATCCGGCCAACTCCGGACAAACAAATTAAGCGTTATTTGGATCAGGTGTGCTCAATAAATGTGGCGATTGGTGATTGGGCATTGTAAGGAAGAGGAGGCACATAAATAGGGCATCAGGAAATCGAAAGGGTGAAGTTGGTGGCGTTAACTCACTCCGCCGTGAAGATTGCAGCGCTGAAGCAGCACCAGAAGCGGGTTGTTGGGACGGCGTCGATTGCAGGGCGGTTGAGCAACGACTGGACTGTGAATGAGCAGGAGATGGCAGAAGGAAGTGACGAGTCAGGAAGTGAGATGACATTTGAAGAGGGCGGCGGGAATGGGAATGATAGGAGTGTTTGGAGTGTTGTACGGTCGAGGAAACGGAAGAAAAAGGATAATTTAGCACGTAAAATAGATGAAACGGACAGTGACCAAAGTGAGATCGTAGCATCAGGACAGGAAGAGGAATATAAAGTGTTCATGAAATTATCTCAAGAAGGAGCATCGTTCGGTGAGTGGAATCCGGTTCATTTAACCAAATCAATAAACAAGTTACTAGGTGAAATCTAAAGTGCTAGGGTATTTAAAAATGGATCATTGCTGATTGTTTGTAGAGATTTATTACAGCATGGTAAAGCCATGAAAGTGAATAAAATTGATGGAAAGAGCATTAAGTGCTCGGTGGCAAAATATAAGAAATTAATTAGAGGGGTCATATCAGGAATACCTACAGAGGTGTCAGAAGAACAAATTAAAGATAATGCTAAAGGGGCAAAAGTACTGGACGTGAAACGTCTTAAAACAAAGTGGAAAGGAGAGTTATGTAACAGCTTGTCTGTGATGATCAGGTTTGATGAGGGTAAACTGCCAAGTAAGGTGTACATAGGGTACCTGTGCTATGAAGTTAGGCCATATATCCCCCCACCACTGAGGTGTTTTAAATGCCAAAAGTTTGGCCATGTGGCAGCAATATGTAGGGGTAAGCAGAGGTGCGGTAGATGTGCAGAGGAGCATGAGTATGGCAAGTGTGGAGATGGGGTAAAACTTAAATGTTGTAACTGTGGAGGGGAGCATAGCTCGGCCTATCGCGGCTGTGAAGCCAGTAAGAGGGCAATGGAAGTGCAACGAGTAAAGGAAATACAAGGAGTAACATATGCTGAGGCAGTGAAGAAAGTATCTAGGGAAAAAGATACTAATAAATCAAGAAATAAAGAAAATAGAGATGAACATACTGAGAGTTGTGAACAGAAGATGACAAAGCAAGATGTGCTAACAGTGAAAAAGAAGGAGTTTGTGCTGTTTATGGTTGAGGTAATCAACTGTTCAGCACAGACAAACAAGAAAACAGAAAAAATCAAAATAATAATAAAAGCAGCAGAAAAATATCTTGGCATTGATGGACTTAGTTGTGAAGTTGTAGAAGGAATGATAACTGCAGGAAGCTCTCAGTCATTGGCTGGTTGTTCTTCATGACTTTAGTTATACTGCAGTGGAATGCTAGAAGTCTTGTAGCTAATGGGCAAGAATTTAAAAAGTGGGTAACAAATTTATTAGAAAAACCTCAAGTAATATGTGTACAAGAAACATGGTTGAAACCGCAATTAGATTTTGTAATATATGGATACACTGCAATTAGAAGAGATAGGGCAACAGGCAAAGGAGGAGGAGTGGCAACGTTTGTAAAGAATGAGGTAAGGTATAGTGTGTTAGATAAAGGGAAAGAACATGAATCTATTGTAGTCAAAATATGGAATGGAAAAGACAGTGTAGTGGTGGTTAATTTTTATAACCCCTGTAATAGACTAACCATGGATTTATTAAATGAAGTATGTGAATTATCACAGGGAGAACTGGTATGGTGTGGAGATTTTAATGCACACAGTACATTATGGGGGAGTGAAACCACAGATAATAATGGATTGGTAGTAGAAGAATTTGTAGACAGTAAAAACCTGGTGTGTATTAATGATAGTAGGGGCACAAGATATAATATTGCACATAACACAGAAAGTGTTATAGACCTGACGTTGGTGTCAACTGGAAATGCAGGAATTAGCATATGGGAAGTTTTAAACCAGACAACAGTAGGTAGTGACCATTACCCAATAGTTACCAGGATTGGAGTGGAAGTACAAGAGGATAATGAAATTAAAATCTCCAAATGGAAATTAAAGAAAGCCAACTGGCAGATATTTCAGGAGTCAGTTGAAGTTAATTGTATGGATGTTTTGAAGGAACAAATAAATGATGTGGAAGAAATGAATAGGAAAGTGGTTTCAGCAATTATTCAAGCAGCTGAAGGGTCAATACCAAAAAGTGCAGGAAATAAACAAAGGAAAAGTGTGCCGTGGTGGGATGATAATTGCAATATAGCAATTAAAAAGAGAAATAAAGCTTTTAGACATCTAAAAGCTTATCATACGTTAGATACATTAATCACATATAAAAGGGCACAAGCATGTGTTAGGAGAACTATTAGATCAGCCAAACGTGAATACTGGAGACAGTTTTGTAACAAAATTGGGAGTGAAACACAGTTATCTGATATATGGAAAGTTATTAAGAAAATGAATGGAATAAGATGCAAGTTGGAAATGCCGGTGCTATGTAATGATAATAAAAACGCTGTAACTAATGCAGAGAAAGCAGAGATTCTAGCAGAGACATTTGTAAATGAAGCAATCTGTGATAGTTCCAATACTAAAAACTGGGAAAAATTCATCAGATCCAACTAGTTACAGACCTATAGCATTAACATCACAATTAGGGAAAACTATGGAGAGAATGGTCACAGATAGATTAGAATATTATATAGAAAGTAAAAATCTTTTCTCACAATATCAGTCTGGGTTTCGTAAGGGAAGAGGAACAATGGATTCTATATTACAGTTGGAATCAGAAGTTAGGAAAACTCGGACTAATAAAGAAAGTGTAATTGCTGTTTTCTTTGATGTGGAGAAGGCGTATGATATGCTGTGGAGAGATGGTCTGCTTATTAAGCTCAGTAAATTAGGAATAAAGGGCAAAGTATATAAATGGGTTCTAGACTTCTTGAGCAAAAGAACAATAGAAGTGAAAGTGGGTATGGAATATTAAAAAAAATACACAGTGGAAAAAGGTACCCCACAAGGTAGTGTATGTAGCCCAATATTGTTTAACATTATGATTAATGATATCTTTGGTCAAGTAGAGGGAAATATAGGAACATCACTATATGCAGAGGATGGGGCACTTTGGGTTAAAGGCCGAAATCTAACATATTTGAGGTATAAAATGCAAAATGCAATAGGAACAGTAGAACGTTGGACAAATGAATGGGGTTTTAAGCTCTCAATCTCAAAAACACAAGTTATATGTTTCTCTAGGCGACACAAAACAATCCCGCTCACACTATATGGGCAAGACCTTGAACAGGTTAATGTAGTGAGGTTCTTAGGAATACTATTTGATGAGAAGATGACGTGGGGTCAGCACATAGATAAAGTCAAGAGTAAATGTAAAAGGATTAATAATGTATTGAGGTGTTTGTCAGGACAAGATTGGGGAGCAAGCAGGGCATCACTTATAAACATTTATCAAGCTCTGATGAGAGCAACTCTTGATTATGGATGCTTAGCATATATGTCAGCAGCAGAATCACATATTAAGAAGCTTGATGTGGAACAAGCACAGGCACTCCGGATCTGTGCTAGAGCATTTAAGACATCACCAATATCTGCATTACAGGTTGAGACAGGAGAAATGCCACTGCGCATCAGGAGAATCAAACTAATGTTGACATATTATGTAAATGTACAAGGACATAGGGAAACACATCCCACAAAATCCATCTTACAAGAATGTTCAGAATACACTAGAACAAATTTCAATAGTTTTGGATGGGTAGGGAATATAAATGCACAAAGGGCAAACATTAATCAGATACAAGTAACCCCCACTGTGTCAATATCATTAATACCACCTTGGAGATTCATACAAACGCAAGTAGATTTAAGCTTACAACAAATGTTAAAAGAGAATTCTGGAATAATACCACAGTGGATAACTGTTCAAGAATATTTGAACAATTATCGGAATAAATTACTTGTATATACGGATGGATCAAAGGAACCAGAATCAGGCCGCACTGGGGCTGCATTTTACATTCCTCACCATGAAGTAGGAATTGTAAAGAGAGCAACAGATAATTTATCAGTGTATACTGTAGAATTGTTGGGTATATTATGGGCATTACAGTGGTTGGAAGAAAACAATCAGAATAAAAATGTGGTCATAGCCTCAGATAGTCTTTCTGCTTTAACAAGTTTACAACCCGGAAACGCATTGTGCAGGCAGGACATTATCTACCAAATATTTCAGGTACTTCTTACACTCCATGGCAGGGGGCTAGAGATCTTATTTCTGTGGGTTCCCGCCCATGTAGGGGTGGAGGGAAATGAAATTGTTGATGGCTTGGCAAAAAGCTCAACAAAGCATGAAAGAGTTGATGTACAAGTAGCACTGTGTAAAGCAGAAATGAAAACCATTATAAAAGATCACACACTAAATCTGTGGCAGGAGTATTGGGACATATCAGACACAGGGAGACACTTTTACAAAATACAAAAACAAGTAGGTGTTACTATGAGACACGGTAGGAATCCAAAAGAACAGATGGCAATTACGAGACTAAGAATTGGACATTCCGGATTAAATCAATCATTGCACAGAATAGGGAAGCATCCTACTGGATTATGTGATTATTGTAAAGCTCAAGAGACTGTAGAACACATTCTGATACACTGTAAGGAATATGAGGAGGCTAGAAGGAAGTTGGAAAATCAAGTTGGACAACAAAACATGACAATGGAGTATTTATTGGGGAAATCAACTTATAAGTGTGTAGACTGCGTAATAACATTTCTTAAAACTACTGGATTAATTGACAGACTATGAGTTTTTTTTTTTTTTAGTTTATTTATTTTTATTTAATCTGCTGCTCACACTCCAGTCCAGTAGGTGGCGGTAATGCACTTTTAAGTTGGTTTGCCAACCGCCAATAAAACCGACGAAGAAGAAGAAGAAAGGGTGAAGTTTATTCCAGCGAAGCACTGTGGGTGAGACGGAAGTGTTTGGTGTGTGTTGAAGAGACGTGTTGAGGCGGATATTGCAGACTGGGCGAAGCTAAAACAGAAGTTTGGGGTTGAAGAATACGGAGTTAAGTGTTGAAACATTCCCTTTGAAGTATTTGTGTTGATGTGCTATTTACCTTGAAGAGCTTGTGTACATTGGGAAAACAGCGGAAACGCATTGAGAAGAGGAAGGAACAGAGGAATTGTTGTATTATCGCCCTTGGATACACCAGACATCTGGAAGAGAGGGGGAAGTATTCAGTATCAACAAAACTGTGAGTTATGTTGGACTGTTGTCTTGCCAGTGACATCGTTGCTAATGCTGTATCCCAGTGTGTTTCCTGCATGCCCTGTCATAGAAGAGTGTAGTGGTGACGTTGGGCGGCTTTCTTCTATATATACCTACCCGACTGCAACCCCTTAACCCCTTCTCCCCGCCTGGTGGCGGTGTGGCAACTATATGAAGTAAGCATTTGCTGTGCATATTGTGTGGAGTATTGAAGGAGGAGAAACCGTGAATTGGCTGCTGCGTGGAACAAGCATATGTGCTGTCTATATGTATGATTATACATCTGTGGAGTGCTTTTAGATGCCCGCCCCGTCTAGATCTCTTGTCCCGCTGTTTGGAAGAGAGGAGAGGGAAGCGATCGGCCTACTCGAGCAGTACATCCCATGGTGTGGCCCCCTACTTCAACCTACCCACCTTCGTGATACCTTCTAGGGGCGTGCTAGGCCCCACGTGCAGCAGACTCCACCTGTACCTCCATCTGCCCACCTCGCCCGAAGCGAGGTGTTGTATCTCTTCCTAAATGTCCACTAGAGTATTATCCTTTTAACGGGAATCTGTGTGTTTGTCTGCTGCCAGTCTGCAGGTCTGAGCCAAGGGCTCTGTGTAGTCATGGGATTGTTCCACTACGAGTTGGAAGTCAACATCCAAAGTGTTCCTTAGAAGTCTGTCCTAGTGAGAGAGACTAGAAGCTCGCTGTGTGTATATACGTCCTCTCCAAGCTGCTTGAGCCTCGAAGAGCTAAAGCTTGACGTCCACCCATCCACAGGTCTATGAGTTGTCTCCATTTCAGCTAAAGCTGTATACTCAAGAGCCCAGTGTACCTCCCTGTATACTCACCTGTACGCCCAAAGCCAGGAGCCCAGTGTACCTCCCGGTATACTCACCTGTACGCCCAAAGCCAGGAGCCCAGTGTACCTACCTGTATACTCGACTGTACGCCCAGAGCCTAGTGTGCCTACCTGGCCCAGTTACCTGTGTTCCATCCCGCTAAGGCCTGACAGGGAGGCTGCAGAGAACCACGAAGAGGGAGACAAGGTTAAGGATATTCAACCCAAATCACATGTGGACAGAGAAACTACAGGACAGGCTAAGAAGACTTACCTGTGGTCCCCGTGTGAGTCAGAAGCGACTCAGAGCCATCCAAGTTCCAGTACTTATCTTTTTAAGAACCCCCTTTACCCTTCCCCTTTTTAATTTTTAATAAAGATTGTTATATTTTATTCTGTTTCTCGTCTGTTTGGTCATTGGGGCATTTTGGGACCTCCTCGGGGTGGAAACTGAGGGAGGGGCGTGACTCACTTTAGAGGTGGTCCGCTCCGACCTATGACACTTGTCTACATCACCAATCACAAGTAAACTGTTGCCTACAATCCGAGTGTTTTTTGTAGTCCTTGAATGTTGGAGATGATAACTCGAATCATGGTTTTCTTTGTGGTATGTACTTTTTGAATATCGTTGACATGTACTAATACACACCTATACACAAAAGGATGTTTAAAAACGTGTATCTCATAATAGGTGCTCTTTAAACATTTACATGTGACCAGATGTTACCTGTCAGGAATTTCTTAAATCATATGTGAGCTCTGTAGATTCCCCTTAAAAGGATTTAAGTCTCCTGATTTGAAAGAATAAGTCTTGGCAAGTTTGCAAATGAATTCTATCCTGGTATATTACAAATGAATTGGTGAGGGGTGCACATTTGCTTTAAAAATATGAAATCATCCTCACTGTGTAACAGTACATGACCCACTATGTAAATATTGGTAGGCGTCAGTACTTTAATGGTAAAGGACTGCATTTATATAGCACTTTCATAGACCAATGGCCATCCAAAGTGCTTTACAATTTTGCCTCATATTCACCCATTCACTCTCTCATTCATACACCGACAGCGGTGTCACCCACGCAAGGCGCCATCCAGCTCGTCGGGAGCAGCTGGGGTTGGGTGTCTTGCTTAAGGACAACACTTGGTCAGGTGGAGCCGGGGATTGAACCAGGATGAGGTAATTAAATATGCTATCATATCGTCTACCCACATGACGATTGATGGGACAATATGAGACTATCTGCAGGCTTGTGCACAATTCAGAATTTCAGAATTAGCCTCCATTCAATTCATGAATTGGAATTTGAATTGAAATGACTCCCCCCTTCAGGAAGTTGAATTGAAATTGAAATGACAGGAAGTGGAATTAAATTCATGGCAATTCAAAGAAATTCCACAGTCACACAACAGAAAGAATCTCACATTCAGTGTTAGGAAAGTTAATTGTTTGACAACCATTTGAAATACTTGGTTAAAGTAAAGCATTCTGGGAAATAAAGTCATGTTCCATCGTGTTCCACAAAATTACAATAACAAAAAATCAAACTTAATTTTTTTGTTATGTGACTAGAGTTTTTAACATTAATTGCTGGGGAAAAACATTTACTTTTAATGTAATCTGTACAAGTAGTTCAAATTAGTATAATTTATAGAATATGTAATGCAATCATATCTGACAAACTGAAAGCTTCATTTTTAACACTTAATTTACTGTATAATATGTATATGAATTTCTTTGAATTTTTATTGAATTGCAATTCTGCTTCCTTTAATTCAAATTCGAATTGTAATTCTAGATCCTGTTTTTGACATCAATTCAAATTCAAGAATTGAATTGGAATTTAGGAGTCATTCTCAATTCAATTCTGAATTGTGCACAAACCTGACTATCTGAGCGTTGTTTTCTCCATGCGCCCAATTTAAACCATTTACAGCAGTAGCATTATTTGTCATTTTGCTAAAGTTATAGTGAACTACAAACAATCTTCTAACTACTAAACTAGCTACCAGATGCGCGGTGCCATGTTAGCGGAAGTCGGTTGACAAAATGCGGAAGAGCGAAGAATTAAAAAGGGGCGTGGCGGAATAAGGTAAACAGAGGGTATGCATTGACGTCACTTTTCCATGTGACCATGCGAGAGCTCGCCCACTTGAGTGGCAAAACATGCAACAAAATGGCTGGTTTTCATAGCAGCTGCTGTGAAAATGCCAGGAAAACTGACTATTATCAGCTTAAATTAAATTTAGTTGGACTTGATAGCAGAGGTGGACAATACTTAGTTACATTAGACACACTTTCCAAGCATCTGTGCTTTACTAGGATGTTTGTATTGAGAAAAATTTTACTTCACTACATTCTAAAGCATATAATTATACTGTGTATTCTTTAATATTGCATATTCAAATTTATTTAATACCTAATTACATTAAAATTGTGTACTTTTACTTGAGTAAAAGTAGGTTAATGTAGTTAAAAATTAAATGTAAAACAAACACGTGTATTTAGGAAATGTAATAGAATAAAATTATGATAATATTCTTTGGAATGTGTAAAATAGAAATACTTGAAAAATACTTTAAAGTAGAAAGTAAAACCTCTGATAGTGACCCTAGCAACTTGTCAACCCACCTGTGGTCTGTGGATGTTATTGGCAAGAACGATCCATTTACTTCTCCTTTCGATGTTCTTTGGCAGTCTGTAAAACGATAGCTACGAATTCTTGTTAATCTGTTAGTACAGTCTATCGTACAATAGCTGTTTCTCATTTAGAAACGTTTTCCTCGTGGGAAAACATTACTTCACTACATTCTAAAGCATAGAATCATACTGTGTATTATTTAATATTGCATATTAAAATTTATTTAATACCTAATTACATTTAAATTGTGTTCTTTTACTTGAGTAAAAGTACGTTAATGTACTTAAATATTAAATGTAAAACAAAAACGTATTATTTATGAAATGTAATAGAGTAAAAATTATGATAATATGCTTTGGAATCAGGCCCGGTACTAGGCTTGCTGGACTGGGGGGGCAGTCAGAATTTTTGGGTGGGCAGCCATTTCTCTACAAAAATGATTCATACACTAAAATGATGGATGTTTCAATCCAATTTTATTTAGCATCTGTCTTATAATATGTTCTTTTTAGACATTCAAATTTTAAATGTAGATGCACCGCAAATACAATTATTTATAATGTTTATAATGTTATAATGATTACACTTAATGTAGTTTTACACATTAAGTCACAGTTAATGAAGGCCAGCAGGTGTTATGAATGCAAAGCCGGACATATAGCTATATTTTATTAATGTGTACACTGCATTTATTTAATAGATAAATAAAAGCCATCCCTATACCGACCCCTACCCTACACAGTATATGCCTTTATTCTAAATAAACACTTGCTAGGCACTTTATTTTCACTTCTAAAACATTTTCTTCATTTAAAAATAAATGCCTTTCAATGTGACATTGTGATATTTTCAATAATTGACCCTACATGCTGCTATAGCAACCAAGGCCGCCTTAAAGGTGCAAAAGAGGATGTTTGTTTAATACATTTTTGCAATATTACTTGAAACTGTCTTTACTAAATGATAAAAGACTATTTATTAGGTGCATTGAAAGTAATAATATTAATATACGTCATCTGTGCACAAGATAGGGCCTTAAAAACATCAGCCAATTGCTCATGCGGTCATCGCAATTATCATTGGCCCTCTGGCTTGTCAATTAGGGCTGTGTTGAAAAAATCGATTCACCGATTCTGAATCGATTTTCATGTAACTCAGAGGATCGATTTAATTAATAATTAATAACTTAATTGCCGCGTCATTGAATTCACGCATGAGCGCGAGGTGGGAGGACATTAAAACAACTAACATGGCGGTCAGTAACGTAAAGCAAGGGGTTGTTTCGAAAACTACAGAAATACTCAAAGCTGCGATCTACATGTAAAATAATCCACTCATAACAAACAAACGAGTTATTTGTGTCATTTTTATAATAAGCGCCAGTGAATCCACCGCGGGTCTCCAGTGAAACTCTCTCTCTCTCTCTCCCCCTCTGTGCTCATGCAGCCGGTCTGACGGGCAGAGGATTCTTGAGGCGCGCGCAACGGGTCGCCAAATAAAGAGTTCTTCTCGCACATAATGCTAATAGTTGTAAAGTTTTCTGAACTTTAAGCAAGCTAAGACAAAACTCTCGTTACACGTGCGCTGCTGGAGCGATGTAGTTTGACGCCTAATTCGCTTATAGTACAAACATCTTTGATCTGAAAGACGAGTAAGAGACGCAAATGTTAATGTCTAATAGAAAGTAAAGAGCGTCAAGACCTTAAAACAGACTTCATCACATCATAGCACCCATCATAATATCTATATCTAAAGCTCCGTCTCTCATACAGATATTTATCCTGTCTGTAGGTTTGTGCATATATTTATACCAGTTCATTTTACATACTGCCTATTTTAATGTAATGTATGCATAAATACAAAATACAATGCATACTATAGCTTCAATCAGAGCCGGCCCTAGACCTTTGGGGGCCCTAAGCAAAATTTGGTCCGTTTTAAGTAAGGCCTAAAGAAAAGCAACGACTACCTTATGACTATACTGCACATATTATATCTACTATGTTATTTTTTTTTAAATGTGTCTATTAAATTATGTTTTAATTATTCTATGTATACTGTATGTTAATGATCTTTTTTACATTGCTGGTCCTGAGTACATATTTTGTTCTTATGTGGCAACTTGTAGCCTACAGAATGACAATAAAAGACCTTAGGGTGGTCCCGGACAGGGAATATCTTAAGACAGGACTCGGCCTTAGTTTAATTAGAAAACATAACTAATTTTAACAAAAACATTATTTCTGTGGATATTGAGGCAAAACAAAGGGCACTGGTGTATTTTAAGATATGTCAGTGCAAGCTTTTTTCAGTTTGGACAGCTCTTAGCCTACTTTTATTTTAGTCTAGGTCTAGTTTAATTCCTGTCAGGGAAACTGCCCCCTTGAGTTCTTGATTTCAGTTCCATGTTTGATGTCTAACAGGAAAAATATGATGCCACTGACTGAACTGAATGGCAGTGCAGTGCAACAAATACACACGGATGAACTTGCTGAATAAAAAGACTGATAAAGTCATTTTCACTGACCATTAAAGAATCATTTTTAATTGACAGCAGAGTTTAAGAGGAACATAGATTTGTGAATAATAACAATTAACTTGCAAATAATATTAATAATTGAAGATTAACAATTAACATTGCATTCATAACATTAATCTAACAAAGCTGGCTACTGTATGTCATATGCATTGCTATAGTTTAAATATTAAACACTGAACAGTGACATGACATTATACACTTTTGCAAAGGCTAGCAGGTGGTTTAACAACGGTGCGCTGTCTGGACATGTTACCACGCATATGCGCATGAGTTTGTTTACTCTTACACATAAAACACTTTAAATTCAGACGTTTAACAATATAATTACACAAATGACATAAATATGTAGAAATGACAATGGCATACGTGAAATATAAGCGTAACAGAATTAATTTACCATGTTAAACCGTTTAAATATTAATTATTAAGCTTAATAAACCAATTCACGTTATGATGGCAAATATAAGAAAGAGAAGTCAAACAGAACACAGGTTTGGTCATTACCGAAGTCAAATAAGATACACTTACTTCACATTTATGCACAAACACACATAACATTAAAGAAATTGTCCTTAAAGCAACAGCAAAAGTTCGCGTCTGTATCAGCGATCCGGCTCAACTCAACTTTGCGTTCTGTGGGCGGGATGCTCGCCTGCACATAGATCGCGGGCACTGATTGGCTGCTGTGCTGGATGCTGTGTGTCAATCAATCTCGGCAAGAAAGAGATCTTATTAGCGAACTTTCATAATAACTATAATAACAAGTAACAGCCTTTTTAACATTGCCCTAATAATAAATAATTAATATTTATATTTATTTTATGTAACTTTTTATGAATGATTTTTTTCAACCACCATCTAAGTGACTTTAGGGGGCACTCTGCTGGCCACGAGGCCCTTTGCAATCGCAATGGACCTTTAGTGGCTGGGCCGGCTCTGGCTTCAATAGTCTATAAAATTAATAAATCAATTAAAAACAAGATTCTGTCTATCAAGACTTAATCTGTTGTTATCCTCTGGGCATTTTCACTTTAACGTTATTAACTTTAAATTGTCCATATTTTAAAACTCTGGTGAGCAGTTAAAAGCTATAGTGAGTGGCAAATAACTGCAAATTTTTATAATCCAAAAACAATATAAACTGAAAAACATGTATACCAATATACAGTTACCGTGAAATAAAATGACTCATTCCGTGGAATAGATTTTTGGTCATTCCGCGCACCCCTATCTGGCACCATTTCTGGCTTTTTTCAAAAACACAAGATTATCTAAATCTCGAAGATAGGATCAGATCGAATCGAATCGAACAATGATAATCGATTCAAGATCTTGAGAATCGGAATCAAATCGATTCTTGAAATTTGAATCAAAACCCAGCCCTATTGTCAATCACTGCCATTACGATCCTTGTGAGAGACGTGCGCGCTCCAGTAACTTTACACAGGCGACGCATGCGCATAGTGCATGAAACTCCGTCTTAAGTTTCGTTTTTTTTTTATTGTCGATCCTGCTTTCCTCCTCGAATTTGCAACATGGAAGAGAAAAAACCCGAAGTAGGACGCAAAAGAAAGACTTTTTTAAAGCCACTGGGAATAGGAGAAAATTGTCAGAAGAGCGTAACTTAATGTAACCAGAGTCGTTAAACATTTCAACGCTGGAGAGCAATGAAGGAACAGAGGGGTGTCAAGACAGACTTGCAGTTCGCAAAAATTCTTCTCAACAGGTAACAGTGATTATTCTTTCTTTGTGGAATAATTATTGTTGTACTGTTATTCAGGTATATTGACGTTGTTATTGTACTGTAGTTGTAAGGCAGTGACCAGTCTGCTACATGCTAGTTGAAATGGGAGTAAGTTAGCGTCGACTGATCTAACGTTTTAACGTCTTATGTGTTTATTATAATATCATTTCACATAATGAATCCACTGACGCGACACAGCATATGTCGGTGGTAAACAAACACTCGTTCAAAAATTCGTGCACGACTTTTGGAAGGCGTTCCCTAGAAATGAGCTGTGAAGGAGGGAGGCTGTTCTTACGCAGGCCCTCATTTAAAAAAAACTCAGTAACCGAACATCCTCTTTTGCACCTTTAATGCACGGGCTTATCTGGGCTGAAGCCCAGGGGCCTCCGAAGTTCAGGGGCCTCCCATGTTCGAGTTCATGATGAGCTGAAAATGTCATTTTGTTCTGTAACTTGTCAGGTTTTCTGTCAATCACTCTAATTGCTCGTTACATGTCTGCTGATTGGTCCGTTGTAACTTACCGTGAAATAAAATGTCAGATGTAACAGTCAGATTTTTCTATTCCGCTATGTAATTAACTCTTTCACCGCCAGCGTTTTTTTTTAAAGTTGCCAGCCAGCGCCAGCTATTTCATGATTTTCACAAAAGTTTAATGCCTTCCAGAAAATTTTCTTATTCAAATTTATAAACATACAATATACCAAATGAAAGAACAGACCCTCTGCTTTCAAACAACAACAAAAAAACGTTTCATCCTACCTTCAGTGGTCCTTTGTAATCAGCTTTTGAATATGGGTAGGCTTCAGCAAAAACACCACATTTTGGGCAAAAAGCAGAGATCATTCCATTTTTGTGACGGACTTTTCATAGAGATCCCATTCAGAGCGATCTTTAAAACAGACACGGATATGCAGCAGCTTGCCATAGGGCAATACTTCCGGTTTTAAAAAGTTGCGGAAGGGCGCCACCTAGTGGATAATAGCAGTATTGCGGAAAGACGGAAATACTCGTCATTGGCGGGGAAGCGTTTTCTCTTGATTGACGAGATATCTCGTCAATGGCGGGGAAAGAGTTAAGTGTGCAAATTTGTATATTCCAAAAACTATATAAACATAAAGCTTATAAGTTTGGTTCCAAAACGCAATAAACAGCATTTTTGAAAAAAAAAATGAGTTACTGCCAGAATCAGTATTATATCAGGTCAGTACTAAAAAGTAAATTCTTAATTTTATGCAAAATCCAATATCCGCCGTGTTATTCTGTCATCTTTTCTCCCTTTTTTCCCAAAATGCAATAAACACCACTCCCCATTTTCTACAGAATGCCATAAATCCACTCCACAGATTACAGGCAGCGCATCATTCCACGCAATGTAAACAAACAATGGCGGTGCGTCGAGTACACGGAATCCTAGTTTTCCTCATCTACTATGTACTTCCTGATCACCAAACAAACAAAAACAAAATAATACTTTAATAGCATTGATAAACCTGTGATGGTTTTCTGTGACGGGAAAGAAACGTAAGCCATCAACATCTTCTGTCATGATAACACATTGACCCCAGGGGATCTTATGAAAAACTTTCCATAATTTTACTCAAAGTCAACGAAAATCGAGCAGGACCAAACATTTTACAGCTGATAGCTGTGAAAAAAGTTAAGCGACGACATCAAGTATAACCGCAGCAATGACAGTGTTCTTCTTAATATCACAAAGTGTTTTGATTAATGACATTAATGTTTATTTTTTTAATCAGTGTATACCACTAGTCAACTAAATGAATATAACATGGCAAAGATGAATGCACATTTATATAGGCAATTGATTCAATAAATTTATAGCATTTTTAATAAAAACGTCATGGATTTATTGCATTTTGTGGAAAAAATCTTTTTTTTATATTTTTTTATGTTTTTATAACTTAAAGATGCTATGTGAAAGTTTGTAACAGAAAATAGTGGTTTTCATCTTCAACTTTCTTGGTATAGAAAACACGTTTTTACCGAAATTTGTCAAAATGGATTTATTGTGTTTTGGAACCAAACTCTTCATATATACTTTCACACATTTGGTTTTATTATCACCACAAGTTGCTGTGTGTGGTTGTTAAATAAAGTGTCTTGTGTTTATGCTCAAGTAGTGTAGCAAAACCCCAGCCAGACAATGGTGAAGCGTACTGATGTTTCAAAAAGCCTTTATTTTTGTGTTCAGCCGTCAGCCTTTTCTTTAAAAACACAAATCTGCCTTTCTTATGTTACACCTTTTCTTCATGAAACACCATAAGAGCTACAGGGCAGATAAATAACATAAAATCAGCTCTTACGAACATAAACATTAGCCGAAGGCCAACACTAATAAACATATTACAAAAAGATATAAATTACATCCGTCAATATTAACAATGTTAAAAACTTATGTTAACAAACTTTGCATGACACAAGTGATAACACATTTAAACACTTCTTTACAGTTAAATAGATTAACACACGTATTAATACATATGTAGCAGGATTAGGTAAGCTGTGATTGACAGCTATCACCACCTATTAGGGAGTGGCAGTCCCCTTTTAAGCGGCGATTGGCTGCTGCCAGGAATGCATCATGTCCGGCTTTCCCCCTTGGTGTTCGCAACGATGGCGATAGGTGAGCATTGCGTGTAAATGTTAGTAGTTTTAATCTGTTTGTTATTTAAAACTAATGTTGCGTTGGTTTTAGAGCGTTTGTCTATCGTGCTGGTGCCCTTCCTGTACTTGAGTGGGTTAAATGACTGTTTACCCTCAGTTAGCTGTTGTTTACCTGATGTTGGTAAACCTGGGCTGTAAAACTGTAATGTGTCTGAGGTGATACCACTGTTTGGTAAGTGTCCAGCCCAAAGTCGTAAGGTTTGAGTGTATGACATTGTGATTTAGTTTTAATATTATATTTATTCATTTTAGGATTCTCCCTTTTGTTCCACGCCGTGCTTCCTCTGTTGCTGCAGTTTGATTTTCGCGCTGCTGTGTCGTACCGCTGAAACATCACTATCTTTACCGTGGTACCATGGACTGTACACTGTCTGGTTTCTAAGCTTCACTGCAAAATTCTATTTCTCAGTGGAGGATTCACCAGCACATTGAAGCTGGCGTATGGACTTTGCGTTCACGCCGTATGACTTCTTTTTTAGCTCCATTTGCCATTTATTGGTGCGTTTTGCTTTTCTTACAGGAGCTGGAGGTTCCCACGGGCAAAGGATCTTGTAATGGTGGTGGTACAGCGTCAACGGTTGCCGTGCTACACATTTTTGACGTGTATGAGTGTGTGCCCCGAATTCACGGTGTGGTGTGTGAGTGCTTTTTGATAATTTACGCCAGTGATCACTCCTGTGGGAACCTCAGCCCGGTAAGTTGATGTATTGTGTTTTTATTTGTTATGTTGACTGTTGCCAGTCACTGTATTCTTTGCAGAAATTATATTTCTTTTTCTACAGTCGTTTCGTACTTTTGTATAATTTTGTTTTGTGTGATGTTGTGATGTTTTATGTAATCTGTTTTGTGTCGAGAGCTGTGTGTCGAGTAATATCAGTCTATGCCTGTTTTAAGTCATTCTCCTACCTCAATGAAGGTTGTAAAAATAAATTTTATATTTTTGTATTATACCCACGTCTCCTGCTCATTGCTCTTGTTCTGAGGAATGAACTTGTGTGCCTTACCGCCTTTTTGGGTGTAAGGATTATTTCCCTGGGTGTAAGTCCCGGGGTGGCGTAGTCCGAGTTTTATGCAAAATCTTTGCTTTCGTCACGAAGCTTTCCCCCAACCCCCTCGTCATGCCACACATATAAACATTAAACAATCAAACACAGTACCTTGTTCCCGTTCCAGCTAGGTGCTTAAATTATCCATTCATGTATTTGAGAACCTTTTAGACCGACCTTTACGATTTCAGAGCGTTTTCAAACAGCATGCGCTCTTTCCTTTTCCGAGTGTGCGTCTCACTAATTGGTCCCACCTTTCTAGGTGCGAAATTAACGTTCCACTAGGGGGCGGGATTAAAGGACTCATTACAAACACCAAGGAGTCTAAATAAAAGGAGCTCAGAAAAATTTCCTTATTTTCTCTTAGAGTTAGTTACACTCCCACCAATCATGAGTGACTAATGGAACATACACAAACTACATTAAGCACGAATGATTTCAACTGAAAATTGCTTTCCCAAAGCCTGTATAAGAACAAAGACAACTTATGCCAAAGTTGTAAACTTAACAGTAACTATGTAATATTATGCACTATAGAGGGAAGGAGCAGATTTAGCTAGACTCCAGCAACAGAACAAGCTTCTGGATAGGGCGCTCAACTTCTGACAACTTGTGAAGATGCTCTCCTTTCTTTCCAAGCTTACTGTCACCAAGCTGGAGTTTAACTCTCCGTACTAGTCCATCTTTGTCAGTAGTGGTTTCTGAAACTCTACCCAATCTCCACTCAATCCTGTGCACATCCTCTCCTTTCAGGATTACAATATCTCCAACCTGTAAATTCCTTCTTGGAACATGCCAGCGCTGTCTAAGAGCAATGTTGGCAAGATATTCCTTCCGCCATCGACTCCAAAACTGTTCTGCAAGGTATTGAACATGTCTCCACCTTTTCTTGCCATAAATATCTTCTCTAACGAATTCACCTGGAGGAGGTAAGGCCTGGACAGATTTCATTGTCAGAAGATGATTTGGAGTGAGTGGTTCGAGGCTATGGGAGTCACTGAGATTGTCAACAGTCAAAGGACGACTGTTGACTATAGCCATAGCTTCATAGAAAAAGGCTCGCAGCGAAGCATCATTTAGTCTACCAGAGGAAAGGGCAAGAGTGGATCTTAGAAGGTTTCTCACGGTCCTTATATGTCTTTCCCACACCCCTCCTGCATGGCTAGCATGGGGTGCATTCATGCTGAAGTCGCACTGTTTTGTTGCAAGAAATACAGCAAGATGGCTGAATCAACTTCCTTTAGAGCTTCTCTGAACTCATTCTTGGCACCTACAAAATTTCTTCCTTGATCAGATTTAATCTGACGAACGGCACCACGTATGGCGATGAAACAACGAAGGCCATTTATGAAAGCATCTGTCGACATGTCTTCAAGAATCTCAATATGAATGGCACGGGAACTTAGGCAAGTAAAAAGAAGACCATACCTCTTGTTCTCTTTTCTTCCTTGCTTTGTAAGGAATGGCCCGAAGCAGTCCATGCTACAGAATGTGAAAGGAGGGGATGGCTCCAAACGTTCAGGAGGTAAATCGGCCATCTTTTGCTCCTCCATAGGTCTACGTTGCCGTCTACAGGTGACACATTGACGAATGTAGGATGCAACGGCCCTGTTAATTCCTATAATCCAGTAGCCACTGTGCCTTATTTCGTTAATTGTAAGACCTTTACCTTGATGTTTCCTCTTCTCATGGTTATAGGCAATAATCATCCTTGTGATGTGATGATCTTTGGGAATGATTGCAGCAGGGAACTACACTAACCTTTTCCACTGGTGGCACTTGCGCTACCAACTTTTTCAGTTACTGGCGCAAAATATGATTTGGTCGCACATATTTTTTTCAAGTTATATTAAGGCGCTCTGGATAATAATGAACAATAATGAAACTGTATTGCACAGATATGCTTTTTATTTTACTTGCCATCTTTTAAACCACATGCCGCCTTGTTTTCTTAAATGTTGCAGTGTTTCCCACAGATCTGAAATTTACTTGGTGTTGGTAGCCGGTGAAAAGGGCAATTATTACCCACTGACAAATAATGGTCTACTATACATGTGACGAAGAACTATAATGTGTGACACAACACAATACTTTGATTCATTGAAAATTAATATTAATTTCACATTATATTTCATCAATCTAACCACCCAAAACTTTCTTTGCCATTAACAAAGCTGACACTGTTTGTCAAAGCACCACGAAAACACTTACTGTTTTTGCACTGATATATGAAGCAATTAGACCCCTTTTATCAAACTCAATATAATACAATACTATGTATAGTATATGAATAGACAGTGCAGGTCTATAGATTATAAATGTGACTGATGTTATGACTGATGTTATAATGGTAATAATTTCTATTAGATAGGCACTTTTACTGCTTCTGCTCTATCTTTCTATTTCTCTCTTGCCGATTTAAAAAGCTTAATCCACTCATTATTTCAGATTTAAAAAGTCTACTTACTGTCCCGGTGACAGACTTTACATTGCTTTGCTCGTTCAGTGCAATTGGCTTGACATTAGCACTGCTTTTTGCTACAATCTCTGTCCAAACTTAATATGGATATGGTTTTAGAAAAGATATGGTTTATTAATAATAAGATCATTAAAAAAAGTGAGAAAGCAAATGCAGCGCGTGTTCGTAACAAGAAGCATCGCCATAGAAACCGAAGGCACGCTGAAAATGCACTCGAGCTTTAGCGGGCTAGCGCTCATGGCCGTTTTCCGATCGACTCGGGTTATAAACACAACATTAATCAGACTTGGGACCCAAAGTAATTAAACTAGGACCCAACCAGACCCGACAGACCATTTAAAATATAAACCCGGAACCATACGGGTCCCGCGTCCTCAGTGAAGAAAGACCTCTGCTCAAGTTCAGAAACATGGAAGACACTGCGCTTGCGTCGCACCTAATTCATTGAGAAACAGCTGAGCACGCAAACGCACACTGATAGGGAGAGACACGACGTGCTTTCACCCAAAATGAAGCCAACGTGTTGATGGCTCAGAGCACGTTATAAAACGTATTCTTAAAATCCACATTTCATTTTTAATAAATGCTTATAGTAAATCATAGCATATTATCTAAAACATTAGGTAGCACATTTGCGACCCATTAAAAATTAGGGTCGCAACGGCAGTTCAAAAGGTCGCATATGCGACCATTTTGGTCGCAGTGTAGCTCCCTGGATTGCAGGGTTCTTGATGAAGTTGGGAAGAGAGGAGTTGCACAGCCTTCCTCCCCCCCTGAGGACACCGTCGTTGTGGAGAAAAGCGTCAAGAGCATGTAAAGGATTGTGCCGTGGTAGAGGGATTCCTTTGCTCAGCATAATATAATAATAATAACACTGATGATCAGTGTAATAAATTCCTTGATTCATTTACCACAAAAATAACTACCATCCGCTCTAACCTAATACCTGGTAAGATCATCCCATCGACCCCTCTAACTCCTGCACCAATACTGTCTCAATTTATTCTCCCCACACACAGACAGGTCGAGACTCTCATACACAGTATGAGATCCTCAACGTGCAGATTGGATCCATTTCCCACTTCCCTTATCAAATCAAATACGACCCTCTTAAGCCCTTTCATCACCGCCATTATAAACTCTTGCTTCCGATCTCTCTGAAAACTGCACTTATCAACCCTCGGCTCAAAAAACCCTCTCTAGATCCTGATATTTTATCAAATTACCGGCCCATCTCTAACCTTCCATTTCTTTCAAAAGTCATCGAAAAAGTCGTTGACACTCAAATTCATAATCACCTTCGTTCACATAGTCTCTATGAAAAATTCCAGTCTGGTTTCCGTACTGCCCATAGTACGGAGACCGCTCTGGTCAGGGTCACAAACGATTTGCTTGTGGCCGCTGACCAGGGCTTTCCATCTCTTCTTCTGCTCCTGGACCTCTCAGCTGCCTTTGACACTGTTGACCATGCCATCCTTCTCCATCGGCTACAACACTATATTGGTATTTCACATGCAGCACTTCAATGGTTTCGTTCCTACCTGACTGATAGAGTTGCCTATGTGACCCTAGGTGGAGCCAGTTCGAGGCCACACACACTCACATGTGGAGTGCCACAGGGCTCAGTCCTTGGCCCTTCTCTTTTCTCCATCTATATGCTCCCCCTGGGCCACATCATCAGCAAGCATGGAGTTGCCTTCCACTGCTATGCTGATGATACCCAGCTCTATGTCAGGCTGGACCCCACATCCCCCGTTTCATCACTTTCCCCTCTAAATGCTTGTCTGGAGGAGACAAGGGCATGGATGACTGACAATTTTCTTCAGTTAAACAGCTCTAAAACTGAGGGTATCCTCATTGGGACCCCACACCAACTGCGATCCTCCCCTCTGACTGTTTATTCATTCTCTGGTCACGATATTCCACTTACATCCTCTATAATAAACTTGGGAGTTCGATTCGACCCCCACCTATCATTTAATACCCACATTCAATATATCTGTAAAAATGCATTTTTTCACCTCCGGAACATCTCCAAACTTCGCCCCTTTCTCTCTCTTTCTGATGCAGAGAAGCTGGTTCATGCTCTTGTCTCCTCAAGACTCGACTATTGTAACGCACTCCTCATCGGGATCCCTGGCAGTAGCATTCAGCGACTGCAGTACATCCAGAATTGTGCTGCCAGGGTCCTGATGAGGGTGCGTAAAACTGAGCACATCACACCCATCCTCCATAAACTCCACTGGCTTCCTGTTAGGTTTAGGATTGAGTACAAGATCTGTCTCCTTACCTATCAGTGTGTCTACGGCAGTGCACCATTGTACCTAAAAGAACTAATCAATGGTCATAATCCAATCCGACATCTCCGTTCCGCTGATAGTCACAAACTTCAGGTCCCTAAGTCCAAACTCCGCACTATGGGAGATAGGGCCTTCCAGGTGGTTGCACCTCGACTGTGGAATTCCCTCCCCAACTACCTGAGATCACCACAGTCCTTAGAGGTTTTTAAAAATAAATTAAAGACCTATTTATTTTCTATTGCATTTTCTTAATATAATCTTGTTCTTATGCGCCTCTTAATTGTTTTTATGATGTATTGTTTTTACCTGTGTACCTGTAGCACTTTGAGACATGTCCTTCATGTATAAAGTGCACTATAAATAAAAATTATTATTATTATTATTATTATTATCAGCAGGTTCAACTCTTCTTGATACGCATCTTTCTGCAATATTTTGATTAAGCAATGTTCTGCCTCTTCTCGTTCTGTTACAGTGGTAAGATTGTTTGAACTGTTATTGCTTATGCGCCGGAGAATGCGTGCAACTGCTTGTGTAGCTAGCGACAAGGATGAGAACTTGGACAAGCAATCAACGAGGCTTACGTGTTCTGTGGTTTTGGTACTGAGCGCTCGAACACCCCTGACCTCTGGATCTCCAACTGTTAACTCTGGTACTTCGTCTTTAGGCAGCTTTATTTCCTTGTTTCATAAGAACTTAGGCCCAGTGAGCCAGGTAGATGACAAGAACTCACTGGCAGTCAAGCCCCGGGAAACATGATCAGCAGGATTCTCATCTGTTGGAACATATCGCCACTGTTGTGGGGCTGAGCTCAGCTGAATCTTCTGAACCCGGTTAGCCACAAACGTGTGGAATCGTCGTGCTTCGTTTCTTATATATCCTAAGACCACTTTAGAGTCGGTCCAGAAGAACTCCTCTGCGTTAATACATCCCAATTCCTCCTTAAGCATGTTGCTTATCTTCACGGAAACAACTGCTGCTGTCAATTCTAGTCTTGGGATGGTTGTGACCTTGGTTGGAGAAACACGTAATTTTCCTACAACTAAAGCACAATGAATATCTCCCTCTTCGTTTTGAAGTCGCAGGTATGAACACTGGCCGTAACCCTTCATGCTGGCGTCAAAAATGTGATGCAGCTCTGTCTTGGAGACCCTTCCAAATCCAGCAGGTGAATATGTATGAGGTATGGTGAAATTATCTAAGTGGGCAAGACCACTTCTCCATTGATCCCATTTTGGTCGAAGCTCAGTGAGAGGATCGTCCCAGCCAATACCCCGTCTGCACATCTCCTGAAGAATGATCTTTGCTTTGAGGACGACTGGCGCCACAAACCCAAGAGGATCGTACAGAGAAGCCACTGTAGATAAAATGCCACGTCGTGTTGCAGGCTGTTCTTTGAGGCTGACGTTAAGCTTGAAGCGGTCAGACTCCACATCCCATTGAATCCGGAGAGCTCTCTCGAGTGGCAATTCATCAAATGAGAGATCCATATCCTTCACGTTGGTGGCTCATTCAGAAAGTGGTATACTCTCTAATACCTTTCTGTCATTGGACACAAACGTATGTAGTCGGAGACCACCCATGGCACAGAGTTCACGTGCTTCCCTGGCAAGCTGAATAGCATCTTCAGTGGTTTCGATACTTGCGAGTCCATCGTCTACATAAAAGTCCCTCATCACAAATCTTGAGCCTTGAGTGTAGATGTCGCGATTCTCTTTTGCTAGATGTTTCATCCCGTAGTTTGCACATCCCGGAGAGGAAGCTGCACCGAACAGATGCACTTTCATGCAAAACTTGATGGGCTGTGAGTTCAAATCTCCTTGCTTCCATCAAAGAAAGCGCAGAAAGTTGCGATCAGATTCGACCACATGAAACTGATGGAACATCTTCTGAATGTCGCACATCAACGCAACAGGGTGCTGTCGGAAACGTATGAGAACTCCACTTAAGTTGTTCAACATGTCAGGCCCAGAGAGGAGGTGATCATTTAAGCTTGTTCCTTTGTATCTGGCTGAGCAGTCGAACACTACACGAAGTTTATCTGGCTTTTTCGCATGGTGCACACCATGATGGGGAATGTACCATCTCTCCCCTTCACTCCCACCATCATTGACCTGCTCAGCATCTCCTTGCTTGATGATTTCCTCCATGAACTCAACATAACGTTCCTTATACCTTTCATCCCTTTGCAATTTCCTTTTAAGGTGAAGGAGGCGTGTCATAGCGGAGCCTTTGTTGTCAGGCAGGCTGGGTCTGGTTTTGAAGGGCAGAGGCATCTCATAATGGCCGTACACATTTTTCCTTATTCCCTCATCCAGTATGTTAAGGAATGTGATGTCGTCTTGTGACACAATTTTGCTGTCGTCATTGCCATCTTTGAAGTCAAACTCTAGAATGCGAATGACATCAGTAGGAGTTAATGGAGGTAGCTCCTTAACTGTAGTTCTGTGACACAGATGGTGTGAGCTCGATGTATCCTGGGTTAGTAGTGAGCGCCCTACAATACTCCATCCTAAGTCAGTCCTTACAGCGTAGGGTTCCTCATCTTCTCCTAGAAGGACTTGTCTTGGTGCCATAGCTCTCGAGCAGTTGTAGCCGATTAAAAGACCTACTACGCAGTCCTTCAGTGGTTGTATTTCATCCACTATTTCTGCCAGATGACTCCATTGTTTAGCCGTCTCACAAGTGGGAATGTGAGAGCGGTTGACAGGTATGCAGTGCTTTGTGTAGGTGACAGGAAGATCAATTTGAACTGCAGAACTATATCCTCTGACACGAAGCCCAGAGACTCCTTCGCTTGTGAGCACCATATCCCTGCCGCTCATAGTCGTGAACTTCAATTTCACTGGATACTTGTCAGCATTAAGACCATCACTCACTTCTTGGTCGATGAATGTAATATCACTTTAAGTGTCAAGTAGTGCGTAGATGAGTTTCTCAGTGGTTGGGTCATTTTTAGATGAAACCCAAACTGGTATCACCATAAATGTGTTTAATGAGCCTGAGCCTGCTATACTGAGTGACGTTGCAGCAGTGCCTATATTGGTCACTGGTTCTGATGCAGACATTTCTCTTTTATAGTTGTCATCATGCAGGGCTATAGGATGCTTTCCCTTACAGTGGTCACAGAAAAGACGATGACGGCAGTCTCTTACGCTGTGGCTGGGTTTCAGGCATCCATAACAGAGTTTCTTCTCCTTTATATAGTTGCGTCGCTCAACCAATACCATTTCAGTGAACTTGTAGCATGCATGTAGCTGGTGTCTATTATCTTGACAAAGGATGCATGAAGTCTTAACTTTCCTCTGTCCTGACATGTGTTTTTCATTGTCAGTGACTATTTGAGTGGTAAACACACTAGCCTTGGTTTTCTTCACATCTCTGGGATTTCTTTTCTCAGTGATAGCATCTGACGAATGAAGGGCATGAAATGACGTAATGGGATTGCAAGCAACTTCAGCTTCATCCGACGTGAATCTAGCAAACTCTTTGAAACTTGGGAATTCTTGATTTTCATTTAGGCATTGCGTGACTTGTCGGTTCCAGCGTAAAACTGCCCAGTCCGGTAACTTGTGAACGAGCTTCCGATTTTCTTCCCAGTCATTTAATATGTCGAGACCCTTCACATGTGGCATGGCGTCTGTACAAGCATTCAGAAAATCTGAGAAGCGTCTCAGTCCTTCAGCGTCTTTTGATGGAATTCTCGGCCAGTTGATGAGCTTCTCTCGAAACGCTCTCTGAATGGCAAATGTCTGGCCAAAGCGATGGTTTAATTTGTCCCATGCATCTTGATATGCTTCATTGTCATTTCGGTAAAAGTTGCCATCTAAAGCCTGCCGTGCTGGGCCACCAACATACTTTTTCAGGTAGTATAGTTTTTCGGCTGGCGTGATTGCCCTTTGGTCAATGAGTGAAGTGAATGCTGCCTTCCATTCAACGAATTGTATGGGGTCCCCACTGAAGACAAATGGCTCAGGAACAGGAAGCCTATTTAAGGCCATGTTGTCTTGAAGGAGCTGAGTGAGAGAGGGGATGTCTGTATGATGGGGCGTTGCAACTTGAGAGAGGGGCGCTGTAGTTACAGGTACTTTCTTTGGTTCCATGTTCCTTTCCTTTTTAAGATAGATAGCATCCTTGTGTTCAGACTCCCTTTCGTAAACCTTCAATTTGGCTTGAGCGGCCCGTATCTCTTTCGTTGCCTGTAATCGCTCCACTTTGTGCCTCTAGAGCCTTGTGTTGTTGTTCCTCTAACTCTCTTATGGATTCTTTTTGCTTTTCTTCCTCCAGCAGCATCTGATAATTTGCTTCTTTTTCTGCTAGTTCAGCTGCTGCCTCCGCGCGTTTTGCTGTCATGGATGAAGTTGTGGAGTAGTGGTCGGACTGGCTGTGACTTATGAAAGAGGCTGCGGATGTATAGTCTTTGCATAGTCGTGGCAGAGCAGTTCATGAAGGCGGCGTCTTTCCTGCTGCTCATCAAATCCACTTTCCTCATCTATTCCTCTGCTGTATGCAATGTTGATGATTTCTGTGGTCACAGATTCACACGTATCAACTCTTCTTCTTATGTCGGTGGAGGGTGTGGTGAGATTTTGAATTTCAAAATAAATGTTCATTACGTCTTCTTTACTTTTCTTAAGCTCTTCAATGAGAGGCCAGAGCTGACTCTCTGACATATAAGTTTTTAGCTGATCTCTTGCCTTTCGTGTGTAGAGCTTCCACTGTTCGTACATGGAAAACAACCTTTTCTCCTTTTTCTCTGCCTCTTCATCACGATATGCGCGCATCTTCTCTGTAGGATGGCATGTGCGTTCAGATCGTCTTGGACCTTCAAGAGCATTATCCTCCTTATTATGTTTGCCTTGGCGATCAGTTAGACTTTGTCGTTACCTTCATTAGTTTCCTTTAGACTTGGTTGCTCTGATTGGTTTATCATTATTTGGGTTTCATCTTGCAAATCTCCATGCTGATAACCAACCATCTGCTCCTCCACCTCTATCTCATTTCCTAACTCTGACATTATCACTTAGAATTTCTTTGTAAACTCTAATGGCAGAAAAAGACCGTTTAGCAGATATGGTAAAGCCCTGAATATGAATGTGCAAACATAAAATATCAAAACATCAATTTTAGTTGCTGACACATATGCATGTACATATAGAAACCAGAAAAATTGTAAAAGTGTAAAAATCACAATGAACAAGTTATCAACGTTCTTGAATCCAAAGTGAGGAAAATGTAAATATTAAATCCTCAATAAACACTGTTAACTAAGTATATAAATGCAAAGTCCAAACAACAAAAATCTATATGTCCTTAATTAGAAAGAGTACATATAGATGCATACAGGCATGAGTGCAAATATAATCAAAGTTTATTTTGTTGCTCTTGTTGGTGAGCCAGTGAGTATTAAATATTCAGTCTGAGAAGCCGTTCATCCGTTGCTCGCTGTATGTTGTACTATAGTCTGTATAATAGTGGATTAATACTCACAGTCCTGCATCAGTGTCCGTAAGTGTGACTGTACTTGACCATTGCACCGAATCTATGAGACAGCTGTCCGAAATAGGTCAGACGCGACAATGATGATGTAACAGAAGCGGTAACCGGCGCGGTAAAGACCCTTCGTAGCACGTTGTAGACAGCAGTCGTCGGAATCGATGCGGGTCAAGCTCTTACTGTAGCAAAACCCCAGCCAGACAATGATGAAGCCGTCAGCCTTTTCTTTAAAAACACAAATCTGCCTTTCTTATGTTACACCTCTTCTTCATGAAACACCGTAAGAGCTACAGGGCAGATAAATAACATAAAATCAGCTCTTACGAACATAAACATTAGCCGAAGGCCAACACTAATAAACATATTACAAAAAGATATTTTACATCCGTCAATATTAACAATGTTAAAAACGTATGTTAACAAACTTTGCATAACACAAGTGATAACATATTTAAACACTTCTTCACAGTTAAATAGATTAACACACGTATTAATACATATAAACATAAAACAATCAAACACAGTACCTTGTTCCCGTTCCAGCTAGGTGCTTAAATCCATTCATGTATTTGAGAACCTTTTAGACCGATCTTTACGATTTCAGAGCATTTTCAAACAGCATGCGCTCTTTCCTTTTCCGAGTGTGTGTCTCTTCTTTTTCTTTCTTTTTTACCGGCGGTTGGCAACCAGCTTAAGAGTGTGCGTCTCACTAATTGGTCCCACCTTTCTAGGTGCGAAATTAACGTTCCACTAGGGGGCGGGATTAAAGACCTCATTACAATAACCAAGGAGTCTAAATAAAAGGAGCTCAGAAAAATTACCTTATTTTCTCTTTCTTAGAGTTAGTTACAAGTAGGCTCAGTGATATGTTAATAATTATATTATGGTGTTTTCTGGGTCAAATAGGGAAAACTCACTGTTGTATGTCTCGAAAGAAACTAATGCATTTTGTAATGTAGACCTTTTTTTTTTTTTTAAATGAGACTATAAATCGAGGGTATGGGGGGCCTACAAAACCTCTCAGCCCCAGGGCCTCACATTAGGTTAAGGCGGCCCCATCAAATATCACAACAAAGCACAACGCTTTAAATAATCTATTAACATAATAAAAAATATTGAAACATCATGAAAACAGTTTGGAATGCATGACAAATTCGTCAAAGGTTATCCTGTAACAGCACCAGACAAAAGCACAACCCTTAAAAATACTGTAACTTAAGTGTGAGTTGCGACGAGAGCAAATATAAATTACACTGCTTTGTTCATAACACAGCAAATTAGATATTATAATACAACGCAACATTATAAAATACAACGTTTTACCTGACGATGACGGAGTGAAAGCTCCTCTTGAACTTAAAAGTCTGCAGATTTTTGTGTGTGAAGTTTTTCTCAAACGCGAGCGGAATGAGCTGACGAATGACGATGACAAAACCGCCAAAATTTGATTTTAAAAACTGCAAGCGAGTACAGTAAAACCATCTTATATCATTAATATCTACTATATATTATGTCACTATATATTATCTACTATATATTATGTCACAACCAGACTGCATATTCTAATTTTAATAAACAGAACTAACGTTACGTCTAAAACAAACACCTTAGCTGCTGGAGACTTGTCATTGGCTGTTGTATTTGAATGAATAAATAATGAGGTGAGTCTAGGGGCTATTTTGGGTATGTTTTACTATAAAAAAAAGTTTCAATTTAATATGTGTTGTGTTCTTACGTTTATTTAATACTAAATTGCATTGTTTCTGATATATATATATATATATATATATATATTTCAAAGATGCGTGGTTTTTTTTAGTTGCCGTCGTTGAGACTAGTAGTACTTTTTCTATGACTTAAATATTGCTGAAGAAACTGCAACTATTTGAGTAAACTAATTAAAACATAATGGTCATTTTTGGAATGTATGTTTTTCAAAGAAAAACACGAATAACATACAAATACTTAAAAATTACTTTTAAGTAGAAAGTAAAACCTGTTTGATGGTGACACTAGCAACTTATCAACCCACCTGTGGTCTGTGGACGTTGGCACGAACGATCAATTTACTTCTCCTTTCTGTGTTTTGGCAGTCTGTAAAACGATAGCCCTGAATTCTTGTTAATATGTTAGTACAGTCTATCGCACAACAGCTGTTTCTCATTTAGACGCGGTTTCACCGTGTTTTCGCCGCTGTCCCGCTGTACTCAAATGCTGCCACTCTGTCCTTTGCCACTCCGTGGGCGTAACCGCAGTCCTTCTCGCCCACGGTGACGTCACGTGCATACCCTCATGACTAATATGGCGGCGACTGTTGTCAAGAGGCCAGTGGGTGCTCTATGTATTTATTATGTCTATAGTGTCTCAAAACATCCTACGCTAACGCAATGAGAGCGCGACGAATGTATGTTGTTATTGCGAGAAAGGATATGGAGAGAAACGCGCTTGTTAAAGTTGGTGCGATGGCCAGCGCCACTGTGTGTGCGCTTTTCAGTGGAGTCGTGTTCGCTCAGTACGTTTTCACCAAAAAGCAAAGAGCCGGCAAGAAAACCAAAATAATCGAAATGGTGAGCGCAAATACATTTGCATTGTGTAACGCGCAAGCTGAATACAGAACGGGTTTCACGATTCGCTGTGTCTCATTTTGCATTTGCAGAGTTCACCCAACAGTCCTCATCACTAAACACCGACTATAAATAGTTGGTTTTGTCCATTTCGACGTGTGTATCTGAACTAAAACAGCTGATATCACACATTCATTTCGAAAACGATGCATTTACGTTACATCTGCAAGTTGTTATTTTTTATTGTTTGCTTATCTGCAAGTCTCTGACG
Source organism: Misgurnus anguillicaudatus (assembly GCF_027580225.2). NCBI lineage: Eukaryota > Metazoa > Chordata > Actinopteri > Cypriniformes > Cobitidae > Misgurnus > Misgurnus anguillicaudatus. The sequence continues at coordinate 859,316 of NC_073346.2, read as the reverse complement.
TTTCATAAAAGATGTCATATAGCTACACATACTAAAGATGTCTGCAAGATGTCTTTGATTTAGAATGTAGCCTTTGTAAAAAAGCCCTTTCTATGACATTTATAAGATGTTTTACACACCAGATATCCAGATCTTTATCTTAGTATCTGTGCTGTGTTGATTCAACTTAAAATATTCTCATATATATATGAGGGGACAGGGCCCCCTTAGGGTCTTCAAAAGGATTAAAAGGATTCCAATGCAGGTCTTAAGATGACTTGAAATTATTCAAAATAAGACCACAAAAAGCCATTCTAATAAGATAAAACAATCAAAACTAAATCTTATATAAATTCTTATATAAATCTTTCTTATTGTTTGGTTATTTTTGTAATCAATATACATCTGTCTAGTCACGCCAAGCTTTAGAACACTCTATTTGGGTAGAATAAGAGCCTTCAAATATTGTTTTGGGCAATAGCCTTGAAGTAAAAAGGGTTGAGAACCACTGCTTCTAATATATATATATATATATATTTAGATTTTTAAAGTTACTTTGTTGTAGCAATATTTGTAGTGTTGTTCTTCAGTTTGCAATGCAACCATATTTGACCTTTGACTTCTAAAGTAGGGCAGGGGATAATATTACACTGTACACAGATGCTTCAATGGATTTATTTGATCCGTGATGATTAAAGCCATAATTTTTCACAGATGTGCACCTTATCAGAAACACACTGACATGTACCAAAACAACAAGTATGGATTATGATTTTTCTGGGAGTGGACAACTTTACTGCTTAATTACATTAACCATAAAGTCTTTCATAAAGTTTCCAGTCTTGACAGTGCCACAGCTGTAATGTAAAGGCTCATCAGATTCTGCAAAGAATTTCTGCTTCTAAAATAACTTAAGGTAGAGCAGTTGAACCCTGACCTTTTGAACTACACAATCCATACACACCACATGCTCAGACACTACCTCAAGATAACCTCAATCATTTGGTCAATGTAATTTAGTTTTTGGAGCTGAATACATGACCACAATCTGACTGCAATCAAAAATTTCACTTGTTAACAATGTTACATTGTTTCAAAGCAGGTTTACATAAAAATCGAAATAACAGAATCACAGATTTTTTTATTAAATATTAAATTGTTATTATTGTTATTTTAATTGCTGTAGCTTATAAAATTAAGTTCTAATTGCTTATCTTATTTTTATGAGATGAATAGATTTAATGTAAAAAAGGTAAATAGTTAAAATGACTTTATGTTCTATATATAGCCTACTTTTTTTTTAGATGTAATTAAGCGAGTAGGTATAATGAAAGCTTGTAGGCAATGTGAATGTCACTATTTTGTTGTGTCATTTTACCACAGGTTTTCCTTGATTAGTTCTCTGTGTACGTTCAGTGAGTGTGTTAGATGGATGCTTTCGTGTGTGTTTAGGTCATGTGATTGCCTGCAAGGGCTAAGATTATGGGGTGTTATCGTTATGAGGGAACGCCCCTTGTGTGACAGGCCTATATAACTGTTTGTCAGACAAAAAACATTTTCTTCTCTCTTTGACAAGACACCTCGAAGCAAAAAAAGGTACGAGTACATGCTATTTATGTACAGATTTATTTCTGGATTTGCCAATATTTGTTAACCTACATGTTCTAAATGTGTTTTGCATGAAGAAATGTCTTGTCTTTTTTTAAAGAGTGAATCTCTTGAATGCAGTTTGATTGAGGATTTATAAGTTCTCTGGGAGCAGTAGACTTGTATGGGAATAGAGGTGGTTTTTTTTTTAAGTTTTCAATCTCTCTCTCTCTCTCTCTCTCTCTCTCTCAGTAAATATGTATCTCTGTAAATAGGTATCTGATTACCATTCGTGGGGGTTGGGGTATTTTTAAGGTCACAAGTAAACCAACTCAGTTGTCAGTTTAATGCTTGGGTAAAGAATTTGCCATTTGCTTGTTTAACTCTTATGTGATAAATGTTTGTTTACCCATATACAAAAAACAATCTCCAACAGATAATTATTTTGCAACAACAACACAAACACATGGGTCTAGAACAATCTTGACATTGTTCTCTGCGTTGAATTTTTCATTCTTTGCAACAGTGCTTTTTTTAAGAGTATTTCACACAGATATGACAAACACTGACAGATTTTTTTATTCTAAATCCAGCAGCATTTATTTTCTTTTAGTAGTGATAGACTCCATTGTACACCATCTTCTGGCTCCTCCCAACTTCAGTGACATCAGAGCAGTGACATAAAAGCAGCATTAAAAAAAGGGGAGAAAATAAACAACCATGATTATTGAATTCGCTTATTTTAATTGTGTCTTCCCACGTGTTGTTTGTGTTTCATTACTACAGATGCCAGAGTTTGAGAAAAATACAGTTCACATCAGAGACCCTGAGCGGGTAGAGCAGATTATCTGCTGTCTCATTAAGGGTGGAGCATCAAAACTACAGGTACACACTAAGCAGAAAAGTTGGTGAAGAAAAAAAATCTGTATTCAATATGTGATGATAAAACATTGTGCATTATCCAATGAAAAGGCTGTCAAAATATTTATAACTTAATAATTAAACTTAATTGTTGTTAGTTGTTAGTACAGGATATTTAAATATCATCTGATATGTCTGATATACTGAATCATCACTTGTAACAACTTCTCAATGTACTTATATTCTTCAGATCATCACAGATTTTGATATGACGTTAAGCAGGTTTGCTGTGAATGGAAAACGCTGCCCAACATGTCACAGTGAGTAAAAAGTTACTTTCTGAATTAGAATTTTGATAACTCTGAATTAACTGCATTATTTCAGATGAACTGTTCCATTCATAATCATCTATAGTATATAAGACATGTGTATATATATACCCATGGGCGGAAATCCCGGGGGGGTCGGGGGGGACAGGACCCCCCCTATCTGAGGGTTGTCCCCCCTAAAATATCATTAGAATATGTGTATTGAAAATAATTTAATGATTTATACTACTTAAAATAGTTGTGTAAGAAGTGAAACAATACAAATGCAAACGGAGCAACAACAAAAAAACGTTTTAAACATTTTGATTCCCCCTCCCTTGCCTCACAGTGGTTTGGTCCACTGCCCACGCCCCTTTTACCTCACCACCGACACACATTCCGGTGGTAGAGAAGTGTACGGAGCCGACGCCTTAATCAGCTATATACAATACAACGTTTCCCATCACTTATCAGTTTATCCTCATATGTTTTAAAATTGGACTATTTTGACATATAAACATGAACATATTTCGTTTTCTGAGAACAGAAGCAGATAAACGATCAAGAAAACATTTTTATGCATTCATGCAGAGCAGAGGTGAGGCAGAGCTGAAAGTAACAAATTACATTTACTCACCTTTGTTTTTTGTGTACTTTTACTTTGAGTAGTTTTTAAAATCTGTACTTTACTTTTACTTAAGTATGTTTAAAGTATTGTAGGTTACTTCGCTACATGTTAACTCATCCGTTACTGAGTAAAAATAAAAAAAAAGTAAGGTGATAAAGACGCGCCACAGTCGGATGATTGATTGATGGGCGGGGGAACGCGCAAAAAGAACCATGGAGAGGGACGAGACAGGCGCGGGCTAATGCAGACCCTCAATTCAATTCTTACGAAAGAAACCCCTGGCCATTGACGCAAAGCGATTGTTTCATTCAATTAGGGTTCATGCTCTTGAGTACGGAGTTTGAGAATTGCCGACCGGGTTTTAACCGCTAATTTGCACAATGCGTTTTTAATACATGCGCATTATCTTCCGAGGTCTAGCAGCTTCGCGTCAAGTCAAACAACTTAAGAACATCCTCGAGAATGTGCATGTCATTAGACATTGCAGAGAGAGAGAGCGAGAGCGCGAGAGAGATAGATTGAAAGACATCAGGTACACAAGTCTGGGAGCTAATAAACGTGTAAAGGATGTATAGTGTATAGCCATGGCACTCATCTCATTATATGCTCATTTATGTATATAGTTTAATAACAATGTATGTTACCAGCAATACATCAATTACAACCTTCATATAATGATTGTATTTACTAGCTGCTGACCTCATATTATTTTTGCTTCAAAAGTGCATAACTCACCTGTAAAAATCATTAAATAATTCCATTTCTTAGTTATAAAAAAAGCTTTTTATTTTATTAACATTTGTTATTGCACTTTAATTGTAGAGATGTTTACAATTAAAAACATAGTTTGAGATGTATATATCCTTCCTTTGTGAACTATACTAGAAACCTCTCCCCGCTGTAAAAAAGTAACTCTTAAAATTAAAATGACTTACTTTTTACTTGAGTAGATTTTTAGACCAGTAACTTTACTTTTACTTAGGTAAGAGTGAAGTTGCTTTAGTAATATTTTACTTAAGTAAAAGTAAAGTTACTTTAATAATATTTTACTTAAGTAAAATATTATTAAAGTAACTTTACTCTTACTTAAGTAGAACATTTTATTACTCTTTTCACCTCTGCATTCATATGTATTAAAATTAAATTTGCGTCCGTTTATAGAGAAAGAGAAACGTTTTCTATCTGTAAACATTTCCTTGCAAGTACAATTTTGCCTGTATTATTGGTGTCCCCTTCAAAAATTGTTCTTGAAAAATTTTGTTTATTGTCCCCCCCAACATTTAGATGAGATTTTCGCCCCGGTATATACCGGAGTCAATTATTCAGCTTATACTGCGGTTACTACGCACATTGCTCTGGTGGTTATTTTAAGACATTTGACAGGTGTTTTAATTCTGTGTGACTTTTTAGTATGGCTGTACAGCACAGTGGTCAACTACTGTTGTTTTTATTGTGCTTTATAAATACATTTTGATTTGATTTGATTTGATTTTGAGGTCAGGTGTGCGCTTTACAGAACAATAATAAACACCCATAGGAACATTTCTCGACCAATCAGAAAAAAACATTCATGAGCTCTGGGGTATTATGTAAGGAATAATTGATGATGGGCCATTGAATTATAGAAAACAATGCACACCAAAGGTGGTTATTTCGCATCGTGCCATTACACTGCGCATGTGCATTATTTTCAAATAATTCAAGGGACCAAAGGAGTCAATTGTTCCGCTTATACCACGGTTACCACAAACTGATGCCTATTTTTAAGACATTTGAAAAGTTAGATGTGCTGTTGTCGAAAAAAAAAATGGAACATTGGAACACACAAATATATTTATACCACGGTGATGTTGAATGCTTTATTCTCATTGGTTGAGATGTTCTACGTGTGTGCATTATTTTTCAGTCACTGCAAAGTCAGTGCATTAAGTAGTTCCGGGTATGTTGACCACATTACAGTTCTACAGCACTACACCAAGTTTAACTGAAATAAGGAATTTATATCTAATCACCAAATAAAGCATACATGTGTGTGGTAGGCAGCATAAGAAACACATTAAAAATAATGAGTAAAGTAATTAAAAAGAGAAAACAATTAATACAGTTTGGTTATTGCTTGATTTCGCATTGAAATGACAGCGGAGACTCGCCCACCGTCTGGACAGACAACCCCCTCACAGTATTCAGGACAGAAGCGGTCAAAAGTGGACAAAAGAGACGGATTTAAATACCAAGTGTAAACGTGATGTGTCTCTCTCGTCCACTTGTGATCTGATCGATGAAAACACATCTTAATACCAAGTAGGGGTAGGCGGTATGAGCTTAAATTCATATCAAGGTATTTTCCACTCTCCAGCCAAGACAGTTATTATATCTGATGCCCCAGAGCAGGTTTATTGCTTATTAGTATTCATCACGAAACTGGTGGTATTTTTGAGCTAGGCGGCGAGAATAGTATAGCGGTATGTTGCCATATGAGATAAAACGTTTTGGAGTCACACTCTAGTAAACCTTAGTTAAATTACTGGCAAAATTTGTATTTTTAACCTTATGTAACTAATTGGACATTGACATGATTTTTATCTTTTCCCATTTTTTCCTTAAAAAGTGCCATTGTGTGGATGGGCGGACTCATCTTCTAATGCATATTGTCACTAATATGGGAAAATATGAAAGTATGGACATTAATATGGTAATTTGCTGGTATGTGCCTTATTACAAAGTTTACGCTACATCCAACAACTTTAAAGTTGTGTGCTGTGCAAACCTTGTGCCTTAAGTATAAGTATTTAAGATACATTTTCATGTGTATTTATATTGTTTATATTTTATATATTCTATATTATATATAAATTTAAAAAAAATTATGTATAAATTTAAAAAATCTGACATGAATTTATGTATGTGTGTGTGGTTAAATATACAATAATTACACACAGTACACACACATATATTATGCAAAAATAACTTTTATTTTGTATGCGATTAATCGCGATTAATCTTTCCCCAGCCCTAATTTATAGTAAATTATAAAATAACCCTGGCTCAGTATAGTTTTTTTTTTTTGTTAATATGAACATCTGATTGGGAGATGCCATCTGCATCAATTTAAATTATTATTAATCCGTGAACACATTAATAAATGCAGTTTATTAATACAAGTTATATTAATAAATGTATTTATTGCATTTCATTTAATTAACCAGCAGATTCACAGTGCCAAAAACACTCCTCTCATACGTTTTTATGCGTAAATATGCACTTAGTCATTGCGTTCAATAGCCCCTCTAATTAATGAATCTGAATTAAGAAAACGAAATTTACCATTAATGTGTTTGGTATGTTGCTTACGTTATCCACTAAACGGCTCTGTAAGCGCTATTAATTTAACCGTAACTCCTCAACCATTTGCGCTATCAAAAAATTGAATGGTTCCTAATAGGGGTGTCACGATTCTCCAAATCCTCGATTCGATTACATTTTCGATTCTGATGTCACGATTCAATTCTATTCTCGATTTTTAAATGAATTTTTTTAAGACAAAAAATGATATGCCTTTATTATTATTATTATTATAGTTTCACATTAACATGCACATTGCGTGCTTTTCCTCGCATGGGGGTTTGTGGGCTTTACTTTACGCGAGAGAGCTTGTGAGAGAATTCCTTCTTGCACGCAGATAGACTTAATGCGTGCGTCTTGGACTCCTATTATCTGAACTGCGCTTCTCTCTGTCTCACGTGCATGCGCATCTCGCATCTGTCCAAAGTCTAAACATAAACTAAAGTAATAATCCTTACGTATTTGTTCAGTTTTTATGCGTTTCATGCGAGCTGAGGCAAACTATATCTTTTGTTTAAAATATAACCCGCTGCATCTTGGCGGCTCTCTCGTGCACGTGCAGAGAGCTGCGCTCTGTCCGAAGGCAGATCACTAGGTAGTAATCCTGTTTATGATATGCATTTCAAGGAGTTGTAGCAATACATCCCTCGTGTTTAAAATATAAATCGCGTTCCGCTGGATGGATGTTTTTAAAGGCACTTCTGAGAGTTTATTTTCCCCCGCTTGGCAAGCCGACCGGACGTGACATGGGGGCGTGGCAGCATCGACGATCCAATTTTTTAATTCGAAGTTCGAGGTTGTGGCTTAATTTCGATCGATTTCGATTTAAAATCGAAATCGTGACACCCTTAGTTCCTAATAGAAGATAAATGGCACTTTTTGGCAAATTATGGTTTATTACGGTAATTTCTTGCTTTCTGTCCGCCAATCGCTGCTGTTATCTGGAGAGCGCGTACAGTGCAGTGCGCAGTGTAGAGCAGATTTGAGTGAAACGGGAGTAACACTGTTAAATACGCTTGAAGCAGTGAGGTGAAGAAAAGCCTCTTAAATGTATAACACTGTTGACGCGCTGTTAGTGCCTCGGGACTCGACGGCCCGACTGTTTAAGTTGATTTTCAATAAAGCAGCGTTGATTTTGTCGCTTCTGGGTCCTCAATGTTTCAGAACCTGGCAATGCTTAGGTAAGCCACGGGCTTGTTTCACGCCAAACTCACTGTATGCAGATCACAACACCTGAAATATACATGTGCTTAATTTAAAAAAAAAAGATGATTAAAAATTGATTTTTCGTTTTGTGTTTCTGTGGACAGCTCAATCTTGGGAACGGAGGTATGACTTTTAAGACTTGGGTAAACTCCCGGGGGGTCTTAAAAAAAACTAAGATTCAGAAAGTTAAATTTAAGTCCTAGGATGAAAATCTGGGCGTTTTAAGGCCTTAAATATAACTTGCTGAAGGTTAGATTTTTAACACCCCGCGAGAACCCTGATAAGGGTAAAAATAGAGTTTATAAATATGTAACGTTATCAACGGGTTTTGCAAAATTCATATCATGGCGTGACACAATACCGGTAATTACTATCATACCGGTATATTGCCCACCCCTAATACAAAGTGTAAACAGCCCCTTACAAAACTTCTTTACAAAAATGGAATTATATGTTGTTTCATTTTAAAGAAGTTAATTTTTCTGTAAGGCATTAAACTAAAACGTGGCAACTTTAAAAAATAAAACGCTGACGAGGAAAGAGTTAGCATGCTTCCAAGCATATTTGATTATCACTTCAACAGTTGCACGATATAAATGTTAATGTATAAATTAGATGAATGTTGATTGAAGAAAATAAACACCACAATCATATTTTCATTATGTCTTTTCTGTGTCTGTGTTGGTTGGGAACTGCGCTCTGTTTCAGCCATACTTGACTCTGAGGAACTACTTTGTTTGGCGGAAGAGTAATATTTGTACTATTATAATTACAACTTATTTGTGTTTTATTTTATGAAATCCTGCTATGCATATGAAGTAACCGTTTTATAAAAGCAATAAGCCCCGCAAAGCAGTGGGGTTACAGTGCATGTTTTAACAGCTAGGGGGGCTGTGCTTCGTGCCTACTGCCTAACAACCCCCCTTGGCTGTTATAAAATGCACTGGTAACCCACTGCTTCTTGGGGCTTATTGCTTTAATAATTCAACTGACCAATTTAGTCAATTACTCCACTTATATCAGAGTTACCATGAGACATTGTTCAGATGTTTTATTTCAATTATTCTTTTCATATTTTACAGATATTATTGACAACTGCAAGCTTGTCACAGAAGATTGTAGGAAAAAGGTATGCATGTATGATTTTTTCATTGCTGCAATAATACTTTTTCGAGACTTAAAACGCTAATGCATTTTGCATAAAACTATTTACATTGTAAGATTTTTTTCTAGCTGCTCAAGCTAAAGGAGACATATTACCCTATAGAGATAGACCCTCATCTGACTATGGAGGAGAAATATCCATTTATGGTGGAATGGTAAGTAACCACACACACTCACCAAAACAGTTCATATGACAAGATCTCACAAAATATGGACGTTTTTGCTCAGGTACTTAAAATCACACACGTTACTGGTAGAACAGAGGTTGCAGAGGGCCAAACTCCCAGAGGTGGTGAGAGAATCTGATGTCTGTCTCAGGTAAAAACTTTTTATGACTATCAGTGCCAAATGAACAAATTGAGAACTTGTGCACAGTAGCAGCTGGGGCTCCATCAACTGAGCATCTTTTATTCGTTACTTTAATCTTAATTTTGTTTATGACGAGACATGGCCACATGAAAAAAATGTGAGAAAGACGGTTAAGACGTTTACATGCAACATGAAAACAGGATAATTCTACCTGTGCCATTTATAACCTTTCCCCGTTAAAAGAAAACTGTTTTACACATTTACATGACCTTACACGTTATCAGTTTATTCTGGACAATCGGAGTAAGATTAATGTGCATGTAAATATATTCTATGAGAGTTGTAGGGAGAAATTTTTGTCTGTGATTTCCATTGATGTGATCTTTCACATGTGCCATTTGTTACAGGGAAGGGTACGAGCAGTTCTTCGACCAGCTGCAAGAGTACAGCGTTCCTGTCTTCATTTTTTCAGCAGGTTTAGGAGACGTGCTGGAGGAAATTATAAGACAGGCTGGCATCTACCACCCTAATGTCAAAGTTGTGTCTAATTTCATGGATTTTGATGACAATGGAGTATAGATTTAAACCATTGTCAGCTCACATTATTTCAAGCACATATATGTTTTGTAGGGTCATGCCTAAAATTTGTTGCAGAGCTTTGTCTTTGATTGTCTTTGCAGGGAGTTCTAAAAGGCTTTAAAGGAGAGCTGATCCATGTTTATAACAAGCATGATGGTGCCCTGAGAAACACAGAATATTTCAACCAACTAAAGGACAATGGGAATATTATTTTGCTTGGAGACTCACTCGGTGATCTCAATATGGCAGATGGTGTGCCCAACGTGGAGAATATCCTCAAGATTGGGTTTCTCAATGATAAGGTAGTGATTTATTTGTTATTTCTCAAAAAGTGCCTGTTATGTTGATCTCCAGACTTGTACTAATGTATACGTTAAATTATGTTTCACAGGTAGAGGAACTATTGGAAAAATACATGGACTCTTATGATATTGTGTTAGCGAGAGATGAAACACTCGAAGTGCCTAACTCCATTTTACAGAAGATCTTATAAATTACATCATACGACACAAGACTAGGACAAGACTAATAATATATATAATGTAATGTTTTACCAGTACTGAGATCAAGCTCCATCTGTTTTTACTGTACATTTCTCACATGCTCCAAGCCAGTGGTGCTCGACTCCGGTTCTCGGGACCCACTGCTCTGCATATTGTGCATGTCTCTCTTATTTGACACACCTGATTCAGATCATCAGCTCGTTAGGATAGATTCCATGAACTGAACTGAGTGTGTCGGATGTGAGAGACGTCCAGGATGTGCGGAGCGGTGGGTCCCGAGGACTGGACTTGAGAACCACTGCTCTAAGCTATACATTGTCCAGCCCTATTTTTAAAGTCCCTTGCTCACAATGAGTTTAAAGTATTTTTGATATATGAAAACATTTGTGTTTAGTGCTTGCAGTAGAATTAGAAATTGTACACTTTGAAAAAAAACCTCAACTATTGTACAGTAGCGATCATTCTTACAATCATGTGCACTTAGAATTTCAATGAGAACTGTAACAGCTCTTCAATTTCATACAAGTATGTGGGCTGCATGCAAAGAATAAATAAAGCAATGTTTTGTATATTGTTACAAAACCTTAGTGATAAATTTGAATTTCCTTTGGTCACTGAGAATTTCTTACAAGCAAACTGATTTTGCTGTTAACATGTGCACTATTTCATTTCACCCCATATTTATTAAAAAAAGGCATTCAGTGACACTAGATTTTTAATGAAGCATAAAATTTCTAAAAATGTCTATGTGAATAAAAATACTACAAAGAAAAGAGAAAGTTTATAGTATAAAATGTTGGTGGCAGTGTGGATTTGATGGAAACCAGTTTTTAAAAAGAATGCTTGACTAAATGTGACATGAAATCATGAACAATTGTGTGACATGGTAGGAGGACAGTGATCAATTAAAAATGTATACATACTTCGACAATCGCTTAGGGATCTCTGTGAATGTTAGAAGCAAACGATTTTTCATGTTTGAAAGTTACTAGGGAGAGTTGTATCTACTTTTCTATGAGCAACATGGAACACCTCCACATGACAGAAAACAACATTATTTTAAAACACAATATAAGTTAAAAAGCCCCTATTAAGTTGCTAAAAAACATTATTTGGTGTAACCTTAATGCAATATGTTTGCGTGGCATATGGTAGCCACCACTGGACAAACACGTTGTTGTCTGAGACAACGGCTGCGTCCGAAAGCTTTAAAGCATACGACTTATTCTGCCTGCCACCATGTTGATTCCAAAACGAGGCGGTGATGGATAGACGTCTAGGGCAGGGCCGGGTCTACAGGGGGGCACTGCCCCCTAGATTTTCCTTCTGCCCCCCCAAAAATGTCCAGCCAACCGTAAATTAAAGGAGTCTCTTTAAACAAAAAACGTCTTCTGTTGGCAAGCGCTAGTGTTTACAGCTCCCGCCCACTATTGTCTGATTAGCTTATTCAAGGTTTGGAGGTCTTTTCAGCAGTATTTAACTCACAGGAAAAGTACTACTGTTCTCTATGACCATAACTAAAAAAAAAAAAACGCATCTTTAAAATATATATCAGAAACAATGCAATTCAGTATTACATAAACGTAATAACACAACACATATTTAAATGAAACTTTTTTATAGTAAAACATGCCCAAAATAGCCCCTTATCCTTTTTTAGATTTACCTCATTATTTATTCATTCAAATACAACAGCCAATGGCAAGTCTCCAGCAGCATTTAATGTGTTTGTTTTAGACGTAGTTTTGTTTATTAAAATAAGAATATGCAGTTTAGTTGTGGCATACTATATAGTAGATATGAATGATATAAGATGGTTAAACAGTACATATACAGTATTGTAACAGCTGAGCATCGCGTGCAGTTTTAAAATCAAATTTTAGCGGTTTTGTCATCGTCATTCGTCAGCTCATTCAGCTCGCGTTTGAGAAAAACTTCACACGTAAAAATCTACAGACTTTTAAGTTCATGAGGAGCTGTCCCTCCTCAAGATCATCGTAAGGTAAAACGTTGTATTTTATAATTTTGTGTTGTATCATAATATCTAATTTGCTGTGTTATGAACAAAGCAGTGTGATTTGAGGACAGTAAGACCGCTAATGTTAATGTTTCAAACACTGTTTCGGATGCGCCTACGGTAACGCGTAATACACATAGCTTGGTTCCGGCAACTGAGTTAAGGCGGCCGAATAACTGGGTGACCCATTGTCAATGAAATAATTACTGACCAAAACTAAGATGCACTCTCTTTGACAGAAACCTGGCTTAAAGCAGACGATTACATTAGTTTAAACGAATCCACCCCAGAAGACTATTATTATAAACTCGATTAAAGGGGAGAGGGGGTGGTGTAGCTACAATATACAACAACATTTTTAAAGTAAACCATAAATCCGAACTAAAATTTAATTCATTTGAAATAATGCTGTTAAATATGGAAATAACTGATCGTAACCATAAACAGCTTTAATTTGTCCTTGCTACAATCTATAGACCTCCGGGCCATCATGCAGATTTTCTTAATGAAATTTCCTGTCTGACCTTGTAGTCACTGTAGATAAAGCTCTTATCGTTGGTGACTTTAATAAACACATTGATAACCCAACAGATACATTAGGATTAGCGTTTATGGATATTCTAAATTCTCTCGATATTAGACTTAATTCTGTAACTCGGGCTCAATATTAATGACATCGAGATATCACCTCAGAGTGATGCAGTTTCAGACCATTGCCTTGTCTCATACACGGTACTTCTAGATAGGATCACTCGATCCACAATATGCTACCGACTAGCCAGAACAATAATTTCCACCACTAAAGATAACTTTATTAGCACTCTTCCAGACCTGTCCCAAATTAAACATGTAGCAGATAACCCTGAAGATCTAGATATTGTAATAGAAAACCAGAACAGTACTTGTTCTAACACATTGGATACCGTAGCTCCCAGCTCCATGGTATGACCATCATACTGCAGCCCTTAAAAAGGCAGCTAGAAAAATGGAAAGAAATTATAGAAGCACAAAGTTAGAGGTATGGCGTGCAGCATGGAAAGAGAGTGTTAAACACTACAGACAGGCTATAAAAATCGCCAGATCTACTTATCTCAGCAATCTTATTAAAGAAAATCATAATAACCCTCGTTTCCTCTTTAGCACAGTTGCGAAACTGACTAGAAATAAAGAACAAACAGAACCCACTAATAAACTCCCACACAATAGTAACGACTTCATGAACTTCTTTACTAAGAAAATTATGATTATTAGGGAAAACATTGTAGGTACCCAAGCAGCCACCACTCTACCCAATAAAATATTTAACGCTAGCTTACCATACGAACATCTTGAGTCATTTAAACCTACTACCATAGAGGAGCTATCTAAATTAGTAACGTCATCCAAATCATCGTCCTGTATATTAGACCCCGTTCCCACAAAATTACTCAAAGAGGTTTTCCATGTGGTGTTAAACCCAGTACTAAATGCCTTTAACTCTTCACTAGAATTAGGCTACATTCCAACAGCTTACAAACTAGCAGTTATTAGACCGCTGATTAAAAAACCACAACTTGACCAGGGAGATCTTAATAACTTTAGACCAATCTCAAATCTTCCTTTTCTTTCCAAAATATTAGAAAAAGTAGTGGCAAGCCAGCTACACACATTCTTAGCAAATAATAGTACGTATGAAAAGTTCCAATCAGGATTCAGGCCCCACCATAGCACAGAGACAGCACTGCTTAGAGTTACAAATTACCTCCTCCTAACATCCGATCGTGGCGAAATCTCACTCCTTATATTATTAGACCTCAGTGCAGCCTTTGACACAATCTTACTTAATAGGCTAGAAAACTATGTTGGTATCAGTGGTCAGGCGCTAGCCTGGTTCAGATCGTATCTAACCAATCGCTATCACTTTGTTTATGTAAATGAGGAGGAGTCATATCACTCCCTGGTTAAATACGGCGTACCGCAGGGATCAGTTTTAGGTCCTATCCTGTTATCGTTATATATATTACCTCTAGGAGATATTATCAGGAATCATAACATACGGTTTCACTGCTATGCAGATGATACCCAGCTCTACATCTCCTCACATCCTAGCGAAACCCACCAGTTTTCTAAGCTATCAGACTGCATCAGCGATATTAGTGACTGGATGGCACATAACTTTCTTATGCTAAACTCCAATAAGACAGAGATACTTGTTATCGAACCGAATCGCTACAAATATAATATGACAGATTACAAGTTGCCCATAGATGGCTGCACTGTGGTGCCAACCTTCACGGTTAAGAATTTAGGTGTGATGTTCGACAGCAATTTATCCTTCGATAGCCATATCTCCAATGTCTGCCGCACAGCATTCTTCCATCTTAGAAATATCTCAAAAATACGCCATATGTTGTCTGCATCAGATGCAGAGAAGCTTATCCACGCTTTTATGACTTCTAGAATAGACTATTGTAACTCGTTACTGGGAGGATGCCATGCAAATCAGGTCAACAAGCTTCAGCTAGTTCAAAAAGCTTCTGCAAGAGTGCTTACTCGATCTAAGAAGTATGACCACATAAGCCCAATTCTGGCATCTTTACACTGGCTACCAGTTAAATATCGCATACAATTTAAAATATTACTAATCACATACAAAGCCTTAAATGGCCTAGCACCCTCATATCTTAGAGAATTATTATCAGAATACAATCCATCACGTGCATTGTGGTCACAAAATTCTGGTCTCTTAATTATCCCTAAAACATCAAAAGTGTCTAAAGGTGGCAGATCCTTTTCCTACTTAGCCCCTAAGCTACAGAATGATTTACCAACGACGTCCGAAAATCAGAGACAGTAGATAACTTTAAATCTAGACTTAAAACTTTACTCTTTAACAAGGCATTCAGATAACTTGTTTTAGTAATGGTACTTATCTCTCAATAGCTAGTTTGTACAACCTAATAAATAAATAAATTAAAACCTTTTTTCATCAACACTCTGGAGGGGACAGCCTGTCCTTTCCTCACTGACCGGTAGCAGCCATCCGCACGAACGGCGTCTGCAAATCAGGTTCGCGAAGAGGCGGCCCCTGCACTACACGGCGTTGCCGCAGGTATGTCAGGTTAAGGCTCTGACAGATCTACACGAGGGAGGTCACGACTCAGCCATCAGTGCGTTCAGGTCACCGCCAGGCTGTTGGTTGTGCGATGTCCACATTACTGGTCCAGGAACACCATCTCAGGCTGTGTCTCGCAGACATGAGTGAGGTCGATAAAAATCGTCTCCTGAATGTCCAGACTGGCCTTTTCGGCGATGTGGTAGAGTGCTTTACAGCAGTACTCGACTCCAGCAGACTGAGGCCATCATGCTGCGTCTGAAGCCAGGTGCCCCCTTCCGGTCCATCTACGCCGCCACCTCAGCCTGCTCCTCGCCGAGGACACATGTCACGGCTATTATCGTCCTCTAGGATAGCTGAGGAACCCGCTGTGACAAGCCCGCCCTGCCCGCTCAGCCCGCCACCTATGGAGGTAAGAAAGGTCCAAGCGGTTCTGAGACGAGCGACCTGGAATCAGATGGGATCACTCTTCGGGAGACGGTGAACACTGCTCCTTCCCCCGGAGGAGGGCCGGGTGGAAAATCCTTGGTTTCATTCTGCTGTTCCGCCAACCGGTACCCACAGACCACACTAAGAGTGCATTCCTCTTCCCTCTCCAGGTCTCCTGAGGATTGAGAGAGCCGTGAGCGGGCACACACCAGCTCACCCTCCTCCTCCTCTATCGCCAGCGGGTGCTTTCCGGACTCTGTGCTCTCCGCGCAGGAGACCAGACGACCATCACACTCACAGGAGTCTGCACTCTCCGCTCAGGAGACCAGACGACCATCACCCTCAGCGGTCTCAGGTCAGTGTCACACCACACACTGTAGTTGCGTGCGCTCCTACGGCGCGCGCACTGGCAGTCTCACCTGTTCCTCTCGTCTGCCCCACTGCGAGCTCTCCGGTAGTGCCATTAATTTCACTACAGTGAAAGCGTCCGATGCACATGCACTGCGTGCAGAACTCAATGTCCTCCTGGCGAAGGACGCGATCGAGCCGGTCCCTCCAGCCGAGATGAGCTCAGGCTTTTGCAGCCCGTATTTCATAGTTCCAAAGAAGGGCGGTGGGTTACGACTGATCTTGGATGTGCGCATTCTGAACCGGACTCTCCAAAAACAATCCTTCAGAATGTTAACGCCGAAACTGATATTTCAGTCAATACGCCCCCAAGATTGGTTTGCAGTAATTGATCTGAAAGATGCGTACTTTCATGTGTCCATTCTCCCTCGCCACAGACTGTTTCTTCGCTTTGCGTTCGAGGGGCGGGCATACCAATACAAAGTACTACCATTCTGGCTGTCTCTCTCTCCCCGTGTATTCACGAAAGTAGTGGAAGCGGCATTAAAGCCCCTGAGAGAGAGCGGTGTTCGCATATTGGCTTATCTCGACGATTGGCATATAATAGCGCATTCTCAGCGGACGCTTTGCGAGCACAGAGACTTAACGCTTCGGCATCTTGCCCGTCTGGGTCTTCGGGTCAACTGGGAAAAGAGCAAACTCTGCCCCACGCAGAGGATCTCTTTTTTCGCATACAATTTAAAATATTACTAATCACCTACAAAGCCTTAAATGGCCAAGCGCCCTCGTATATTAAAGAACTACTATCAGAATACAATCCATCACGTAAACTGCGATCACAAAATTCTGGTCACTTAATTATCCCTAGAATATCAAAAGTGTCTAAAGGTGGTAGATCCTTTTCCTACTTAGCCCCTAAGCTCTGGAATGATTTAACAAATAATGTTCGAGTATCAGACACAGTCGATCAATTTAAATCTAAACTTAAGACATTCTTCTTTAACAAAGCATTCACATAAATGCTTTTTTAAAAAAAAAATCGGCTTAACCGTCCATCTGTTAGCTGCCGTGATATGTCAAGATCACTTATATCCCAGCACTTCGAGTCAATCTTACCAGAATATCAACACATTTCAACTGTATCTGTTCCCCGAACAAATAAATACAGAGCACCGCTTGCCACATCTGGTACAAATCTGATTAATATAAAATTAGACAACAATACTTTAACAGATGAACCTCGAATGTTAAAATTCGGCCTTCTTAATGTAAGATCGCTTACCAATAAAGAACCTATTGTCAATGAAATAGTTACAGACCAAAACTTAGATGCACTCTGTTTAACAGAAACCTTGCTTAAAGCAGACGACTACATTAGTTTAAACGAATCCACCCCACAAGACTATTATTATAAACACGAACCTCGATTAAAGGGGAGAGGGGGTGGTGTAGCTACAATATACAACAAAATTTTTAAAGTAAACCAAAAATCTGAAGTAAAATTTAAATCATTCGAACTAATGTTGTTAAATATGGAAATAACCGATCGTAACCACAAACAGCTCTCTTTTGCCTTAGCTACAATATATAGACCTCCGGGCCACCATGCAGATTTCCTTAAAGAAATAGCAGATTTCCTGTCTGAGCTTGTAGTCACTGTAGATAAAGCTCTTATCGTTGGTGATTTTAATATTCATGTGGATAACCCAAAAGATGCACTAGGACGTGCATTTATGGATGTTCTAAATTCTCTCAATATTAGACAAAACGTGACAGGGCCAACGCATACTCGTAAGCACACATTAGACTTAATTCTGTCACTCGGGCTCAATATTAATGACATCAAAATATCACCTCAGAGTGATGCAGTTTCTGACCATTACCTTGTGTCATACACTGTACTTCTAGATAGGATCAGTCAATCCACAACATGCTACAGATTAGCCAGAACAATAATTTCCACCACTAAAGATAGATTTATTAGCACTCTTCCAGACCTGTCCCAAATTAAACATGTAGCAGATAACTCTGACGATCTAGATATTGTAATAGAAAACCTAAACAATGTCTGTTCTAACACATTGGATGCCGTTGCTCCCATTCGAAAAAAGAGAATCAAAGAAAAACCGCCAGCTCCATGGTATGATCATCACACCGCAGCACTCAAAAAGGCAACTAGGAAAATGGAAAGAAATTATAGAAGCACAAAGTTAGAGGTATGGCGTGCAGCATGGAAAGAGAGTGTTAAACAATACAGACAGGCTATTAAAACCGCCAGATCTACCTATCTTAGCAGGCTTATAAATGAGAATCATAATAACCCTCGTTTCCTCTTCAGCACGGTTGCAAAACTGACTAGAAATAAAGAACAAACAGAAACCAATAGTAAACTTCAACACAATAGTAACGACTTCATGAACTTCTTTTCTAACAAAATTACGTCTATAAGGGAAAACATCGTAGCTACCCAGGCAGCCACCACTCAACCCGTTAGTTCACTTAACACTAGACTACCATACGAACATCTTGATTCATTTAAACCTACTACAATAGATGAGCTCTCTAGACTAGTTACATCATCATCCTGTATATTAGACCCCGTTCCCACAAAACTGCTTAAAGAGGTATTCCCTGTAGTGTCAACCCCGGTTCTAAATATCTTTAACTCATCGCTAGAAATAGTATACGTTCCAACAGCTTTCAAACTAGCAGTTATTAAACCGCTGATTAAAAAAACGCAGCTTGATCAGGGAGAGCTTAATAACTTTAGACCAATCTCAAATCTCCCTTTTCTTTCGAAAATATTAGAAAAGGTAGTGGCAAGCCAGTTACGCACATTCTTGACAAATAATAGTACATATGAAAAGTTCCAATCAGGATTCAGGCCCCACCATAGCACAGAGACAGCGTTGCTTAGAGTTACAAATGACCTCCTATTAACATCCGATCGTGGTGAAATCTCAATTCTTATATTATTAGACCTTAGTGCAGCCTTTGACACAATAGATCATACAATCTTACTCAATAGACTAGAAAACTATGTTGGTATCAGTGGTCAGGCGCTAGCCTGGTTTAGGTCGTATCTAACCAATCGCTATCACTTTGTTTATGTAAACGAGGAAGAGTCATATCACTCCCTGGTTAAATACGGTGTACCGCAGGGATCGGTTTTAGGTCCTATCCTGTTCTCGTTATACATGTTACCTCTAGGAGACATTATCAGGAAACATAACATAAGTTTTCACTGCTATGCGGATGATACCCAGCTTTACATCTCCTCACATCCCAGCGAAACACACACGTTTTCTTAGCTAACAGACTGCCTTAGCGATGTTAGTGACTGGATGGCACATAACTTTCTTAAGCTGAACTCCAATAAGACAGAGATACTTATTATTGAACCGAATCGCTACAAACATAATATGTCAGATTACAAGTTGAACATAGATGGCTGCACTGTGGTGCCATCTTCCACGGTTAGGAACTTAGGTGTGATGTTCGACAACAACTTATCCTTCGATAGTCATATCGCCAACGTCTGCCGCACAGCATTCTTCCATCTTAGAAATATCTCGAAAATACGCCATATACTGTCCCCATCTGACGCAGAGAAGCTTATCCATGCTTTTATGACCTCTAGAATAGACTATTGTAACTCGCTACTCGGGGGATGCCATGCAAATCAAGTAAACAAGCTTCAGCTAGTTCAAAACGCTTCCGCAAGGGTACTTACTCGATCTAAAAAGTATGACCACATAAGCCCAATTCTGGCATCTTTACACTGGCTACCAGTTAAATATCGCATACAATTTAAAATATCACTAATCACCTACAAAGCTTTAAATGGCCTAGCACCCTCATATCTTAGAGAATTACTATCAGAATACAATCCATCACGCACACTACGGTCGCAAAACTCTGGTCTCTTGATTATCCCTAGACTATCAAAAGTGTCTAAAAGTGGAAGGTCATTTTCCTACTTAGCCCCTAAGCTCTGGAATGATTTACCAACCGATGTCCGAGAATCAGACACAGTCGATAATTTTAAATCTAGACTTAAAACTTTTCTCTTCAACAAAGCATTCGCATAATTTGTCTAGTAAAAGTACTTAACTCGAAATAGTTATCTGTACGGAACAAAGCACTCGCGGTCATAACACAGACCAACCAAATAAATAAATAAAAATCTTATCTTAACCTATAGTCGGATTGCGATTTTGGAACTTTCGTGTTCTTGTGAATAGTATGCCATACAAACCCGTTTGCCACTGAACCTGCATTAACGACGACAGTGGGGCCTCCAGCCTTAGTCAAACGGGTTGGCACGTATGGTTGGGTTGTGATTTTGGCGTTTTCTTTGTATTGCAAATAGTATGCCATACAGACCCGTTTGCCACTGAACCTGCATTAACGACGACAGTGGGGCTTTTGGCCTTAGTCAAACGGGTTGGCACGTATGGTTGGGTTGTGATTTTGGCGCTTTCTTTCTTTTGCGAATAGTATGCCATACAGACCCGTTTGCCACTGAACCTGCATTAACGACGACAGTGGGGCCTCCAGCCTTAGTCAAACGGGTTGACACGTATGGTCAGGTTGCGATGTTGTCGTTTTTTCGTGATCTTGTAAATAGTATGCAATATAGACCCGTTTGCCACTGAACCTGCATTAACGACGACAGTGGGGTTACGGCCTTAGTCAAACGGGTCGACAGGTTTCATTTTCTCTTAAAAATCGGAAGGTGACCCTTAGTTACCATATATACCGTCGCAGTGGGCCCCCAATTTGCAAAATCCTCAACTGTGGATAATATAATTATGCTGCAGTAGTTAGTCTGTCTGAAACTAAGATGATTCAACCACATCACTGTGTGACACTTGCATTACATGTGAACGGCCCCTACGCTAATATGATTGTTTTTCTCTCCCTGTCTCGTCCCTGGGTCCCATTGACCCTGAGGACAATGGGACAAACAGACCCAGTTCCGGTAGATGTGAAAGTCGGCACACCTCTGATCTACTGGTCGTCCTTCAATGTGATGCCCAGCTGATGCCTGACCAACGACCACCGGCAGGACCCGCTTAATATCCGCTTAATATCCGCTTAATCTCTGCTTAATCTCTGCTTAAGCTCCTTATCCGTTAATATGTGTGTATATACATGTATATCTCCCAAGGGTTTTTCCCTCCTAGGACTTTTATTTTTATTTCCTCGACTAAACAACCCGGGGTTTTTGTTTTTTTTCTCCTAGGGGGTTTTTTACCCCGGGGAGGTAGCCTGCTTGGGCTTAACTTAGCTTCTTCTTCTCGACGTTACATTAGTAATATGCTCGCTCATAATGTCGCGTCATAGCCGCAGCAAATTTGACTGCTTATGCTATTGTGTATTATGTTATGCTATCTGTCGTTTTTCTGTGCTTTTACTGCTTTTATTAATGTAAAGCTGCTTTGAAACAATTGAGTATTGTGAAAAGCGCTATATAAATAAAATTGAATTGAAATTGAATTGAATAAAATGTCCAGTAAATGTACTTTTCCCGCAGTAGTTATTTTTGTCTAGAGCACAGCACTCACATACCTCATATGGGTAATATGCTATTGCCGCAATAGTTAGCCTGTCTGGACCGAGCTGACTTAAACCACTCTAATGTATGACACTTGCATTACATGCGAACGGCCCCTACGCTAATAGAACTCTGTTTTTGTCCCCTGTCTCGTCCTCGACCCCGAGGACAACGAGACAAACAGACCCAGTTCCTGTTGCTGTGAAGGTTATCGCACCACTGATCTACTGGCTGTCCTTCAACGTGATGCCTAGCCGATGCCCGACCAACGACCACTGGCTAAACCAGTTTAATCCGCTTACCCGCCTCCTATCCCTACCGTATCTATATATATATATATATATATATATATATAAATATATATAAATTCCTCCCAAGGTTTTTTGTCCTTCTAGGAGTTTTTCCCATTGGGTTTTTTCCTAGGGGGTTTTTTTGTCCCAGGGAGAGTCAGCCAACTTTGGCTTAACTTAGCACTTTACTGTATAAGTTACATTATTAATATGCTCGCTTGTACGGTTTAACCTTAGCCGCTATCTCTACTTCTTATATTATCTATTGATTTTCTGTGTTCTCCTCTACATCTTCTCATGTAAAGCTGCTTTGCAACAATTAACACTTGTGAAAAGCGCTATATAAATAAAATTGAATTGAATTGAATTGAATTTTCGGCATGGAACTGGACTCGATCGATTTATCGGCGCGTTTAACAGAAGCACGCGTCCAGTCGATTCTGACTTGCCTCGGTTCATTCCGAGGGAAGAACGCGGTCCCTCTGAAACAATTTCAGAAGCTCCTGGGACATATGGCAGCAGCCGCGCCTGTGACACCGCTCGGGCTGCTCCATATGAGACCGCTTCAGCGTTGGCTTCACGATCGAGTCCCGAGGAGGATGCATTGGCACACAGCTGGCCGCGGGGGATGCGCAAATACACATTTCCACCAGTGAGCTTAATCGCACAGACACTGTGCAAGGTCAGGCAGGACGAGGAGAGCCTTCTACTGGTTGCGCCTTACTGGACGACCAGGAATTGGTTTCCAGAACTGATGCTCCTCGCGACAGCCCCTCCCTGGCGGAGTCCCCTGAGGAAGGACCTTCTTTCTCAAGGAAGCGGCAAATTATGGCACCCACGCCCTGACCTGTGGGATCTCCACGTATGGTCGTTGAGCGCACGCAAGGTTTAGGTGATTTATTGTAAGCGGTATCGTCGATTGGTGCTCCGAGAATGCCCCATTAATATCGTGCTGACATACCTCCAACACCGGTTAGATGGTAGGCTGTCACCCTCCACCATTACAGTTTTTTATGATTGCTATGACACTTTTTTCAATACTTTTAACACATTTTCTAAACTCTTAACGCACGAACACACCTACAACACACAACTGGCAAAACAGTTAATTTTATCCTCAAAATCACACATTGTAAACTAAACTCTCACACTGTTTACAAAAACGCTGTAAACATGTCTCAGGATCAACTAGTTATACCAAATCACCAACACATGTTCTCTTCCAACAGAAACATTTAGTCAATCATAACACAATGTCATGAAAACACAAACATAAGATAGAAAAACAAAAACTGCATAAGTTTATGTGTAAGTCTGTCCTTGGTGTTTAGTAAGTAAATGCATGCATTATGTGTGTTTTGCTGCAGCAATTCAAGACAAAAATGAATCATCCATCTTAGAGTACGATTTATGAAAAAAGTAAAAAAGTAGACAGCATTGCTGCAGTAAAGACTTTACAGTATTTACAACAGGACATTACTGCAAGATAACAAACATATTCAATATTAGTTCCATTTACAGTAAAAAATTTAAAATACAAACAGAAAAAGCCACTAAAACATAAAGTGAAAAAGAAAATCTCATCATCTCATCTATATTGCGTTTCTATTTGGCCACATGTTCTCATTCACATCACACTTGATATCTTCTCTGGCAAGGCATCTTGTGAAGAACCTTTTGCCACGTCTCTGACAGTGTTCAGGTGTGATGTCTGGGAATGCACCATCTATTGCATCCAGGTGGGACTGGAGGAAAATCTTCCCCCTGACCTGGTGGTCTTCAGTTGACTTGTGCAGCCATATATCTTATTTTTTTGTGTTGCTCATATTGTTCCTTTTCCACACAAGATCGACCTAAAGAGGCCCTCCTTTACACTATTGTATACCATATAGTCATGCAATTGAAAGAACCTGAGTGTGTTTCCTAGGTGGAAATCAGCTGTGATTTATATATTTGCATTGGTACAATAAGTTGTTTTTCAATCCCAATGGAATAAAATACAGGGGATATATTTATGTTTCAATTCATCATATAAACAGCTGTTTACTTTGACTAGTCAAGTTTAGGACATAATGTTATCTGTTTTGACATGCTGTGTGAAAGCATTTGTAAATTTGACAGTAAAGAACTATTGTTTTGGTCTTGTTTGAGCTTGTCTGTAAAAGAAATTAAATCATTTTAAATTTGTGTTAATTATATGCATTTTGTGTTAAACCAACAAGAAATGTGTTAATAGTATAGCTTACATAGGTGGATGTAGTTGTCATGACCCAGTTTCTTTCTCTCTCTTTTTCTACTTTCTTTTACACACACACACACACATTTACTCACTCATTAGCCGCTCTCATTACCTACAGCCGCTGCTGTTTCTACTCTCTCCTCTCTCCACCTGTCTCTCATCTTCTCTCATTAACTTTGGCTTTATCTGTCGTGCTATGCCTTTGTCTCATTGTCAGATTGTTGATTCACTGTGAGCTTGTATTACATGCTAGCTGTTACGCCAGATATTGTGTTCTGTCCAGTCGTGTCCTGTCGTGTCCTGTACATCGTCATATGTGGTGTCTGCTATTTCATTGGAATTACCCTGCAACCTTTACCGTGTGCTATTACAGAACTCTGGCGTGTGTGGTGCTTGAGAGGTACCTGTGAGGGGTGTTCGTTTGCCTCCTGCCTCGCCTTCACCTGAACCGGCTGCCCTGTGAAGCCTTGCTGCCACTTTCATTGTTACTCTGCCACAGAGGACTTTATTTTAACCCTTTGCCAGCCATCTGGATATTTTTCTGTTCTTCTGAATTTGTGTTGATGCCGTTATTTGCCTGTGGTCAGCTCCATTAAACTGTGAACTATTATTCTGCTATTTCCTGCATTTGAGTCCTTCATTTCCACAACAGAACAATCTGACCAAACATGGACTCAGCGGGTAGCAGCCCCTTCCAAGCAGCCGGTCCCTTTCAGGTAGCCGTTGAGCATCAGGGTGCCCTTCTAGGACGGCACGAGGAGGACATTACCGCTGCCAGACATGCGGTTGAGACGCTTGCTGCCCAGATGTTTGACCTCTCGCAGCAGGTCCATCATATCCGCCAGTCGCGGGCCTCTTCTCCGGACGCTCATGTTCCGCCAGAGCCGTGGATAAACAACCCTCCTGTCTATTCGGGTGAGCCCACCCAGTGTCGTGCCTTCCTAACCCAGTGTGAGGTGGTTTTCTCCCTTCAGCCTGTGACTTATGCCAGGGAACAAGCGAGGGTTGCCTATGTCATCTCTCTCCTCGCTGGCCGCGCTCGTGAATGGGGTACGGCTAACTGGCAGGCGGATTCGGATTGCGTCCTCAGCTTTGCTCAGTAAAAGGAGGAGATGATCCGGGTTTTTGACCGTTCTGCTCACGGCGCCGAGGCTTCGCGTCAGCTGTCTGTTCTTCGTCAGGGCAGGAGCTCTGTTTCGGATTTCTCCATAGAGTTTCGCACTCTCTCTACAACCAGTGGCTGGAATGAGCCGGCTCTCATCGCCCGATTCTTGGAGGGTCTTAATCCTGAGATCAGGGAGGAGATTTTCATTCGTGAGGTTCCCGCTTCGCTCGATGACCTCATTGCCCTGGCTATTCGGGTCGAGAAGCGTCTCGATCTACGACGCAGAGCCCGTCGCTTGGAAACAACTTTCCCCTCTACTTCTTCTGTCAGAGCTCTCCCCGTTACTGCTGAGGCTGAGCCCGACCCCATGCAGTTGGGAGGTCTACGCATCTCTCCTAAGGAGCGAGAGAGAAGGATTACCAACCGTTTGTGTATGTACTGTGCAGCTGATAACCATTATGTTTCTACCTGCCCAGTAAAAGCCAGCGCTCGTCGGTAGGTGGAGGGTTACTGGCGAGCGCCATCACACGGAAAACCCCTTCCAGGTCTTGCACGTCACTTCCTGTCATGCTTCATTGGTCCGCTTCATCGGTTGCCAGTTCTGCCTTAATCGACTCTGGGGCAGAGGGAAATTTTATTGATGAGGATTGGGCTCTACAACAATGTATTCCCCTGAAGCATTTAAGTGACAGTACTCCTTTATTTGCCTTAGATGGCAGTTCACTACCCAAGGTACAGAAGGAGACAGTTCCATTGACTCTTACCGTATCTGGTAACCATAGAGAGACAATTTCTTTTTTGATTTTTCGTTCCCCTTTTACCCCCATTGTCCTGGGTCATCCTTGGCTTAAACGCCATAGTCCTCATATTGATTGGTCTAAGGGTTCTGTTGTGTCCTGGGGATTGTCTTGTCATGTTGAGTGTTTAGTATCTGCTGTCCCTCCTGTCCTTTCTGTTTCTGTGTTTCAGGAAGAGCCTGGTGATTTGTCTGGAGTCCCGGAGGAGTATCACGATCTGCGGGAGGTTTTCAGTCGTTCACGGGCCACCTCTCTTCCTCCTCATCGTCCATATGACTGCGCTATCGATCTCTTACCGGGGACCACGCCTCCTAGGGGTAAACTCTATTCTCTGTCGGCTCCTGAACGGGAGGCGCTAGAGAATTATCTTTCTGATTCACTTAGTGCTGGTACCATTGTTCCGTCGTCTTCTCCCGCTGGTGCGGGGTTTTTCTTCGTAAAGAAGAAAGACGGATCGCTCCGTCCCTGCATAGATTATCGAGGGCTGAATGACATCACTGTTAAGAATCGTTATCCTTTGCCATTGATGTCTTCAGCCTTCGAGATCCTGCAGGGAGCTAAGATTTTTACCAAGCTCGATCTCCGCAACGCATACCATTTGGTGCGTATTAAAGAGGGAGACGAGTGGAAGACCGCCTTTAACACGCCCCTCGGTCATTTTGAATATCGGGTCCTCCCTTTCGGTCTAGTCAACGCCCCCTCCGTGTTTCAGGCTCTTGTCAATGATGTTCTCCGTGACATGCTTAACATTTTTGTGTTTGTCTATATTGACGACATACTAATTTTCTCCCCGTCTCTCCAGGTTCATGTCCAGCATGTCCGCCGCGTTCTTCAACGCTTACGTGAGAACCGGCTATTTGTCAAGGCAGAGAAGTGTTCATTTCACGTTTCTTCGGTCACGTTTCTGGGTTCAGTAATCTCGGCAGAGGGGATTAGTATGGATCCTTCAAAGGTTCAAGCGGTGGTAGATTGGCCGACTCCCGATTCTCGCATCTCGTTACAACGCTTCATTGGTTTTGCTAATTTTTATCGCCGCTTTATCCGAAACTTCAGTCAGGTAGCCGCCCCTCTCACCGCTCTAACATCTGTCAAGTCTCGCTTTGAATGGTCAGAATCCGCTCAAAAGGCTTTTGATCATTTAAAGTCTCTTTTCACTACCGCGCCTATTCTTATTACGCCTGATGTCACTAGACAGTTCATCGTCGAGGTTGATGCGTCTGAAGTAGGGGTGGGTGCTGTTCTATCACAGCGATCTGCAGCTGATGGAAAGATCCACCCGTGCGCCTATTATTCCCATCGTCTTTCGTCTGCAGAACGTAATTACGATGTCGGCAACCGGGAGTTGCTCGCCATACGCTTAGCGCTCGGCGAGTGGCGACATTGGTTGGAGGGTTCTTCTATTCCCTTTATTGTTTGGACCGACCATCGTAATTTAGAATATATCCGCTCCGCTAAGAGATTAAATGCGCGTCAGGCTCGTTGGGCTTTATTTTTTACGCGCTTTGATTTCTCTATCTCTTACCGCCCCGGTTCCAAGAACGTTAAACCGGATGCATTGTCTCGGCTCTTTGATTCCTCGACCCCCTCCACGTCACAGAAGGAAATTATTTCTCCAGATCTCGTGGTGGGGGCCGCAGGATGGGGAATCGAAGGACAGGTTAAGCGCTCATTGTCTCGCGTTGCCGTGCCACGAAATTGCCCTAAGGGCTTACTCTTTGTTCCAGTGCCCACACGCTTGGCGGTCCTCCAATGGGGACACGCTTCTAAATTATCTGCTCATCCCGGTGTTCGGGGCACACTTGCGGCGATCCGCCAGCGTTTTTGGTGGCCTACCTTAGATCGCGATGCTCGCCGTTTTATTGCTTCGTGTACCATTTGTGCTCAGACTAAGGCTGGTAATGCCCCACCTGCGGGTCTGCTTCGTCCGTTACCCGTACCCACTCGCCCATGGTCTCACATCGCGCTCGACTTTATCACCGGTCTTCCCCCGTCAGATGGTAACACGGTCATTTTGACGGTGGTTGACCGGTTTTCTAAGTCTGCACACTTTATACCGCTCACTAAGCTCCCCTCTGCCAAGGAGACCGCCCAGATTGTTGTCAATCATGTATTCAAATTACATGGTCTACCCTCTGAAGTAGTTTCTGACAGAGGACCACAATTTTCCTCTCTATTCTGGAGAGAGTTTTGTCGCCTCATTGGTGCTACTGCCAATCTCTCGTCGGGCTTTCACCCCCAAACTTGTGGCCAAGCTGAACGAGCCAACCAGATCATAGGCCGGCTCTTACGTAGTCTCGCATTTCGTAACCCTTCATCTTGGTCAGAGCAGCTCCCGTGGGCAGAGTATGCCCATAATTCGCTCCCATCCTCTGCCACGGGACTGTCTCCATTTCAGTGCTGCCTCGGGTACCAGCCTCCTTTATTCTCATCACAAGAGGCTGATTCTAGATGCCCGAGTGTTCAGACATTTATTTCTCGCTGTAAACGAACCTGGAGAAGGGTGAGATCCGCTCTTTGTCGCTCACGTAGACGCATGTGCATTACAGCCAATAAACGTCGGATTAAAAGCCCCCGCTATTTGCCGGGTCAGAAAGTGTGGTTATCCACAGCTAATTTACCTCTCCAGTTTGAATCTCGTAAATTAGCTCCTCGATTTATTGGACCTTTCCCCATCACTAAGATTATTAATCCTGTCGCTGTCAAGCTCCGTCTCCCGTCTAGCCTTCGCCGAGTACATCCCGTTTTCCATGTCTCGTGCATTAAGCCTGCCACCCGTTCGTCCCCTCGCTCCGCGCTTTCCGCTATTCGTATCGAGGGGTCGCCCGTTTACAAGGTCCGCAAGATTTTGGACATGCGTCGTCGGGGGCGTGGGCATCAGTACTTGGTCGATTGGGAGGGATATGGTCCTGAGGAGAGGAGTTGGGTTTCCCCTCGGGACGTCTTGGATCCTTCGCTCATTGATGATTTCCTCCGGTCTCGTCGGGCTTCCCCCTAGGGAGCGCCAGGGGGCGCTCTTTAGTGGGGGGGCACTGTCATGACCCAGTTTCTTTCTCTCTCTTTTTCTACTTTCTTTTACACACACACACACACATTTACTCACTCATTAGCCGCTCTCATTACCTACAGCCGCTGCTGTTTCTACTCTCTCCTCTCTCCACCTGTCTCTCATCTTCTCTCATTAACTTTGGCTTTATCTGTCGTGCTATGCCTTTGTCTCATTGTCAGATTGTTGATTCACTGTGAGCTTGTATTACATGCTAGCTGTTACGCCAGATATTGTGTTCTGTCCAGTCGTGTCCTGTCGTGTCCTGTACATCGTCATATGTGGTGTCTGCTATTTCATTGGAATTACCCTGCAACCTTTACCGTGTGCTATTACAGAACTCTGGCGTGTGTGGTGCTTGAGAGGTACCTGTGAGGGGTGTTCGTTTGCCTCCTGCCTCGCCTTCACCTGAACCGGCTGCCCTGTGAAGCCTTGCTGCCACTTTCATTGTTACTCTGCCACAGAGGACTTTATTTTAACCCTTTGCCAGCCATCTGGATATTTTTCTGTTCTTCTGAATTTGTGTTGATGCCGTTATTTGCCTGTGGTCAGCTCCATTAAACTGTGAACTATTATTCTGCTATTTCCTGCATTTGAGTCCTTCATTTCCACAACAGTAGTGCTAACTGTGTTAAGAGTTTTGAAAACTTGTTAAAAGTATTGAAAAATCTGTCATAGCAATCATAAAAAACTGTAAAGTTGACGTCGCCGCTATATCTGCACATCACTCTTTAACAAACGGCAGATCGGTTGGCCAGCACGATTTAATTATTAGATTTCTAAGAGGCGCACGAAGGCTACATCCTTCGCGCCCTCCCTCTATTCCTCCTTGGGACCTGTCCATGGTGCTGAAAGCACTGCAGGGACCCCTGTTCGAGCCTTTGCAGTCTGTGAGTCTGAAGTTTTTATCAATGAAAACTCTAACCCTGCACGCATTGGCCTCTGTTAAGAGGGTAGGTGACCTTCATGCATTCTCCATTGATGATTCGTGCCTTCAGTTTGGTCCTGATGTCTCGAGCGTAACACTCAGACCCAGGCCAGGCTACATGCCCAAAGTTCCCACCACTCCCTTCAGAGATCAGGTGGTGAGCTTGCAAGCGCTGCCCCCGGAGAACGCAGACCCAACCATGGCTTTATTATGTCCCGTACGTGCTCTGCGCCTCTACATGGATCGCACACAAAGCCTCAGGACCTCAGATCAGCTCTTTGTTTGTTACGGTGGTCAGCAGAGAGGGAAAGTTGTCACTAAGCAGAGGATGTCTCATTGGATAGTTGATACTATCGCCCTTGCTTATAATCTGCAGGGCATTCCTTGTCCATTTAATTTGAGAGCTCACTCTACTAGAAGTGTTGCCTCATCTTGGGCACTCGCTCGTGGTTCCTCACTAACAGACATCTGCAGAGCTGCTGGTTGGGCGACACCTAATACGTTCATTAGATTTTACAGTGTTCATGTCGAGCCTGTCTCCTCTCGTGTCTTTTCCTCTTTAGGGGAAGCACAGAGAACAGGCTCGCAGGTCGGCTTGCAGCCTCCGACTGGTGCTCCAAATTGAGTATCAGTATGGAAGGCCATTAAGACAAAAATGCGTAATGGTTTGATTTGTCTTCCTCCGCTGCCTTGGCAGCCTGATGTTGCGGAACATCCGCTGCCAGCCTCTCACTAGCTGCATCCTCGCAAATCTATGTGTTTGGCTCGGGCATCCACATTGCATCCCACCGGGTTCCTTTGTGAGTATTTTTCCTTGGGGTTAATCCTACTAGCCCACGTTTCCCTCAGCAGAGCACTGCTTTGCTTACACAGCCACGGCTGTCTTTATACCTCAACTACGGTTGACTTTCGCCCACCATTAGCCCTTAACGGTGGCTTCCGCAGCGTTCCTATCCCGCTCAGATAGGGCGCTTCCCAGTCGCTGGCACTACTGTGGGGTTCAAGGAACATCTGGTGCCCGGCCTTCTGCCTTAAAACCTAATTCTCTTTCTCCTTAAGTGGAACCGGAGGGCTTTACGCAGACACTGGAAGAGGTCAGCCCTCAGTGGCGTTTTGGTAGGGATTCCCAATTCGTCGGTCACAACGTGACGTCGTAGTGACCGACTGAAAGGGAACGTCTCGGTTACGTATGTAACCCACGTTCCCTGAAGTAAGGGAACGGGGACGTCACGTCCCGTCGCCACAGGGCTGCTCCCTGCTGTTTATCGGCCGGTCACATTTTCCCGGCTTTCTCAACGAAAAGAAGCTATTTTCCATATTTGCACCTGCAGCTTATATACGCACCAGGCGGGGCGGCGTCAGCATTATGCAAATACCTCAATGCCAAGTTCATTGGCGTTTTAGTAGTACTCGAAGTAGATTGGTCTCTCTAAGCGAGTTCCCAATTCATCGGTCACGACGTGACGTCTCTGTTCCCTTCCTTCAGGGAACGTGGGTTACATACGTAACCGAGACGTTGTTGTTGTGTGTGTGTGTGTGTGTTTGAAAGCTTGTGTGTGTTGTATGAGGGAAAAGTTTGGCTTTTCACTGAAAGTGAATGGTTTTGAGTGTAGAGTTTCATTTTGACCTGAAAATATGATGTTTGGAATATTGGGTGAGATGTTATGCAATTGTGTTTACTGTTTAGAGAATATGCGGCATAGTTTCAAGAAATGTGTTTAAGCAACTGAGAAAAACTGTAAATAATCATGTTAAATAATCATTTAAATCAATTCATTTTTGGACAAAATAACTGTGTTTATGTTTTCCCCAATATCAACAAATTGAGGGTGATTAAATTATGACAAAATGACCCCCCCCCCCCTTTTGTCCTAGGTGCATTTTCCCTCAAGAGACAATCTGAGTACACTCTAAAAATTGTTGGGTTAAAAACAACTCAATTGGCAACCCACAGCTGGGTAAATATTGGATAGAACACATGCTGGGTTAAAGTAACCCAGCAGGTTGGGTAACACATTTCAACCCAGCAGGCTGGATTGTTGAAAAAAACAACATAGTCATTTGAATCATAAATGGGATCAATTTTTCTTGGTTTGGGTTATTCTTGCTGGGTTATTTTTTTATCCTGTGCTTTTTTGTAAATCAAGACCATTGTGAACACCACATAAAGGTTTATTGGACTGCAAAATAACTACAAACATTTTTACAGTTGGCAGTTGCTAAATCATTTAAAGAGCTGCTTACTGACATCAAGTATAAATATATTTATTAAATATCATAAATTATGCACAATGAAGTAAATGGAATCAAATTAGAGTCATTAATATTGTGAGCTTTGTAATAAGATAATTTAAATTAAAGTTTTGCAGCTGTGCAAAAGGAGGTGCACTCTAAAAATGGCCGGGTTATTTTTTAACCCAAAATGCTGGGTTGAGTCTGTTGGGTTGTTTTGCTTGGTTACTTTGGGTAGTTTCAGTTTTCTGGTTGTTGGGTTAAACCTGCTGGGTTATGCTGGGTTGTTTGAAGAGGCTCACGTGCTTCGCGCCCCATGTTTGAATGTGCTCAGCAACGGTCGTCGTGAAAGGACCGAGCCACTGGAAGCAGTTGTTTAAGGTAAGTTTATATGTTTTTGTGAACATTTCATTGTCACGGTAGCTTTTAACAAAGGAGAACCCAAACGCAGACACGACTGAAATAATAATAAACTGAAGGTTTATTACACAAACACAAAAACCCACGTGGGGGTAAAACAGATGGTAACAACACGGTGATGAACACGAAACAGAGGAACAAAACATTGGAACAAAATAACACTGATGTAGGAACACGATTCAGGAAAACCAAAAGACAGGAATTACAAACACTGAATCTTGACGAACGAACGTGCACACGACAGAGAACGAGAGGGCAATATAAAGACACGACATCAATGGGGAACAGGTGAACATAATTAATTACGTAAGACACGAGCACATAAGGGAGTAGGGTAAAAGTGACGAGACACTGGGAACACGTGACACAAATACATAATGTGAAAGCAGCACGTGTCCCCACACAAAACACAATGCTGCCATGAACTTGCCCTCTGAAATAGGACCTGAATCATCTACCAAGGTCAGGCAAGACCATGACAGCGACAAGACCGTGGGAACACGTGGAAGCCAAATACACAATATGACTTCACGTGTCCCCACACAGAACATAATACTGTCATGGTCCTGTCAGATGTACTCAGATCTTAATCTAGCACAGAAGGTCTGACAAGACCATGACATTCATATGAATATAAACAAGATTATAACTTTTTGTGAGACAGCAACGCGTTAATTTATACAGACTAAGATGATTAGTGTAATTTAGAGGAATGACGACTGTTACCTCAGATGGCCATTTACACAAATTTACTCAAATACTCGTCCTAAGATGTGTGATATGGCATATTAATAAAATGTTTTAAATGTTACAAAATCCCCATTACACTGTTGATTACGTTAACCCATGACCATTTATGTGAGCCTTTAACAAAGCGAGTCAAAACCGGTACCGAGTCAGACCTCCGCCACCCCAATTTGGCTTTTGTCTCACACACGCGCATAGTTTTCCCAGCCTAGCAATAACGACACTATTAAATTAAATTTAGTAACAAATGAGTTGCTTTCTTGTCATTTGATATGTAAAGACAGACCGCGAGAACAAGTTAACTTTTCCGGCGCCGGAGAATCGCAGAGCCGGCGTCTACTCTGTCACTGAGAGGCAGGGACAAGTAGCACATTCAATTCACCATTGGTGCGGCAGGTAACACGTTGATAAATGAGTACAAAACAGCGTTTCCAAGAACCTGTGTATTATATGTAGCCTATATTGCTTGGTCATCTCTTTGAAAATGAAACAATAATTTAAGTGTTTGGACATGAACTTGAAAACATAAATGTATTTGTCACCAAGACCGAGGCTGCATGGAAGTGACTAATGGTTAACAAGTTAACAAACATTTATATGT